>NC_136069.1:376579873-377211540 GCF_964261635.1 Lissotriton helveticus
CAAGGGCATGGTACCCCTCTGGTGCACCTTCGGGTCCCATGGGTCCTCTGGCTTTCAATTTAGGAGTTCCTCACTCCTATCCTCTGGCTCCGTTTATGCCTTATATGCCGGCTCCGACGCCGCCTTGGCAGTTTCCGGCTCCGCCGAGGCCATCAACGCCGATTCCGACGTCGCCTGCTCCAAGTCGTCCTCGAGTACATCCCGCTGAACCATCGAGTTCCATACCGACGTCGATCCCGAATCCGTCGGAGCCGATGGTGGATCCGGTTGCAAAACGTGTGAAGGAGAGATCCAGAAGGGAGGCTCAACGCCTTTTGGAAGAACGGAGGTACTTGGATTCACATTCTGATATGGAGGAAGGTGAATTGGATGAGGATTGTTTTAAGGAGTTGGCTGACACAGGAAGCCTGGATTTCACTCCGGAGTGGGAGTTGCCCTCAGGCTCTAGTACGCCTTCTAAGGATGTTCAACCTTATCATTTAGTTATGAGGAAGGCTGCTGATCTCCTTCAATTAACTTTGCCGACTGTGGAATTTAAATCCAATATTCTAACTGAGGTCTTACATTCTCCAAATTCAGTAGTGGAACCTCTACTTCCATTTAATGATGCCTTGACAGAGCCCATTTTGGAGGTATGGAATAAACCATTGTCAGCTCCTGCTGTTTCTAAGAGTGTAGAAAAGGGGGTGGTGATGAACAGAGTGTCTGAATTAAGCAGACCACTCTTACCCAGTCCAAAGATCAGGGCTTGATCCATCACCGTTATTTATCTCACTGCCCCATCCCAGCTCAGAACCTGGCTATATGCAAATTAGTCTGTCCCTGGCCCAGTGCATCATGGGAACAGGGCAGACCAAACTACCAAGCCAATTCTTCACCAGAAAGGAGACAAGCTACCGGGGACCGGTTTCTGGCATTTCAGCCTCTTCGGCCCGGCTTGCTTGAATCCTGATGGAGCAGTGAGAAAGGGACTCATGTCTGAGTATACCCTGCCACACCTATAGTGGCCAAGAACGATACAGAAAAGGGGGTGGTGATGAACAGAGTGTCTGAATTAAGCAGACCACTCTTACCCAGTCCAAAGATCAGGGCTTGATCCATCACCGTTATTTATCTCACTGCCCCATCCCAGCTCAGAACCTGGCTATATGCAAATTAGTCTGTCCCTGGCCCAGTGCATCATGGGAACAGGGCAGACCAAACTACCAAGCCAATTCTTCACCAGAAAGGAGACAAGCTACCGGGGACCGGTTTCTGGCATTTCAGCCTCTTCGGCCCGGCTTGCTTGAATCCTGATGGAGCAGTGAGAAAGGGACTCATGTCTGAGTATACCCTGCCACACCTATAGTGGCCAAGAACGATACAGAAAAGGGGGTGGTGATGAACAGAGTGTCTGAATTAAGCAGACCACTCTTACCCAGTCCAAAGATCAGGGCTTGATCCATCACCGTTATTTATCTCACTGCCCCATCCCAGCTCAGAACCTGGCTATATGCAAATTAGTCTGTCCCTGGCCCAGTGCATCATGGGAACAGGGCAGACCAAACTACCAAGCCAATTCTTCACCAGAAAGGAGACAAGCTACCGGGGACCGGTTTCTGGCATTTCAGCCTCTTCGGCCCGGCTTGCTTGAATCCTGATGGAGCAGTGAGAAAGGGACTCATGTCTGAGTATACCCTGCCACACCTATAGTGGCCAAGAACGATACAGAAAAGGGGGTGGTGATGAACAGAGTGTCTGAATTAAGCAGACCACTCTTACCCAGTCCAAAGATCAGGGCTTGATCCATCACCGTTATTTATCTCACTGCCCCATCCCAGCTCAGAACCTGGCTATATGCAAATTAGTCTGTCCCTGGCCCAGTGCATCATGGGAACAGGGCAGACCAAACTACCAAGCCAATTCTTCACCAGAAAGGAGACAAGCTACCGGAGACCGGTTTCTGGCATTTCAGCCTCTTCGGCCCGGCTTGCTTGAATCCTGATGGAGCAGTGAGAAAGGGACTCATGTCTGAGTATACCCTGCCACACCTATAGTGGCCAAGAACGATACAGAAAAGGGGGTGGTGATGAACAGAGTGTCTGAATTAAGCAGACCACTCTTACCCAGTCCAAAGATCAGGGCTTGATCCATCACCGTTATCTCACTGCCCCATCCCAGCTCAGAACCTGGCTATATGCAAATTAGTCTGTCCCTGGCCCAGTGCATCATGGGAACAGGGCAGACCAAACTACCAAGCCAATTCTTCACCAGAAAGGAGACAAGCTACCGGGGACCGGTTTCTGGCATTTCAGCCTCTTCGGCCAGGCTTGCTTGAATCCTGATGGAGCAGTGAGAAAGGGACTCATGTCTGAGTATACCCTGCCACACCTATAGTGGCCAAGAACGATACAGAAAAGGGGGTGGTGATGAACAGAGTGTCTGAATTAAGCAGACCACTCTTACCCAGTCCAAAGATCAGGGCTTGATCCATCACCGTTATTTATCTCACTGCCCCATCCCAGCTCAGAACCTGGCTATATGCAAATTAGTCTGTCCCTGGCCCAGTGCATCATGGGAACAGGGCAGACCAAACTACCAAGCCAATTCTTCACCAGAAAGGAGACAAGCTACCGGGGACCGGTTTCTGGCATTTCAGCCTCTTCGGCCCGGCTTGCTTGAATCCTGATGGACCAGTGAGAAAGGGACTCATGTCTGAGTATACCCTGCCACACCTATAGTGGCCAAGAACGATACAGAAAAGGGGGTGGTGATGAACAGAGTGTCTGAATTAAGCAGACCACTCTTACCCAGTCCAAAGATCAGGGCTTGATCCATCACCGTTATTTATCTCACTGCCCCATCCCAGCTCAGAACCTGGCTATATGCAAATTAGTCTGTCCCTGGCCCAGTGCATCATGGGAACAGGGCAGACCAAACTACCAAGCCAATTCTTCACCAGAAAGGAGACAAGCTACCGGGGACCGGTTTCTGGCATTTCAGCCTCTTCGGCCCGGCTTGCTTGAATCCTGATGGAGCAGTGAGAAAGGGACTCATGTCTGAGTATACCCTGCCACACCTATAGTGGCCAAGAACGATACAGAAAAGGGGGTGGTGATGAACAGAGTGTCTGAATTAAGCAGACCACTCTTACCCAGTCCAAAGATCAGGGCTTGATCCATCACCGTTATTTATCTCACTGCCCCATCCCAGCTCAGAACCTGGCTATATGCAAATTAGTCTGTCCCTGGCCCAGTGCATCATGGGAACAGGGCAGACCAAACTACCAAGCCAATTCTTCACCAGAAAGGAGACAAGCTACCGGGGACCGGTTTCTGGCATTTCAGCCTCTTCGGCCCGGCTTGCTTGAATCCTGATGGAGCAGTGAGAAAGGGACTCATGTCTGAGTATACCCTGCCACACCTATAGTGGCCAAGAACGATACAGAAAAGGGGGTGGTGATGAACAGAGTGTCTGAATTAAGCAGACCACTCTTACCCAGTCCAAAGATCAGGGCTTGATCCATCACCGTTATTTATCTCACTGCCCCATCCCAGCTCAGAACCTGGCTATATGCAAATTAGTCTGTCCCTGGCCCAGTGCATCATGGGAACAGGGCAGACCAAACTACCAAGCCAATTCTTCACTCCTATCCTCTGGCTCCGTTTATGCCTTATATGCCGGCTCCGACGCCGCCTTGGCAGTTTCCGGCTCCGCCGAGGCCATCGACGCCGATTCCGACGTCGCCTGCTCCAAGTCGTCCTCGAGTACATCCCGCTGAACCATCGAGTTCCATACCGACGTCGATCCCGAATCCGTCGGAGCCGATGGTGGATCCGGTTGCAAAACGTGTGAAGGAGAGATCCAGAAGGGAGGCTCAACGCCTTTTGGAAGAACGGAGGTACTTGGATTCACATTCTGATATGGAGGAAGGTGAATTGGATGAGGATTGTTTTAAGGAGTTGGCTGACACAGGAAGCCTGGATTTCACTCCGGAGTGGGAGTTGCCCTCAGGCTCTAGTACGCCTTCTAAGGATGTTCAACCTTATCATTTAGTTATGAGGAAGGCTGCTGATCTCCTTCAATTAACTTTGCCGACTGTGGAATTTAAATCCAATATTCTAACTGAGGTCTTACATTCTCCAAATTCAGTAGTGGAACCTCTACTTCCATTTAATGATGCCTTGACAGAGCCCATTTTGGAGGTATGGAATAAACCTTTGTCAGCTCCTGCTGTTTCTAAGAGTGTAGCCAGGAGGTACAGAGTTGCTCCTGAAGACCCTGCTTTTTTGACCTCTCATCCTTCACCGGAGAGCTTAGTCATTCAAGCTGCATGTTCTAAGAAGAATGTAAGTGCCTTTCGCCAGGTTCCATGTGAAAAGGAGGCAAAGAAACGAGATCAGGTTGCTAAAAAGACCTTCTCCTCTGCTAGTATGGCATTAAAGTCAACAAATGCCACTTGTCTGATGGGGAGGTATATGCATGCCCTTATGGATTCTTTGCGTGTTCTTACTCCTAAGGTTCCTGATGCCAGCAGGAAGGACTTTGAGGAGGTGATCTCAGACGCACAGGCAGCAGCTCGCTAAGTTATACAAAGTGGTCTGGACACTGCGGACTCTGTGGCGCGCATCATGGGCACTGCTGTCGCTACTAGAAGGTCTGCCTGGTTAAAATCCTCGGACTTTTCGGCGGATGTTCAGGCAACTTTATTGGATCTTCCCTTTGATGGGTCTGGCCTCTTTGGGAAGAAGGCTGATGCAGCCCTTGAGAGATTTAAGGACAGTAGGGCAACTGCTAAGTCTTTAGGTCTTCAGATAAGAGGCTCTTCGACCAGCAGAAGATTCAGGGCTTTTGGTCGCTCTTCCTTTTCGGAATTACTGACAAGGTCAGCAGCAGCAGCAACAACAGCAGCAGCAACAAAATTCCATGTACAGATCATACAGGGGAAAGCAGAGAGCACGTCCTCGTGGGCGTCAAGCCTCTTCCTCCTCCACTTCCTCCAACCCTCCTGCCCCAGAAAAGCAGTCCTAGATCCGCCATTCAGGATCAATTGGGTCCGGTGGGGGGTCGGCTTACCCATTTTCTACAGGATTGGGAATCGGTTACATCAGATCTTTGGGTTCTCAATCTTGTAGAAAATGGGTAAGCCCTTCCCTTTCGGGAATTCCCTCCCAATTACCCGCCTTGTCAAGGTTTTTGCACCGAGGAACACCTGTTGCTTCTACAGGAGGAAGTACAGACTCTGTTACAAAAGGGTGCGATAGAGGTGGTCCCAGAGCAGGAAAGGGGTCAGGGATGCTACTCCAGGTATTTCCTGATTCCCAAGAAGGATGGCAGACTTCGTCCAATCCTGGATCTCAGGATCATGAATCTCTTTCTGAAACAGGAGAAATTCAAGATGCTCACCCTTGCTCAGGTTCTTCAAGCACTGCTAGAAGAAGACTGGATGGTGTCACTCGACTTACAGGATGCGTACTTTCACATCCCAATCCTGAAGTCGCACAGGAGGTATCTCTGTTTTACGGTGGGATCGCAACACTATCAGTTTGCGGTCCTTCCGTTTGGACTTACTACTGCGCCTCGAGTCTTCACCAAGGTGATGGCAGTGGTGGCGGCGCATCTCAGAAGATCAGGGATTCCAGTATTCCCTTATTTAGATGACTGGCTGATCAAAGCAGAGTCGTCAGAGAGAGTGCTCCATCATCTGCGAGAGACAACCCAGTTGTTGTACAGGTTGGGTTTTTCGATAAATGTACCCAAGTCTCACCTGGTGCCCTCCCAGCGCATCTTGTTCATAGGTGCTGTACTGGACACAACTGTGTGTCGTGCATTCCCACCCCCTCAAAGGATTCACGGCATACAGGAAATGATTCCTTTATTTTACAATGGAGCGGTCGTTCCAGTCCTGAAGGTCCTTCGCCTGCTCGGTTTGATGGCTTCATGCATTCTGTTGGTCAACCATGCATGCTGGCACATGAGGGCGCTCCAGTGGTGCCTCCGCAGGCAGTGGTATCAACACAACGGAGATCTC
The DNA here is from genome assembly GCF_964261635.1 of Lissotriton helveticus. NCBI lineage: Eukaryota > Metazoa > Chordata > Amphibia > Caudata > Salamandridae > Lissotriton > Lissotriton helveticus. Next base: position 376,585,884 of record NC_136069.1, read on the forward strand.
GGGGAGTCTGTGAGGATCTCCAGAGAAGCTGCGGCGGATCTATCTTGGTGGAGCGTGGAAGGCAATCTGTCTCAAGGGAAGCCTTTCCAACTACCTCCATCGGTGACCACAGTGATAACGGATGCGTCCACTCTAGGGTGGGGTGCTCATCTGGGGGATCTGGAGGTCAAGGGTCTTTGGTCTCCAGAGGAAAGGTTGTTTCACATCAACCTTCTAGAATTGCGGGCGATTTGTTTGGCGCTCAAGGCCTTCCTCCCTTCCCTTCGCGGTCAGTCAGTCCAGGTCCTGACGGACAATACACCGCGATGTGGTACATCAACAAACAGGGAGGAGTGGGGTCGCAGTGTCTCTGCAGAGAGGCTCTGCGCCTCTGGTCCTGGGTTCAGGACCATCAGATTTGTCTGATGGCAAATCATCTGGACGGGGTTCTGAACGTTCGTGCAGACAGTCTGTCGGCAGTTCTCTGCCGACCACGAGTGGAGGCTTCCCCCGGAGGTGGTTCACGACATCTTTCAGATGTGGGGGACTCCTCGGGTGGAACTGTTCGCCACTCGCGAGAATGCTCACTGCCTGTCTTTCTGCAGTCTCCAGTATCCGATGCAAGGAGCCTTGGGGGACGCGTTTCAGTTGAGTTGGGGAAATCAACTCCTTTACGCGTTTCCTCCCATACCCTTGATTCCTCGGGTTCTGAGGAAGATTCGCCAAGACCGGGCCCAAGTCATATTGGTCGCCCCGGATTGAGCAAGAAGGGTGTGGTATACAGATCTTCTCCACCTCTCCTCTCACCCGCCGCTCCGTCTCCCTATCAGGGCAGACCTCCTCTCTCAGATGGAGGGGCAGGTTCTACACCCCCACCTCCAGACATTACACCTTCATGCCTGGAGATTGAACGGGGCAACCTGAATTCTTTTTCCCTCCCGCCTGACGTTGTGGATGTCATCTTGTCAGCCAGGCGTGACTCCACTAAGTCCATTTATTCATATAGGTAGTCGAAATTTGTCACGTGGTGTGGGGAAAAATCTATTTACCCTTTGGGAGCCCATTTGTCTGATGTTCTCCAGTTTGCCCTTTCTCTGGCGCAACAGGGGCTTGCTGTTGCCACAGTGAAGGGCTATCTTTCAGCGCTGTCGGCATTTCTCTGCTTGCCTGACCAGCCATCTCTTTTTAAATCTCCTGTAGTTTTAAGTTTTTTGAAAGGCCTCACAAATAAGTTCCCTCCTACTCCTTTTATTGTCCCTCAGTGGGACTTAAATCTTGTCTTGACCTTTCTGATGGGTGCTCCCTTTGAGCCTCTTCCCAAATGTCCTTTGAGGTTTTTGACTCTTAAGACAGTCTTCCTCGTTGCAATAACCTCGGCAAGGAGAGTAAGTGAGCTTCAGGCTCTTAGTTCCAAGCCCCCTTTCTTGACCATTCATGCTGATCGAATGGTTCTTAGGACCAGGGCTGCTTTTCTTCCTAAGGTGGTTACTCCTTTCCACCTTTGTCAATCTGTTACCCTCCCTACCTTTTATCCTCCCCCACATCCTTCCAAGGAGGAGGAGAGGTTACACCGTCTGGACCCTAAGAGGGCGGTGTCTTTTTACTTGGACAGAACTAAAGACTGTCGTTTGGAGGATCAGCTCTTCGTTGGTTTTGCTGGCTGCAAGAGAGGAAGAGCTGTCCACAAGAGAACCTTGTCAAGATGGATCGTATTGTGTATAAAGATCTGCTACTCTTTGGCAGGTAAGGAACCACCAGAGGGTATAAGGGCTCATTCTACAAGAGCTAAATCTTCTACCTCAGCATTGGCTAGAGGTGTTCCTGTAGAGGATATTTGCAGGGCCGCGACTTGGTCTTCCCTCCACACTTTCGCGAAGCATTACTGCTTGGATTCCGAGGTGAGGAGGGACGGCCACTTCGCGCGTTCTGTCCTCCAGGATTTTCTGGTTTAGAAGAGTGGGCACTCTCCTCCGGGAGTGGGGGCTGCTGTGGGACACTATTCACAAGGTGAGGAATCCACATGGCAGATGTATCTATCAGAAGAACAAGTTACTTACCTTTGGTAATGCTTTTTCTGGTAGATACAATATCTCCCTGTGGATTCCTCACTGACCCACCCGCCTCCCCGTTGTCCACTCTTCTATACCAGATTTACTGTAATGTAATATTTATTTATTTTGTTGTCAAGGTAATGTTTCAATTGCTTTCCTGCATTTGCTTTACACTGTGTGTTTTACCTTGACTATTGTGTACTGTGTGTACTGTGTACATTTCTACTGTCATTGGTCCGTCCGTGTGCCTCGATGGCACGGAAAAAAGGGCGGAACTGATGTCATCACGCCAGCGTGGGCCTGTTATAGGCGTCGGTGACGTCAGCGGAGTCGCGTGCGATGCCGTGTCTTTATGACGTCCAAGTCCACGTCGGCGCGAGGCTACGAAAAGAATTTCCGAATGTTGCTGACGCAAGGGGGATATTCACAAGGTGAGGAATCCACAGGCAGATATTGTATCTACCAGAAAAAGCGTTACCGAAGGTAAGTAACTTGTTCTTTAGGGGCATGCGGTGGCCTGTCTGGCCCTCGTCCCCTTCCCACCCCCATGGACCCGATGAGTAACGGGCAGTGCTTCAAGAGCTTGAACGCCATCACAGGAAGCTCGCATTGGCACCTATAGACCGCAACACTACCTGGATACCCGCCCCCCCCCCCCCATTAATAACAGAATGGGGCCTGGCCTTGTTGCTGTGACGGGGCAGTGCTCCCTAAAGACTGCACGTAAAGCAGCATCCGACACCCTATAAAATACATGCAGTGTCTTCTACACGCTTAGGCTTATCTGAAAGAGCTACAAAAGCGCAGCATTGATTATATACCCCTATAGGTAACAATCAGTGTCCCTCAGTGGTTTGGGTGTGACATGGGTGGGCTAACAATGGCCCCACGAATAACATACTGGATCCCTGTTCCCTATAGATGTGTAGTGTTACTACGGTCCTTCCACTATGGATTGCAGAGTTATTTTGGTGGCTCCGCGGGGGAGTGGGGCTGTTCGAAAGTATGTAACGCCGCCTGAGTGGTCAGTTCACAGTCCTCTATAGAAAGCGCGCAGCAGCCCTTAACGTGTGCACGGTTACCTGGATGGTCTGACTGGGGTCCCCGGATGCAGGCCCCCCCACCAGCTTGCAGTAGAGGTCCAGGATGGCCCAGCTCGTCTCCTTCTCTGTGCAGGTGGCCGAGGCTGAGATCGGGGTGCCCTTGGCCAGGTTGAAGTAAGGAAGGTGCAGGCTGTATCCATTCACCCCGGGGGTGCTGGTGGGCAGGTCCTTCCCTGGTGTTGAGTGGGGAAGGCTGAGCAGGAACGGCGAGAGATAGTCAGACAGGGGGCCATCACCCCCTCAGAGGGTGGTACCGGAGAAGCCAGGAGAGGCAGCGCGCACAGGAGCCGACAGGGCTGGGTCCGCAGCAGTGGTCTGCTCAGGTAGCAGGCACAGGAGATGGTGGGGATGGGTACTCTGCTGTAGTCTGTCCATGCAGGCGGGCACAGGAGTTGGCGGGACAGGGTCCACTGCAGTGGTATATCCAGGCAGGCGGGTCCTCTAATGCCTGTTGGTGAGGGCTGTGTCCTCTCCTGTGGTTTGCTCACAGCTGCAGGGTGCTTCTCATGGCTGAGGGCAGGGGCTCAGACTGAGGTGCGTGTGGGGTGCCCTGGAGAGCGACAGCAGAGATTGGCGCTCTGCCGGGGACGGGAGCTGTGTAGGGGCTGCCTACGCTCTGGGATCTGGTGAGAGGTGCTGGACGGGCTCAACAGTTGGACTTCAGCAACGAGCTACCAGAGCATATCTGCCAAGGTCTCAGAATGGACGCCGGGAGCAGAGCACACGTGCCCGGGAAAACGGGTGCAATGAGCACTTACTCTGGAGACGGTGAGAGGCTGGTCAAAGTCCTTCCCACCGATGAGTCTGAAGAGCCAGGGTCCGGGCTCTCGATAACGATTCGGATCATGCAGGATATGCTGCTTTTACTTTACACCAGCTGCCGCCCACACAGCACTTGCGGGGTGGACCGGCAGCTATTCTGAACGTGAAAGCTCGATGCCGAATGAAAAAAAAATGTAGTGCTTACCGACTAGTTAAGGGAGACAGTGTAACACCGCACGTAAAAGATCCAGTCCTGATAAGCCATCCAAAAAGGAGACAGGGCGGTAACAAGGAGGGACTAAGAAGCCTCATTTACATTGGAAAGCCGGCGTTTAGCATGGACGATGACGCAAGCAAATGAAAACAAGGGCTGGGCTTCAACCCCACTTCTAAAACCAACCCTACTCCAATATGCCTCGCAGAGCGAGCAGCGCATTCACGCTGCAACGCAGGTCTGCGAGACCTAAAAAGGTGTTTTCAGCTACCTCGAGCTTCCCCATTTTTCTGTACCTCCATATCTCAGCTCCATACAAAGCAGCTGCCACCGCTTTTTTTTTTTTAATTTGCAGGATAATATTTAAGTGCTGGGAACCTGCCTTATATCTAAACTTAAGTACTGTTCGGCTGGTTTCCTGCAAAGTGATGGTTGCCTTAGATACATGGTCATTCCAGGATAGTTTGCTGTTCAGTCGAATACTAAGATAATCGTAATGGCTGACCACCGCAATTGAATCTTCGTTTACCATGATCTTTCTTTTAAATGCTGGGGACGGGTGTATTACCATTGCCTTTGTTTTGGCGATGTTTATGAACAGGCCCTTGCAAGTACAATAGTCCACAAACCTGGTCAGCAATTTGTGCATGGCATTTTCTGTCCTAGAAGTTAATGCTGCATCATCGGCAAGTAGGAGAATAGGGACCTTGCTACCTGCAATTTTAGGAACATCAAGGAGTATTTCCAGTAGATATTCTGCTACATCGTGTATAAATAAGGTAAAGAGTAGTGGGGCTAATATACACCCTTGTTTTGCTCCATTTTCAATCAAAAATGGAGCAGTGCACTCCCCCATTTCCCCATAACATACGGATGCTGTATTGTCCTGATGATAGCCTTTTATGGCTTGTAATAATGGAGTTGCGACCCCCAGTCACTCCAGAGCATTCCATAATTGAGGGATATCAACCAAGTATGTTAATGTTGCAAATGTTTCCCCAGTTTTTTTTAATTGTGGCTCTTTTATAAATATTAACCCTATGTAAGGCTGTGTGGGTGCCGGCCTTGCATGCTTTAATGCCATGGTAGAGACCATATCCTCTGAAAGAGATAGCTTTAAAAGTAATTTGTGTAATTACAGACTGAATGGGTTGAAGTGCAAGCACAATGTATGTGAAGTGGTACAAATGTCCCTAAGTATGGAGAGACTTGTAGGTTCACTGTCATTAGTGCCTGTCATGAGAGGAAAATAGGCTGACACCTTTGGATTTACAGTGTTCTGTAAGACATTGTTGATATAAATAATATTGTCAGATCAATCCCAAAATAGTAACTTTACATGTTTAACTGAATGTACTACCTTCGGCTGTTAACATTGCTCTCTGTATTTGTCATATGCTGATGTTCCAAGGTAACAGTCACAAATGAAAATGTGATTATAACAGGTTGTGAGGAACTTCTGGCGATGGAAAAATTAATCCTTACTATAATGGAAATGAGCTTAATATTTGAGAGCTGGGCTAAAGGTTGACACGAGATAAATTGAGTTACTTTGTAAAAAAGAAATGTGTTACTTTAAGTGAAAATTGGGGTCAGTGGGGGCAGATCTTGCTCTGCTCCAAGATGAATGAAATGAATCAAAAAATGCCTCACTAAAGCACCGGAGCAGAAGACAATGCACACAAAACACTGAGTGTTGCAGGGAAGCTCGGTATCGGAGCGGAAGTATGGGGTTTATTTAAAATGCAGTGTGATGTTTCACACAAATTCCTGTCACTCATGCTACCGATGAAAGCCAATAACTCATTGCAGACGACTATTTCCAATTCAAAGTGTCACGAGAGCTTAAAGGAAATTGAGAAAATATATGGGCACACAAATTGTTGCTGCTGATGTACAATATTATATTCCTGTCTTCCAAAAATCATGTTTTGATCACTTTTTAATATTTATTTGGGTTGTTGTTTTTAAGTGATCAGTAGCTGCAATAACGTTTCCCTTTGTGTTAAACAGACAGTGTTACTTTGAAATTACGGTTGGTTCAAACTTTCATAATAATAACCACTATTGTTTGAAGGCATGCTTATTTGTTGGTTGAATCACGTTGCTGCTCCTGTGTGGTGATTTACAAGAGTTTGCAATATCAAATTAAACCAGAGAATGCATGAAACAATGGATAGATAGCCTTTCCTTATGATGCCTTTAGAATTGGTTTTGTACAGTGTCTCGAAAATACATTTGACCTCAATTCCATGGGAGTCCAGTGTGAGAAGAAGAGACTTAGCAGGAAAATCAACATAGAATGAATATTGAATTGCCCTATGATGCCCCCTGACTTGGGCATTAATAAATGTACACCATATGTGTTGCACTGTACCTCTTATCCCTCTCTGTGTGCATTCTGCTAAGGATTCGGACAGAAGTATGCCCAATCTATTCCCATATAATTTGTACTCAGGATAGAATAGGTGCTACTATCCAATTCAGAATTATCTATGATACTCTTGATAGGAATGTGTGAATTAATGAATGCACGAAGCTGCCAACTGAAAGACCTTGTTTACATTAATTGCACTGCTTGCCCCGTGTGAATTGGGAGGATGCCTTAGTAATAAGCGAGCTTGCATATTTGTGAAATTGTGGACTATCAATGGGTGTCAATTAGTTTTGCCACCATTTGAGAGTAATGATGAGGCACAGCACCATTAGTTAACGGTCACAGATTGTCCCAAAATTGTCCTACAACATTTCACCTAATATAAAGGGTAATGAATAGCATTCAAATAAAAATCACTGAAAACAATTCTAACTAATTTGACCAGAACCTAGTAATGATTTAAGATGCCGCAGTGGGAGGAGATGCCGGATACACCAAGTGACTTATCTCAGCTGTAGTTTTTACATTTAGACTTAGGGGTCGATTACGATGTCGTTTGGAAAAACCTCTGAACGGCATTCGGGTCATTTGAATCTGATTTGGAAGGCTTGTTTTGAAAACACTTCCGAACAACCGATTATGATGTTCCGAAACCGTTAGGACTTTTTGACTCATTTCCGAATGGCATTCGGATTAACCAAGTTATTCGGAGCCGACTCGTACAAGTCTACGGATCGTGTTTCCGAACGAGCAATTACAATGTTAGATTTAAACAGCCTTTCTGAATCGGTTGTTCCAACATGGAACTGCGGTCGGCATCTGACTTTGGGGGCCCATCTCTCTCATGAAAGGACAGGTCCCGGCAGACTGGAAAAGAGCGGTGGTAAACCCAATCAGAAAAAAAGCGGCTTACCCATGGACAGACCTCTCAAACCTGCGTCCCATTTCACTTTTGCCTTATATCGGCAAAATAGCAGAGAAGCACGTGAACACTTATCTATCAGGACATCTAGAAGCGACGGAGGGCCTGGACTACTCGCAATCTGGGTTCAGGCCTAACCACAGCACCGAATCAGCCCTCCAAACAGTGACCAATAACATCAAAATGGCACTGGATGAGGGCAGCTCTATGATTCTGGTGCTGTTGGATCTCTCCGCCGCTTTTGATACGGTGTCTCACACGGTGCTTCTCGATCGTTTAAAGGACGTAGGTTTGGAAGGAGTGGCTCTGACATGGATGGAAAGTTTTCTATCCGGTCGCTCCCAAGAAGTTTGGCTGGGCTCCCACAAATCCATCTATAGGGAGCTGAACAAGGGAGTGCCACAGGGCTCATGCTTAAGCCCGACACTTTTCAATGTGTATGTGGTCCCCTTGGCCAACTTAGCAAGATCATTTGGGTTTACCCCGGTGTCGTACGCTGACGACACCCAACTCCTCTTTCCTTTTAAAAGTCTGACCCCTGCTATAAAAAGATCATTTGCAGATGGAATGAGAGCAATATCAGAGTGGATGTCATCAAACTGTCTTCAATGCAACGTAGAGAAAACAGAGGTCATGCTGTTTGGACAAGCGGCAACACACTGGTCACCTGAATGGTGGCCCTCAGAATTAGGCTCTGTTCCCAGCCCTAAGAGTACGGTAAAAAACTTGGGAGTGTTACTAGATCAGACGCTCACGTTTAAAGATCATGTAAACCAGCTGGCTGGTACCTGCTTTCGGGCAATTGGGATGCTAAGAAGAGTGTTTCCCTATTTACCAGATTGCCACAGGAAAACACTTGTGCAGGCGCTAGTCATCAGCAGAGTGGATTACTGTAACGGTCTTCTTTTAGGAGCCAACGAAGGACAACTTAATAAGTTACAAGTAGTCCAAAATACGGCGGCAAGGACAGTCCTGAACGTTCCCTCTAGGACTCCTTCCCGCCCCCTGCTGACTAGACTCCACTGGTTACCGGTGAGGAAACAAGTGCAGTTTAAGACCCTATGCACCATCCACAAAAGTGTGATAGGCGAAGGCCCAAGATATTTGGCAGAAATTTTTCAGCCACATGTACCTGGGCGCTCTCTGCGTTCTAGCAGTCAACAGCTACTGCAGATACCTAGAATAAAGAAGTCCAGACAAGGAGGCCGAGCGCTGGCTCATGTGGGACCAGTGCTCTGGAACTCTCTACCTCTTGAGCTGAGATCACTCACTAGCCACCTGACTTTCCGGAAGACCTTAAAAACATACTTATTTACCAGTAACTAATTTCTTCCCTGTATGATGTACTATCCCTTGAATAAGATCATCTGGAGCTATATTCTGACTGGCAAAGCGCGGAGATACCCCTTTGGGGGTTTATTCAGGCGCTATCTAAGAATATAAATAAATAAATAAATAAATAGGAGGCCCCCCTTCATCCGGGGGCCTCTGAATTGGGCTGTGGTGGTACCCATGGGTTCCCCCTTTACAACCATGCACAGTGTGGCAGGCACCATGGGGTGGCCGCCACATTGTACACGATTTTCCACACCCACACCTTTTTTCAATGGGAGCCTGTGTTCTCGTTCGGAAGACAGGCTCCCATTGAAGTCAATGGGAGCCTGACCGATGTTCTGTAGCATCGTAATCGGCCATTTGGACTCACAGAACCCGATTCAGTCAGAAACTATTCTGAAACCGATGAGTTTCCGAACAATATCGTAATCCGACCCTTAGTCTTTGACATGGAAGTCAAAATCATCCAGCTGGGCCAGGTCCGATGCTGTGGCCAGCAAGGGTCCCTCAAAGACAAATACTTCTGCTTAAGTCATGTTTGGCATCAAAATCTCTGAGCAGGTCAAACTGGATTTCGAAGCCACTGAGATCACTTAGTTGGGTGGATAGATTGCTGCCTTTCTCCAGTCCAGGACTAGCCCTGCTCTTCCAGCAGTAGTTTTCTTCCAGTAGGGCCTTCTTATTCAGGTGGGTCCTTCCCAGGTCCAGGGATGTTCTGATGAGGTGACAGTTGAGGTGTCAGATTTATCCTGTGCACTAGTCAGTGATTGAAAAAAGTATGCCATTAAACTCTATTTTCTCACACTCCCTCTACCTCTTTTAACAGTACATCCTCTTTGCTTTACTGTAAAATGACCCAGGAGCCCCTGTTTCAAGATGGTAGAACCCACATTCATCCTGCCACGCCTCTGTTTGGCTCCTTAGCCCCTCTCCTATTTAGATCAGTTCTTGTAATATCTGATAGGATCACATCTGGTTCTTGCCCCTACTGTGACTGGAATCTGTCTGTCTGGGAGTGTCCTGGTAATGTATAGGTGAAGCACTCACTGGCATTTCCAAGTCAGAAAAGATTGTACTAAAACTGCCCTTTGTTCTATCAACTGTTCTAAATAGCGAATTATTGCAAAGTGGTCTGCATTTAACACCTATCTGCTTTTTCTGTGCATAGAGTTGGTTATTGATCTCTGAACCAGGCTTGTTAACTCTCCCAGCCAAGGATATTTATTCCAACTCTGGAAGCTTTTTTGGTTTTAGGCCACTTTTGGCTCCGGCAACACAAAGTACATTTTTACAAATTTACTTTTATACATATGTTATCAAAAATCTAATTTCATCGTAAAATCAGGTTTTGAAAATTAAGAAATTATGTTGAAGCATTTTCCCAATTGGAGATAGTCAATAAAGATTTTCATTCCATCCAAGTCTGCTCTGGGAAACATTTAGCAGAGTCCACACAGTGAAAAACCTTTGGGTTTCATTTCTTTATGAGGTCATACTAAACGCATTTGTAGCCTGTCTTCTTTTTATATTAATACCCTACCCTATGGTCTTACAAAGCACACTTTAGGAGTAACTTATAAACATATAGAAATAGACTTTTCTTACATGGCAAAGACATTTTTTCTAGCCATGTGCTTCTGCAAGGAATTTAAACTGCAGACCAGCCAGAGCACAGTGGTACTCCTGCAGAAATGTAATTTTGTCAGATATATAGATAAAAGTGGTAAAAAAAACACACTACAGTGCATATTATATTTAGTCTTCCATGCAAAAGTGCATTTTAGTGTACACACAATGATCTGGCACTCCAACCAGTAATGTAAACTCTTATAATAAACAAATGTTCAGAGATGAATCAGCAGGTTGTGGTGTAACTACTTTATTCAATGTCCTTTTCTTTCTTTAAAAATTATGACACGGAGTAGCCAACGCATTTCGTCCTTACGGACTTCTTCATGGCAAAATTATTCTTGTAATGCCTTTACCAGGTTGTACTTGGCTTTTCTTTTTTTATATAGGAGAGATGATTGTAGGTAAATCAAAGTTTCAAATGCTTCTGTAAGATCCCTCAGTGGTAATGATGTGACGATTAGATCCAATGTGCTCTGGTAGAGAGCTCCAAAGTATAGTGTTGGTATAATATTTATACCTGTCCAGATTTGTATAACAGCGCCATATCAGCAAGGAGCGTCTCGCCGGATTCCGTGTGCAGTTAAGGTACCATTTACTATGGACTTGTAGGAAAGTTATATAGGCCAAACAGGAAGTTCCAATGTACAGCACAGGTTTTAGACGGGTGCTTTTACTACTGTTTAGAAGTAGTAAATCATGCAGAGCCCTAAAGCCTGCAAAATCAGAAACAAAAATGGAGGATCTTGAGACAGTTGTGTTCATTTCTCACAAGCAGGGTATTATGATGATCATTGTTGAATATAAATGTGCTTTGAATGCTGTTTTGTACTTTTAAGATTAACTTGGACGTTCTAGACCATGCATGAATACTATTGTGTTATTGGTATGGGGGTGAGAATGACCAACATGATCACAAAATATGGCTCTGACAACACGACGGCCCTCGTTGTTCTTGCACATAGGCGACCTATCACCTTAATTAATGAAGGCTTAACATTGCTTTTTTTGATGTTGAATTCATGGTTTTGGAGTCATTTGCAATTATTTAAGTGCTGAGTATTACAAAAAAAGTTTCTTTATTCACTTAAAAATATTACTTGTGCGGTGTTTGGACGAAATATAATTTCTCTAGGTCGTGTTGATATTGACTGATGCTAATTATGAAAATGGTTCCCTATGCATCGTAGTTTAACTTTTTGGAAAGTAAGAAAACTCATTGTCAACCATTCATTCTTGTCTACAAGTTGAGTTATGGTCAAGCGAAATTTTAGTTCAAGAATATTTTTTTGTTTTTGCAACAAAAAAAACACTTTTCTTAGAAACGGAAAGTCCAAACGAGCTTTGTGATTTTCGTTGTCTGGCCTCAACCACTTTCTTTTAATAATGACATTAGCGGAGGGTTACATTAATATGAACCAGCATGAAATGCATGTGCCAGTCGGCCCTTTTTAATTACCGCGCGAATAAGGTATGTAATTGAAACAAAAGGCATTGTTCCCATCTTCAGTGGCCCCTGCCTCCTGAAGGCCGCCCTGTCAGGCTGGGAGCGTGGAAGTTCCTTTCTGCTGGTGTGATTAGATTGGGGCTGAACCCTCCAGCTGGCAGGCAGGCCTGTCTGTGACTGGCGGCGGCCTGTCCCCAGCGCTCGTCATTTCCTGACATGCCTGACAGGAGGGGGACAGCAGCACCAGACAGGTTCATTAGATGCTGTTTTCTGCAGCTGGGCTAAAAATAATAATAAAAAGGCAATGCTTTGTCAAACCCGAGCTGCACTGGGGGCCTTTCTTGTTGGTTTAAATCCTGGCCTTGTTTTGACAAATTTTGATCAGCGCTGTCTGTTTTTTTTTTTGTTTTTTTAGATTTCTGACGCGTTTCTGTTTTGCTCCCCTCTGCCCTGCACCATGCTTACTTTGCCGTGTTGTAGTTTCGAGTTCCTAACACAGTCGTCCCAAGGGAGCAGAGAGCATGCGCTCGGAGAGCCTGTGAGGAAAACCGCACTCTGCCTCAGAATGGCAATTATGGTTCATTTCCATGGCGATGAGCACAAAGGCAGAGGGAAACAACCTTGGGACTTGCAGTAAGCCAATTACAAGAAAGGTTAAGAGTTTTACGTGTGCCAAAAACATGCCATCCGTATGGGAACACGGTATCATTACCCGCGATCTGCACTGTCACACGCTCTGCTGCCAAGATCTGTACCCTGTCTTCAATTTGCACATTTTTGTGAATGCCAACAGTGTTCTGATATTGTTGACAAGCGGTGTTACAGCATAACAGGATGATGTACTAACTCAGCTTCAAGATGTACATCTAAGGTGATTTTTGCACCATCTCTTTGGACGCTGTTCTTGCTTTGGTTGGCAGAAATTATACGGGTGTATTTAAAAAAAATTTTTTTTTGCAAACTGGTTAGATGGAACTAAATGTGTAGTCTATGCTTATACATTTTACTTAAGGGAATGAATGAGCAAACCTCTCATTTATATTACTAGCAATGTTTCAATATCTAGCTGTAGTTAAAATGCTTAATTTCTTTTCTATTTTCTTTCCGATTATGAGTTTTATTTGGCGTTTGGAGAGCTGCCTTTCATTTGTTAACTGTAGAACGGCTGCTGAAATGTGTATGTTTTCGGCCCTTCCAGGCTTCCAAGTGTCTGTTTTTAAGTCCTACTACCGGCAGCATTAGCAGGTCAACGAAGTTTTGCTATTATTTCGTAAAAATATGCATATAGGGGGCTTCCAGCGCATCCATAGTATTGCTAACTTGCTATGGATATTTGTTGTATCATTCTGCATCCTGTGAGCTGCTTTCATACAATGAAAGAAGGACTATTTAACATCTATTTTTTATTTTTTTCCTGCCTTTGTAGCCTTTTGTAAAAAAAAAAAATTATCAGGACTTGAGTGCAAGACCCTGACCTTCATGTAACCTCGGTTGTATTTTACCTGTGCAGATCAGTAAACATGACCCAAAAATGGCTGCTCGAAGTCTTGGGACTTGCAAGGCTGCAGGCATCAACCTTGAGGGACTTCAGGCTGCAACCTTGTGGTCAGGCGTCTCATTACTGAAAGCGATTCCTTCTCTGCTTCTTCTCTTGTCCTGATCTTTATATAGCTAGGCTTTTGAATTCTATCTTTGCAGATCCCGACAACTGACACAAAGATGGTTGGCTGAAGCCTTAAGAGCCTAAATATTTTAGAGAGCACCAGCATTGAGTTCGGACTTCCCCATATGCCTAAAGCTAGACACCAGCACTCAGCTCTCCTGAAGGGCAAACATAAGTGGTTATTGGCAATGCAGAGTCAATGTGGTAAGACCGTCCAGGAATTCACCCTTTACAAATTTCAGGACCATGAAGTGATTGCTGCAGCGTGAATACAGCCCCTGGCTATAATATCAATTTGGGAAAATATGACTACTTCCGTAGCCAGCCATTTAAAAACCTGGATTCAGAGATGTGTTGTCTGAAAACTTCATGCTGCAAGTGTAAACTGTCAACTTCCACGCTGTCAGGCAAAAGAAGTCTACCACAGGCAGAGGACGGAATGTACCCAGAGTAGAAATGAATCCAGTGACAGACGAAAAGGTATAGATAGCAATAGGTGCTGCATCACTGGGAACCACAGGCTGCAGTGGAAGTAGGTAGACAAAAAACATGGAATGTTGGTTAACTATCTGACTAATATCTCTCTGTCCTGTAGTAGAGGAAAACATGAGATTAAGAACACCATCGTATCCCTCCTGCTGGAGAACGGTATTGGCTTGTAACCACAACTCCTGGCCTGAACGGCCCTACAGTGTCGCACTCCAGGCTTTGTCAGCAGATAAAATTGGAGAGATGGTGACTGAGGAACTCTGGCTAGTGCATCTTCTGTCTACCAAGGCAGGAACATCTAATTAACTGCAGAACTTAGACTCAGGAAAAGCCCCACCAAACAAGCCGAGACCAATCCTGGATTCAAAATGAAGTAGCAACCCGGAAGCACACCTGTGGTGCAATGATTCTTTGGAAGCAAAGCTGTGTTAGCTTATTTTCAGTTCTATTGTCATGATGCATTACCTTCTTACTTATGGCCGATAATATTAAGGGAAATTGCATATACTGAAAGTTGTTCATGTCATCTTTGGAATCCTTGTCACATTCTACAGTTATTAAACCGCATATCCTGAATTTCATCATAACCACATAATCCCAATTTTCCCAGTATGGTAGATGAGACAGAGTTTCAGGGTGGCATTTGTTCCCTCATCATGTCCCTGATCTGAAAAGAAAAAATAGGCAGGAGACTGAATAATGGACCTTAATATGACCAGGAAAGATCTGTACATTGACCATTGGCCTCAGATCAGGTGCAGTATTTTATTATCCTCATCCATCTGCTTCACATATTCCTCCAATTGAGAACCAAATGGTTTGTGCCAAGGGACCATGATAGTGATCAGTACATTCTTTTGTGTAATGTTAGGTTCCATGAATGCTTCCTCACTTGCTTCATGGCCACCATCATGACGACAGATGGCTATTGCAGGAAAATAAGTTCCATGAAAGATAGCTTTAGAGTGGAGCCTTGTCCTAGGTTTGGTGTTCATCAGCTACTCTGTGCACGCGTCATCCCTTTGAATACATACAAAACGCAGTTTAATATCTTTGTATAAAGTCTGTGCTGCATGAGCCACATGCATGGGAGCTCATATCACAGAATTCATGGCAGAGAACAATTAAGAACTCAACGTATACTACTCACAGAGATACCCATATGCATCAGATTGGTTGCAGAAACTTTAAATCTTAGCATTCGGTGCCTTGAGGTGGTGACTAGGATTGCAGAGCCACCAATGCATGATAAAATTAGGTAACTTATTCTTTTTATCAATCTTCTATTCATACTGGTTCTTTTTAACCTAACTGAAACTATCACTTTGTTAATGGAAAATAAATAATTTGTGGCTTGACAATTAGCATAAACCCAATATAGAGTGATTACTGATGGCAAAAGGATTGCATATCATGAATAAAGCAGTGGATCTTTTGTGGAACACCTTAGAGAAACATTGGAGAAAGATTCTTTCTAGTTAACAGGCACGTAATGATCCAATGGGTAAATTAATTTGGAACTATGAATGTAAGGGAAATAGCCAAGCAAAAAAGAAAGCATAGGTGAATGAGGGGATCGACTATATGTAGACTAGAGTTTAAAATACAGAGATAAAGGGGCTTGTTTGGTGTTGGGAATGACAAATAAAGGCAGAAGCAGGAAGCTGGGCTGTCTCTCACTAGTGCCTGGTATAAATTAGGTATTGCAAATATTCAAGTGTGCTCTTATGGTGAAAAATTGAAAACTGAGAAAGCATGATTCTCAAAGAACAGACTTTTTTATCTCTACTCCAATAGTTTAAAGAGAGTAGTCAGGAAAAGTATACTTTACTAAAGGAATAACAATAGCACCCGTATGTTTACATTTTCTGTATCGATTTCGAGTTCACCATACAGCCTACCAAATTACAATTCCCTCTGTAAATACTGCTGTGAGCCCCATCGAGTAGGCTGGCTTGGATAAAGAAAAAACATGAAACAAGATTCCCCCCCAACCAAACCCACCCCCCTCCCTTTTGAGGCATAAGGCTTTTACAGTAGGTGCCCTTGGACTCGCCCCCTGACCACGGGCTTCTGTCCCTGTGTAGCCTATGCCCGTTGGTGCTTCGTATCGTTTGGAGGTGCAGTTTGTAGTGGGTCGGCTAGGCGCAACAGTCTCAGATACCTCAGGCGCTAAGTTCTTTAAACTCAGAGGTTAGCAGCGATAAGAAGGGTTTCCAGAGATCCTGGAATGAGGCCCCTGGGTTGGAGAGCGAAAGGGAGATCCTCTCCATCCCAAAAATACCCCACAACCTATGTAACCACCCAAGATAGGTGGGCGAGGTGGTAATTCCCCAGCTGGATACAATATTTTGTAGAGCCTCACCCAGCGCTTGTGTTATCTGCCTGCCCCTCCATGTTCTGAGTGGAAAGGTAAGAGGATTGGGAAGACCTAAGAGAGTGTAAGCAGGACCGTGGGGTATCTGGGTGTCAAAATGAGCATCAGTATTATCTAGTACCTGCTTCCAGTAGTTCGAGATTGAGGGCATTCCCAAAGCAGGTGGGTCAGGGTACCCAACGAGCCACATGCTCTCCAGCATTGGGGGCTTTGTTCGGGTTGCCTCTGTGGAGCCTTGGGGGCGTGAGATACAAATATGTTTCTATTTACGTTGCGGTCTCTATATTCGCAACGCTATGTGCAGTGTGGAGGGCCCTATAATAGATATCAGTCTATTCTTTCTGCTAGAACAACCTGCCCAATTCCCCCTCCCATCTCAGCTGTCCGGGGGATTTATCTGTCCCAGGGTTGCGTCCGAGGAACCTATAGAGTTCTGTCATCAAGCGCGAGTCTGTGTGTTTCGTCACTAACCACTTTTCAAATGGCGTTATGGTCCTCTGTGCGCCCCCACATACCGCCGGTTGGATAACCCAATGTCGGATCTAATGATATCGGAAACGTTCCTTCTCTGGAAGATTCTGTTGTGTACGGAAATCAGTGAAGGACAGGGGCCCCTTCACATCAAAGAAGTGTCCTATGGATCGGCAACCCTCTTTTGTCCATTGAGCAAATGCTCTCGTACTGAGCCCAGGGGTAAAATCGGCATTTATGGACTATAGGTGGAACTCGAGACGGAAATGTAGTGAGCCCGCGAGACGTGGCCACCCTGTCCCAGGCTGATAGAGTAGAATGCGTGACTTTTGATAAGTATAGATTACAAGGCCTAGCTGCTTTTGCGAGAAAGGGGACTCCCCATAGGGGCTGCCTAGCTAAAGCTCTGTCCATGAACAGCCAGTGCTTCTCAGATTCTGATCGTGACCACTCCACCGGGGGTCCCAGCTGCACTGCTTAATAATAGTCTTGCAGGTTTGGGATTGCTAAACCCCCTGCAGTTGGGGCCCTGTAACATAAATCTCTATGTCATCTGGGACGCTGTTCCCGCCAAATAAAGCGCTCCAAGTTCCGCTGCAAAGAGTTCAGCACTCAGGAAGGGGGGGCCAGGAGGAGAGTCTGAAATAGAAATATTTTCTTGGGTAATATTGTCATTTTTATCGCCGCAATGCAGCCCAGCCAAGACAGCTAGTGTAGTCTCCATCTACGGAGACAGTCATATAGGTTTTGCAATAGCGCTGTGTAGTTCAGTGAAGTGGTGCGTTGTATGCTGCCTGCAAGTTGAAGGCCTAAATAGGGGATAGTCTCTCGAGTCCATTGAAAGTGATGCACTTGTTTGAGTGCCTCTATTGTGCCCGGAGTAAGGGATAAGTTGAGCGCTTGTGACTTAATGAACGTGTTGACCTTGAATCCTGATACTTGTGCAGAGCGTTCTAACTTGGTCATAACGGCAGGCAGGGAATCCCTAGGCCGTTCCAGGGTGGTGACTACGTCATCAGTGTATAAGCTGATTTTATGTTCCTCTCCCCGAACATCACCTCAGATATTAAGGGATCATCACGCACTCTTTGGGCCACGGGCTCCACGTAAAGGGCGAATAGGAGTGGTGAGAGTGGACAGCCCTGTCTTTTTCCTTGTTGGATAGAGAAAGGGTGCGAAATGAGGCCATTCACAGTGACAGAGGCCGTAGGGTTAGTATAACTACCTAGCACCCAGTTTAAAAATCTCTCTGGCAAGCCGAAATGGCACATGGTTGCTTTAAGGTAGGGCCAGTGAACCCTATCAAACGACTTCTCGGCATCTATAGAAAGGATCATGCCTTCGATCTCAAAACGTTTGGTTTTGTCTATAATATGCAGGAGGCGCTTGGTATTATCGGAGCACTGGCGGCCTGGAACAAAGCCCGATTGGTCCGGGTCTATCACTCCCGGACGACAAGAGAGAGAGTCGCTGCGCTAAGATCCAGGTAAATATTTTAAGATCCACATTGAAAAGGTAGAAAGGGCGATAGGATGCACAGTGACGCTTGTCCTTCCCCAGCTTGGGTATAACAGTAACTAGTGCCTTCAACATCATGGATGGAATGGGGGAAGACAACCTGATCGAATTGTATACCCTCACCAGAATCGGGGGTAATGTGGCGCAAAAGGTTTTATAAAAAACTGATGAAAACCCATCCGTGCCTGGAGATTTAAGCAGTTTTTGCTTAAAAATGGCCGAGATTACTTCCTCTAACTTGATCGGGGATTTAAAGTCTTCAATCTGGTTTGGCGGTCTTCACGGCACGCAAATATTGGACGGGCCGTTGTCGGGAAGTTTCTGTCCCCCATATAGGGACCCGTAATATTGCTGAAATGTTTCTGCAAAATCTTGGTCAGTAGTCTGCTCTTGCCCAGAATGGTCGGTAACCAAGGAAATATTTGATGCCTGCCGTTGTGCCCTTAACCTGTTGGCCAGGAGTCTCCCAATCCTATCCCCCAGAGTAAAAGGATTGTCCAAGTCTTAGTGCTGCATATGCAGCTCTATCAATGCCAAGGCGTGCCAGTAGGGTTTGCACCACCGTAAGCTGCTTCCAAACTCTAGGTGCCCTTGTTCTCTGATGTATACACTCTAACTCTTTCACCTTGCTAGAGAGGTGCTCCCTCTTTTCCTGCCGGGTTTTGTTGTCATAAGCAGTGATGGCTATAAACTCTCCCCTGACTACTGTCTTCAGGGCGTCCCATAATGTAGCAATGGGGGTATCGGGCGTGTCGTTCACTTCTAGGTAATCCACTATAGCCTTAGTGATCCGCTGAATTGCTGTGGAGCGCTGGAGCATAGTCTCTTTGAGCTCCCAAAAGCGGCGGGCAGGTCGAGAGCCAGAAAGGGCCAATGACATACACACTGCTGAGTGATCCCACAAGGTGCAAGGGAGTATCTAAACCTGTTGTGCCTGCTGAGTCATTGTGTTGGTGGTTAGTATGTAGTCAATTCTAGCATAGGTCTTGTGGGGGTGCGAGTAGAAAGTGTACTCCCTAGCCGTCGGGTGTTGGTACCTCCATATGTCCGTCAGTCCTTCCTCAGTCAGAAGTCGCCTCCCCTTGTTAGTGAGAGCCCCAGTCTGTCCGTGTCGCTGGCTTGATCTGTCCATGTCATTATCAAAAGCTAGATTAAGGTCCCCCCCCATGAACAGCCATCTATCAGTGGATTTAGATAGTTCCATCACTGCCTCGTGGGGAAGCCCTTTTTGCCCATCATTCGGGGCGTATATTGTACGGATGGTGAAGCAATGTAGGTGCTGATCAGTGCTAAAGTGCATATGTATAAAATTGTGATATGGATTGGTGTTTCCATGATTGGCTATTTGATTTACTGATATGTCCCTAGTACATTGCACTGTGTGTGCCCAGGGCCTGTAAATCAAATGCTACTAGTGGGCCTGCACCACTGATTGTGCCACTCACATGAGCAGCCCTGTAAATGTGTCTCAGACTTACCACTTTAGTGTCTGCACGCGCAGTTGCGAACTGTCAGTTGACCTGGCAAGTCACTTGCCAGGCCCTACCCCTCCCTTTTCTTACATGTAAGGCACCCCTCAGGTAGGCCCATGGAACCCCCATCGGCAAGGTGCAGTGTATGTGAAAGGTAGGACATGTTCTGGTGTGTGTGTGACATGTCCTGTTAGTGAAATACAGTGTATTTTGTTTTTCACCATTGAAAGTCTACCTGCCCCGTAGGTTAACACAGATACTTTGTAACATCTTACGAGTATAACTTCCCATTGGGACAAGGTAGAGGAATAATGTTTAGGCTCTCTGAACTCAGAATTTATTAACACATATTTTAGTAAAGATGGTTTTTAAATTGTGTGTTTGAAAATGCCACTTTTAGAAATTATGCATTTTCCTGTTTAACCATTTTGTGTACTTTTGTGTACCTCTGCCTGTTTGTGGATTGGCTGCCTGGTTATGGAGTGACGGGCTGGGGATGTGCATTCCCTGTATACAGCCACTTTGGAGGGGGAAGGGGTATTGATGTGTGCCTGGCCCTTCCTGGAAGACTCAGAGCTGAGGTGAATGGGGCTTGCAGCATTTAGAGTAGTGGGAGGAGTTTTCTTGGCACCTGAATAGGGCCTGTCCCCTTTGCAAAATTCTGTATCCACCCCCTGTGGTCATACTGCACCAATGAGGACAGAAATGGTTTAGACTGGGCTCAGAGACCCTTGCACAAAGAGAATAAAGACAAAATGGGGTATAAGTTGTAGACCTTAAATCCCAGAACTTTAGATCACTTCCGGACTCAAGAGGAACCTTTGCCAGGAGAAGGGCTGGAGAGCTGTGAGGTGGAGTACTTCCCCTTTGTTGTGTGCTGAGGGAGGTTGGCCTGCAGTTGCTGCCTCTGCCAAGGAAAGGACAGAGACTGGAACTTTGCTGTGAACCTGCTTGAAGAAGCTTCTCCAGGGGCCTGTGTGTGCTGGCCTCCTGTGCTGAAGTCTCAGGGACAAAATGACTTCATCCCCAGCTCCCCTTAATTCTATTGCTGAGCGTTGCTGAGTGTTCTGGGCCTCTGGAGGTTGTTCCTGCTGTTGGGAACTGGAAGAAACCTGAAGAACTGAGAAAATTGATGCATCACCCTTCTTGCGGCTGTTTTCCTCTATGCAGCACTGCCGTGCAAGAAGAATCTCCATGCTGCGCCACTGCAGGGACAACGCAGCGCTTGTCGCAGCTGCAAGAACCGACGCATTGTGGGATTATGGCTGAGGAAGCTGACTCAGCGCCGCTGGCTGCCGCCACATCGACCGCCAACTCATCTTAGATTTCCTCGCATCACACCTGTGCGGCATGTTTTCCTGATGCAATGGAACAACAAGGGTTTGGCGTAAAGCGCAGCAGAGCCACGCCGCAAATAGTTTAAACAAAACGAAATGCCAGTACTGCGTAATCTTTTTTACCACTAAAGTGCACAATGAAATGAAACAATTGTATCACCGAAGACCTTCAGTTTAGTCTGAATCAATCTATTTATTGACTTGATTATTTTTAGAATTTTTTCAAAATTGCATTATTTGTGTTACATTGGAGAAAATAGTAAAACTATACTACTATATACAGAATTCCTTATTATGTTCAAAAGAGGGGGGAACTTTTTAATTCCAGTGGTGTGTAAATAAGAAAAGGATAAACTCCAGACATCAAATCAGCGACCGTTCTATTTCAAACATTCTGTGACACTCTCATACCACATTCTCACGCTCATCCAAAACAAAGGGAAGATAAGAAAGATTGTGTAATGTACCTCACCCAGGTTTTTTGAACAAGGTACTATCCAATTCTGTAAATTTCTAACAAGACTATTTTTTATCAAAAAAGAGCCATCTAATTCATTTATATACAATTTACATTTTACACATATCATATAAAAACAAAAGATTGGCCCAAAAGAAAGGTCGACGCGTTTCGAAGCCCCTGAGTTGTGAGGATTCTCCTCAGGACCGTGGGGAACAGATCCTGTAAGACACGAAAACATCCTATTCTTACTATTTTGTCTTAAAAGAGTAACCTTCAACTGCTGACCTTCCCTGCTACACTTGCAATTACCTGTATATCCGAGAGAGGAAATAGTCCTTCTTTCCAATTTTTGTACATCAACGTATGGGGACTGTCAGTGTCGTCCCTGTTGGCGTGAGAAAATCAAACACTTCATCACCACTATACCTAAAAACCACTCGTCTTTGAATATCAATACTAGCAGTGCATTACCTTGTTTTTCCGCCGTTTTCCCATTGATTGTCGTTCTGGTTGGAATTTTTTCTTAGTTCACTCTGCCTGCATCAAAACATATAAAGGTTGTCTTATATGTCATTCTGTCTTGTATTTTCTTTCACTCTGAA
The DNA here is from genome assembly GCF_964261635.1 of Lissotriton helveticus. NCBI lineage: Eukaryota > Metazoa > Chordata > Amphibia > Caudata > Salamandridae > Lissotriton > Lissotriton helveticus. Next base: position 376,608,092 of record NC_136069.1, read on the forward strand.
CATCTTTAATCGTGAAGTTGCATTTGTTCCTATGCTAAGGGTTTACGCGGATGGACTGAGTACACAAAAATTATCTACTACCGCGTGTTGATATGATGCTATTCCGGACATTCTTGCTACACACAATGAGTGTCGCTGTGTCGGGGCGGCACGTTTTTCATGTTGGAAGCCGGTTGTGAAGGCAGCTCGTGCGTGATTTGCGCTTGAGAGTGCTGGAACGCTATCTCTTGATACGCGGAGGCTTAAAACGTTCAGCAATGCTATAAATTCTTAAAACATTCGTTCCTTACCTTTGTTCAAGCAGAATAATCACCAATAGTAGAACCGGCTCTCACCTTCCGTTTGGAGCCGTAATCACTCCAATGCGTTATCAGTCGCTTTCTGTGTGAGTCATAAAAGAGTGGCTGGGCATGCTGGGAACCGTAGTTTTCATTATTCTATTCCTCAGGATTGTAGTTCGGGCCACATTAAAAAAAAAAAAGGGGGAAATGAAAACTTTATTGATGGCATCTAGTGCTTCGTTTCTCTATGTTTAGGTGTCTGAATACATATGTACTAGCGAATAAGGATGCAGAGTGTGGATGGTGACTTTAGATGCTACAAAATGAACCTTTTATGGGATACATGCAGGAAGTTGCTTGCTTGCGACGCCACATGTCTTAAAAGGGACACTGTCTTTCTGAACAGATTACAGATGGTATAGTTCCGACATTTCATTTAATCCATTCACCGCTGTATTATATTTAAGAATCAGAAGTGCTTCTCTTCTCGACAGTCTATCCTCCATGTCTCCTCCTCTTGGGTCTGGGTCGATCTTTGAAATCACTGTCCATCTTACGTCATTTTCCGTGTGGGCATGGTCCTTCCAGTGCTGTACCAACGGGGCTGTTAATATATTCTTACGGATTCTTGATCTGTGTTGGGTAATGCGTTGTCTTACCTCTTGACTGGTCTTCCCTATATATAGTTTTTGGCATGGGCATAATATGCCATATACTACATATTTGGTTTTACAATTTGTGAACCGTTCATGTCTCCATGCGATCCCATCATGTTTGAACACATCTCCTTCGATTATCAATGGGAAAGCTACACATGTACCGCATTTGTGGTGACCTGTAAGGAGCGGCAAATTCATGTATTCCCTGAGAGAAATTCTAAAAATAATCAAGTCAATAAATAGATTGATTCAGACTAAACTGAAGGTCTTCGGTGATACAATTGTTTAATTTCATTGTGCACTTTAGTGGTAAAAAAGATTCATGTTTTCCTGATGCATCACCTAAGGACCAGAACCGTCTTGGAGTCGACGCATCACTTACCCTACAGTCCTGAATCGACGCATCACTTCTCCTGTCCTCCCCAAGGACTCAGGAACTGAGGCATCCCTTTGTTTCTCGATGCTTTCCTTCTCTGCGGCTGTTTGACCTTGTGAATTTTGATGCATCTACAGGTACTCTGTGTGAAATCACGCATCCATAGTTTCCTATGGACCAAGTTGCTTGAAATCTTCGAAAAGTCATATTCTTATTACATGTATGATGGATTTATGTTGTTTTGGTCTTGCTGAGTTTAGATAAAGATACTTTATTTTTCTAAACTGGTGTGATGTCCTTTTGTGGTGTTATCACTGTATTAATGTGTGTTTTGAGTACTAATACTTTACACATTGCCTTTGGGATAAGCCTTTCTGCTCGTGCCAAGCTACCCAGGGGATGATCAGGGGTTATCTGGAAAGTGTATCCCCCTTACCCTGACTACATGCAGGGTCCCTACTTGTACAAAGGTACCTACCTCTGCAAACTAGAGACCCCCATTTCTAACATGGAGACAAAGGTAGAAAGCAGGGAGGAAGCATGACCAGAACGAGTGAGATAAAGGGACAACAACTGTTAAGTGGTAGAGTTAAGAGGCATGAGGCAAAATCAAGATCACAGAGGATTGGTATTCGGAATGCTGGCGTTCGATAGTGCTGGTCGCATGCGTCGAAGCAAAACTTTGGACCCGGCACGTATTCTTTTACAGATTAAGCACTGGGAGACAGTGGCAGAAGGAAGGGATTGTGCTTCTGATATGGTGAGATATTTTGTTGGCCACTTTCCAAACATAGGGCATCTTAAGAAGTAAGGGGCAAACAACGAAAGCACTAGGTTGGAGATCAAGACACTATAAAAATTAATGAATCTTTTTTGTCTCTATATGGAAATAGTTGACTGGTCATCTTCATCCTCCAGTGGTGCATTGCAAGAATATTTAGATTTAGATTCATGGTGAAGCACAACCTTCAGTATGTGTGAGAAGAGATACACCTATGCAATGGTTTTAGCTCTTGTAGTATGGTATTGTATGAGATATTTTGTCATGTTTGGCTTCATAAAGCTGGTAGGCCAGATTGACAAAGACCGGTTGAAAGGCCGAGGTGTATGCAGGGGGCATCAAAGTTTTGAAAACGTTAGAGGCAATCATGGAGGTTATCTTCCTTTCAAAAGAGACTCCTGAATATTTGGAAATATAGCAGTGTAGTCTTGAGCTATGCATGCCATTCCTCCCTGTACAACTATGAGATTGGCTCCTGATAGCTAGAGATGCATAGGCTCCCCTGCACGCACTAGGTCAGAGGGGTTCATCTCATCTAATGCAACCAGACGCATCGCACTATCCTGGTGGACCACAATTCTATAAGTCCAACCTTATAGGCCCTGTCCTCTGAAATATGACTTTTCATTTTCTTTCTTTAATAAAGGGGTGGGAGTAGAAGAATGTGCTTTTTAACCTTGTGTGTGGAAGAGCATCATTTCAAATACAAGTTTCTAGCATGAGCCCCTATGTTTTTGTAGTTGAGCTTTATACAGCTGTGTAGCAGCCAGACGGCGAAAGATTTGACATTTTGTCAGCATCTGACGTCCATATCATTAGTGTTTTATATTAATGTGCCCATAATGATGCACCCTAGCACCTAAGGATGAATGTATATGTTGAGTAGGATAGACTAGGGTTACAAAAAGAGATGAGAGTAATGCCATTATTGTATGTAGCTGTCTATTCATGTGAAAGAACCCTGTCTGATCCCTCCTTTTTAGATCTCACTGTCAAAAGATCTTTACTGGACTGTGCTAAAAAGCAGAGGGCGTAAAACCAGCCATTGCTTACCATGTGTTTGCTTTCCTATCATTTGCACTTGCTTGCAATGGATTACCTTCCTCCTCTCGTGTTGTCTGTCTCCTAGGACATAGCTTCTTTCCCATTTGTCTGATAGAATGACTTGTATCCTTCCACTACTCATGTTCAATGAGCTTTTCTGATAGCACTCCATGAGAGTGCATGTGTTTTCTTGCTCTCTTCCTCATCCACTGCTTCCACCCTCAAATATTGCCCACACATGAACTGTCGCTTCCTCCTACAGCAACCTCTTTGTGTGTTCATTGCTTCCCCAGCCACTCTTGGTTTTTATGTATTTTTTCTCCGCTCTCTTCCCGTTGCCCCGCCCGACTTGACTTCTCCCCACCCAATTAGTTGTTTATACCCCCAATCTCCCATGGGCCATAAAGAAACATGGTTGTTCAATTCAAAATTTGTTTTAATAACTTCTATCATCTTGGAAAATAAAATAAAAAAAATAGACAATATAGGAGGCTGTATCATGTGGTATGTGCATGCATGGTGGCATATGCCCGTGCATACATGGTGACACATAACACTTCGTAGTGCCAGGCCACCACAATTGCATGACACGCATGTGCATTTCCTCGTCATGCATTATTTTTTTGTTTAATTTTTGCCACTGCTGCACAGCATCAGCAACATAATTTCTTGTTGTTTGCTGTACTGCAAAACACAATGGAAACCCAATATATCGAAAATGCTACACAGATTGGTTTTGCAAATGCTTGGTGTCCCAGAGTCTGTGTTCGTGCCTGTTCTGATATTGTTTGTTACGTTATGTCTAACAGGTCGGCTATATTTCAGTTGAACCTGTTGGTGCCCGTAGCTTCCCAGTTCCATGCGTGCAGCTCCAGTACAGGTTAGTTACTTTGAAATCTGGGACTTGTAGTCTTGCTCTATAAGACTACAAGTCTCAGAATTCAAAGAAAAAGATTGGACTGGAGCAGCACATCACACATGGTCCTGGAAAACTAGGCAGGGCTTGGTGTCTTTTTTCAACCGCAGTGTTTTAATGATTGTGCAACACAATTTTAAATGGCCATGTGTCGATATAATCATTACCCTCACCATATCTGAAATAGGACTCCTAGTCCTGTTTATTGCAGAATACCTGCTACAATCGCTGCTCTCGGCTTTCCTTTTGAAAGAAGGGCCTGCATGTTGACCTAGATTCTGTCTGATGATTGTTGATTCCTGTGCACGCTGCACACGAAGGTTCTGAGCATACATCACCCCTGCTGGGTCAGGCTGGAAACCCTGTCCATGGGTGGATTGATTCCGCGAAGCATTTAGGCAGGTCTCTTGCCACCCTGGCGGTGCAGGGAGAAAGCTATCCTGTCCGTACAAATCATTTTCGTTCCACGAGCACCGGCTCTTGGCATCACAGCCTCGGTGGATTTGGCTGCTGGGAACGAAAATCCGCCGTTCGGAGGCGTCCTCGCGCGCACCTTTGCCGCGTTGGGGGCGTGCAGCTGTGGTTGGCCGTCTCTATGACAACTGTTTAAGTGGGGATGGGCAACTGTCATCTGTAGCATTTCTGAAGGGAGAGAGTTAGTGAGCACACCGTCTCGTGGATGGAGCATTTCAATATAATCCAATTTTAATTGAGCTCTGGAGACTTTGATGTGCTGCAGAAGGGTTGGGAGCGCTATTCCAGGGAGAAATTAAAGGGGTCCGCGAGGGGCTCGCGCAGGCAGACTGCCACCGTTTAAAGAAAGCATTAGCATCAGATGTAACCTTCCCCCGCCGAACATCTCACTCTTCTGTCGGTCTCTCTTCGGTCCCCATTAATGCTGCATACCGGAAATGTGACTTTCATCTGCACGTGCAGATTAACCCCTCCACAGTCAGGTTTGCTGATGATGGGGTGGACGGGTGTGGCAAGAAAGGGCCGCCGATTAACCTTGTCTGAAATGGAAAACAATAGAGCGTTTCGGAATGTCGGTCACTACTTTAACCTTTGTTTTTTTTATGAAACTCGCCTCCTTCTTGACCACAGCAACTTGAGTGCTTTCATTGTATCACTTGCTCTGTACTGATGGTAGCAGGAAAATTATCATGAAGTAAAGAAGGCTGACCTTTTTCCCCCCTGGAGAATCTCGAGTGCATATATCTACATATATATCTACATATAATCTACAGTTGCATTGGGTTTAATTAATAACTATCTCAGAGTTAAGTAATAAAAACATAGATATTTTTATGTCTGTCTTGGAGCCAACTTTAGTTCATGTTTTCCAATTTGAAAAATAATATATATATATATATATATATATATATCATATATATATATATATATATATATATATATATCAGTTTTGCAGCAATTATTGCAATTTTTTTTATTTTTATTTATCATTCCATGGAGGATATGCGGGCCGACAAGTCTCATGGTGAGATCTGTTTGGCTGCCACCACATCAACATGGATGTGGCAGCTGCTATATTAGGACTCGGGACTCACTCCCAACTCCTCCAACTCCTAGAAAAAAGGTTTTACAAAAACATAAGGGGTAAGATGTTGCATCCTGCGTAGTGGAATGCTGGAGATGCTAGGGGATGGGGATTCAAGCGGGGGAGGGGGGGGGGGTTACTGCAGGCTTTTGGAGTGACTGCAGTGACAGCTTCCTCCTACCAATAAACTTACCTTCCTTCATGTTCCTGCCTGAGGCTGCATCTTTTCCAGGTCGTTTCAGCAGTTTTGGGATACACTGACTCCATAGGTCTGGGGGGCAAAAATAGTTTTCTTTTTACTTTGCTGCAAATTCGCAGCATATCCATGACGAAAAGCATAGACTCCTGATCACTTTGTGTGTAAAATAAGGGTTCCCTCCGCAAGACTTAATAGGCCTTAGTGACCCCATTCCCCCGGGCCGAATTCCCTAAAAATATCAGCTGTCCAACACCCCTCCACTTGCCTTAAAAGGCCCTGGGGACCCTATCTCCCGGTGCCAAACAGAACTTAAAAGGGAGGGGGTGCCCCAAGGTAGCTTTATCTCGCATCCACGCCATGCACTGCTAATTAGCCCACATATTACATCCCTCCTGACATCTTCTATGACATCACTGATAATGTCACTTGAAATGATTGAAAACTGTCCATGGCGGGGGCGCAAGTTACAGTTAGGGCACAAGTTGTAGTTACTTGAGATAACAATAACTGGTTAATTTCAGCACTCACTGCCCCTGCCTCCTGCATCCCAGCTGCTCCTCCCTCCCACCTCCCCAAATATGGCGGACCGCTGCGCGGCCGCGCCGCTGGCGTGCCTAAGGCAAGCCCGTCTGCGCCCGTCCACGCCTGGATCGCTCCCTGCGCCAGAACACCTGTTCCTCGCACCCCCTGCGTCCACCAGGATGATCGCCGCCGCTATGATGCCAGCATACTCCACACTCTCAACCCAGGACGGACCCGCACCTGCTTCAAGGCCGCCCCGAAACGCACTCATGGTCCCTTCACCTGCCGGAACTGCAGCTACACCAGCCTCAGCCGTCGAAGCGCCTGCCAAGAAGGACCCCAACCACCTCCGTTGCATCCTACTGAACACCCGCTCCGCACGCAAAAACACCGCCGAGCTCTGGGACCTGCTCGACCACGCATCCCCGGACATCGCCTTCCTGAAAGAGACCTAGATGAATGACTCCTCCGCACCCGATATCGCCATAGCCATCCCAGACGGCTATAAGATCACCCGCAGAGACAGAACCAACGGAGTAGGAGGAGGAATCGCCATTGTCCACAAGAACACCATCAGGGTCTTGATCAGCACCGACGACACACTCAGCACCACCAAACACATGCACTTCCAGATCCACACGGACCCCAACACCACCCTAAGAGGCACCCTCATCTACAGACCCCCCCCGGTCCCCGACCCCAGTTCAGCGACTCCATCGCCGACTTCATCAGCTCGCATGCCCTAACCTCCACCGATTACATCCTCTTCGGAGACCTGAACTTTCACCTGGAGAACAACAACGACAGCAACTCGACCACCCTGATCGACAATCTCGCCAACTTCGGACTGAGACAGCTCGTCACAACACCGACCCATTCCGCCGGCCACACGCTCGACCCCGTCTTCTCCTCGAGCTCCCACGTCTCCTTCAGCCACACCACCGAACTCCCCTGGACCGACTACCGCTGCATCCACTTCACCTTCCAGAAACCCACCACACACCACCGCACCCAACAGATCCCACAACGCTGCTGGAGCAAAATCACCGAAGACCAACTACAGGCAAACCTCGCTCTCAGCCCACCTACCGACCTTTCCAACACCGATGAAGCTGCCAGCAACCTCAGATGATAGATTGACGACTGCGCCAACACCCTCGCCCCGCTGAAAAAACTCACCTACAGAGACACCAGCAAAAGAGCCAGCTGGTTCACCCCGAAACTCCTAGCATCCAAGCGTACCTGCTGGAAACTAGAGATGAAATAGCACAGGGAAAAGACACCGGACAGACACGCAGCCCCCAAAGACGCCATCCGCAACCACCATCACCTCATCAGGGCCGCCAAGAGGATCTCCTTCAAAGACCGCCTCGACAACAACGCACACAACAGCAAGGAGCTCTTCAACATCGTGAAGGAACTCTCCAACTCCAGCTCCAATACCACTGACATCCTGCCGTCGCAAGCCCTGTGTGACTCCCTCGCCACCTTCTTCCACCGCAAGATCACCGACATCCACGACAGCTTCAACACCCAGACAGCCCCAACAGACACCGACACACAAGACTCGACACACACCATTGACCACGACCCCTTGCCAGCCTGGGCCAACGTGAACATCGATGGCACAATCCACTCCGGCTCCCCGTCAGACCCTTTTCCGCACCACATCTTCAACAAAGCCAGAAGTTCCATTACACCCCACCTGCGAAACGTCATCAACCTCTCCTTCGAGCCTGCGACTTTCCAAGAGAGCTGGAAACACATCGAGATCAACTCCCGGCTCAAAAAACCGAAGGCGGACCCGAGAGACCTCAAGAACTTACGGCCCATCTCCCTGCTTCCTTTCCCAGACAAGGTCATCGAGAAGATCGTCAACAGACAGCTAACCCGATACTTAAAAAAAAAACAGCATCCTGGACCCATCCCAGTCAGGGTTCTGCAGCAACCACAGCACCGAGACTGCCCTCATCGCCGCCACTGACGACATCAGGACCCTGCTGGACAACGGTGAGACCGCAGCCCTCATCCTGCTGGATCTCTCCGCCGACTTCGACACTGTCTGGCACCGCACTTACGCACACGCCTCCGCGACGCAGGGATCCGAGACAAGGTCCTGGAATGGACCACCTCCTTCCTCTCCGGTAGAACCCAGAGCGCCCGCCTCCGCCCGTTCCGATCCGAAGCCTCCGAGATCATCTGCGTCGTACCCCAGGGATCATCCCTCAGCCCGACTCTGTTCAACATCTACATGGCCCGCTCGCACGCATCGCCCGACAGCACGACCTCAACATACTCTCCTACGCCGACGACACTCAGCTGATCCTCTCCCTCACCAAGGACACCCTCACCACCAAATCCAACCTCCACAAAGGAATGAAGGCTGTCGCTGATTGGATGAAGAGCAGCCGACTAAAACTAAACACGGAAAAGGCGGAGGTCCTCATCCTCGGCTCCAACCCTTCAGCTTGGGACGACTCCTGGTGGCCTACGACACTGGGGGCAGCCCCGACACCCACCGACCATGCATGCAACCTGGGAGTCATCCTCGACTCTACGCTCTCCATGGCCAAGCAAGTCAACGCAGTCTCCTCCTCCTGTTTCAACACCCTCCGCATGCTCAGCAAGATCTACAGGTGGAGCCGACAGATACAAGAAGAACAGTCACCCAGGCCCTCATCAGTAGCAAACTCGACTATGGAAAAGCCCTCTATGCGAGAGCCCCGGCCAAGCTCATCAAATGACTGCAACGCATTCAAAACGACTCGACACGCCTGATCCTCGACGTACCACGCCACAGCCACATCACCCCCACCTGAGAAACCTGCACTGGCTCCCTGTCGACAGGAGAATATCCTTTAAACTCCTCACCCACGCACACAAGTCACTCCACAAGATCGGCCCAGCCTACCTCAACAGACGGCTCTTCTACTTCCCCAACCGCCAGCTCCGCTCCGCCGACCTCTCCCTTGCCACTGTCCCCCGCATCCGAAGAACCACCGCAGGCGGCAGATCCTTCTCCCACCTCACCGCCAAGACCTGGAACAACCTTTCACTCAGCCTATGACAGACCCAAGACCTGCTCACCTTCAGGAGGCTACTCAAGACCTGGCTGTTCGACCAGTAGCGGCACCCCCCCTTTTCATCCCTTTTTTCTTCCCCAGCGCCTTGAGACCCTCGCAGGTAAGTAATGCGCTCTACAAATTCCGTGATAGATTGATTGATTGATGGCCGCCAGTAGGTAATATATATATATGTATATATAATCATATATATACACACACACATATATGCTTTTTTAGTACATAACACTGCACACAAAGTGTAATGCACTCTTATAATCTACTCTTAAAAACCATGGAACAATAATCGGAAAGTTACCAGTGTCGGGCAAAAATTATTGATAGGTGAGAGGGATACCAATCCTGGTCAATGTTGGAAACAATCCTTTACTCACTGTAAAATTCCTGATTTTATAAACCATAATGGTAGTTATGTCATGCACACACAAGGTATTACTCTTATTCATGTACAGCAGTTATTGAGCAATTGTGATTTTATTGGACTTATCCAACAACACAGTGGACTCAATGTTATCTGATTCTAGCCCGCTTTTGTCATTCCCATGAGTTTGGCTGTGTGATTTCTCAGTCATTAGGAAATAAAGTTGGCCCTCACAGTGCATTCTACCACCACCCCCCACACCCCCAGGTCCAAGATCTAAGGTTTGTGTATATCTTTGAGATGGTCTGGTTCAGAAATGTTTTAGGGACCCATCATCAAGTTTTGCAATGGGGTCATCATTTTACAATACGTTACTGCTCAGCTGAATTCCTTCGACCACACGATCTTTGTATGTGCCCATAGGTCTGTTGCTTCCAGAAACCTCTAATGATTATATTTCCAGATGGCACTATTTGAAGGTGCAACTAGATGTCCCTATCTTTTGCTCTCGCAATTTTATACTTTCTCCAGTTCTTAATTTAAAAAAATTGTACTTATTCTCGAATGAGAATCCAGTACTGAAATCCTATTGATGGGATATAGTGACTCTGACTTCATTTTATGTGAGTAGCCTACATTATTTAGGAAAGGTCATTTTTTAGTCTTGAACGCCCAAAACTTTAATCACTGTTTTTCAACATACAACTAAATCATGATGTGAAATATGCACACTACCAGCTCACACTATCTGTGAATATCAGTCCTTTCTTGAAGGTGGATAAATAATTGTCTCTTCATTTACCTTCCGTTTAAACCCCTGCGGACACGTCATCTCCATTTGAATCAGCCATCTCAAAAGGAAAGTGGAATGGGTAAAATGGCTTCTCAAGGAATCACGTCTTGCACCACTATTCTAGCAAATTAACTTTAAAGAGGAAATCCCATCCTCTGAAAATACGAATTCCCTCCCCTCCCATATCCATGTAACTTCACCATCCTACACACACAACTGTGGAACTTTGATGTGATTACACAATTTTTTTTAGTTCATTGGTACAATCGTTTACCATCTCTGCTTACAGCAATCCAATGAGTCCAGGACTAGACCCTGAGATGGTCTATTGAGTCCCCTTCTAGATTGCATGAGGAGAGGGCAACTCCTCCCAGTTACCAGATTTCTATATTGAATGGAATAGCGTGTGTGAAGGGTGATAAGTATCTTCTTTAAGAAGGTCCCTGTTAGGGGAAATAACTCCTAAACTCCTTTACAATCTTGTAGCAATGGTTTATGAATATTTATACTGAATAAATAAGCAAGGCTCCAAACTTTAACAACAGAAAGGAAAAAAGAGCCAAACAAGAATCCTAGGCATAAAATCTAGAAGTTCAAACTGCTAGAAGCTAAAATCTAGGAGAACAATAGTGGCAAGATGGCGAAGAACGGAATGAAAAATAAGGGAACTAATGCTTTGAGGTCCATCTTCCTCTCATGATCGTCTCCCGTATTATGATTCAGACAGGAAATGTTATAACAAAAAAAGACTGTACTTCATCTTTGTTTGAAAACTTCAAATAACATCCTTTGGACACACCGCCATCTGGGAGAGGGATGGTTTAAAGCTTTGTCCACACCACTTTCCAGAAAGTTATTCCATTTGCTTGGTAATCGAAGTAGAAGCCAGTGATTGACATTCTTTGTTCTGCACTGGATTGCAGAGTCCAGCTGTCGATCTTTATACCCAGTGCTCCAGGCAACACCTGGAACAGCTGTTCGGGTGACTGCGAGAGTGGAGAGGCCAGTGCAGTCTGTGGCTTGGAAGCAGTGTGCATGATGTTCTGGAACATGCTGGAAGCATGAGGAATGTTTCTTTCCTTCTTGAATATATTGGAATACTTTCATAGATAATTGATAGCTACAGAGGAAGGTCATTGGTCTAAATAAAAGAATACATTTCAAACAATCATAAACTGATAAGACAAATCTTTCTTACTTATTGAACATTTTTAATTAAAAAACAAGCACATATAAAATCATTATATCTATACAAAAAAATAATAAAGTAGAAAGCACAGGTCCTAGACAGTAATCTTGAAAATAATAATAACAATGACTACCTATTACATACATATAAATTCACAATCAATAATAAACATTCATATTTCTTCTACAACATTGAATTAAAAATTTGACTTGTAATGTTGGCAAATCAAAATATAATCTTTCAAAACGTTTCATTAAAAAGGTGGCATGACATAATTCAGTCTCTCGACGCGCGTTTCGGCGTTCCAACAAACGCCTTCTTCAGGAGCCACACAACTACATAAATTCGAAAATCGTTTGTTCAAATGGTATGAATACCTTGGGTTCCCTTGTTAAATAGTTTGATAGTCGTCAAAGGAACACGTACAGCTAAACTCTAGTTAGACTCTCGAGATAGTTAAGGACTCTATCATGGATCTATTCTTCGTTATAGTGTAGAAAAAGCGAGGTTTCCTTTAGATGTTCTGAACTGATTTCTTTATATTAATGAACCATTATTTCTTTGCCGGTAATGTTGACCGGTTTCCATGCACACTCCTGGTATATTATATCTACGTGCGATCGATAATTCTTGCTCTTAGCTTTCCAGTCTGGTAAATCCTTTGATATGGATTTTCACCAATCTTCCCTTTAAAACGATAAACGAGGGATCAGCGGAGCTGTAAGATGCTGTGGCCGGCGTCTCCCGACCGTTGCGTTTGATATCATCTGCGCGCTATGGGGCAGTTCCTTCTTGAACACATACAGATTTCAATAAGGTTTCGACTCTTCTCTCGGTACCAATGTAACAGCTGGTTGTTACCTTAAAGGTCTCCCAAAGAACCAGAACTCTTCCTCTTGATGCAGGAAGAACATGTGGTATCACTCAATATGTTCCACCTCCTGTACACTAACAATTGTGAATTTGACGGTGAGTTGTTATCAGTAATATTTTAAATATTGCTAAAAGGTAATCCTATATCTCACCGGAAGCGAATAGTTCTACTAATAACAGAATCCGCCAGCAAGAAGCCAAAATCAATGTAGATCCAGAGATGCTGATTTGAGGGGAGTTTTTGAGAGTGTGGTGACATCACCTGTCAGGGAGTATTATTGTAAAACAGATAGAAAGTGTTTCTGTGGCCACACATAAACTTACACAGCAGTTAAAACCACTTATTGGGAAACAGTGGAGGCATTCTGTGAAACCTCTACCTCTCCCTTTGGTAGCTTACAAAAGCATGTTTTAATCAGGAAAATGGTACTGGGGAAACGTAGATCCACGTACGTGTTGCAGATAGCTCAAGAAATACATGCAGATATTTAAACAATATTCACAACGCAAACCTTTCAAGAGCTATAAAAAATAATGCCTGCAAAACATACTTCTTAGAATAATCAGAATGTATTAACTGCAAACTTTTACTTATCAGAAATAAGCAATGAAACTCAAAGTGAGGCAAATAAACTTAACTACTATATTGGAGTCAAGGTCCTACAGTAAGATTTATATTAAGAAACCAGTTGGAGTTGGTGGTTGGAAAAAATGTTAATTAAAATATAATGGTCTGTGGTGCATTTCCGTGGGACGAGAGTCAGTATTCTACTAGATCTGGTGTAAACTAGGTAAATTTCATTCAAAACAAAGTTAATTTTGCATTTCATATTTCTTGTCCGGTGAAGTTCTTCAAATAGGAACTGGTCACAGATAGCGCCTGATGAAGTTTCATGATTATTGGCTCCTTTTTATAGAGTGTCAACAGCAAGGAAACTCTATTTAAGGAAATGGCCCAGTGAGGAGCAAACACTATAAGAGGCACAAGGAGGAAAGATCGAAGGTTGCTTGATTGATGTCATGGTTGCTTCAGTTCCACTTTCCAGCAAGAGGTCCAGGAATGGTGCAAGGAATTGTGGTGCCCCAGATTCCCTGCACTTGATAGCATGTTATTTTCAATAATCTTAATCTCATGCAGAAGAGCCTGTAGGAAAGGACTTCAAACTTGGTTAAAAGACTTCGCCACTATATAACATATTGAAACGTAAGATCAGAAACAAATGTGTTTTGAGGGTTGGAGGTGGAGGCAGTTCTGACAATACACTATAAAAATCAAATATATGAACAAAGTACAGTTTCTGCTCCGGTGTCTTTCCATTACATTTTACTGAGCTGGAAGAATATTTAGCTTTCTAGAAATGCTTGAAGACTATTGTTTTCAAACAAGTATTAAAATGATAACGCTGAAGCTTCTGAAACATAGGTATTGATAGCCTATAACCTCCCTTCTGTCCAATTCCTGCTCGCTCGTGTCACCCAGATCTTAGAATGTCACCAGTCTTGTCTTTCCCTACACTTCTCTTTGTCCCCTCTTTCTCTAGTTTTGTAGCCCATTTACTCATTTTGACCACACCGCTTGCACGAGGAAATCACATTCAATCACTACTATACCTTTTGAAATGTTGTTTCGACTGTTATGCCTGACTGCTGCTCTTTCCCTCTTGCCTGATATTGTGATGCCTGGTTCTGCGAGTAGTCGTCAACTATAAACGCTTGCCTGTTGTGCTCACATTGTAGGTTTCATTATCTTTCCCTAACTACTTTTTAATTTTTTTTACAATACTCTTATTTCTGCGTTGATTCTGATAAGGAGAAGAGTCATGGCCCATTAACTGGCACACAACGATATGTAAAGCAAGTAGATTAACAAAACACTTGAATGTTACTACTTCCTACCAATATTGACATATTTGGGTACAAGCATCAGGCAGTTTGACCCAATCAAAAGGAATATGCTGTATATAGCAAGTAAATAGTTTGCTTCCAGTTCTGTTCAGCTGGTTAAGCCCCTACAAAAACCTTGTCACATCAGATGACTAACAGCAATGAATGGAAAATTATTGCCCTGTAATTTGAGAAATATCTAAGCTATCATGAGACTGCATCTCTAAACAGTTAAATCCACTTTCCTTTTCTAGTTAGGGGTTTCATTTATTATAAAATCTGTCTTCAGGTCATTAAATGACTTCAGACCGTGTTTAATTTGTAAAAAAAAACAAAAAAAATGAATGCAGGTGTCCATACATTGGGCGATCACAGACAGTACTGCCAAATGCCGGGGTTGCTGAATATCAAGGCTACTTAGTTATCATTACATCTCCTGCCTCTTTCTTCCACCAGGCTTCACATTATGTCTAGCTCACGCTTGCATATTCGTTTTCATCTCGCCCTTTTTCTCTTTACTGGCTTTCTCTCTCTCTCTCTCTCTCTCTTGAATTGAAATTGCATTTATATAGCGCTTACTACACACGTAGAGGCATTGAAGCGCTCTACGGCGAGTAACACGGTAGCTGGGAGCCCAAAGTTAGTGTTCAGCCCATTGGCCATTGGGATTGGTTCTACTTGCTAAAGAAAACCATTCCATGCATATACTCCTGTTTGTTTGTGGTATATTAGTGACTTAGGTGTGATCATTTGAGGAGCATACGTGAGAAGGAAATGCTTGCTGGTATATTAAGATTTTTTTTTTTTTTAAGCTTAAGACAGATAGGCCTGACATTTAGAGTAGTTTATATACAGAGTAGGCATGCAGAAGGGAAGCCGAGGTGTATTCAGAATAAATAAGGGAGGGAAAAAGTAAAAGTTTAATTCAGGGTCAATTTCTCAGCGGGCTGTGGAGGAATATAATAGCTGGAGATTTTTTGCGATAGCATGCAATCTGTGGATGTAACCGAACTGCAGAAATCTCTTAGGAAAATAAGGGCTGGTGCCCTTTACCTTCAAATAGCTGTATGAATTAAGCACTGTTTTCCAATTGTCCAACCAGATCTGTGAAATACTGTACGCCGCCAAAAAAGATGGATGACTGTACCTCTTGGCCTCGAACTAGCATTCGACATGTATGCACACTCCTGTCTTCAGTGGGAGCTCGCAGTCTTGCAGGTTTTTTTCATAGTCGTCAAGTACTCCTGGGGGTTACAGCTCCAAGAAATGTGACTGCCCCTAAATCCGGGAATATTAACACGAAACCACTTAAGAGGAGTGTGAGGATTGGGGGTTGGGTAATGAGGGACGCCACGAATTGCAGCCTGTGATCAACTGTTTTATTCAGTTTGTACGTTAAACAGCACGAACAGTCCAATGTCCAACAAGTCTCACACAACGCTAGGTTTCCAGCACTTTCTCCTCTTCCGGCCTTCCGACGTCCTCAAAGCACGTCTTGTTGTCCCAGGGGTGGTCGTGGGTCCAGACTCAGGCTCGGGAAAAGGAAAAGAGACAGCCGCGTTAGTGGCTGGGACCGGGGTATAACGAATGGGAGGAGGGCAGGGGTGTGAGGGATCACCAGGATAATTACACCATCTAACCAACCTATCTAGTGAAGGGAAAAACGGTGTACGATACAGTGACCACCCTCAAACTACCCAGTCCCACCCCGTGGTTTAAATAACCCCTGGAAACGCCCTCGTACCTTGTGGAGCCACACTTCTCCCCTGGAAGTGTGGCAGGGCGGCTCGTGGTAACGTTGGCCTCCTGGCTTGTCGAGTCTCTGCTCCGGGGATCCTAGTAGCGGGTCTTCGGTACTTCCTCCTTCTTCGTCCTTAGCGTTCTCCTCGTGGTACAGCTGGTTTCCTGGAGGTTCCGCGCCGTCAAGCAGGGACGGAGCTTCCTTAAACGCCCCCGGCTCATCTGATTGGGGCGTTGCAGATGACGTCCGTTCACCTGATTGGCTGATTGTCGGGAACGCCGGGGAACACACCCCCAACGTCACGGAAGGCTGACAGTATGGCGGGGTCAATGAAGGCAGAGCCGGCGAAACCCAGGAAACATCCAAAGGATCCTGCGGACGGGGTGGAAAGGAAGAAATGTTAGCAGGTACACCCCGTCCGTCTGAGTCAGGGAGTTCGTCCGAGTCAGGGAACTCGACCTCGTGACAAGAAGCCATGTTGAAGAGTGTGTTAAACAGCTCTGCCCTTCTAGACCAGGATAGCTTTGGACAGGTAGCACTGAAAATGGCTCAAGCTGATGATGCTCTGAGGCAAGTTTGTGCTATTACTCCCATACAAGAGGGGCATATTCGCTCAAAATAGTATATCATTTAGAGATCTGTATTTGTAGAACTTTCCACTATAGAAATGGCGGGAGAGGGACAGGTTTGCCAACTTCTTGAACGAAGGTAGTATAAATTGCATGCTGTTTTGTTTTGCTCTGTAACAGTCTAGGGCCTGTATAAGTAGTTTTTGCAAAGGCTTAACAGGAAAGAAATAATCCTCAAAAGTGTTGAGAACAGTTGTTGGTTGTGGGAGGGGAAGCTATTTCATCATAAGAGTGTGTGACTCACAACCGCTAAACATCCACTAACATATGGAAAACTAACCCTTAACATGTCGAACAAACTGAGTGGGTTTCTGTCTGTTACTCTCGAGTAAATGTGGCCGGTCCTAAACAAGATGGAAGAAAAGAGACTGCAAAACCCCTGGCCAACAATGTAAATGTAAATGTAGTTGAGCTTATATAGCGCACAGCTACCCGCAGTGGGTTTCCCGGCGCTTGCTTAGGGAAGGAACCCTTCCTGGTATTCCCCTGTGAGATAGCAGGGTATCCACAAGGTGAAAGTCAGGCATCCCGCCGCGAGGGGCCGTTGTGGAGATTAAGCAAGCTATTGCCCAGAGTCGCAGAGTGTGAACCCGTGAGTCGAGGAGGCACCGGGGCGAGAATTATCGAGTCCGTGGAATTTTTTTAGCCCAAGACCCGCCGAGGCGGGGAATTGAACCCTGGTCCAGGACCGATCTCAGCTTCCGGGTCTGCTGCCTCTAACCCCTGAGCCACACTTCTCCAACAATGAGGGTTTGGGGTTCAATCTGTTTGTTATCAGCACTCCGAATTATAAATATCATGCAAGCCACCCAACTCGTGGCAATTTATTTTCATTAGAAAATAAATGCATAATAGTTTTAAAAATACCTGCAGAAAATGTTCCTTATAAAATATTGGATTGGGATAATCTGAGTAAGTTTCTTGCTAACTCCTCTAAACTTCTTCAGAAAACCTAAGAGGAAACAGTGAACAAATGCGTTACCATACAGTGAAAAGGGATGTCATTAACTACATTTATTGTTTTATATATTTCTTTTATTTATTTATAAGGTGCACACCACAAACCACGTTGTCCGTAGGCATCATAATCTTCCTAGTTAATAAGATGGAAAGTAGGGCTGGGCGGTGAACTTCGCTCCGTTCACGGAGTTTGCGGAGTTTTCTTCACTACGCACTCCGCGGAGCTCGCGGAGTGCAGAAAACTCAGCTTCGCAATGTGCAGCAGAGTTTTTTCCCCGCTTGCGAACGGTAAGTTCACAATCGCGAACAGTAAGTTTGCGAGCTGCCGCTCAGGTAGAATTTCTACCCGAGCAGCAGAAATACCAGCACGAACTGCAGTTCGCACTGCACTCTGCCCTTCGCCGAAGCTCGCAGAGGTGTTTTGTAACTTCGCGGAGTTCCGCGTACCAAAACTCAGCGAACTTTGGAAAGCCTTTTATTATTTTCAGGCACATAAGAAATAATTGTGCATCAATAATATCTTCATTGGGAAATATGAAAGGTGGATGCATTTATTGATGGAAACTGAACCCTGCTTTGATATTTATAAAGTATTTTTACTTATAAACAAAGATTCAAGATTTTTTATTTTTGTCCTCATCTCACCAAGTATGCGTCTGCAATTTCTCAAAAGCCGCCCATCTGACCTGTGCGCCCCATGGCTGCTGCATTCGCTATGGTCTGTGCCAGGAACCAGACCTGCCCCTTTGTTGGTGGCTTGGTGTAATCATAGGACTGAGAGGAGCCAAAAGTACTTATACTAACCCCAGAACTCTACCCCACGTTGTAAAGGCCTTACAGATATTCAAACAGTTCTCATTTCCTCCTCCCTGGTCTAATCAAGCCTAAGTAGATGCAGCTTTAACCCAGTCTTCAGGCTTAGGAGGCAAAGGGTCTCTCCAATTCAAGCAAATTTCCCTCTGTGCTAACAGTATACGATGTAACAGTAGACCTCTGTGTATATAACTCATGTTGTTACTTTATGTACCAAGTCAAATTTAAAATGATTTTTTCCCCAAAGATACCACACAGAGCCTCCTCGACTCCTCTCCAAAAAGTCTAGGACACTCATAAAAGATATGAAGATAATTGGCTTTGATGCACTCACATTTTGGACATTTAGGAGTGGAGTGTGGAGCAAACTTGGCTATCCTGGCAGGAGTATAGAATAAACGATTGATGACAAAGAAATGATTCTTCTTAAGATTTGCCGGTCTTGACCTACTATTATAGCAACTTCAAAGAGGGTTCATATAATTCTTTGAAATCACATTCCAAAGGTACCTGATTCCATACTAAATATTGTGAGGGCATTCCTTCTCCTCTGCCCTAAAAACTTCTTATAGCATTTGGAGATTTCCTTGCTCTTAAGGTTAACATCTTGAAAGGATTGCTCCACATCCCGGTCCCTGTGTATTTCTCTCTTCTCTGCTGCGTACCAAGAGCATAATTGCATGTATTTGAATCTAGAGAGGCCATTTCCAATCCTAGCTCTTAAAACCTCCCATGGGTGAACCCCCTCTGATGATATCAGTTCTGACCATATAACAATACTCGCCCTTTTGATTGGTGTTGCGAGACAGTCCTTAAGACATTCCGGGGTTCCGGGCTATTCCCAAATTGGGGCAAACTCAGAGTAATACCCTATCCCCATCTCCTTCTGATCTTATGCCACAAACTAAGAACAGCCTTCAATACTTTCAGCCACACTTTAAAAAAAAACCTTGGTGCCCCAAATTTATATAAGAAGCTTTCTCCGCTATCCAGCCTTATCATTTCAGCCAAAAGTCTACCCCAAGATGGCTCATCTGGGTTCGTAAGTAGCATCCAGATATTTTTTTTAATTGAAAAGAGATACAATACCACTTAATATCCGGAAGAGCCAACCCTCCTTTAATAAACCTCTTCCTCAATTGTTTCCAAGCCAATCTGGCACCTTTATAAGCCCAGATAAAACTTGTGATTTTACTCTGGATTTTACTAATGTCCAATTTTGGAAAAGTAAGGGGTATGGCATTAAAAAGGTATGTTAGTTTAGGAAGGATAATCATTTTAATTAAGTTAACCCTGCCATATATTGTTAAAGGGAGGTTCTTCCACCTAGCTAATAGACGATCAACTTCTTTTATAATCCTATTTAAACTTATCTGTGCCATTTTCTCAATATATTTGATGATTATTATACCCAGATAGTTAAATTCTTGGCTTGTTCTACCCCCCCCCCCACCCCCTCCCCCCAGTTGTTGATGTTTCAGCACATCACCTCGGTTTTGGTTGTATTGGCTAAGTAGCCCAAAAATTATCCAAATTTCTCTACAGACATTCAATCCTTAGAAGTACTCCAGCTGGATTATCTGTATATAACAGCAGATCATCTGCATATAGTGCGACCTTGCTGAAATATTGTTGAGATTTAAAAGGTGTAATCAATTAATCTGCTCTGATCGCTTGTGCCAGGGGTTCTATATACAAATTGAATAATAAAGGGGAGAGGGGGCAACCCTTTCTTGTTCCTCTGCAGATATTAAAGCAAAATGTTAAAACCCCGTTTACTAGAATTATAGCAGAAACCCCCGATAGCAATTTATCAAGGTCTGAATAAAAATGGGCCCAAAACCATTGTCCTTAACCCTTCCCAGAGATATATCCAACAAACTCTATTGAACTCCTTGGCCACATCTAATGCTATTACGGCCAAGGGTTCAGATCGAGCTATGGCCAGATCGATATTACCAATCAACTGTTGGGTTTGTTCTTGTATATATCTTTTAGGAATAAATCCTTTCTGGTCTGTGTTAATCAGCTGTGGAGCGATTTTGCCTCTAGCATAGCTAAAGTTTATATACCTCGCTAGGAAGAGCATCTGTTCCTGCAGCCTTATTATTTTTGCTTTTACCAATTTGCTCTCTGATCTCACCTTTAGTTTTTGGGGCATCTAAGCGTTCACTACTTTCAGCTGTTAAAGTCGAAAGTGATTTCTCCCTCAGCCAGTTCTTAAGAATCTCCGTGTTTGGTATGATGTCCTCCTTATATAGCTCGGAAAATAGTGAAAGCAACCAAGCTTGCATGTCCACCAGTCTACTCGATATTTCCCCGTTGTCATTAATAATTAATTCATTTATATTATTCCTTGCATGGTCTGCTCTAGCTTTCCATGCGAGAAGTGCTCCTGCCTTCTCACCATATTCAAAGTTCTGCATGGATTTTGCCAGCCAC
This sequence comes from Lissotriton helveticus, assembly GCF_964261635.1. Taxonomy (NCBI): domain Eukaryota; kingdom Metazoa; phylum Chordata; class Amphibia; order Caudata; family Salamandridae; genus Lissotriton; species Lissotriton helveticus. The sequence goes on from NC_136069.1 coordinate 376,629,196, forward strand.
TGTGCCTTGCATTTCTGGTCGAGCTGCACTCTAAATTCCTGACGGCCATCATCTAGGTCCTTTTGGACTAATAATATTCTTTCAGGTGCCCGCTGGTAGAGCCGGATCCTTTCTGCCTCTAACTGGGAGATTTTATTTTCCAGCCTACATGTCTCCAATGTTTTTTCCCTGTTCTTAGTGCAAATATGGCTATGTAGATATCCCCTCAAATTAACTTTAAAGGCTTCCCATACGTAGTCCATAGACGTAGAGCCAATATTATCCAAGAAATAGTTTTTAGATACCTCTTTAAGCTCTCTCGTTATCTCTGGGTCAGTTAGGATAGATCTTTTAAGTGTCCATCTGGGCCCTAAATTATATTGGCTTCCTGCCAGAGTAAATAGGATAGAGGCGTGAACTGATATATGGCTGGGCTGGATGGCTATTGATGTCCTATGTTCTGCAATGGACCTGTCGATCAGGACATAAACGATCCTGGAGGAGTGCCCATGTTTCTTACTATGGAAAGTGAAGCCTTGCCTATTACTCAACTTAGTCCTCCATAGATCCTTACGGTCCAAATCATGTATCATGTTGTTTAAGGACTGACGCACACAATGTGCCCCTACATAATTACTCTGATTGGATCTGTCCTTAAAAGGATCCAAGAGCACATTAAAGTCCCCTCCAATAATTATAGGGGAGGCTACTTCCATCAGAGACCATTGGAACTTACATAAATAAGAGGGGTCATCGATATTGGGACCATAAAAAGAAACACAAACCAACTCCTACTCGCCGAAATCTAGTTTAGCCGTAAACCACCACCCTGATTGGTCAGTTTTTATTGATTTGATTATACACCCCGCCCATGTCTAATTAGGATAGCCACTCCCTTGCAGTGGACTGTCTGTTCTGAGGTGCAAAAGTGTGTTATCCATGGGTACTCTGCAAATACAGAACGGCTCTCCAGCTGGTTCAAACGAGTCTCCTGAATTAGACATATTTGTGCGGGGCTTTGCTCTGAATATTTCATGGCTAATCTCTGTCTTCGGGTGCATCGCAAACCATTGATATTCCACGAGAGGAATTTTTTCTTTCCGACTCCCATTGCAAGAACTCACCCATAGTGGGAAGGCTTCCCAATGTTTCTATACTTAATACAAAATCCAGAACAGACCGCCTGAGACTGAAAAGGTGATAGAGAAATGTTTTGAGTTTTTTTCCCTCTGCTCCCCACCCAGTGCTCCCCCCACCCCTCCACCCCATATCATCCCACCCAGGTGCCCCAACAAACACCCCGGGAACCCTCCCTTCTATTTAGGCTATAAGACTAATCGGCTACAGTACCTCAGGCCAAACTTAGAAGAAGTAATTAATCACTTTCTTTCCCTGAACCCTCCGAATCCTCCGAGCTTCCCTTATTTCAACTGGCTCCAACCTTACACCTCTTAACTTTTTCTTAATTTTTTCGATAAGCTTATCTGCCTCCTCAGCTGAACGGAACAAGTACATATGGCTGTTCCAGATGGTACGAAGTGATGCAGGAACCTTCAATTGTGCCGTAGCCCCTTGTTTATTTAATTCCACCTACATTTGCCCATCTCCCACTGCCTCTGTGCTGTGGCATGACAGATATCAGACCTGATATTGAATATAAAGGATTTGGAAAAGGCACTAGATGTTAAAGTACCTTCCTTAAGTGCTGCTGACAAAATTGCCTCCTTGACCGTGTATGTGTGAGGATTTATCAGGATTTTTCTGGGCTTTTGTCTTGCTGGATTTCTTTTGTAGGGATCTCGGTGCACCCGTTGGATTTCTTGTGACAGATCTATATTTTTGGAATTTTTTAGGACCGTCTCTTTTAGTAATGAGATCACAAACCCCCTGATATCAGAGCCTCCTAGGTCCTCTGGAACGTTCTTCAGTCTCAAATTGCTCCTCCTAGAATGGTTCTTCAATCGTTCTAAGTCATCTTTCATTTCCTTGTTTTGGCTTATTAATTTTACCATTTCCGCTGAGGAGGTAGTAAGTGCCTCTTTGATTTTAGGAATCTCCTGCTCAAGAATGTCTGTTCTTAGAGACACCTCTTCCAACTTCTGAGCCATGACTGCACACAATGCCAGCATTGCCGCTTGGTTAGTTTCCGAAACTGTGAATCTGTTTCCCATCTCATCCTTGAGTGCTAAAAGAATGTCAGCCAAGAACCCTGACCCTGATGCAGAAGGGTGTTGAGGAGATGTTACTTGCTGCGTAGAATCTAGGCAAGGACTGGGCAGAGCATTTTGTAACTCAAACACGCTGAAGCAGTTTGAGGATTGAACCGCAGGATGTACCGATATCTGGGGGCTGCTCAACCCCGCCGCCAGAGCCTCTGCCGTGCTATCAGTACCCACAGGTGTATAGGAAGGTTGTGATTCTTCCAGGGTAATTATTGGCTTATTCATCAGTGAATTCTGGGGTTGGTCTAGTTTCGTCCTGCTGGTAGTACTGGGACAAGTATCTTCTTTGCTAGAGATCCGAATGTTAGGGGAGGTAAGAACTTTATAATATGATTTCAGAAAGGGTGTAATCCTTATTTTGGGGGCTAAAGCTTTCTTCCCTCTACCTTTCCCAATGCCTTTAGTGCAAGCAGTAAATTCAATTACTTCTCCTTTCTTTTTCGCCTTTCCCCCTCTTGCTCCTTCTCCGTTTCCTTTCTTCTGTGTGTTCAACAGATTTACAATGACTGGAGGGGAGGCATCTTGAGTGGGGGGCCCGATATTGGACGGGAGCTGTAGAGCCCTAGTTCTAAGGGTAAACCTACACAATTTAGCTGATGGTGCTTGCTGACTCTCCCCATTCTCCATATAATAGGGGGCCACCCCTTCTCTCCCAAAGGCAGCAGTACAAGCAGTAGTACAAACAATCTCTCTCTGTTTTCCTCGAAGTGCATATGAGAAGTGACCTGAAGAATCCTTACCTCCCTTCGCAACGCACCATGCCCAATCTGGGGGGTTAACTTCCCCGTCGTGTACAACTTACAGCCTGATCTCCCCGGGAGGGCTCTGGTGCTGACTCTGCCGCCCGAGACCTGGACCAGGTAGCAGGCAATCCTGCTTCGGCATCACTCTCGGGCCGCGCCCTCCCAGTGCGGAGCTCGCAGCCCTGGTGTTTCTCTCCAGAGCTCCAGAGCCATCCACAGGCAGAGTGCAAAGGCAGGATACGGGACCCAGAAAAACAGAGGCACAACAACATTGAAGAGGCACCGGTCATCATGAAGCGCCGATAAGGTAGGGCATACAATTCATGCCATTAGCGAGTGCGGGAAACCCCTAATAGACGTCAGAAACGCACCCGAGGACTGCCCGCCAGCGGCCGCTTAGCTGACCGCTGCCATGTTCCCCCTCCATGGAGATTCAAGATTAAAATTGAATTTTTTACAAATATCTTTCGCACCACTGAGGACGCAGTGACTAAGTATAGCATAAGTGGTTTTGTGAATGAAGAGGTCGTTAAATAGTTAAATTAAATCCAAAGTGGTCATTGTTATATGTTTATTGCAAACTATTTCATGAATATAGCACATATTCCTGGATTTAACTTGTCTTTAATTTATCTTCTCGAGTGCCGAAGATTCAAAGAATTATGTTTAAAAATGGTTTTCAATGTAGCTTCCTTGAGGACCCATATGGTAAGTTCAGAATAGGTTTCCTATTAGGACCTAGCATTTCTAATTTTTTATGAACTGCTGAGAAAAATGAAGTAGTCAGGAAAATCCTTTATTTTCTACCCACAAATGATCTTATTCCGATCAATTCTTTTATAGCCTTTAGGGCCTGATCAATAGTTCAAGGGCTACATAGTTAATGTGAACCTAGCAATGGGAAAGATATTTCAGCCTGCAGCATTGCAATATTTAGAAAAACGAGTGATGTTAATTGCTCTGGGTTTTGATGTGGTTATTGCACATTTGGGTCTGTATATTCAGACAAATGGAAATAAATTATAAGCGACAGCAGTTGTCATCAAGACATGTATTTGTGGAATCTATAATTTCAACCAATTGCCAAGTTCTACTAGCCATTTTTAAGGTTATAGAAATTGCAACTCTAACAAATCAAACATTCGACAAGTACAGCCTTTTAGCTTATTATTTTTTTAACTAAACAACTCATGAGATTTTTCTAGTTTCCGTGAGCATTCTAACAAGAACTGTGGTGGCAGTTTATTAAAGAGGTAGCTAAAAGTTAGTATAAACAGTAGTAATATAAACCAAGAACGTGAGATAGTGCAAGAGAGTACAATTGTAGCAAAGTGTTCCATTGGTGGATCATGCCACAGTGAGAATTTGCATCGTGGTCATGGAGGTGACATTAAAGGGTAATTTTAGGTACAGAAAATGGATTTTAATGCCATTTTGAAGAGCAGAAGGATGGTGCTTGTTCACTTTATTCAGGGCAAAGAGCATTCCAGTGAGCGGCAAGCTCAGCACCTTCTCATCAAAGATTAAGTGTAGTGTGAGAGGATAATGAGTAGGCTCTTGGAGCGGCATAGCCTCCTCAGGGCGAGGCATGGACCAGCAAAAGAAGCATAAGATGGATGAGTTAGTGAGTGAGCAGGTGGTAAAGTCATATAGTCCCTTTTGCTCCTGAATTAGGTCCTATGTGCGTGTGATTTAGAGAATGAATTGGGGGATGTGAGGCCTGAAAATGTAATTACAAATTGGAGAGTGCTGTCAATAATGGCATTCACATATATTCAGGTTTGCCATGTAGTACATTGACATCAGTCAATGAAGCAGCTAGCCCCTTTGTTCTGGAGGTGAGTAGTTCTGGAAGAATGTCACCAGCTTCGCCTCCATTTATATTTTGAAAGATCCTAAATCGATATTGGGTTTGCCGGTTATATGACATTTCATCTCACATGCAAGTGTTCCTGGCTGGAAACTGCCATTGCCTGTAGCACTGCTGTCACTTCACCTGCCTCTCTCAAGATAATATAAGACGCACTGCCCTCTCCTTCCTTGCATGCAAACGTATGAGAGAGGTGGGAAGCTCACGCCTGCCAGGGGGGAATGGAGTAAACTAAAGATTGAGGTATGCAAAGTATAGGTTTAAGTTTAAGTAGTCATGATACTTAATACACATGGTATCATCAAATTAAGTAACATTATGAGTTAACTCTTTTGTGCCATACGGCTTTGTCCAGCCTTTAGTTTATATCTGGGTTTAACCCAGCCTTTCACTAATATTCCTTTTGTTATAGTAGCAGCTATTTGCTAGAAAATGGAAATTATATTATATATATATATATTAGAATTGATGTTGAATATATATAATTGAAGTAGAATTGAATATGTATACATATATAAAGATATAGGTACATATGTAAAAATAAATTCTACTTCAATTTTATGTAGAAGTTCTGAAATATAAACACTGACCAAACCTTGACAGATGCTGTAGCAACAATATAGAAGGCAAGTATGGACATGATTGCGTACAAAGACTAACAGGCTGTCGGGGGCATCAGTGTAAGGTATCCTCGTATATCCACGGCGGCCGTGCATAATAGCCCACTTCAGAGCACGCATAAGCAGAATGTGCATAAACAAGTCTCTGGTGGGAGCTGGGTGGCGCGCTGGCCGCGTCTCATGGACCCAGCGTGCTCCTCCAGTCGAGTCCATACGGCACAAAGCGGCTAATTAATCTGATTAACACATCTGTGCATTCCCCGGCGGTGCGCCCGCCTTTGCAGAGGGTCCAATCACCGTCCCGCAAACTGTGGCGCTCGGGCCCAAGAATAACAAGCAACAATGGCAGTGTCTGCAAGCAATTATGTATTTCTTGAAGAAAATGTTTCAGGGTCATGTCCAGCCAGGGCCCCTCCAATTCTGCTGCTCCTTCGTGACTGTAATTATCCGACACAGGCTCTGTGTGTTGCTAGAAACCATCCGTCTGCAATATTGGAAATGCCCCCCCTCCCCGCCCCCTGTCTGGCCTTGCACGTTCGGCTTGCGGAGTAAGGCTGAGAAGCCAGAGCGAGTCTCTTGAGTGCGAGAGGTCTGCGGGTCAGCCTCGGTTTTGCAAGTTTCCCACAAGTCAATAAGACATTCTACAAAAAAAGAAACATTTATGAACTGCAACCACTCATGGCTGCCTTGGGAATGGAAACCACTTCAGAAAACCTTCCCTGAAAGATGATTTCAGTCAAGATTAGCAGCCCCTTTGCTGTTTTAATTAATTGCGCCAAAGGAAGTGTGTTTTCACAGGGTGAAAGGTGTGAAAAGGGAGAGCGGCTTCTCTTTCAGGCCCCTCTGCGCAGACAGAACAATGAAGTGCTTGGCCGCCAATCATCAGGCTCGTTTGGGTGATGGACAGGTTCGACAGTAGTTGATAGATCTCTGAGTGAGAACGCAAATGCAGTGGTTTATTGTACTTAGCAATGTTATCTGCTATTGGACATCACTCTCTAACCAATAGTGTAGAAGAAAGGGTCAGCCACACATATGGTTGCTTTGAGGCTGTTGTTCTAATTGTGGATTCTGTGGAGTACACAATCTGGAAAAGGAATCACCATGACTGGAGGGTGCACAACCGACTGCCCTCCGTAGAGGATATGCACCGCCCTCAAACAGGCAAAGGTGATGGGAGGCTGCTTGCAATAAGTCTAACCGCTGGCAATTGCCCAGTTTAGTGTTCCAACCCACCGTTCTTTTGCCCATCATGCCACCTCAGGTTACACCCAGCCATGTGCAAATCAGGCTTATCCTGCTCCAATACGAACAGCCCAGACTGAACTGCCAGGCCAGGCCCTCTAAGAACTGTAATACAAGCAAACCAAGAACAGTTTCGCCATGATTGTGGCTCGTCAGTCGGGTTTGGCTTGGTTCTACTGGGACACTGAATATGGGGCCAACACAGGACGTATCCTTGCCACTTATGACGTTACATTAAACTCACAAAAGTTGATGGGAGGAATGCTTGCATTAAGTCTAGCCACTGGCAATCACTGGGGAAGCATTCCAACCCATTGTCAATTTGCCCACCACACCACCTCAGTTTGGACCCAGCCATATGCAAATAAGTCTTGACTCTCTTCTAATAAAGTTGAACGCTACATTCCACTATTTTGAGGCCTTTGGGTAGATTCTTGAGTTTAATATCTCAAATTCAGTTAATGTCTAATGCTCTAGTCAGCCATGGGAAGGGGACTACAGAAGCGTTACACCACTCTACTCGGACACACATTTATTTTTCACTCTCTTTCATCTGTTTAAGTATCTCATTTGACAAGTGTTAAATCCCAGGCATCTTGCTTCTCAGTATCCTCTTTCCTGAATTCAGTCCTTTTATTTTTTCTCTCAGGCCTCGTGCCTCCATATAATCAAGGCCACTGGAAATATGTGATTGTGCAGCTGCAGCGTTTTTGGCATAGTTATATATTTGCCACATTTGCCACATAATCCATCATCTGCTGCATAATCTGCAGATTTTAACCCAAAGAAAAGTGTTTTTAGCTCAAACGGTTCAAAAGTTACTAACAACACAGCAACACATGATGCAGCGCAGTGGAAAGGCCTTTACAAAGGTTGACTAGTCACATTTCTGCAGCTTATTGCTATATTTGGGTGTAAAACTGGTACTATTGAATTCCCAGTCAGTGTTAAATAAGTGTAAAAATAACAAAATAATGAAATAATGCTATCAGAAAATGTGGCTCATTATTCTGCATATTTTGGCTTTTCTGGCTGCATAATTACCATCAATGTACCCAGACTGTCGTTGTGCTTGGCTATTCCAAACCGGGCCTACATCTTTCTGTACCAGATAATCTCTAAAAATTAATAAAAATATGTTTAAAGATCTTCATGAGGTGAAGCACCTACTTACACCATTTGTGAAACTTAAGTATCTCCAGATATCCTGACTTTAATTCACTTTAGTAGGCTCTTAATCTAAATGTATATTTCTTGTGAAATTGCAACTTTGGTTCAGTCCTCCAGGAAGTAGATATTACTCTGGTTGGGACAGGAAAAATGAGTTCCATCCAAATTTTAAATTGACCTCTCAACTTAGTCTTAGCTAAAGTTGAGATACATTCCTGATAAAGACAAAAGGTAGTATCCTGGAGGTAGACAGGACTGTACCAAATCTTGATTATGTTGCACAGTTCCCAAAGGGGATTGGGCCATCTTGGGTAAAGGCTTGGACTGTATATTAAAAGTTGAAAAATGCACCAAAAGGGTTGTCATTCACAATAGCTATTCTAGCCTAGGACCACTGATGATGTAGCATTTTTTAATCAAGAAGTAATCAACCACACCCCTGCCAAGAAGCCTCTGGCACCCGAGTACGACGTGGACTTTGACTTCCTAGAAAAGCCGAGAGAACAACCTTTAGATTTACCTTAGCATTTAAGCAGGACTCAGCCCACTGCTGGTGTGTTGCCAGCATACTGCTGCGACCCTAAGTAGAAAAAAGTAATCTGCCTGCTGCCTTTCCTGCCTGCTATTGCAGTCTCTAGTTCCAAGAAGCTGGCAGAGTTGCTGGATTTAAACAGATGGAGCCAGAAAAGCTGCCTTGTTATCATGTACAGGAGTTCGTAGCTTTTTAGCTAATGTTGACCCCCACTGGTTCACGAGTGGAATCCGTCGATCTACACCGAAGCCATTTCTTAGATTTGAACCATAAAACAATACATACTAAATACAGAATTAAGTGTACATCATATTCACAAATTACGAAATATTTAATTAACAAACAAAAACATATGCAAACATCGGAATTATAATTTTCCAGAAGGTTGGAGAGTTTTATTTCTAAAAGACAAAGTGATATGTTGGACTCCAGCATATCATTTTTTTCTTTTTTGCTCACAAGGCATACTCTTTTTTTGTCTACCTTTGCCAATGCTTCAACTGGGGCTATCAGTCATCCATATGAAATTTCTTTTGCTGTACTTTCTCTGCTCCCACAAATCAAGATAAGGATACCAATTTAATTTTTATTCTCCAATTTCAAATTTCTTTGCACTATTTTATAACGTCCAATTCTTTTATTTTATGTATATATACTCCCTTAATCTGCAAATATTATTTAATTGTCTAAGCAGTCGTGGACCCCCGGGTGAAGGTCTACTAGTAGCCTACATTTCCCTGATACAGAAGGACTAACAGATATTTTTACATCCAAGCCTGATTACCAGCATGAAGAGTCTTGTCTGATTTCCAGGATTAAGGTCTTTAAATTACCAACTAAATTATTTATTAATTTAACCATGACATTCTGACTTGTTTTCTTCAAAAGCTAACACTGGATGTGGACAATGCAGCAAATTTTCAAAATATTCACATTTTTAGTAATTGGCGAAGGCACTCGATAAGATTTATTTAATAAAGTACGACGTTTTTTAGACTAATCAAATATTAGGCCCCTCTGAAGTGGGATTTCGTGTTTGTGAGTAAACAGAACAGTTGACAACATATGACTAACATGGCCCAGCCTGTGTTGAGTTCCTGATTCTCTTGAAGCCGCCAGTTGTTTTTGACACCACAAGTCTCATTACCGTGTTAACTTGTTTAACAAAGTTTGGCCTTAACAGAATGGCCTGTCTGATTGACCGTTCTGCCCAGCCTCAAACTTGAGGAATGCCTCATGGCTCAGACCTTTATCAATTTGTTTTAGTGTCCAGCCCATAGCTAACATCATACATAGCCAAGAGTGGTATATTCAGTGCTTAATTTGAGCCGGTGGTTTCCAGTGCTCAGCACTGGCACTTAATTGTCAACACCGGCACGTATGACAGCTGCCACATGGTGGTGCTGTTTGTATAATTTAAAGACGAGCAGAACAGCAATTGTTTATTAAATCATTATATATTATAACAAATAATACCTACCTCCCAACCTATTTTTATATCTTTGGGGGTTTGGAATAGTCTGATTTTTCCCGCTTCTAGCAGTGTGCTGGTTAGTAGTTTTGTAGGTACTGTCACTGTCAACGCCAGCAGTGGCAGTGGTTGGTGTAAGCTGTGGAGGATTCCTAACGAGAGCCCTGGCACTTATTCTTTTACAAATTAATCACTGGATATATTTTTAACTCCACTGATGAAACATAGGCCACGCTGGGGTTACCGTATCGAAACAATATCACACTAGACTAACCACAGATCTGGTTACAGTGTCGAAATAATACCTCACCATACTAACCACAGACCTACCTATTGAACATTGATAGAGGGGTGGTAGTCCTCTGGTCTGAGTCATATAGACCTTTCTTACTTGCCTGCCTAGTACCCCCCGCTTTCACTCTTTTTTGGTTGCATTGTCCCTACGAATAAATTAGCTGGCATTTCACGTCTTCCAGACTTTTTCATCTGTCCATTTATTGCATTTGACTAATTCCTACAGGCTACCACACTTGAGGTGCAGATACTAATCTAACTGCAGGAAATGCTACTGCTCGAAGTAATATCCATGAGGATTATTGGATTATACAGCAGATCTTCAGCTACTTACCATCTTGTTTTTTCGCCTTGAAAGAAGATAATCTATCAAAAATATTAAAGGATTGAATAGGCTGATGAGAATAGTTTTCTGAAAATCCATTCGTGTACCACTTGTTGTTTGCAGTTTGTAAGCTTTGCACATAATCAAAATTGCCGTCCGCTCATCTTCTTAAGTCACTTTACCAATTATAATGGAAAATATTCATGGAAACAGCCTGCTGCATTATCTGTCTTTTCTTTATTTTCAGGTCCTTGCCTACACAGAAGGCCTTCATGGGAAATGGATGTTCAGCGAGATTCGAGCAGTGTTTTCAAGGCGCTACCTTCTCCAAAACACAGCTTTGGAAGTGTTTATGGCAAACAGAAGTATGTAAACTGGACATGAAACCAACATTTTTTTCAATATACCTGTTAGGTCGTGACAGTGAAAATAACCATGGCCCAATAATAAAAGTTGTTTAGATAAACTATAAACTCACACATTGATCACTACAGTACAGTGGAACCACAGCAACCTGCCACACAGACTGCATGTTACAATGACTTTACACTTGGAACCAACTATTCTAATAGCCATGAATCTTCTTCAGAGTGCTTTTACTTAACACAGTTAAATCCTTGCATCCTGGCTTTGGTTTAATACCTTTAAATGCACACATGAAATGAATCATTGCATAAACCGTGTGGGCAGATATGCACAGTGTAGTTTGTTATTTATAGGCTTGTTTAGGGATTGGAGGGGCAGCATGACCTACCTGAGGCTTTGCCTCTCCGGAGTCCTGCCCCCCTCCCGCCACAAACAATGGTAAGAAATTGCATATTTCTGCATGGGTCGTATCTATTTGGTGAACCTGTGAACACATGTTGTGATATTGAAGAATTATGGCAAATTGGAATTCATGTAATCTGTTAAGATTGAAGATTCCAGTAATGTCTTGAACATATTTTCTTCAGTAACGTCATAGAGAGGATTGGAACGCGTCCATGCGTCCATTAAGAATTGGAAAAACAGGACTAGAGAATTTACTCGAGTTTTTCAGTAAGATGAAGCTGGAGTGAAACCCTGGAAGAGATGAGTATTCAAGTTAGGGACTCAGTGGTAAAGGAAATTACATTTAGCACCAGATGAGGAATAACTAGAAGCTAAGAAAAGCTTGAAAATGTCAGAGGTTAGAGAGCAGTAAAGTAAAAGTTAAATAAAAAGTGGGCGAAGAGGTGGTAAAACATGCTAGGTTGGGATTGACATGGCAAACATGTAGCTTGTTCTAGTGTTATGAAAAAAGTACCCATGGGAATGAAGGAGAACGAGGAGCTGAATTGATTAGCAATAAGCTCATATGAGTGAATATGGCTAGAATTATGAAGTAATTTGCCACGATCTAGAGTTGTTACATGTAAAAGCAGAGATGAACATCAAACAAGAAGAGGCCACTTGATAGAGGAGTAGATTTGGCAGAGGTAAAGAGATTGAGGTTTGACAAAATTGTAGACATAAATACTATTTTCTGTATTAAAGTGTTATCCTGTAGTTGTAAATACAACGAGGGAGGTACCAGAAGAAATATTCTTTACAGATGTATCTTTCCAGTAATGCCACTATGTCTGCAAATGACGATGGAAGCAATGGTAGCAATGGTTCAGTCTGGTCAGGTGTTGAGGTTAAACTGTTTAAAAGATCTTGCCTTATAACCTTCAAACTTTTCTTGTCACCTCCTTGATCATGTCTAAATAAGACTAATGTAATAGTCTAATTCACACCGCCCATAAATACATCACAAACAAACTGCAAGTCCTTCAAAATGCTGCTGCTAGACTTCTGTTAAAAATTCCTAAATTTCACTCTGCCTCTCAGGCAATCAAAAAGCCGCCCTGGCTCCCAATTTAGCAACAAGTCACATTTAAGGCACTTTCCCTAGCCTATAAGGTCCTCCATAATGTTATCCTGACTTGCTTAATCAGAGCTTCAAATGGTACTGTCCCTACAGAAGTCTACACTCTGCTAATGCCTAACTCTCGATAATCCCCAGGTTTAAACGTTCCAGGTAGGGTGGCAAGAGCTTCGTGCTTGGAGCATCCAAGGCCTGGAATGCCCTCTCTCTTCCCATTAAAGCAGCACCCAATCTTCTCGCTTTCAGGAAAGCCTTGAATAACTGGTTGTTTACATCTTTGTAATTCTGCGGTCTCTCTGTTTTCTCTCCCTTGATGGAATTGATAAAGCCTAGATGCCTTCGGGCATTAGCGCACTTTACAAATTCCGCTGAAATAACATAACATTTGGCACATGGAATTTAAGATGAGGAAAAGTAGCAAGCTATGGTCGAAGATTCAAAAAGAATAATGAAAATGAAGAGGTTATAGAATCTTAGTTTCATGCAAGATTGGTATTCTTAAAGTCATTGTGAAGGGAATGCGGTGAAGAAATGGACTGAAAATGGAATAAAATTGTAGCAGATAGTTCAGTAGATGTTGTGTGTTTTCAGCTATGTAGGAAGATGTTTTTCATCAGTGAAGTGTCAACCAGAGGTGCATAATGATTGTATTTTAATTGCGTTTACAGGGAGATGGTAGAAGACTGTGTACAATAAACAGTGTTGTTATGTAGAAAGAAATTGGTATCATGTGGAAAGTGTTGCAGAATAATAACAGCAATGTCTCCAAGTAGAACAATGGATGGTGGCCGCATTGAAAATGGAGGAGAATTACATCTTGGTGCCAGGAGTGTTTATTTTTAGCTGGTGGTTGTAGGTGGGTTCCCACTGGCTCTCATTTTTGGGGATCAGCACTCCAGACTACGTAGCCTTGGTTTTAGGCAATCCCAACATTTGCCAGTGCCGGCTGCCGGCTCCTTGTGACGTCAACACTTAGTAATTTTGCAAATGAAGGCCTGGTTACTGGGGACTGGTCCTTTGGGTTAGTAAGCCAAAAACAATTTGAAAAATTGATAGTATGGGCTTATTAGAGTGGTCCTAGTAATAAGGCTTGACAGGAACAGAGGAAAATGAAGCGAACATGTTGCGTTGTGCGATTTAACAGCACCAATTGAAGCATCTGTTAGTAAAATGTAATTAATTGCATGTTGAGAATTTGATACTGTTGTAGTATGTCATTTAAAAAAAATTTAAGTTACATTGAAGCCATCATGTTATATTTTGTCTGCCAACAAGAACTAAGGTTACTTGAAGATTGACTATAAATAGAACATTGGTCCCAAACGAGCACAGATGAGTAGGAGTACAATTGGTAACAATTGTGTGTGCAATAGCTGTATTGGGTAGTATAGGAAAGGCATTTGTGTGGGAGGATGGGTAGCCTCTCAAAAAGATTTCCCGTTGGCAGAGGGGTAAGGCAGGGTTGTGTCCTTGCACCGACCCTGTTTTGCCTCTTTGTCAACGGGGTAATCGATTACCTAAATAATGTCCCTAACACAGATGCACCTAGGCTCGGCGGCAGCAGGGTGCCCGCAATTATGTTTGCGGACGACACCCTGCTGCTGTCGAAATCCCCAATGGGGATTCAGCGTATTCTGGAGGGTTTTGAGGGATTCTGTGGGGAGCATGGTCTCGAAATAAATGCCCTGAAGACCAAGTACATGATTTTTAATCCCCCCAAAAAACACGCCCCAACCCCTCTATAGGCCTGAACAGGCTAGAAAGAGTCTTTACTTTTGAGTACCTGGGTGTGACCATGAATGATAAATTGGAATGGGGCGATCACCAAGTCAAGTCCCAGCTCAGATTGGCTCAAATAGCAGGGGGAATAATTAGGCTAGTCAACTCAAATAAATCATCTGTTAGACCGTTAGCCCCCCGATGGAGATCTATAGACTCCAGGCCAGAGGTGCGATTCTCTATGGCAGTGAACTCTGGGGGCATGCTTGCAAAAAAGAGTTGGTCATTGTAGAAAACAAGTTTCTTAGACAACTCTTAAAGTTACCGGCTAGTACCCCCCTTCTGCCCATCAGGTTGGATCTGGGTCTGAAACCTTTAGACGAAGTAGTGGGTGTAAAGCCCCTAACCTTTTGGAGAAGATTATGGTCCACTCCTGAGTTAGCCAACTATAGGCTGGAACTGCAGGAAATTCTTGCTCTTCCTGCTATAGAGAACATCACGTGGTTTAAATATCTAAAAACTGAGTTTGCCCGGCTGGGCCTTTCGACCCTGTGGAGTGATCCTGAAGGCGCCTGTCAGGGATTGTCCCGCAAACATCTGGTGGCAACTTTTCATGCATGCAACCTTGCATCTCACACACAGGGTACACGCCCAGATTCTTTGGCTAACACTTTTCTTGGGGTGAAGGATTCCTACAAGTTTGAGTCAGTTCTTGATGACATCTTTCCGAATCTGGCCAGGATACTATATCTGCAATGGCGGTATGGCACTCTTCCGCTAAGAGCATTTGCCAGTAAATGGAAGCAGCACTCCATGGAAAACTGCCCCGGCTGCAATTGTAAGCTTGAAGATTAATTGCATTTAGTCTTCTTTTGTCCTGCCTACATTGCGGCTAGAAGGGTTTGGATAGTTCCTTTATGTAAAAATCTAGGGTTTGCTAAATGCTCTGAGTCCTTTAGAATTCTTAAAACTGACCTTTCAAAGGTAACTGTTTTTGCAATGGCCAAATTTCTCGAAGCAGCATGGCACAAGAGATTGCTTCTAATTCCTAGGGTGTTTCATCCCTGATTCAGTTTATGTATCAGTTAGTGTACAAACTTCCTGTATCAGTTCATTTTATGTAAGATTTTAGCTATACTGTTAAATCGCCTTCAGTTTTAAATCGTATTTTATATACTGTTTTAATTAATCAGTACTGGTCTATTTGATCCCTTTTATAGTATAGGTAGAGGTGTATTGGGGCATTCTCGCCTTTTATTTGTGTGTTATCCTGCTACTGATGTAACACTGATGTCTGATTTTTGCTTGTACTAATTCTATGCTCATCTTTTATGGCAAATTGCCGAAATAAAGATTAATGAAATGAGTATGTCATTTAAAAAAACTTTAAGTTACATTGAAGCCATCATGTAATATTTTGTCTGACAACAAGAACTAAGGTTACTTGAAGATTGACTATAAGTAGAACATTGGTCCCAAACGAGCACAGATGAGTAGGAATACAATTGTAAACAATTGTGTGTGCAATAGCTGTATTGGGTAGTATAGGAAAGGCATTTGTAAATCTTCTAATTTACCACTCAGATCCAAAAAATATCTTTACCCATATAGGCCTTGATTGCAAGTGGCCAATTAATGCCCATGGGGACGATAAAAGAGGTTTCTAGCTTCACTGAAATGATGAGCACTGCAGCATTACTGCAGATGTGAGTACTTTCACATAGATTATTTGGTTGCTTAAAACTGGGGCAAAATACGGAATTATTGGAGGACATTGGACCCAGAATAACAGATTCCCTCTGTAAATCCTCATTCACATTTCTTAGTGGACCCTCAGAATTCAACCCATTATGAGCTGGATTTTCCCTTCCCCAGAATCATCGGTAAACCCGGTATCATAGGTGGAAAATTACCGGCCCATTTATAAGGCCTCTCATAATGACCGCCATGTCCTCTTTTCTCACTGTCCTCCACTGGCACCTGACTGGAAGACAGTGCCAACTGTAGACTGCTCTGCTTCATCAACATAGCCATCAAAGGAAGCACACCGAAACACATCACTGCAAAGATTGCCCACTTTGGCAGTATCCCAGGTCTTTCTTTAGAAGGAGCCTCTTTGAGAGCCTTTACAGCAGTCTTGAAATCCCCTGAACCACGTATTTAGCTCCATAGGGCTAACAGTCATTTTTTAAAATGAACTAAAACAACTGCTTCCAGTCTTCCTGCACTCTGACTTTAGGAATTTGCCTCCGAAATCATGAGAAATGACTTGGAATTTTATTTAGCGCATCATCCTCTCCCACCTCATTCCAGCTTCTCCTCCTCCGGGCCAATTTTTCCCTCACTTCTACCTGGACACATCCCCAAAAATAACTCTTCCTGGGACTCTTTCAAAACCTTTAAGAAAAGCGCCATTCTCAAAATTCTAGCAGCGCTAACATCCTCAAACCACTTAAATGACCCTCTCCCCCCCAATGTCTTCAATTTGATTTAACCATTGTTACTACCACTTTGGACAGAGATTGTCAATACCTCTCTACTTCTAGGCAAAATCCCTGACTGCGTAAAGTCTGTAAGGCAGTTATTCAAGAATACAATGTAGTAACAGTAATTGGAAAAATTCATGCAGCATATGAATTAGAGGTTACGATGTTTTATTTCACAGAGTAACCAAATAAACCGATAGATGGTTTATACAATTTCAAAATTTTTGCAATTCATAAGCATATTGGTGCCCACAAGGAAGAGGGGGTGGGAAGTGAAGTGAGGGATTTCATGTGAAAAAAGTGAAAAAATACATAAATAGTCAATTGCACATCATTGATCAAGGATTCTTATTCACACTGGTCTCCTCATTTCGGAGCCATATTCAAACAGGATGAGTCATAATAGAATATCAAAAGAAACAATATCTCCTTTTTATGGCTGTGTGAATCCTGTGTAACCATAGGAGTACACGTCAGGGAAAACGTCTACGTTTCGACCCAATGCGGTAGGGTAATTGGCCCTTACAAGGCGGGTCTTCATCAGGACATTAGGGCAGTGGGCAAACCTCCTAGGGTGAAGAGAGAATGAAAGACTACTTAGCAGGGTCAGAAGTTACCAAATTGCCTCTGCGTATGTGATACGAAGGGCAGGACATTAAAAACACTATTAAAAAAGGACTATCATGATCACATGGCTATTACCTTAGGAATGGAGGGGCGATGCAGTGGCCTTTGGTTGGGGTCGTTTTCTTATACGAGTAATCTAAACGTGAAACGGAACCCAAAGAAATTAGGCACATGTACATCTCAAAAGGAGGCACCAATATGCTTATGAATTGCAAAAATTTTGAAATTGTATAAACCATCTATCGGTTTATTTGGTTACTCTGTGAAATAAAACATCGTAACCTCTAATTCATATGCTGCATGAATCTTTCCAATTACTGTTACTACATTGTATTCTTGAATAACTGCCTTACAGTCTGGGATCCCCCTGTTTCATAATAACCAATCACCCAGGTCCCAGTGACTAATTGGGTCCGACCCTGTTACTTGCTAACATGCGTAAAGTCTGGGCAGGTTTCCCTCATCCTCAAAAAACCAACAGCAGATCACACTGACGTAAACAATTTCTGCCCTATCTCCAACATTCCTGCTCTGGTGAAGCTCCTCGAAAAATGCATACATGTCCAGCTCTGTAACCACATTGAACAATTCCACCTGCTTGACCAATTCCAATCAGGCTTCCACCCAGGGCATAGCGCAGAATCGGTACTTACACAAGTAGTGGATGATGCGCTAAAATTGTTGGACCAGGACAAATCATGCCTGTTAATCCTCCTTGACCAACCCTCTGCATTTGACACGGTTAAGCATGATAACCTAATTGACCTATTGGAACATAGAATGGGGTAACAGGGTCTGTCCTAAACTGGTTCACCTTGTTTCTCCAAAACAGAACCCAAAGATTCAAGGTCAACCATTCCCTATCTCAGTCCACTTCAGTCACAATAAGGGTCCCACAGGGTTCCTCCCTCTTACCTTCTATCTTTAGATTGTTCATGGAGCCTCTAATGCAAATCCTGAGTTCTTCCAACACTCACTACCACATGTACACCTATGACACCCAATTATACTTTAAAGTTTTCTCCCCCAAAGACATCAGTTCCCTCAACTTAACTCTACGGAAAACACAAAATTGGCTGGTGTGAACCACCTTGAATTAAACACGCAAAAAAACGAATTCCTCCTAATCGCCCCATCCAACCAGACACTTCTCATTGAGGTTTGGCTGAAGTATCTAACAGCCTTCAACTGCGTGCCTCAAATTAGTGACTTAGCAAATTCATTGGGAATAACTTTAGACAAGAACATTAACATGCAGAAACACATTAGTGCGACCACCAAAGGAGCGAATCTCCAAATGAACATCTTAAGAAAACTAAAACCCTTCCTCCCCCCTAATGACCTCAAGACTGAAGTGCATGCCCAAGTGATTCCCAAGTTGGACTATGGAAGTGCAACCCTCTGCGGCTTGCCTGATCCAAAACGGCCCCTCTAGGGGCCTCTCTTAACTCTGCTGCAAGGCTCATCACGGGGTCAAAAAGACACAATCACATTACCCTGACCTGAAAGGCCTCAACTGACTATCTTATGACACACAAATTCAAGTAAAAATTGCTTGCATGACTCAAAAAGCCCTACACTACAACAACTCGAGATACCTCGCTCAGAAGTTAGAATTGTCTGGTGGCTGCAGATCCTTCAGAAGCTCCAGCACCCTACTGCTGAAACCACAGAGATTCCTAAAGAAGAAAACCTACAACCAAGCTTTCTTGGGTATGGCCCCAAGAACTTTGAACGCCCTGCCCCTGAAATCAGACTGAATCTCTCTACAGCAGCTTGCAAAAAAAAAAGTTAAAGTACTTCTTATGAACACATTTTTACCCTAGATCCTAGTGTCCCCTCTCTTCAGATCGTTCATAACATGTCAGTTGCACTCATAGCTACCACTCTCCTCTGTTATTGTTTGCTCTACTGATAATGACAATGTTTTTGTACCCTTCCTTGTCAGGGGTGCTGCCTCATCCTGTATTTTTTACTGCATTTGATATTTTTAATTCTATTTGTCTGTGCTCTATTGTTAAGCTCTCTAATACAGGCAAGGATCATGTTTGTGCTATATAAAACTCTTAAATAAATATGCCCATCTACAAATGCATGCACAACACGATAGGGCCAATTACAATCTTGTTAGGTAGGCCTCCAGACTGGTTCCAGATGAGCAAATCCGATTTGGAGCCTAAGTTTCTGACCTAATCTTCCCCCGTTCCGATCAACCAAGTATGATGCGAAGAATTCGTCTGCGGCGACCGAATAGATTCCCAACCCGATCCTGTCAGTCCAACTTGTTCGCAGCCAAATCGTGCTGGCCAATAATGCCAGCTTCCGAACGAGTGAGTATGATGCACGATTCGGACATCCGTATCGTCTCGGTCTAGGAAAGACGAAACAGCTGTGGGAATCAGACTTCGGGAGCTGTCGCAGGCCCCCCTTCACCAAGGGGCCCTCCAAATCGGTCCTGTGGGGGTACCCATCGGTCCTCATTTTCCATGCATGCAGTGTGTGGCGGGCACCATTAGCTGCCCGCCACAGGGTATAGGCTTTTCCCTACCCACCCCTTTTTGCTATGGGAGCCTGTGTACTCTTTTGGTATACAGGCTCCCATAGAGTTCAAAGGGAGTCCAAGAGAACCAAGACCGTCACCATACGGGTGCATCGGAATTGGTCACTTGGACTCACGGAGCGCAATTTGCTAGGAAAGCCCTCTGGATCCGAGTTGTACGGAGGGCTTTCCTAGCGAGATCGTAATTGGCCCCTATGTGTCTTTTCTATGTACCCCACTTTTTTATTTTCTAATTTCATGCTTTAGTGTATTGACCTGGGTGACTTCTATGAACTTTTTAGGAATCTAGTCAGGTTAATTATTGTATTATAAAACCACCCCAAATAAATAATTTGTGGTTTGCGTAGTGTAAATGAACAACAAGGCTTACACCCCTGGTACTTTGCACTTGGGGCAGCAGTATACAGCAGGTAATTTTTAGGTCTTTTTTCACATATTGATTTTAGCTGCCATTGAAGACCTATTGAGAACAAGTATGAATACTTACAGTGAGCTTTGATTCAGCCCATTCCTTACCATTAATTGGCTTTCTTGTCAACTTCATTTGCTTGCTTCTTGTTTGATGGCTTTCCTTCTTGTTCTTGTGTTTGTCTCTCCCCTGGAGTGTAGCTTCTTTACCATACTTTTGATTGGATGATGTGTATCCTTCCACTGCTTGCATTCAGGGAACTACTTTTTGTCATTATTTTTAGAACGTAATATTATTGTGTGTGTTTTCTCGCTCTCTCTCTCTCTTGGTGTGATACTAATCCTGCTTTCCATGTTACTCCCTCCTACTGTGTCTGTTAACTCCTCAACCACTGCTCTTCCGATGTATTTTATTTAACACCCATGGCTTCTCTGTTGCCTCATTGACCCCACCTTCTCTGTTGCTCCCAACTCTCTTTTTTCCGTGTTCAGAGGACCCAATACCCCCAATTTGCTGCTAGTTTTTTTCCTTTGTTTCTTTAGTGCAGCTTGGTATATATTTTACCTTTACATTTCCAACTCCAGACTGGTTGTCACCCCCATGGGATGGTAAATTAAAAGTTACTAAAAAAGTTGTCATATCATGATGCAAATGTGCGCATACATGGTGATGCATGTGCGTATATGTATGCTTATGCTGCAGCGGTTTGCTTTTGCTGATTTTGTGCTGCACTAGCAAAAATGTTGTTTTGTTTCTTTTTGCCAAAGTAGAGCACCATGGCAAAAAGCATTGACAAAGCAAACAAGCATTGGCATAGCCAATAGGTCTCACCTTTAGGACCTTATACGTTTTTAGCCATGCAACAGTTGATGTTATTAAACCAAGGATATTGTGCTGCATAACTAAATACTTATAAGGTCCCAAAAGCGAGACCTATTGGCTATGCCAATGCTTTTTTTTGTTAATTGGCACTTTTAATTTACGGATCCAAGTGGGGTATGCCATCTTGGATTGTAACTAAAAAAATGAATGGAAATGATGTACACGTCATTCTACTGGCACGCACATAAATTCTCACTCTTGAGTGTCTTTAGAATGACACAACTGCCATATCGCTTTTTCTTTTCTTTTGACAGGGTTGTACAGCATCACAACATTGTACAGCACTGCCAAATGCAATTGCCAAAGCCAAAAGGTCCCAAAGACTAAGACCTAATGGCTTTGCCAAATGCCTCTTTTTCCAAATAACACAATCAGACCTGAATTACTTTCTCTCTAATGGGTTATTAAAGAAAAAGAGGCACTGGGATGTACAAAAGTTTTCCTAGAATCAAACAGTATCCGCAAGTGAGGAAGCTGGGATTTGAGGGGAGGCATCCTACTTAGACATTGTGCAATAAAGTATATGGGTGGACAGCACCTACAATTTCCTATTTAAAAGTGGTCAGTTTTTTTGTTAGTTAAATTAGTACACTATGTTCAATAAACACAAATTTCATGTTAAATCAATTGACACTAGAAACATAAAAAGAACTCTAAAGTTGCCCAGTTACATGAGAGGGTAGGTCATCCAGTTCAGATTATTTTTACTGCATGCTAGGGTTTGTAGTCCTGTTTAACTGTTTATAAAAACAGAAGTACATTCCCAGGCATCAAAGAAAATTCTTGGACTGACTGAGGAACTAAAGCACAGACCTGGGAAACTTGTAAGCGCTGAAAAAGTTTTTCGGGAAAAACGTAAAAAATTAAGCAAAAGCGAAGGCAGGCCTTTTTTTTACATAAATATATCTGACTTCCCTTTACCAAAAAAAACAAAAACAGACCGAGATTAAGTTTGGCTTAGCGCTCTAAATATTGCAAAATCAATAGATTAGCAAAACAAAGCAGCCTTTGCGATCCGTCATAAGTGGCTGTGGGTTACTAGTCTTCGTATGACACAAGTGAAGGAAGTACAGATGGTTACGAAGATACATTCATTGACAAGTTCTGCCTGAACTCTTTGCAGGAATCAGATTGTATACACCCGCTTGCCTTTAGGCATTTAAAATGCACTAGGATGAGGAGGTGCAGGTCCGGCCTCTGTTTTGAAGCCAGTCTCCACGTGATATGGGCAGACTCCCTGCCAAAAATGTAGCAGCCGTACATAACTTCATACCTATATGCAGTCCTTTCAAGGACTCTTTCTCGAGCTATTCTGTCTAATAAATTTTCAAGCTGAAGAAGGTCTCGGTTAAGTGAATACTTTTCTATTACCCAACTTCCACCACTGACAGGTGTGCATCAGTCAAATCACCCCTCTCGGAATGTCGACAACCAGCGCACCAAGCAGATAAAACCAAGAGAATAAGATTTATAGGAGTGAAACTGTGATTCTCTTCAGTTAGTTAGTACAGTAAGTGCAAGATTAAGAACACTGCAGAGAGAGAAAAAACACAAAGAGAAAACACAATTGCTTTGAATGTATAGTTCCTGACTTTCCGTCGCAAATACCAAAGCTGCACAAACTGCACACCCAAATAGACTGCACAATTTAAGTTCTGGACAGGGAACCCACCGATGCCTCTGGAATAACCCTGCTAAATCCCACCAAAGCTCGCAACGAAGGCGCACCCATGTCTGCTCACCTCTCCCCAGGCAGCAGCTCATACCCCACTAGGGCATCCGATTGCTTGGGTGGAAGCTGCGGCCGGCGCTGCAATAGATGGAGACTCGAAACGAAGCTACGCCCCTGAGACCTGGCGTAACCAGCGCCCGCCTGCATTTGTGGTTGCAGCGGGTACTACTTTACACGCTGTTTATTTTTGGACCTCATTGAAAAGACATAGTTTGGTTTCTAGCTCGCAGCTATGAAAGAGACAATAACAGCAGTGTTCCCAATAAGGTAAACAAGGCGGCCATCTTGTACAGATTTACTGTCCTTTCCATTGGATTAGAGGTTGCAAGTACGCCATACCGGTGCCTGCAAAAACAAATCAATGTATTTTGCAGAACTATAAAACAGAACATTGCTATATGTCCCTTGCGAAATCTATGTCGTTTTCCAAATGTTTTAGCATTTGTACACGGGTACCTCATGCATGCATTTGTGGGGAATTAAGTGAAACAAGGCTTGGCACAGTTTCACCAGCATGATGCAACCCTGCACAAAACTAGAGGAGAGCAGAGTCAATCCGTAGAACTACATCACCTAGATGCCAGAGGGAGAGGAAGTGAGCGCAAAGCAAACTCACCATGGCAGCCTTCAGCTTGCTTTCACGTGCTTGATGCAGCATGACGGATGAGTGAAAACTAGAACAGCATGATGAAGTACACATAGTGTGAGGCAGAGGTGATTTGTTTCAAGAATGCTGTATGTAAGGGTAACCAAAGTTTATATGAAGCCTTCCAGTTTCTGCAAATTGATACTACCTCTAATAAATCGAAACCCTCCACGGCAATAGAAAACAAGCGCGCGAACCTCGTGCGGCAGCAGGGGGAGGGGGCCTGCGCCAGATTCCCTTGCGGGAGCGGGCAGGAAAAGCTCGCTCCCGCAAGGGATTCGCCAAACGTGCACGCAATGCAACGCACGCACGTTTTTTCTCCCAAAGCTGTGCCGATTGCTAAAGGTCTACTTCCTATGCAGCGCATGCCCGCTGCGTAGGCGAGACCTAAAAAGGCTAAGTAATGCCATTTGAAGGCGTGATCTATTGTCCTTGCCTGTACTTGTTTCTAGCATGTCCTTAGTTCCGCTAGGTTGCACCTACTCTGACCACTGTCTAATTAGACACTGAGCACCTTCATCAGGTGCTATACCTTTTAAACTGCTTCGCCCCAGTTCTGGAATTTAGAACTTGTGTACAGCAATGGAATATAAGGCAAGTCCCTAGTTGCAAAGGCTTGCAACTGCCTGTGGGGCTAACACGGCGCTGTCACTTTATTCACAGAGTCCTGGCATAAACACTCCCAGGGAATTGGCACTAAGTGCCCCATTTCGGCTCACTCATGTGCTTGCTTTCTGCACCACAATCCTTTGGACTGTCCCGTTACTCTGTCAAAAGAAAGACTGCTGAAGAAGAGGAAGCCTGGTTGCAGCATAACTGCCAACTCGCACGGTGCCATCGTGTGACACACAATATCGGTTCCCATCACACGGTCTTCCGCTGAGGAGTCAGTATGACATGGTGGCAGAGAAAACAAGCTGAACAACACTGTAAATAGTGGTTTTCCATCTCGTTTCCCGAGGCTTTGAATGGCTGACGTCCATCTAGGGGTCTGAAAGCACCCCAGGACATTGGCACCAGCCTCAGCAGCTTCTTTTTTGGGGGGAGGAGGAGGTATGGGGGCGGGGTTGGATTCAAAAGTGCCTTGTAAGTACTTCACAGCACGAGACCCCCTCCAATGCCCCACCTTACATGGTGAGATTGTTCTTCATGTTGGCAGGTATATGGTAGCAGGTATATAACTCACTGCCCGCTGCCCACATCACCCTGTATGTGACCTCAGGGGCTCTCTTTCCCCCACTGTCTTTAAGAAATCCTACCCCCCCTCCCTACTAGGGCAGGTTGTAGGCGGAATGGGTGTATGAATAGGACAGGGGAATATGATACTAAGACAACACAGACAGGCTTGCGGGCAGCGCAGGCCGGCACACTTGAAGAACTGGTGATAGCTGACAAAAATTCTGCATAATTTTAAGAAATACTCTTGATTACTGTTGTACAACGCATATATATAATGCAAGATTTAATGTTTTTTTAACTCCAAGTTTCTTACTATTACAGCTTCGGTTATGTTTAATTTTCCTGACCAAGCAACTGTTAAAAAGGTTGTGTACAGTTTACCTCGAGTTGGAGTTGGCACCAGCTATGGATTACCTCAAGCAAGGTAACTTCAATTATTTTTCATTCTTGAACTGCTATGCCATTTGTAATGCTTTTTTGCTCACTGAATGTTAAACTAGGATGATGGCAGTAGCCCATAGTACTATGTAGGCTGAACCCTTTCCTGTCACGTGGTCATCTTATATCAGCCAATCAAGACATGACTCGTCAGAAATTGGATTCTGTCATCTTTAGTTTTGTTCAAATAGGGAAGAGGAAAAAGATGCAATAAAAAATGTACGTTCTATATAGTGGCACACAAAGTTTTAGATCTCAACAAAATTACTGGTGTAACAGACTCCTTGACACATTTTCTCATCTTGTGATGGACTTAAGGGTGAAATGTTGTTTCAAGCCTACTGAGATTCGAACCGAGGTGGCTGCTAAAAATGTAGATCTAACATAACACAGCCTAACATTGCCTCTACAGTAATCCACTTCGGTACTTTTCAAGCTTGTATCCGAGATTGGTTTCAGCAAAAAAAAAAAAAAAAAATCCGTTGTTCATAAACGATGTACTTTTGATTTTTAACTGCCAAAAAAGGAACATATTCACTTTTAGTAAGTATATCATTTGCACTTAAATTGCACCTTTCTGCATAATTCTTTCCCCTTCAAAAAAGGACCACGTGAGTAAGTAACATCACAATGCCATAAATGTATCTATCTGATGCAGTGGCTTGAATTTTTTCCAGGTGAAAGCTTTAAAACGGAAATGTCTTACCCATGTCCACTTCTCTTCTCCATCACTATATCAAAGATTGTGGGTCTTTTCAGGTGTTTCGTTTTAAACAGCTACAGGTTTCACTATTCATCAGCAAGTAGATCATATGTGAACTACAATTACTGGCAATTTCTCATGCCCAGGGCAAAATATCCCCTGCACTGGTGGACTGATGCATCCACTGCAGGGATCTGTGTTTGACCTCAGGGTCACAGGTTCGAATTCCTGCTGGTCCCCTCTTATTTGAGGGCCAGGAGATAATTCAGTTGTTGGTATGAGAAACAAAGTTGTAATTATCGCTATGTACACAAGTAAAATGGAGGCAGAACAGAGGACCCCACGCAAATGTCCTCTACTCAAAGGTCTCGTTTTTCAGCGTCGTTTTTGTTAGACTAGGTGAAGTCTGCTCGTGGTTAATGCCGCAGTAGGAGACAGTTCCTGAGTGTGATACGCTGTTGGATTACATCGGAATGATGTTTTTGTGCATGCCGTTGTTACAAAATAAGTTGTCAATTCTGTCAGCCACTCAAGATAACCGGGATAACACATTATCCACGATATTAGGCGGAAACAAAGACACCTCCTTCCAGTACCACCTTGCCTTTGCATTCATTTTCTGTCAGCTGCCACCTAGTATCGAACATGGTGTGCGCTTTAAAGCCGCCTGGTGTTCCACGCGTTGTTTCATCGACTTCTTATCTCTGCATCTAGGTGTCCCAGTCAGAGGGAGCCACAATGGCCCCTTAAGGCTGTCAGCGGGAGCGCACTGCTGCGCAAAGGTGCATTGATAGCCAGTGGAAGAGGTGTGGCGCCGCGGCCAGGGCGACTGACTCCGGAATCTGGGGATCAAGGTTCGATCCCCGGCAGCAGGTTAGCCCAGCACCATGTGACTCTGGGCAATAGCTTGCTTAATCTTCCCGACGGCCCCCAGCGCCTAGAGACCCTTACGGGTGAGTGTGCGCTTTACAAATGTGGATTTATTATTACGTGTTCACAGAGCGCCCTATGTAATCCTATGCCCTATGCAAGCTGTCGACTACATGGCCCAGATAGGCAAGTGTTAACATCTAGGTCTGCGTAGCACTATTCAATGTGAACGTAGAGGTTTTCAGCAGGGGCATAGCTTCTGTTGGTGTAGCAGGTGCAGTGGCACCGAGGCTCGAGGGGCCCACTGACAGTTCAAGCAGCAGCTTTGGGCAACGCTTTAAGTGGGCCAGGTCTCACCGGTGCTGAGCACCAGCAGTTTTTTAAAGGGGGCCTCGAAACGGGTCTCTATCGAGCTCTGTTTCGAGCCCTGGCACTGGCGGGCCATTTTTTTCCAGACTGCAGTGACAGCAGGCACATCGATGTGCGCTGCTCAAACTGTGACTCAGACAGTGCTTACTTCTCACTAGTGGAGAAGTTACGGCTTGACGTCATGCCAGGTGAGCGTTGTAGGGGGAGGGAAATCCTTTAAAGAGAGTCATTTTCTCTCTGGATTTCCCTTCTCTTTTTGAAACTCAGGAGCAGCAACATCGTGGGGTGTCAACGGGGCTTCAAGTGGAAGCTTTTACGATATTATATACAAGCCACAGTTGCTGCTTATTTATCTCATGCAACTAACAACCATTGACAAAGCCAATAGTCCTGACTTGTTGTGGGTATGATGCAGGCACGCAACACCCATTGGACTCAAAAGGCTTCAGCCCCCTCCCCTCCCCCACCGTGTGTGGTAGCCCGGTATGAGACAGTTTCCCGGGCACACACACAGCCGCACCTGAGCACTTCACAGGTCTTTAAAAGAACATTTGCATGTTAATGAGGCCTTGCTGTTGATTCACCCCTTCTAAGAGCCCCTGCAGCTCCACTCTGCATGCTGCTTGAAGATTCAGCCCCCCCAAAAAAAATTCTTAGCCCCCCCCTGAAATTTGCCTCTAGTTGCGCCTCTGTTATGATGTTACTTATTGTATCATATATCTGGATGTAATGACAGAAACAGCAAAATAGAAGTTGGGCGGCACAGATTTTTAGCTTGCATATTTTTATGCCACGCCCTTGATTACATTGGCCATGCCCCTTTGAGAGACCCCCAGTTTTTTCATCCCCCTTAAAGCCCAAGCCGTGGGCCTGTTGGCTCATGGCCCACTGACCCATGACACACTGACTACGCCACTGGCTTGAAGAGAGCAGCCCACCTGTATGCTGCAGGTATCTGGACTGCTTTGTATTGAAAGGAACTTGTAGCACCTTGTGTTATGGGGGAGAGGGACAAAATAACCATGAAATGGCAAGGTTTTTTTTGGGGGACAAGTGAAATGCAATTATTTGCAGAGTACGTGTGTTGTCTTAATATGCAAAGGATGCTGTGGGGGATGAGAAAGCGCGTATTTCTTTCAGGCTTCTGCCCTCCCTGTCTAGTGGGGAAATGGACTGTGAAGGGAACCGCTGATGGGCCACCCCTTCATGGGATGTTTGACAAGCAAGAGGTTTAACATGGTCGCAAAATGTTTGTCTAGAGAAAAGAAACCCCCACAAAATGAGTTTGTATATTTTCTCATCAAGAAAAAAAGATTAAATGCATAAAGGCACCGTTCTGTCTTTCCCTACTCATGTCAGGTGGCCGAGGGCAGGGAAAATTGACAGTCGCTCCACCTTCAAAAGGGTGGGATGACGTCACTCTGACAAGGCAGCCATTTGGCAAGCTGGCCACCATTTCACAGGTTTGCACTAGTGGATCCAGTGGAGATCCTTCTAGTGTAAACCTAGTGCATCCCCTGTAGCTAAATGCATCTATGGAACTGCAGATAGATAGGACCCTTCGTCTGTCTTTTCAGTGGCCTATTGACAATGGCACATTCAGTGACCTTGCGCACACCTTTCAACCATAACAAATGGAAGGGCTACTGGAATTGTGCAACTTTGCAGCCGCTGTCTTTTCTACATAATTGTGAATTTGTCGCGTTTGCCACATAATCCACAATCTGCAGCATTTTTTCAGTTCCTAACAAAAATGTTTCTAGCTCAAATGGATCAAAAGTTACAAAAATGCGGCGGCACGTGTTGCTACGCAGTAGAAGGCTGTCAAAAAGGTGGATTGGTCACCTTTATGTTGCTTATTGTTGTATTTTGGTGTTAAATTTGTATTAATGGGGTGTACTGATAAATAGTTATTATTTACCATATAAGTCCAGGAAAGGCTTATGTATACTTTGAAGGAACCACCCAGACCCCTGGGAATAAATCTCCACACTGGTGCGCTCCCATATGTAGAATCATAAATCACACACTTGCAGAAGGTCACACTGGGTGCTTGCTAGCTCCTTGATAGAACACGGATCGAAGACTATGAACCCTCATCGCAATGTCCCTTTCCCTGACTGGCCCTCATAATGATACAATGTATTTGAAATGCTAGAAAAACAGTGTTGGTTCAAAACTACTTTTGTACTTTTTTGTTTTTTTGTGGGAAAATAAATGCCATCAGTACCTTGAGCATAAATATCCATGTCTAAGAGAGATTGTGGAGTGCAAATATTTTCCCAAAATGTGTGTAATATGTCATGAAAATCATTTTCATATTTTGCTGATGATTTAATGTCTTTTTAATATGTTAATTCTCAGGAGAATCTCTCTGGCTACGCCCAGACAGCTGTTCAAATCCTCCAACATGACTCAGCGCTGGCAGCGACGGGAGATTTCGAACTTTGAATACCTGATGTTCCTCAACACCATAGCAGGTGAGGCCGCGGGCTCCCTGAGCCCTTTAAACATGTTTATTTTTTAGAAAGGCCCGAGTGCCAGCCCCTTGAACGTGTTTGACTGGAAATCAGCTGCCACCCCGGGGATGAGCTCTGAGGCACTCCCATTAGATTTGATCAAAACATGTACAACCTATCAATGAGCCCTCAGATTAATCTGAGGCGGCGGTGGCTGCTCCCTGCTCCTCTGCCATTTCCCCGACTGACAGCTTCGTCTGAAGCTTTATTAGATGCAGCAAAGCATTGCCAAAGAATGTCGAGAAATAATAATGGGAAAATGCAATTTTACTGTTTCATCATTCTCAACAACAGCAAGTAGACAGCAGAATAACAGTCTTCTGCCTAGTACAAATGTCACCTAGATTGTGGCGTGAAAAGGAGCTGGCAGCCCCTCTCAT
Source organism: Lissotriton helveticus (assembly GCF_964261635.1). Taxonomy (NCBI): domain Eukaryota; kingdom Metazoa; phylum Chordata; class Amphibia; order Caudata; family Salamandridae; genus Lissotriton; species Lissotriton helveticus. The sequence goes on from NC_136069.1 coordinate 376,659,074, forward strand.
CCATCTCTAAAGATCGGAAAAACAGAAAAACAGCTTTAATTCGCACGTGCCTGCCTAGTTTAGGTGAATTACTTTTTTTTGGGGGTTTTTTTTATAAATCTGGTAAAAGCTGACTCATGTTTGTGCATTTGCTTTGCGTTTGGAGCTGTGTTATGTTTTTAAATTAACTTCGCGACCTTAAATATTTTGACATTTTATGCTAAAAATAAGTACGGCTGTGTTAGAACCGGGGTCTCTAGTTGGCCGGGGTATGTACCCTAGTCCAAGTAGGGACCACCGCTTTCGACAGGGTAGCTTGGCGCAGAGCAGGAAGGCGTACCTTCAGAGGCAATGTGTAAAGTATTTGTGTAACACACCTACAACAGTACACAGTAAAACACGCACAAAAGGGACACCATTTGATAAAAAAATATCTTTATCTAAAATGTATGCACGGTCCACAATTGACAAGACCACCCATCAGGTGAATCCAGTGGCATATAAAGGAAGTAGAGTAATCCTTATCTAGAAATTGCGCATGGTTCAAAACTAATAAGATTCCTCACGTAGAAAATCACAGGTTGCCAGCAATATTGTCTTTGAGGGTAGTATCCCCAAGGGAACTGAATCGGTGGTCTCTAATCCCAAATAGGCGTGTAGGAACTGTCTCTCAGAGGGCACACCTCGGGGCACAACAGTTCCTCCTGTGTGGCAGATTACGCCATGTTTGCAGTATTGGGGCACCTTTTCTGTTTTGGAGAACGGTACTTTACATGTGGGGCTGAACAAAACAGTGGAGAAAACCCCTCTGGGCTCCCACTAGGGGTAATACAGTAAGTAAGTAAGTAAGTAAAAGCTTTATTCGATTTCATTACATAAGGATTCATAAAAGCACACGGAGCAAGAAAAAGAAAGATATGTAAATACATACGTCATCACAATCGAAAGAACCAAATACAAAATAAATTAATAAAAAGGTTGACAACTGCACAAAGAATTTCATACAGGCAGCTCAGCAGATGGATCATAAATTCGCTTACAATGATCGAGAATCTAATTCTTAAAAACTTAGACTAAAACTTATAAAATATATGTAATAGGAATACAAATCTTGACAGTAAATATTAATAAAAGTAAACCTCACAGTCGTTGGAGCAAAAGGATAAGGCTCTAAACTAGAAATTACTTTACATTGTTGACCGGGACCTAATTATCGCTTTCAAGTACGATGATACAGCCAGAACAATCACTGGTGATTCTAACCTTCTGTAGTCTTAGCAATGCTGCCCTACAGTATCTAATATTCCAGCATCTGAGAATTGACATCCAATATTTTTTTCTGGGTACCGTAAAGAGTTTGCAGAATAAAGTGCAGTGCAAAGTTGATTGTAATGATGCTTCAACACAAGGGCATACAAGTGTATCAGCTGACCAAGCATTAATCACTGGAAATAAAACCATTCTAAAAAAAGAGCCAAGTCGGAAGCGGGCCAATATCATGCGGCGAAAGCTGCTCGGTACTATCAAAAGATATTGTTGAGTGCCCTCACCACTCAAGATCAATTGATGTGCCATTACCGATTGTTTTTCTTTCTCTTTATCCCATCTTAGCTCATCAAGATATCTTCGGACCCTTCCTAGAGATATCTTTCAAGCTACTGGGCTCAGTGAATTGTTCGGGATGACCAATGGCATTCGTTAACCCTTTTATATAATTAAACCATATCATTTCTTTGGCCCCATCTAACTTAAGGCAATCCTGTATCACATCCCTGTTAAAGTCTGTTTCGTCCGTTACCCGTACCTTGTGCCACAGTAACAGCGGGGCTATCTTAGTAATATCTGATACGTAAGTGAAGCCTAACTCCTGGTGGCAACTATAGGAAGCAGTGGAGGCAGGGACGCCTAAGAGGAAACGAAGAAAACCATTTTCACAAATTTGTATTGCATCTGACCCTTCAGCGCCCCATATCCCTGCCCCATAAACCCCGGTGGACATACATTTTATCTTGTAGACTTCCAACATCTCTTTCACAGGTCTTTCTCCTATCTTTTTTGCAAAATTTAAGACAGCCCCCACAGCTCTGGTGAGAATCATCTTTCTAGCCTTAATCGCTGATTTCCAAGTGCCTCTCTTATCAAAGGTAATGCCTAAGTAACAGAAATTGTCAGTATTTTCTATTTTTCTATTTTCAATGAAGATGTTACATGGTGTACCTCTATTCTTACCAGAGACCATGGTAAATGTATTTGATATATTCACTCTTAGGCCCCTCTCTTTCATATAAATGGCGAAGCTGGTCACTGCCCTTTGGAGGCCCCGTTGTGTTCTTGACATGATCACCGCATCGTCGGCGTATAGTAGATGGGGAACGGGGGTGCCCCCTACGGTCGGCTAGTCATTTAGATCTCTACTGAGGTGTTGACCCAGGCTATTTATATAAAGCGTGAAGAGAAAGGGGGCCAGTATGCACACCTGTCTGACGCCCTTTTCGATGGGAAATTTAGCCGAGCACTTCCCCATCTTCCCAAAGCGCACCCTCGCCCCTGCATTCTTGTACATTTCCTTTAAAAACAATAGTAAGACCGGGTCCACCTTGAGGCCTTCTAGAATAGCCCATAGCATGTTGTGGTTAACGCAGTCGAACGCTGAGCTCAAATCTTAGAAGGTAAGAAAAAGTTTCCCCCTTTTAGCCTTTGTGTATTTATCTATGATTAGGGCCATACTGTAATGAGAGCCTCCTGTGTGGAATACAGACAGCTCCCCGGTGGCTGAAATTACACCAATGCCCCCAAGCACAGGTAGTCGGTACTCAACAGATGACCCAAACCAATAAGTCCAGGCGGACAGGCCCGCAATGGCATGCAGACTGTCCCCAGCAGTCCCGTGATCTGAGGCACAGTGCGCAGAGGAGAACAATCCTGGGTAGGCCGTTTACAGTTTAGCCCAGTCCCCGCCAGCAAGTAGGCGTCCACCCAGCACCTGTCCTATAACCTGCCCAAGGCAATGCCAAGCACCGGAGCTTGGTGCACAATGTGGTGCTTTTATGTGCGGGGGAAGGACGAGGCCGGCATCCGCTCGAGGCTCCCGGGGCTGGGCGACCATTCGGCTCGGTTCCCGCGTCACTCCAATTAGCAGCGGGCCCGGGCCGAGTCGCGGGGTGACGCCTTGCGCTTCTTTGCTCCCAGCGCGGCTTTCAGGACGATGCTCCCGCCCCTCGAGCCGGCGCCCAATTACAGTGCGGCGGGTCCCTGACATCACAAGGGATTCCCTACGGGCCACCAGTGGTTCACGGGCCGGCGGCGGTGCAGGGGGTCTAGCAGTGCTTTCTCCTGATAGCAATCTCGGATCCACAGCACCCATAAGGTCCCGGGCAGCGGCGGTGATCTACAGTGCTTACCGGTCCGGCGGTGGTGCAGGGTAACATGCACAGCTTTCCTCAGGGCAAGGGCAGGCGGCTGTGACCTTGGGGTGTGAAATAGCGGCTTTTCTTCACAGCGCTTCCAGGACACAGTGCGGCAGGGTGCCCGGACCAGTGGGGATGATAATGGGTGAAACAGCGCTCCTCCGTTCAAATAAAATCCTCACAGCGCGATCAGGTCCCCAGGCAGCAGCGGTGAAGTGGGGGGCAATTTTGAGGCACTTACACCACGGCCGGCGCTGATGACGGTGGAAGGCAAGTTTCCATGCAGGCTGTAGTCTTCAACAAAAATGCGGCTGCAGCAGTTCTTGGAGGGGATACACAGAATTGCCTTTATGAGCTCTGCAGAGGTAGTTTCTTCAGAGAAAGATGTTGCTGTCCTTTCGAACTCTACAGAGAGACAAAGGTTGGTAGTCCCAGATAGGCAGTTGTTAAAAATATGGTGGAGACACTCTGGAGGTGTTATTTCCAGCTCTCCCTCGCAGGGCAGGATCAGCAGACAGTAGGGCAGCTCATCAGGTTGTGGGGCAGCAGTTCCTTGAAGCAGTCAGCCTCCTTCCCAGTGGCAATCCTCCTGCGCAGCAGTCCTCACTCCAGCAGGGATTCTTCCCGGTCCAGCAGTGTAACAAAGAAGTGAGGCGAGGACCCTCCCATATATATCTTACAGTCTAGGGGCTAGAAAGTGGTAGAAGTCTCTGGAAGAGTCTGGGGGCAGGGGCTTCTGGAAGGGTCCAGGGAGTTTTGGTATGTTCCCTGCCTTCCCTGACCTGGCTGTCACATTGACGAGAGACAGGGCCGTTAAGGCTACAGTGGGCAGCCCATCACAGCTCATCCCAGGGAAGAAGGTGTGAATAACCACTCCCACATCCCAACCCAGGCAGGCTATCAATATGCGGAGGGGGGGAGTCTACAGTGCCCAGACTAAGTGTAGGCAGGAAAAGGTCCACTTTCTAAAAGTGGGATCCCTAGCGCAGGTGTGCCCAAACCCCATATATCATTGGAAAGCATCCCCGCCCCAAGTCCAACAAGACCAAACATGACAGACTTATTAGGTCCCTGTCAGAAATTATCCCATAAGGGGGGGGTTCCCAATGCTAGCCTATGGAGAGTCAAGCCTTACTGCAGTAGCAGGGGCTTGTGGCAGATATGCCAGCGTCACAAGGTTTTAGGGGAGAGCACCTGCACCTCAGCACTGTTTAGCAGTGGTGAGGCGCCCAGAGTCCTAGGTCCAACAAAAAGGTACTGAAAAAATGGGAGGCGCAAGGGCAAAAAGGTAGGGGAAGACCACCCTAAGGCTGACAGGTCCGACAGGCTGTATGTACAGTTTAATCACGGTTGTATGTACAGTTTAATCACGGTAAACATCAAGGATTGAAATGCTTTAATTATTGCATACGACACCACTTACCAACTTTTTTACAGTAACCTCTACCTTGATTATTTTGCATATGTTCCGTTTTTTATTACTGCATTTGCAGATCTCATCATCTATTATTTTCTATATCTGAAATCTGATTTTATATTTCATAAACTATTCAAAACGACTTTAGATTTAGCATTTGCCAGATGTAATGTATGGAGGCACCGAGATTTATTTTCCAGGTATCATGTCTTTCCGCTTTTGATTTCCTAGGATTCAAGGGCTGCTTGTCTTTGATCAATTAAATTTGGATATTTTATTTCTCAATTTGTCACCCCATCCATAAAGTTTTTGAAAACAAAATGCCTATTGATGATCAGTGTCAACAACAGCCAGCACAGGTCAAACATACTAAGAACATGTTTCAAACATGTTTCAAACATGTTCTTAGTATGTTTGACCTGTGCTGGCTGTTGATGTCTTGAGTAGTAGGCGGGGTTTCAAATTCTGATCCTGGCAAGTTTTGCTGTGGTTCTGTTTCTTAGATTGCCGATTGTCAGCTGAATTTAGCACACAGTAAAACACGAAAGAGTCAAAATTCACCCGAGTTTGTTACAAAATGTTTTGTATCCAAACTCATAGTGAACTCTTAATTCGCAGTAGCATTCACATCAGTGTCCTAAGATTTAGTGGCTTTGGAGTCCAAACACCACTGTGCCAGATCTTGTACTCAAGGCGGTTTTGTACAGAGGGGTGGTCCATCTAGATGATATTTTTCTTCCATCTTTAAATGTTGACAATATAGAAATTCCTAGGAACAGAGCACTGTATATTAGAAATATTGCTTACCGTATTACGGCCTCTCAGAACCCAGTTCTTAAAGAATACACTCTACTTTATTTATTTATTTGAAATGTTTTATAAAGCGCGAACAAGACCCAGACTGGTATCAGAGAGCTGTACAAAATAACTAACGTTGACATGAGGAAACCGCATGAGTACAATACAATAAGGAGACATAAGAGGTACCTGAAACATAAAAAGTAAATGGGGGTGCAAGGGGAAGATGAAGTAGCACGTGATCAACATGTAACAGCACTACTAGAAGGGGCCGTGAAGTTTTAGCAGAGCATTAAGTCAAAAGGACAACAAAATACATTTCGAAACACAATGTAAAACGATTGTCAAGCAAGAGAAGGAAGTGACTAGCACTTATATCAAGAGTTAATAAGAGAGTCTTAAACAAAGATTATTCGTGTTTTCTCGATTGGCATGCTAATTAGTGTTTTCTGCAGACATCAATTGGCTGATTGAGGCCCATTTTTTCTTTGAAAGTGATCTGTGTATGTCTATGAGATTTTTACTTTTTATGAAGCCAAGGTACAGAAATGTCAATCTAACAGAGTCTCTGCTTTACTCTTAGAATTGCCTAGTGTCAAAGAGAGAAATAGGCAAAACTGAAGATAATCCAGATCAGAGTTACAAGAACATTAGAGAAGGAAGCTATGAAGTATACATGTGCTCCATATTATTCTAAATGCTTGTCACTTGAAATTTATGTGGAGTTGACAAGGTCCCAAAATGACTGTTGAGTGAGAGAAAGTAGGTTTACCACAAGCAATCAAAATAATACTTATAATTTTTGTCTTGAGTTTGTTATTGGATTTGGTTTGTGCACTGTGGATTCCTTGTGACTTTCTACCATGCAGAAGGAAGATGCTAAAGTTTGACTTAGTAACAATCAAGCCAGGCATTCTTGCCAGTTGAGTCATGTAGGGAGGGCATACCTACAGGACAGTATATAGTGCTGTCATCTTATTCAATAAGAGATCAGAAAAGTACTGTTAGACTAAACCTTCTTTTTGCTCTGTGAATCATTGCTTAGGAACCAAAAACTAGCTGCCTTTCCTTCACAAGCTTTATTTATTATTTTCCCGGCTGTATTTTGAGCTTGGAGGGAACGTTTGCTTGGCAGAAGGAACAAGATTGTGCTTTACTTTGTGAAACGTTTTGTAGTTGGAAGGTGTGGTGCCAGCTTGCTGAGCAGTACTTCATATTTGCAACCTGGATCATGTTCATGATTAGTCCAAGACCAAGTTAGGTCATACATCAAGTGTCTGCATAAGAAGTAGTATCTTCTGCCAGACTGACTGTCTGCGTACACCTACAATGAGCAAAGCACCTGAGCTAGAGGAACAGTTGAAGGGCTTGCATTTATCACACAATATCACCCCTTTTAGGAGGCTTCAATATTTTACCTCATAAGTCATGTGTAACAGCCAATCCCCAGTCCTAAAACTTAGTATTGCTGTTAAGGTGCGAAGCAGATGAAATAGAGAAGGTGGAACAATATCGTCTTCCTCACTTGTAATGTTATACCTGTGAGGATGTGGAATTGGCATTGAGAAGTTTATTCTAGACACCGGGTTTTGTTTATTGTAGTTAGATTGTGAGTGTGTGTGGAAAAGCATTCTTTTCAACAGTTTTCTTTGCATTTGCATCAGTTGATTCTTCCCTTCTGAACTTGAGTTGTTATTTCACGTCCTCTATAGGACGGCATCCAGGGCCTGCAGGACAAAAGGGAATCATCCACAAACAATGCTTCTTACTCTTACTTTTCTGAATTGTTGAACTGAGAGTCGCCATCATATCTCTCTCTATATTGAGTTGGGCAGGGGCTCATACCCCTTTTGTTATCCTTCTACTGCTTACATATTCATTTAGACCATATACGTTAAAGGGTTGGGCCAGTGGCGGCCGCTAGCTGGGGAATTAAAAAAATAAATAAAAATAAATACCTGAAGGCCCGACGTCTGATGCTTTGTCACCTCTTCAGCTCCTTTGCGACGATTCTCTCACAGGTTCCCAGAGTGCCCTGCACCAATCCAGGCGCTACTCTCATGCTGGTACTACCCAGCATGAGAGGAGCGAAGGGATTGGCCACAGCGGGCTGGTTCCATGCTCCAGCAGGGACTGAGAGCTTGTGCTCATTCACCCTGCGGATAGCTCCATGCAACAGCTTGGAGATATTCAAGTGCGCAAGTCGGTTTGGCTGGCTGTGGATGGCTGGCCAAACTTACATGCGCACTGGCAGTGCCTGAGCTCCCCACTCCTCCTGCTACTGGCAGCCCCGCCCTCAAGACTCGGCGGCGGGCCGTAGTAAACTAAAATGATTATAAGCAGTTTTATTAGCTGCTTTATTATCATTTTATTTTACGCGCATCTGTTTATTCCAACTGTGGGGCGACGCTACTCCGTCATAACAGAGGAGCCGCCCCTGGGTTGGACCCATTTTGTGTCTAGGTAAAATGGGGAGATACATAAGGGGCCTAATTTCCCTTAAATACAACCCTCTTTGAAGTCATCCATGCCCAGATACAAAGCTGTGGCTTACTTATTGTCTATAATCTCCATTCACAACTCCCCTTTAAAACTATCACAAAAGCCTTTGCATGCACCATCTGTATTAAATATGTAACTACATGATTACACATGTTTTATTTTGCTTGTTAAAGACCCAAGAACAAATGCCCAAATAAGTTTGAATTTGAATAGTCAAAGTGAATAATTTAAGTGGCAGTTAAAAAGGGTGCCTGGCTTCATCGGGTGTCTTGGTGCTGAGGACTATGGTGTGAGTTGTGTTGGCCATATTTATTTGATAAAATAATTGATTCTGGAATTATACTGAAATTCTTAATTCATTGTATTAAGACGAACAGGCAATAAAGTGCTATGCCACACCAGTTTAGATGGAGTGCGTGTAATAGCCCTTCCCAGTACACAACATAGCCCTTAAACTGACTCTTCAACAAATCTCTAAAGATGAGATAAAGGTATAATGATCGGAGAGTGGCAGCATTTTATTTGCCATCACTGCTATAAAAACGTTTGTGACCAATTCATTACAAAGGCAGTTGCTTTTTCATTCTTGGATTTTTATTTACTATACCCTCAATCCGTTTCTTATTCTACAATTCTACCTCAATAAACTTCTCTCTGCCTGTGAAAGATGAAACCTCCAGGAGGCCAAGAAACTGGCAGATGCTGAGCTACAGAAAAACCGTGTAACATGACATAATGTAGCAATATGGAGAACTAGTTCTTTTTAATAGTTATTTTACTACATTCCTGAACTTAACGCATCTTTGCCAAGTTGTTAAAGTAGCAAAACCCTTCAGTGATATTGACTTACAGGCTTCATGTGTTTTTTAAATCACTTTCAGAGTTTTTTTTAACTCTTGTATCTTTTGCTAAAGAATTTCAGCATACCTTTTCTGTACTTTGTTACTGGTAATCATAACACCTATTCTAACTTACATTCGCTTCGTATAGACCCCCACCCTCCCGTTACTCTTTAGATTTAAATTTGTGAAGTAAAATAAAATGTCAGATAGTTAATGCTTCCAGTGACTTGCATGGATACCATTTTAATTGCATCAACGTCTGAAGTATTTATGACTACAATTGTGTTTGCTGCCTTCTATTAAGATCAAAGTCTAACTTATTTTCACCAGAACTGCTTAATGAAGGACATGTTTAGTTTCATCTTCATGCAAGTTTGCATTTTTTTTAAATCTACGTTCTGAGTAATTCTTCCATGGCTCCTTTGCACATGGGCAGTTCAGATTCGGAAGTCCTACCTAGCTTGATGCTGAATTACGGATTATTCTCGGACATTTGGAAGAATTCTCACATTTTGTCTGATTAAACAGCCCACCTTTAATTTAAGACGTTGTCTCTTCACCAATACTTGTTCTATATATAATCAACTTAAAACTGCTCCTGACGTTTCCTAACTCACCATGATTTCTCCAGTATTAGGGGTGTCTTTCATAGATTCACATGCTTGAATATCCCCCGTCGTCGAAGTGGGAGTCCCACGGTACATAAAATAGCAGTCATATATGCATGTATACATGAAAAATATAACTAATAAAAATATACATACATATAGTGCAGTAAAATGTAAATTCTAAAAGTACCATAGAACATAATAGGCCCATTGAAAAGCCTAAGGGAGAACTCACTTTAGTAGCATATCAGAGTCATTATGTGTTGGATCACATTCCAGCCAATCAGGCTGTAGCCTCCTCTAGAACCTTCTCCTCAGAAGCCCAAGTCCTCAGATTTTCTACCGCACGTCGTGTGAAGGGAGTCTCCCTGAGCTCTGCTCAGTTTTCTTCTACTTTACCTGTTTTTTCTTCAAGAAAATGTCTTCAAACAAGAAATCTCTGTTTAAAGCCTGCCCTTCATGTGGTAAACTGCGCCTTTTCCACGAGGATCCACACAGTAAATGCATTTACTGTCTCTACCCAGACCATGAGGTGAAAAACTGTAAGTACTGTCGCACTTTCCCTCCTAAGACTCTGAGAGATAGAGAGGCCCGTCTCCTTCTGTGGCTACAGAAGTTGAAGACTTCGGAGTCTGTGGTTTCTGATGTGGAGAGCCTGTCATCTTTTGCTTCAAAGTCCTCTCAGAAGCGTGGGTCTGAGACCGAGGTTCCTTCTCCTTTTCTCAAGAAGAGTAGACTGTTGGAGTCCTCTAGGATTGTCTCCCCACAGGATTCGCTTCAGGGCACGTCTACGGGACCTGGTTCTCTGACGTCTGCGCCCAAAGCCTTACCTACCAGTAAGAAATCTGGTTTTGGCGCGTCGACGAGCCCGTCTTCAGCGTCGACGAAATCCATTTCTACCACCTCCACGTCGACGACGACATGTTCCATGTCCACCGGCGCTACGTCGACGACGACCACCTCGTCGACGGCGACCTCGAAGGTGAGACCCATCTCTTCAGTGGTGAAGATCTCGTCGACGACCGTCAAGGATAGACCGTCGACGACGAAGCCGTCGACGCATACACCGTCGACGAAGACCAAGCCTCCACTCAGCGCCCCGTCGACGACGAAGCCGTCGACGCATCCATCGTCGGCGCATCCATCGTCGACGAAGACCAAGCCTCCACCCAGCACCCTGTCGACGGTGCCCCCGTCGACGACGTCTCTGTCGACTAGCATTACTTCGTCGACGGCCTCGTCGACGACTCTCATACCGTCGACGCCTTCGTCGTCGACGGCCAAAGCTCCACTCTCGTCGACGAACAAAGCCCCGCTCCCGTCGACGGGCCCGTCGACGGACAAGGAATCCTCGTCGACGAAGAAAATCCCGTCCAAGTCGCCTCAGGGTGTTGCTGACGGTGCCGCATTTACGCCAATGGGCTCGTTGGCGTCGCACCAACCTCTACCAAAAACGGCTTCCATCTACACAGTGGTTACTGCTTCTTCTTTGCGGACCATACCACTCATCCAACTGAGTCCTGTGAGGAGTGGTGCTCGTCTTCCAGACAAATTATTCCAGTCTGGTGAGGAAGAATCCGGAAACGATTCGGAAGTGGAAGGATTATTTAAACAGGCAACAAGTCCTTCGGATTTGAACATTAAGTGCCAGGAATATAGTGACGAGGGTGATGTGGTGGACAATGTCGAAGATGGGACTGACTTGTTTCCTGTTGATACGTCCGAACCGGTGCCTTCAGAGCCTGTTACCCAGATACCTCTGTCCTTGGTGATGAACCTTCAGCACATGCTGGATGATTATAACCGCAGGTTTCCTTCTTCTACTCCTGCTTCTCCAGCACCACTGCCTCCTCCGCAGCCTCAACCGCAACTTCCTCAGGCACCTACACCAGTTTCACCGGCTTCACCGGATGGTGCTCGCCCTGACACTGGCGACGAGGATCCGGATCCTCACAACACAGATGACGACGACAATGACGCCGACATGGCTGAGTGGGACGATTATAGGGCTCAAACACCTTCCACTCCGCCCACCTCGCCTCTACATTCGCCCCCAGTGGACATGGCACATTTCCACAATTTGATGATCCGGGCTACAAAACGGTTTCATCTCAAAGTCGAACAACAACAGCATGAAAGTGATTGCTTTCTATATGACTTTAAAGACATCTCACAAAGGCAATCCCACACTATACCAATCGTGGAATATATTTGGAAGGAAGGCCTTAAATTGATGGAACGTCCCAATTCTGTTCCTGCGGTCTTACCCAGATTGGACAGGAAATACAAAGCACCGGCGTCTTCTCCGGCCTGCTTGGTGTCTCAACCGAAGGCAGATTCGGTAGTAACTCAGGCTGCGCAAAAAAGATCGCGCAATCCTGCAACGCCACTCACGTCTCCTCCTGATCAGGAAGGCCGCAAATTGGATTCCATAGGAAAGAAATTCACGACCATTGCGGCTACTACAGTGAGGGCAGCAAACACTCTGGCTATACTGGGCCGTTATGACCGCCAGATGTGGTCCGAGATTGCTGCATTGATTCCTCAGCTGCCTGAGGCAATCCGGACAGAAGCACAGGCGATTATTCACGAGGGAGAGTTGATTTCTTCCGAAATCATTGATTGTGCACTCGATATTTCCTCCACGGGATTTCGGCAATTGGCGGGGGCTGCAGTCTTGAGGCGTCAAGGCTGGCTGCGCTCTACCACTTTCCGTCCTGAAGTACAGGCAAGAGTCCTAGATTTACCTTATGACGGAGAATTATTGTTTGGCAAACATGTGGATGATGCCCTTGAGGCGATAAAAAAGGACACTGACACTGCGAAATCCTTGGCGAGCCTACAATACAAGAAACGGCCTTTTCGGGGTGCACGGGGTAGAGGCGGAGGCTCCTCTACTTTTCGTGGCTCAAGTCAATATCGTTCATTCAGCACCTACAACGATAACAGACAGCGGGGTGCCTATCAATCTCAAACTCGACAATCCACCTCCAGGCCTTACCAAAGGAAATCCACTTATAGAGGTGGATCAAACACCAAAAAGCAGTGACTGCCTCAGACCCTTCCTTTTGCCGACCGTACATCTTGGAGGTCGCATCTCGAAATACTTTTACAAATGGTCCACAATCACCTCCGACCAATGGGTCCTGGACGTTATATCCAAAGGACACACCCTGGAATTCACAAAATTTCCACCCAATCATCCACCTTCGGGGCCACCACCCCCTCATTTCAAGGACCTTCTGGCCCAGGTGAATTTAATGATCAAAAAAGGAGCCATCGAACTAGTGCCGCAAGATCAACGCGGAAAGGGGTTCTATTCCCGCTTTTTCTTAGTAAAGAAGAAGTCGGGGGAAAGGCGTCCAATATTGGATCTACGAGCTCTAAACAAATTTCTGATTTCAAAAACTTTTCAGATGTTAACTCTGATCCAAATTCTGATTTTTCTCAATCCAAGCGAGTTCTATTCCACAATCGACCTTCAGGACGCTTACTTCCATGTGCCAATCCATCCCAGACACAGGAAGTATCTCCGCTTCACGGTCGGGCAGCTACACTTCCAATTCAAAGTCCTGCCATTCGGCCTCCGCTCAGCACCAAGAGTTTTTACCAAGATCTTGGCCCCCGTAGCTGCCTTCCTACGTCTCCAAGGTATCCAATTTTACCCATACCTGGACGACTGCCTCATCAAGGCAAGCACTTTTCACCAGACGGAGCAGCACACTCAAGTTTGCGTCTCCCTTTTCCACGCCTTGGGGCTTTCAATCAATTGCCAGAAGTCACACTTTCAACCATCGCAACGGAGAAATTTTCTCGGAGCCTTGCTAGATTCTCGGCAGGGAAAAGTGTTCGTTTCCCAGGAAAGACAGGACCGCATGTTAATGATGGTGCGCTCCCTCCAATCAAAACTGTCCGTTTCTGTCCGAATGTTCAAATCATTCCTTGGCATGGCATCCTCGTGCATCCACCTCATTCCAAATTGCAGATTGCACATGAGGACTCTCCAGGAGGAACTGGACAGGCAGTGGAAACAGGTGTCGGGGTCCTTCGAGGACAAGGTCCTTTTAACACCTCGCATACAGAAAGCGCTGGAGTGGTGGGCTCACCCTCCACACATATCTGCGGGCCGTTCATTCCAGGACGAACCCCCAACTCTGACGCTTACGACAGACGCGTCTCTCGAAGGCTGGGGAGCGCATCTCGACGGCATGTCTGTGAAAGGGAAGTGGACGACAATACAACGAACTTGGCACATCAATCGTCTGGAACTCTTGGCGATTTTCTTAGCCCTCAAATCTTTCCAGAGGTTAGTGCGGGGACACACTTTGCTGGTGAGGACGGACAACACCACCAGCATGCACTACCTCAACAAGCAGGGCGGCACGAGGTCTCTTCCACTTTCTCAACTAGCACAAGAAATATGGGATTGGGCGATTCAACGTCAAATTCATCTCACAGCCATTCACGTGCCAGGTGTGGCCAATGTTCTGGCGGATTCACTCAGCCGAGCGTCATCAGACAATCACGAGTGGGAACTCAATCAGCCCACGGTCGACTACATCTTCCGGCGGTGGGGCCAGCCACGGATGGATCTTTTCGCGACTGCTGTCAACAAGAAATGCCCACGCTTTGCAAGTCGGCATCCCCACAGAGAGTCGAGCGGGAATGCATTTTCGATCGATTGGTCGAACGATTTCATCTATGCTTTCCCTCCACTTCCTCTGATCCCTCGATTGTTACACAGGATGAGGTTCCAACCTTGTCGCATCATCCTGATCGCACCCAAGTGGCCGAGACGTCCATGGTTCACGGACCTGCTCCTCTTCTCGCAGTCCGATCCGTTGCCACTCCATCCTCTGCCGCACCTCCTCACGATGCAGCAGGGACTAATTTGTCATCCGGATCCAGCATAGCTTCAACTCCATGCCTGGAACCTGAGTACAATGAATTTGCACGTTTAACTATTGACAAGGACTGCAGGGAGGTGTTAGCGCGGGCTCGCGCACCCTCCACCATAAAAACGTACCAACTCAAGTGGAAACGTTTCTGTGTCTGGTGCCGCACCAAGGATTTGGACCCAATGACTGCAAAACCTGAACAAATTTTACCTTTCTTTTTATCCCTGGCAAAATCAGGTCTGTCCCACTCAACTCTTAAAGTGTTTCTGGCGGCGATTTCCCGTTTCCGCCATGATGGTTCCACATCTTTATGTTCTTCAAGGATCATTAAACAATTTTACAAGGGCCTTTTTAGGATGTTTCCACCTATCCGTCGCCCTCCGCCTGCCTGGCGTTTGAATTTGGTCTTGTCTCAACTACTTCTACCACCATTTGAACCTATTCACTCGGCAACTCTTAAATTTCTCACGTGGAAAGTTGCTCTTTTACTCGCCTTAACGTCCTCAAGACGTGTCAGTGACATCCAGGCGTTTACCATACAGCCTCCTTTCCTAAAATTCTCCAAAGAGGCTGTGACATTACGAACTAATCCTAAGTTCATCCCGAAGGTTCCCAGTGACTTTCATCTCAACGAACCTGTAATTCTGAAAACTTTCTTTCCTGCTCCGCAAACTCCAGCTGAGCGGTCATTGCATTCATTAGATTTGAAACGTTGTCTCAAATTCTACATTCAACGAACTGCACCTATCAGAAAATCGGATCAATTGTTTGTGGCATATGGTCCAACTTGCAAAGGACAACCTGTTACCAAGCAGACTATAACCAGGTGGATCTCCTCTACCATATCCTTCTGCCACCAACGGGCTGGAAAGCCCCTTCCTGCTCCTGTTCGAGCTCATTCAACTAGAGCAGTGTCTACTTCGGCTGCCCTTTTTGCGGGGGTACCCTTACGCCAGATCTGCAGAGCTGCTACTTGGTCGAGCAGCCATACTTTTACTAAGCACTACTGCCTGCAATCAACGGACGCCGCGGATGCGGCAGTGGGTCAAGCGGTGCTGCGGAATCTTTTCCAGTAAAGGTGAGCCTCTGTTGCTACCCGCCTCCAGTCATAAAGGTTTTTTCATGATTATGTTTTGGTATTTAGTGCATATTACCATATATATATATATTTACCTTCTTTGCTTGATGTATTACCTTTATGACTCCTGTGATGTTTTTACTGCTTTCTACTCTATTCAAGCATGTGAATCTATGAAAGACACCCCTAATACTGGAGAAGAACTATAGTTACTTACCTGTAAACTGTGGTTCTCCAGTATTGGTGTCTTTCATAGATTCACATGCGACCCTCCCATCCTCCCCTCAGAGGCTCTCTTCTCCTCAGGCACTTTTACTTACTCTGTGCTACGAAAATCTGAGGACTTGGGCTTCTGAGGAGAAGGTTCTAGAGGAGGCTACAGCCTGATTGGCTGGAATGTGATCCAACACATAATGACTCTGATATGCTACTAAAGTGAGTTCTCCCTTAGGCTTTTCAATGGGCCTATTATGTTCTATGGTACTTTTAGAATTTACATTTTACTGCACTATATGTATGTATATTTTTATTAGTTATATTTTTCATGTATACATGCATATATGACTGCTATTTTATGTACCGTGGGACTCCCACTTCGACGACGGGGGATATTCAAGCATGTGAATCTATGAAAGACACCAATACTGGAGAACCACAGTTTACAGGTAAGTAACTATAGTTCATCTCCTATACCTCTACTGTTGACCTTTAGAAAATGGCGATAAACGTTTATACTAACATATCTCTACGTTTGAGACCGGTTCCTGTGGTCATATTACAGTCGTGTTCAATGTCTCCTATGAAGACGAGTCCATTGAAATCTGTTTTCAGGCCTGCTCAGTTAGGAAGATGTCATGGTTACATAAATAATTTGGCTGTGCCTACCAGGATAATATAGCTTTCCATTTCACTTCCATATTTAATACCGGTCATAATATATTTAGCCTTCAGCTCTGCATTGACTCCAAAACTAGATTGACGAACTGCCTAACTGAACTGGCAACTTGGATGCAGGACCATTGTCTTAGACTTAATGCTGACAAATCTGAAATTCTACTGTTCGGCAGAAGCACACATGTCTGGGACAACAGTTGGTGGCCTAGTGATTTGGGCTTGCCTCCTAACCCAACTATAAAAGCTAAAAATTTAGGAATAACACTGGATAAAGATTTATCCATGAAATCTCATGTTTCCATAGTTTGCGGCAGAGGTTTCGGCCTCTTGAAGATGCTTAGACGACTATTTCCTTGGGTTCCGACAGATTGCAGGAAAACATTAGTCCAAGCTCTACTGATGAGCAGGTTGGACTACAGTAATTCACTGTTTGTGGGAATGGCAGACTACCTATTTTCCAAATTGCAGTTGGTTCAGAATGCCGCTGCCAAAGCCATCTGTAATAAAAGGAAATACGACTCAGCAAAAAAATGCATGCGTGAGCTCCACTGGCTCCCAATGAGACAGCGAGCCACTTTTAAACTGTTGTGTATTTCTCACAAAGTCCTTTACGATACAGGCCCCATCATCCTACATGACAGGATTAGATTCCACAAACCCTCTAGAAACCTGCGATCTATGACCTCAGGAAGAGCATCTATCACCCGAGCTCGGACTGTCAGGATGGGAGAGAGGGCCTTCTCTCACATTGCCGCAACAAAGTGGAACGAGTTACCTCCTAAACTCAGAACTACTGACTGCTTCCTTTCATTTAGGAAACAACTAAAAACATTCCTTTTTCCCAGGCCAGATCAATAATTTCCAATTACTGCTGTCATCAAGTCACTTGCAATTCTTTCTCAGCGCCGTGATGTCCTTTCAGGATGAATGTTAGCGCTTTACAAGTAAAATAAATACAAATACAAATACAAATACATTTGTCCTTATGTCATGAATGCTTACCTGTGCATTAGTTTGAATTAGTTCCCTGATTTTGCCACCACTGCCGCAAAAAATATTTGAGGAAAAGGATGCTGTGCATTTGTCATCCTTTCTAGCATTTTGTAGTATGTAAAGTAGTACTCCTTATTTTATTTTGAGAGTTTTATATAGCGCTGGCTAGACCCGGAGGTATCAGAGCGCTTTACATAAGGTTCCACAGAAATTACAAAATTACATCAGTTACACGTTACATCAGCTACTAGAATTCTTTTTTTTTTCTTTTTTCAAGAGAGTAGAAGACGAAATAAATGGAGCTTAGAAGGGTAAGGGGGGTATAGATAAATATATGCGACACATTAAAGAGTGAGAAGGGGAGACAAATAGAGCGGATGGGGGAGAGGAGGAGTGAGAAGGGAGAGGAGAGGTAGACGGTAGGAGAGACGAAGGGAAAAATCTGCCCAATGACCGACTGGGTAGGTGACGGCCGAGGAGGGAATCCACAGCCAGTCTCCCCTTTAGCTCTCAAGGTAGCTCCATCGGGCATCAGTCAGATAGCTAGGTCTCTAGGTTACATTGGTTGCTCGAAACATTTAAATAGCATATAAGACGAGATTATTGGTGTGAGGAAAGGTAAGGGGGTAAGGGTAAAAGGGAAACGAGGAGCAAGATACAACGGGGAGACGAAGGAAAAAGTCTGCCCAATGTCCGGCTGGGTAGGTGATGGCTGGGTGGGAAGTCCATAGCCCATCTCCTCTGTAGCTATCAAGTTAGCTCCACCCGGCATAGGTCAAAGTGCTAGGTCTCTGCTGTCGGTGTCAGACCATAAATTGCAGGTTACATCTTTACAAAAGGTTACACAGTTATTAGAGCATGGCAACATAGTGACAAGTAAGATCGAGACAAACAAAAAGGACATATACGTAAGGGAACAAGCAGGGAAGGGGAGATATTCAGAAAAGGAGGGCGTAAGAGCAGGGGAAGTAGAGAGAATGGAGGAGGGGAAGAGGGGTGGTGATAAAACATAGCATGGAAAGAGGGGGGGGTTGACGCGGATACAAACCGGTAGACGAGTCAGAGCTGCGTCCAAAGTCCAGTAAACTGCGATCCCAGGAGAAGTGGTATCATTTCCCCATCTCTTTTGCAAGAGGCTCCCTAAAGGCAGTGGACTCTCTCAGAGGGGTCACTGAGACTTCAAGGACTACAAACTGGATCATTCCCCAAAAAGGGGAGAGGGAGTGCTTTGGCAAGGGGTGCCATACCATACCTCAACTGTGAGTGGCTCCCTAGGCACTGTGGACTCTCTCAGCGGGTTCGTTGAGACTCCAGAGTATAAATATTGGATCTTTCCCCAGCAAGGGGAGAAGGAGGGCTTAGGTAAAGGGTACAAAAAGGACAGGGGGGCTAGGTGGTGTAGGGGGCAAGGGGAAAGATTCAGTTGAGAGGGGATAGGAGCAAAGGAAGTAGACAATGAAAGAAATAGTGCTAAATTGGAACATATATAGACAGGAGACAAGGAAAAAGAATAGTTACAGTAATATGATGGGGGTGGGCGAAACAGGGAGACGGGGAGAGAAACTGTGCCCAAAGTCCGGCTGGGTAGGTGACGGTCAGGGGATGAACCAAGGCCGATCTCCTCGA
Source organism: Lissotriton helveticus (assembly GCF_964261635.1). Classification (NCBI taxonomy): domain Eukaryota; kingdom Metazoa; phylum Chordata; class Amphibia; order Caudata; family Salamandridae; genus Lissotriton; species Lissotriton helveticus. Next base: position 376,678,116 of record NC_136069.1, read on the forward strand.
TAGCTGAACAGAGCAGCTCCACCGGGCGTCGGACATAGTGCTCGGACTCCACTGTCAGTGTGGAGATCATGAGTACTCAGAGATTGTCAGATTTAGAGGGGGGAGAAACCATGGTCCGAATGAATTCCAGATGCCATCTTAAGGTCAGACACAGTCCAGGAGGGACCTCCGCTGTTGGGCTATAGAAGCACACATATCTTGCTTAAGTTCCTGACACAGTTCGGTTTTAAAATCTTGGAGTGGAGCGACTAGGTCTTCTCTGGTGAGGGCCATATTCCTCGTCGCGGGATCTGTCTTATTGGGCGGGGGGCTCTTATCTGTGGCGGCGAAATAGCGGGAGACTTTGTTTGTCGCCTTCTTTGGTGGCATAGAGGCAGAGCAATGGACGGCGCCAAAATAGGCAGCAGGGTTCCCCCCTGAGCGACGTCCCCAACAAGTACTCACTTTCCTCTGGGATCTCCAGACGTGAGTTTAGGCGGTATTGCTCGTGGTTAGCCCCTGGGGGCCATCTTAGGGTCAGGTCCCAAGCGATGGAAGCAGAGCAGGACTGGCAGACTTCCCTTCTTAGATGGAGCAGCAACAGAAGAAGAGCAAGAAGAACGAAGGGCGGAAGGAGCCTTGCCTGCCTCTCTCCACTCTCCCACCACCACCAGCGGAGCCAAGTCGGGGCCTTTATTCACTGTGTGGGCGCCATGTTAGGGTCAGGCAGGCCTCACTGCATGGACCAGCACCCGGCCTGCTGCACGCTGTAGTACTCTTTTACATACTTGTAATTGGTTTTGTATACTGGCCCCAAAACATCTAAAACTGGAATATTCACACAATTTGGCACCAATAGAACTGTGCCCTCTTTGCTCTTTTGCTAAAACTGAGTTTGATGCTCAGATACGACTCACATAGGCATGTCAGAGTACATAAAAGAACACTCCTGTCGTACTGTGTCCACTACTCATAAATACGTTTGTGATCACCCCCCTAGTGTTATTTTTTAGCTTTCCACAAATGCATATACATTTTGTATGACCTCTGGGTTGCTATTCCTTTCCAGAATTAAAAATGTATTGATTTTCCTGTGCCAGTATTTCTTGGCATCCCACCTGTTAATAAGGTGAAAAATAACTAAAATAAACTCATGCGATCCACCAACGACATCCCACCCTCGCAAGACCTGTGCGACTCGTTGGCCACCTTCTTCCACCGCAAGATCGCCGATATCCACGACAGCTTCAACACCACGAACACCTCGACAACCACTGAGACTTCCACCCCCGCGACCAACACCAGCACCAACGGCCTGCTCTCCTGGACTAACATCAACAATGACGAAACCTGCAAGACCATGAACTCCATCCACTCCAGATCACCGTCAGACCCTTGCCCGCACCACATCTTCAACACACCAGCACAACTATCGCACCCCATCTCCAGAAAGTTATCAACATCTCCTTCGAGACAGCAACCTTCCCGGAAAGCTGGAAGGACGCCGAGATCAACGCCTTACTCAAGAAACCCAAGGCGGACCCCAAGGACCTCAAGAACTTCCGACCCATCTCCCTGCTCCCATTCCCGGCAAAGGTCATCGAGAAAACCGTCAACAAACCGCTGACCCGCTACCTCGAGGAGAACAGCATCCTGGGCCCGTCCCAGTCTGGGTTCCGCAGCAACCACAGCACCCAAACCGCCCTCATCGCCGCCACCGACGACATCAGGTCCTTGCTGGATAACGGAGAAACAGTGTCCCTCATCCTCCTGGATCTGTCAGCCGCCTTCGACACGGTCTGCCACCGCACACTACGAACCTGCCTCTATGACGCAGGAATCCATGAGAAGGCCCTGGACTGGACCACCTCCTTCCTCTCTGGCAGAACACAGAGCGTCCGCCTCCACCCCTTCCGCTCCAAGGCCACTGAGATCATCTGTGGCGTACCCCATGGCGCATCCCTCAGCCCAACGCTGTTCATCATCTACATGGCACCTCTTGCCCACGTCGCCCGACAGCACGACCTCAACATTATCTCCAACGCTGATGACACCCAACTGATCCTCTTGCTCACAAAAAGACCCCCCCACCGCCAAAACCAACCTACACGAAGGAATGAAGGCCGTCAACGAATGGATGAGAAACAGCTGGTTGAAGCTGAACTCGGACAAGATGGAGGTCCACATCCTCGGATCAACCCCTTTGGCCTGGGACGACTCCTGGTGGCCGGCTGCACTGGGAACAGCTCCAACACCCACCGACAACGCACACATTCTAAGGATCATCCTCGACTCCACCTTCTCCATGACTAAGCAGGTCAATGCCGTCTGCTCCTCTTCCTGCTTCACCACCCTCTGCATACTCCGCAGGACTACAAGTGGATCCCCACCGCAACAAGAAGAACGGTCACCAAGGCCCTTGTCAGCAGCAGGTTGGACTACGGAAACGCACTCTACGCAGGAGCCTCGGCCAAACTCCTAAGATGACTGCAATGCATCCAGAACTCCTCCGCACGTCTGATCCTCGACATCCCTCACCGCAGCCACATCACACCCCACCTGAGAGACCTGCACTGGCTCCCCGTCACCAAGAGGATAACCTTCAAGCTCCTTACCCATGCACACAAAACACTCAACAACACCAGACCAGCGTACCTCAACGGACGACTCAGCTTCTACACCCCCACCCACCAGCTCCGCTCCGCCGGCCTCGCCGCAGTCCCCCACATCCAAAGAGCGACCTCCGGTGGCAGATCTTTCTCCCACCTCGCTGCCAAGACCTGGAACACCCTCCTCACCCACCTACAGCAGACCCAAGACATGCTGGCCTTCAGAAGACTCCTCAAGACCTGGCTCTTCGAGCAGTAGCAGCACCCCCCCACCCCCAGCGTCTCGAGACCCTCACGGGTAAGTAGCGCGATTTACAAATACTATGATTGATTGATTGATCGATTGATTGATGCGATGAACACAGCTCTGTTTACAGTCTGTGAGGTTATCTTACCATGCACAGAAAAGGGCCTTCTGTCTTCTGTTGTTTGCAGAACAGAGCTTTAACTCTCCTATAACCAGGAGAAGACCATTTTCTCTGTCCTAGCACTTATGTGCAATCTACTTGTGGATAATATGTTAATTTCCTCTCAATACTCACCACTAGCCACTGTTCTCTCTCTCCACACATGCTACTTCATTGTTCGCTGGTCCTGAACTTTAAAATACCTATTCAATATTCCTACTTGCACTGACTCCACTAGGTTTCTTTAACTTCCAACTCACCTCTCTTATGTACTATTAGTTGTTCTGATTCATTATATTCCATACGATTATAATGATTCCAGTTTTCCCAATCGACAGATCTCATTTCACACACTCATAAACTGTTTGTATATGCACATTTATGTGTTTTAATAGTGACTTTTGGCTAGCTTCTGTTGGGGGCTATTTGAGCTGCTCACGCTGACATATGTTTTAGTGTTACCTGTTTTTAATCTCTTCAATTGTTCACCGGGGCTGCTGGGGCTGATTCATTGTGCGCGGGACGGGGCTCTTCGCATTATGTCTTTCTCCGCTCTCCTGATAGGCGGGGACCGTCCGTGCGTGCGGTCCCACCTTTCTGGAAGTTAGCGGTCTAGTCGGAGGTGTCCAGGATAAAAGAGATGCTGACGCGGGGGCGCCAAAGGCAAGTCCGTCTGCGCCCGTCCGCGCTAAGGACGCACTCAGCGCCGGCCATGCTGCTTCTCCCACAGCCTATTTGGATCTGGATAAAGCAAGATGCCCGCTTTGTTACTCCAGTGCAGAACTTCATCTCATCAACAGAGGGGCTAGTGGTAGGGGAGCTCTGTGTCTTGCAGAGACTGCATCTCCACTGTCTGACTTTTGTGTTAAGGACCTTTTACCAAGTGGGTTATTGAATGTCAGATCGCTGCCCAAGCATAAGGTTGAAATTCAGTTGTTACTGGAAGTGCACAAGCTTGAAGTGTTGTGTATGACAGAAACCTGGACTCACGCAGATTGTGAGGTCGATCTTAGTTTGGCTTGCCCCCCTGGTTATAAAATCCTCCAGAAGCCGAGATTAAGGGGGAGGGGGGGAGAGTTTGGATTGATCTATAGAGAGTCCTTGAATCTGGCTACTATTGATATTGATGGGGTCGCATGGGTGGAACTCTTTGGGTTTGTTATTAGGAGTGCTCTTGGCCAGACTTTAACAGGGATTATCTGCTACCGACCTCCAGGGGCCTTCAGTGTGCAACAGCAGCAGCTGTTACTGGAGATCTTTACCAACATGGCCGCTACACACCGTAGACTGCTGATTTTGGGTGATTTCAACCTTTGGTTGAATGGGTCCCTTGATAAGTGCTTGGCCAACATTATTCAGTCATGTGAGGGTCTGGGCCTTCGCCAACAAGTATTCAAGGCCACTCATACTGGAGGGCACCTGTTGGTTCTTATTTTTTCGGAGGATGATCAAGTGTATATTGGGGAAGTCCTACCCATGGATTGGACTGACCACTTCTTGATTACATTTTATGTGAACATTGCCAGCCTTGACAAGTGGGGAGGTAATCTGGTGAATGAATTTGTGGGTAGGGACTGGAAGGCTCTTATACGTAAGAGGGACCAGGGTGTGGCGTTTCAGGTGGAGGACTGTTTCTCCTCGGAGGCTCAAGTGGAGGAGAATTACTCCTCCACTTCTCACAGCTTCTCTTTGGGACCACGCCGTGAGGGCAAATGCTGCTCTTACCTGCAACACCGCCGTGAGGGCAACGGCTCCCTTGATGACATTGCCGTGAGGGAAACGGCTGCATTCCGACGCGGGGAATCACATCCCCCAGCAGCCCCAGGGCTCGGCACTCCAGTGACGCCATTACCGCGCCCGGAGGCGCCTTAAGGGAAGGGGGCGCCAAACGCTCCCGAGGCTCACAGCTTCTCTTTGGGACCACGTCGTGAGGGCAACGGCTGCTCTTACCTGCAACACCGCCGTGAGGTCAACGGCTCCCTTGATGACATTGCCGTGAGGGAAACGGCCGCATTCTGACGCGGGGAACCACATCCCCTAGCAGCCCCAGGGCTCGGCACTCCAGTGATGCCATTACCGCGCCCGGAGGCGCCTTAAGGGAAGGGGGTGCCGAACGCTCCCGGGGCTCACAGCTTCTCTTTGGGACCACGCCGTGAGGGCAACGGCTGCTCTTACCTGCAACCCTGCCGTGAGGGCAACGGCTCCCTTGATAACATTGCCGTGAGGGAAACGGCCGTATTCCGACATGGGGAACCACATCCCCCAGCAGCCCCAGGGCTCGGCACTCCAGTGACGCCATTGCCGCGCCCAGAGGCGCCTTAAAGGAAGGGGGCGCCGAACGCTCCCGGGGCTCCCAGCTTCTCTTTGGGACCACGCCGTGAGGGCAACGGCTGCTCTTACCTGCAACACCGCCGTGCGGGCAACGGCTCCCTTGATGACATTGCCATGAGGGAAACGGCCGCATTCCGACGTGGGGAACCACATCCCCCAGCAGCCCCAGGGCTGGGCACTCCAGTGACGCCATTACCGAGGCCGGAGGCGCCTTAAGGGAAAGGAACGCCTCCCGCCTCACGGGACGCGCCCGGGCAGCGCCGGGAGAAGCCCGGGACAAGGGCGGGACCATCTGTGGCCATCAGTGGCCAGAGGAGGCCGGGCTGGGCAACCCCCCTGGGTCCTCCATCAAGTACATCCCTTGTACCCAGCGGTATCCAGACAGTACGAGTATTCGGCTGATAACAGACACTGACTGGACTATGGCTGTGGGTTATTGATTTGTAAATCACCTGTGAAGGCGGGAAGAGGGGGCTACTTTGTAAGCTCTTTGTAATTGTGGGAGGAGGCACTTTCAAATCTTCGTGTGAGCTCTAGGGATATAAATGTGATAGTGAGGCCCACCAGTTTGTTTTCTTTTACTATGGCCAGCAAAGTGAAAACCCGCTCCACTAAGGGCAAAGCTCATAGTCCCCTCACACCTTGGATAAGAGTGCTTGAGCCTAATGTATCACTATCTCAAAAAGCTCAACCCACCGCAATTGACCTTATGCTGAGGAAATTTATTGGCGTAGTCTCCGGGGAGATCGAGCGTACTGAGAGACGTTTATCCCTAACGCCAACAACTGTTTTATCCACCCCCCACAGGCCATTGACAAGGAAACATCGGTTGTTCCCCCACTTGTCACTTTGGAAATTTTGGCTGGCGATATTTCTTGCGCCCAGCCGGGAGTGGACACGGAGGTGGTAACAGCCGTGGCTGACAATAAAATCCCGAGCAGTAGAATTAGAAGAGCGGGGCCCAAGAAGTGTTACTCCAGGAAAGTAAAACCAAGTGCATTCATGCCCAGAACAAAAGATACTGAGGATGAAGTTACTGAAGTAGAAGCGACATACCAGCCAGCCCCACCAAGGTGGATGGCTCAAGTAATAATAGATCTTCAAAAACATCTGGAACTTTTCATTGCAAGCCAGATTAAACCATTAATCAGTAGGCTAGACAAAATTACAAACAAACTGAATAAGCAGGGAAGGACAAAGAGCTCCACTATAAATAATAACTCACTTGCCAACCCGGTTCCATCAAACACCATTGCAGACCGGCAGTCCCCCACTAATAATAACTGTGTTAGCGATTAACAATGCACGATTGAACAAGTTCATGCCCCTCCAAATCTTCCAATGCAGGCGGAGATGGGTAATAAGCAGAAAGTAGGGCACAAGGGCTCAGATCAAGGCCAAAACCAAACAACCACGTTGCAAACACAAAATAGGAACCCCTCAACCCTTAGATTGGCAGAGACACATAATACCCTCCGAGAGACAAATGGACGAGCTACCAACTCCTTACCAAACATAAACTTACCCCCTGAAGCGTGCCCCTACGTAGTTGTTCTAGTGGGGGTACCAGAACTTAAGCCAGAGCAGAAAGAGTCTCATACAGAACTAAAAAATAAGATAATTAATTGGTTAAATCTGAAAAGGCCTTTGCCCGGCAAGGAAAGCGGGGAGATTCTCCATGTCAGAAGAGTAAACTGGATAGGTAGTAGGAGTAAAGACACGGCGGGCAATTGTATTATAGTGAATTTCAGGAACACTAGCCTAGTGGAATATATATTGGAAAATGGTAATATGAACCAGACCAGCACCATACCACCATTGCCACTAGGATATTTTTACCCAATATAATGTGTCACACTTGATCCAAGGTACACTTTTGGCAGAATGGGAAGGGCCCCAGACGTGACCAGGGTAAGGAACCACACTCTGGAAGGTCTGGTTTCAAAAGAGCGGAGTTTGGCAGAATGGACAAACAGATTCAGCCCCCTATTGTCCCTCGATGAAAACGACTGACTAAACAGGTCAGGGGATCCCCAAGATCATACGGCCGAGGAGGAGGGTGTTGAACCTATGTTTCAGGGAGTATTAGGGGAATATCAGCAGTGGGGGACCGAAGAACTACAACTATTGCAAGGTCAGGGGAAACAATGGGGAATGTCACTAATGAGGGATGGATCCACCTTAGATAACTTGGGAGCACAGGTCGCACAACGCTCTGTGGGAGGGCTAAAAATAATGTCCTGGAACGTAGCAGGCTTAGCGGGGAAATTTGACAACAAACACTGGCGGAATCAATTAAGCGGGTTCCAAATAATAAGCTTCCAGGAGACCTGGGCGGTTGATAGCACCCCCTTCCAAATACCGGGCTACAAATGTTTCTTTGTACCAGCACAGGAGGCTAGATCTGGAAGGGCAATGGTAGGGCTAGCACTATATATAGACTTAAATCTAGAAGGAGTCTGGACACTCCCATCCTGGACATCGCATACTCTCCAGGCGGCAACATTTTCAGGGAACGGTTTAAGGTTGTTGATATTTAACATCTATAACACAGGGCCGGTAAAAGGAACTAATGTTGTACTCCAGGAATTAGATTATAGACTCAATCAGGAGCTAGAATATAGGAAAGGGGCGGCAGAACCAATTGTAATAGTGATGGGCGATTTAAACTGTCATCTATGCCCAAACTTGCTTCCAGTAATCACTGATTGGACTTCCTGCCCGGTTGAGACTGGCCCACAATTCGAACATAATTCTGAGGGGTTAGCACTCAGAAAATTACTAGACACATATGCTCTAGCACACACTATTGACTTGGTTGTACTGGGAAAAGAGGGGTCCCTTACCTCAATTTTTAAAGGAAGAGGATACTCCTCCTTTATAGACTATATTGTAGTATCCAGTTTTGCAAAAAACTGGATTGCTGGGGTGAGGATTGAGTGGAGCACTTTTAGTGACCATAACCCTTTAGTCCTGGAACTCTTGTTTAGAGGCTGTCCCAAGAGGAGTAAACAAGTAGATACTGTCATGAGGGCAATTGATCAGGGGAGACGGCTTAGGTGGTCGAAAATCGATGCTCAGGCATTCTATAAATCATTAATGGCAAAGGGGAAAAGTGAGATTGAAGAATGTCTAGATCCACTGATAGAGGGGTGCTCCCTGGTCATGGTGTTTGTGTCTATAACCAACTTGGTTGAAGAGTTAATGAAGGCAAAAAGCCCCAGCAAAAACATAACTCAGCCAAGATGGTTTGACACTAACTGCTCTCGTGCACTAAGAGATTTAAAATCTAGTCTTAAAGCCAATCCTAGGGATAAATTAAAAGTGGCCTTTTTTAGACAGACCTATAAAACTGTGTTAAAACAGAGAAAGGTTGCCCTTCAAGCTGAAGTGTGGGCCGACTTGAGGGAGGCTGGGGAGAAAAGGGACTTTACGGAATTCTGGAGGATAATTAATAGGCCATGCTTCCAGGACACCCATGCCCCGGTGATTGGAATCAACATACTCCCGGAACAATGGGTGACACACTTTGAGGGACTTTACAATCATACCCATGATAAGGTCCAAGAAGGGGGTTGGGATGGAACACGGAGCTCGGAAGTAGAATTTTCCCTCACAGAAATAACTAAGGCAATTCAAGGTCTCACCCGAAATAAAGCCCCAGGTCCTGACGGCACCCCGCCAGATTTGTATCTGAGCAATGTGGCCCTATGGGCCCCAATCTTGACGAGGGTCCTAAATGCAGCTGTTAAAACTGGGCTGCCCCGCTCTTGGTCTACAGCTATAATTGTCCCTATATTTAAGAAGGGAAGTAGGGACAATCCTCAATGCTATAGACCGATATAGTTGATCGATGTCTCTGCCAAAATCTTGGGCTGGGTAGTATTGGACCGACTCATGGATTGGACAGAAGAGCATCATACTATAGCATACACCCAGTATGGCTTTAGATCAGGAAAATCAACTAGCGACCAGTGTCTTAACCTTTACTTGCTGGTCGCTAAATACACAAAAGCCAGTAACGAAACTATTTATCTGGGGTTTATGGATCTGGCCGCGGCATTTGACAATGTAAACAGGAACAAGCTGGGAATTGACCCTGGACTGATTAACATTCTTAGAGAACTACACTGGAACACCACTGCCAGGGTCCGCTATAGCATGGAGGGGGGGGGGGGGGGGGGAGTACTGAACCCTTTCCATGCACTAGCAGAGTGAGGCAAGGTTGTATCCTTGTTCCCTTCTTGTTCTCACCTTATATTAATAACCTTGAGAGAACTCTAATTGCCCTGAACACAGACTGTCCTAAACCGGGAACGCGTCATATTCTGGTACTTTTATACGCGGATGAGCGGTCCTGCTTGCCCGTACCCCGTTGAGCTTACAGTGTTTGATCGATGGATTTGTAAAATTCATGGACAGCTTAGACCTGTCTGTGAATTTAAGCAAGTCCTTTGTGATGTTGGCAGGTAAAAAAGCCTAGCAGGAACTTTGCATATAAAATAGGGACCCACACTTTATAAACGGTGAAGACTTTCTCCTATTTGGGACTCTTATTTGATGGGGCACTAAAATTTAAAACCCTGATAGAGGAACGCTGTTCAAAACTGGTTTCCTTAAAAAGTGCTATACTAAATTTTGCCCGAAGGCTGGGTCGCTGGTCCCCAGAAAAGGTGATGAACCTATACGGCTCCATAAGTACTGCAAAAGCCCTGTATGGAGCAGATGTTTGGGGCTTTGGGGATGCAAAACAATTGCAGCTGGAGGAAGACAAATATCTCTGCAGGATTTTAAAAATCCCACAGAGTACCCCTGCTGCAATTGCGCATAGCGAACTGGGAAGCCCTTACATTGTAGATCAGGTAAAGCTGAGCCCCATTATAGCATGGCTTAGAATTTGGGAAAATCCTGAGGCAGAACTAAGTAGAGTAATTGTAGCAGATTGCTTACAAAAGGACAAGGGGCTGCAAATCCCGTGGCTAAATTATGGCAAGGTTACGCTAGAGGATATAGACCGGAAGGATCTTTTATCAACCCGAACATAATTTCTACCTCTTGTAAACCACAGATTAAAAAACTGTTGCTAGAAAAGTTTGCATTTCACAGAATAGGTTCTGAATTGTCGAAGAGATCAGTAACTGCTCATTATCTTGTGAGTAATAGTGAGGGTATGGAACCCTATCTATTTTTGATGTACAACTCGCAGGATAGGTTTTTAATGTGCCGTTTTAGGCTCAATATGTTACCAAATATATTGTCTTATCCATCTGGTTTTAGTTTAACAATTGAGCAGAAGGGTGTCTGCGGCTGCGACAATAGGTCTCCGCAGGACACCCTTCATTTTGTACTTTTGTGTCCTTTTTATCAGATGCCTCGACGTAAATTTCTGGTGGCTATTTTGAAAGAGGCAAAATTTCGTCATGCCAAAACTGCCTTACTTTTCTTACAAAGAGCAAACGATATGCGAACATTATGCTCGATCATGAATTTTTTAAAAGTAGCAGTAAGATTAAGAATTACAAGAGGTTAATGTTATGGAATTAATGTATATTATACTGAGTTTTATAATTGTGCACTTTTGTTTTTTGATAAAGTTCAGACATGTTCAGATATGTATTTTAATGATGGTTTTTAATAATCGAAATAAAGATTTACTGAACTGAACTACTCCGCGCTTTGCTGGAGAATCACCTTGGCTCTCGATTCTCTTGCTCCTCTTAAGAGCCATCGGAGCAGGGGTAGACCCTCTGCCACGTGGTTTAATGAGGATTTAAAAACCTTGAAACTTGAATGTAAACGGGCCAAAAGGAGATGGAGGCATGGCTACCAGGATGAGGATAAGCTGTCCTGGAGAATAAAGATTGGGGAATATAGGAAGATGATCAACAAGACTAAAGCAGACTATTTTGCCACCCTGATACTTAATGCTCCAAATAGCGCAAGAAGTATTTTTAACATTCTAAATAGCCTAACCAACCCAAATTGCTCCAAAAATGTGGTCTCCCCTCTCAAACTCTTTGTGATGACCTGGCCAGGTTTTTTCATAACAAAGTTAAAGACATTGAGGATTTGGGTGGGTTTTCTCATTCTCCTGCTGTGGTGAATGTTTTACCGCTTGATACCGATGACTCAGAGGGTATTAACATTGTGGCTGCAGGTGTCAACTTGGAGGGGGTACCACTGGTTCTCTCTCCCGAGTTTTTGCCCCTGGAGTTTGAGGACTTCTGCAGATTAGCTGATGGTATTGCATCTGCTTCTCCCCTAGACCCGATGCCTTGCAAAATCTGGAAAGTGTTTGGGGCAGAGCTGTTTCCCTCGCTTTGTCTGATTTGTAATCAGTCTTTTACTGAAGGAGTGGTTCCTTCTCAGTGGAAGCAGGCATTGGTGACACCCCTGCTTAAGAAGCCCTCCCTTGATCCTGAGTGTCCTAAAAATTTTAGGCCCATCTCCCTCCTACCTTTTCCTGCTAAAATAGTGGAACGGGTAGTGAGAAGCACTCTGTCCAAATATGTAGAACAAGCTAAGCTCTTGGAGGAGGAGCAGTTTGGGTTTCGGCCGGCCCATGGCACTGAGACAGCCTTGGTGACCGTGATGGACGAACTTCGGGGGCGGGCAGACAGGGATCAGGCAGCTGTACTTATTCTGCTTGACCTGTCTGCCGCCTTCAATACGGTTAACCATGAAATATTGCTGAGACGACATAAAGAGGTGGGAGTGTCGGGCTCTGCCCATAGGTGGTTCCTGTCTTTTTTGCTAGGTAGGCAGCAGGCAGTGTCTCTCCCCCCCTACCAATCTGTTTTTACTAATGTCTCACATGGCGTGCCACAGGGCTCGGTCATCAGCCCTATTCTTTTCAATATTTATATGAAACCCTTGATGGCGGTCATCAAGCAACACAACATTAAGATCGTTGATTATGCGGATGATACGCAATTGATTCTCTCCCTGGAGGGAGCACAGTCAACATCTTAAGACGGGTTTCATAATTTCCTGCGGGACACAACGTTATGGCTGAGGGATAATTCGCTGCAATTCAATGTGTCCAAAACGGAGGTGCTTTACTGTGCCACGGATAGGATTCCTACCGTGTTGCCTAGTAATTTTTGGCCCTCTGACTCCCCTAATTTGGTTCAGCCTGTTAAGACAGTCCGCAACCTGGGTGTGACATTCGATTGTAATCTCACTTTGGAGGCGCATGTGACGAAAGTTGTGGGCGGCTGTCTGGCCATCATCCGTTCCTTACGGACAATCTTTCCTCTGCTTCCTCCCGGGGTGCGCTCGCTGATAGCACGGAGTACCATACTTAGCATAGTTGATTACTGCAATGCCCTGCTTCTTGAGTCCCCTAAATTCCTCCTGGACAGGCTGCAGAGGATACAAACAACTGCAACTAAATTAGTGATAGGCTGGTCTAGAAGGTCCTCTACTTCTTTGGCCCTGGCTGAGCTGCACTGGCTCCCTCTGAAACAAAGAATTAAGTTCAAATCACTCTGCTTCGTATTCAAGGCCCTTTATGGAATGGGTCCTACCTCTCTTCAAAGCAAATTCGAGTGGTATGTTCCTACCCGAACTTTGCGCTCATCAGGGGCAAAACTGATAAAAATCCTCAGATTCAAAAAAGTTAGAGCAGGTGGTAGATCCTTTGGGGTCGCAGCTGCAAAGCTCTGGAACACCTTACCGCTTGAGCTTAGGCAAATCTGTGATCACCTTCTCCTTCCATTTAGAAGGAGCTTAAAAACATGGCTATTTCCAAAGATTTAGGGGTTTGGCCACAGTAGGGTCCAACGGATGTATGTTATGCCGAGTCATTAGCGCCAGGATGCCTGTCAGGTGACAGTGCGCTCTAGAAATTCAATAAATAAATAAATAATTTAGTTTTTTCATTTTTTTTATTATGTAGTTGTTTATAAATTCCATGTTTGGTTGATGCATCATCTGCGCAATACACAGACACCTTCATGGTCTGGTTTTGGGTGTGGCCAAAGCCCACTCTATGCAGTTATAAATAATTGTTAACAATAGGTCTAGGCAGCTGTTGGAAATGGCCCTTTTTGCAGGGTTATACCCAAACTTTTTTCTTCTTCCTCCTACTTTTCCTGACCTGTTTGTGTTGGTTTTATGGCTCTGGACACTTAACTACTGCTAATCAGTGCTAAAGAGCATATGCTCTCCGTGTAAATTGTGTTTATGGATTCGTTTTTTCCATGATTGGCTTATTTGATTTACTGCTAAGTGCACCTTGTGTGCCCAGGGCCTGTAAATCAAATGCTGCTAGTGGGCATGCAAAACTGATTGTGCCACCCATACAGGAAGTCTTTCAAATGTGCCTCAGATCTGCCACTGCAGTGTCTGCGCGCAGTTTTTACTGCCACGTCGATCTGGCGATTTATCCCACTTGCCAGGCCCTAACCTTTCCTTTTCTTAAATGTAAGGCACCCCTCAGCTGATTTGGTTCACGGCGGGAGTTACGTTTCCTGCACGCCGCTAGATGGCTATGGCTGCCGAGGTTTCTTTTACTGTCCGGATGTATCTTGAACCCTCCTAATACGTGCTATGGAATGCCGGTTCCCCGGAGTTTGGATTAATCCAATTTTCCTGCATCACAAATTATTTACATGAGTATCCACATGACCTGTCTGCCTGACCACACCACAATAGTTTTTATCTAAGCACCCTGAATCCTGATTTGAGCCTCTCATCTTTCTATGTTGGTACCGCCTGTGTTCCTCTCGGATCTTTTACATCCAGGCGCATCTGTTTTTCTGTCCCACGTTTGATCTGACCGCCCTGATGAAGGTGTGACCCTTATCCGGGTTAGACACCGAAACGCTCGTTGGCGAATCACCTTCCTCCGTTTGTTTCCACCTTCCTCAATAAGAAGATACATGAATGAGCACTGGTCACCTGATGGCTATCATGTACCATTTGTCATGAGTTGACTTTTTGAGCGCTTTATAAATTATCAGGCAGTTTAGGGTTTTTGGCACCCCTCTTGTAGGCCCACTGCACCCCATGGGCAGGGTGCGTTTTATGTGAAAGGTAGGACATATCCTGGTGTGTGTGAAATGCCCTGATACTGAAATACTGTGTATTTATTTTTCACTATTGAAAGGCTATCTGCCCCATAGGGTAGCATGGGAGATATTTTGTAACACATTGCAAGTATAAATTCCCATGGGAACAAGATAGACAGATGGAGTCAGAATTTATTAACACATCTTTTAGTAAAGATGGCTTTTAAATTGTGGGTTGGAAAATGCCACTTTTAGAAAGTAGACTTTTTTTGCTTAACCATCCTATGTGCCTCTGCTGAGTTGTGTATTGACTATGTGGTTTTGGAGCGACAGGGAATGGGATAGGCATTCAATGCAGACATCCACTGGGGGTTTGAGGTGTGTTCTGCTGCCCTGGATGACTCAGAGCTGAGCTAAATAGACCTAGGCTAATTCAGAGTCGTGGGAAGAGTTTTCCATGCACCTAAATGGGCCCTGTCTCCTGTGTACAATACTGTTTCCACCTCCTGCCAAGAAGCTGGGCCAGAGAGGACAGAACTGGTTTGGACTGAGCTGGGAAACTTTTTGCCACAAGAGAACAAAGGAAAATGTGGTATAAATATTGGGGCCCAGACTCCAGAACTTTAGAATACTTATGGACTCAAGAGGAACCTCTGCCAAGGAGAAGAGCTGGAGAAGCTGTGAGGAGGAGTACTGCCCCATTGCTGTGTGGATGCTTTCTGGATTGGCCTGCAGTGGCTGCTTCTGCTAAGGAGAGGACAAAGACTGAAATGTGCTGGGTTCCTGCTTGAAGAAGATCTCCAAGGGCTTGGTGTAGGCTTTGCCTCCTGTTCTGAAGTCTCAGGGACACAAAGTCTTAATTTCTTCTGTTCTCCTGCTCCTGAAACAGCAGTTTCAGCTGCCACAGAGGAAAAAAGCAACACTGACGCCGGCGAGCGATGCTGTGACCTGCGACGAAGATGCGGGCACCACTCATGAAGTGGACGACACACCACCCCGACTTGCACTGTAGCCCACTGCCGTCTGCCGCTGCCGCACCGTATCGCCTCTGACACCGCCACCGAGGCTGCTACCTGCACCGGAGCCGAGGGCACTGCTCGTGGTGCTCACGACGCACCGCTTCCGACTTGAACCGCAGCCCCGACCTCACTGACGCTGGTTCTTCATCATCGCAGAGACAATACCTGATGTGGGGGACCTCCCAAATCCAATGAAACCACACTGTCGAAAGGAGCCGTTACCTGCCCGACAACAGTAAGGAACCAATGCCTCACCTCCCCTGCATCACAGTAAGGAACCAACGCCTCATCGTTCCTGTGGTCGTAAGGAACCAACACCACCCGGCGCCAACAATGTATCACCTCTTCTTTGCCGTGCACTGTCTTTGTTTTCATCGTTTGCCAATGTAATGTACTTTGGGGTCCATGTGACTCCAGGCCCGACACCGCGCACCTCGCGGTTGGTGCCATACTTTGGGGTTTTCATCTGTCATAACGTTGTAATAGCCCCAGGTGGAGCTATTTGTTGCTACAAGTTTTATTTTTGTAAATAACATATTTTTTATGATATCTTGACATATGTATGGTGGATTTTTATCTTTTTGGTCTTGTTTGGTTTAGAAAAATATTTCCTATTTTCTAAACTCGTATGGTGTTCATTTGTAGTGTTTTTTCTGTGTTTGGGTGTGTGCACAATTGCTTTACACACTGCCTCTGAGATACGTCTGTCTGCTCGTACCAAGGGGATGAACAGGGTTATCAAAGGACGTAACTCCCTTACCCTGACTAGAGGTAAGTGTCCCAACGTGAAAAAAAGGTGCAAACCATTGCCAACTAGAGGCCCCCATTTCTAACAGCAGCTCTGCTATCAAGTCAGACCTAACCGAAATTCCACATAAAGCCAAGTGAAAAAGAAAATTAATTTAATTAGTTATAAAATAAAAAAAGTTCAATAATGAAATATTCCAGCAAAATGTTAAAAATGAAATGGCGTCTAAAAAATGGTTATTTGCATTAAGAGCTGTTAAAATACAATTTATAAAATATCAAAGTGACAAAACAAAATTGGGCTTATTACATACTGCCATAGTATTAAGTTTAAGAACAAAGGGATTACCGGGCAAATCATGTGCTAGATAGCATGTAATGGAAATCCTCTGATTTGTGGTGGAACTGCTGAATCTAGAGAAGAATTCTGCAGCAAAATGTCATCCACCATTTGCATAATGTGATGGAGAACTTGCATCAACAATCTTTGGATTTTCATTAACGGGCCTACTCAAAATGAGGCCTTTCTTTAATGATCTAGGAATTGTTTTTGCTGCATTACTGTATTAAAAAAGGCACTGTGTAAAAGGAAACCTCGTGTATTATATCAATTATTTAGAGCTTGAACACTAGATTTGGCCAAGTAAAACAGGAAGCTTGCAGTGCCACAACCAATGAAAGTCGCAGACATTAAAGAGGCTCTCCAGTGAAATGTTTATAGCTTGTCAACTTTCCCAATATTACTTCATTAACAATCACCAACAATAGGGATTCTGGAATGTTCCTTTGTTTGATGACCTCTGGTTGGGTTGTGAAATCTATTGTGACATCATTCAATAGATAGCCCCTTTAAGAGACCACGGCCTTGAGTGTCTTTCTACAGATATGCACTCTCACCATTAAAGGAGAAGGGAGGATCTTGTATTCCATGTGAATACTGAATGCCATTCTGAGGGGAAAAATTCACATGTGTGAAAATGTAGTGTCTTCCAGTGTTTTGGAGGGAGGAGGGAGGAAAGAGTGAAAGGTATCTCTTGACAATATTTGGTCACCAAAGCCACAGTTGCTCTGCTCTCCCCATCACATTGCCACCATGGAGTTTAAAAATGTCCTCTGTTAATGACTGCGCCCACACCAGCGTGTGTGTGTTCCACCCCCAATATGCCATACCAAAGGCCAGAGTTTAGAGTTTAATCTGTTCAGTGCCAGCTGGCCTCTTTCGGATTCTTTAAAAATATATATATTCCACAACGTTGAATATTATTTTTCTTCATTCCACTACCTGTTTTTTCCCCATTAGAAACAAGGAGAGATTCTATCTTATCCCTCAGTCATGATGAGATGTTGAAGATTATCTCTACCATATCTTCACAGAGATCAGTCATGACTTTGTGCCAGTTTGCAAACCTTCTTTGTTTCTGTGTAAGGAAGGGTATTTCTCTCTCGCTCCCTCCCTCAGTTTTGTCAGTTCTTACATTTCTGGTTCATCTTGAGAGGGTATCAGTGAGCCTTGATGAATTCATTTTCTAGATAATGAATAATTATCATACTATACATTGTTAAAGGAACATTGACATAATAAATTATGAAATAATGACCCCTTTCTCTTTTGCACTGCTAAAGCACTTCCTTTACATTGGATTGCGAGCATTTTGCGTACAGCCGACTAATTATTGCAGAAAAGATTTCTGCCCTCTTTCTCCTATTTAGCATTTTCCTCTTTTTCAGTGTGTGATGTACAAGTCTTTGCTGGCTAATTATGTATATATTTAGCTGCTGCATGTGTTGGGCTTATTATTGTCATCTAATTAGATGTAACTTGAACTGCATGCTTCTGGAAAAATCATTAAAAATTCTTTCCTAATGACCTAGAGATGACAAAATGTCTGTAAAGTGTGAAGAAGCAGACAAGCACAGGGACATCGCTCTTAAAGAGTGTTAATCCAGATGCTGCAATCATCTCATTAAACAATATTTTGCTGTCATTAACATTTTCACCAAGGATTTGCAGTTATAATTTCTTTGTCAGCTGTCTCTGGATCACCTTACCCTTAAAACTAAAGTGCCCCATAAAAACATTAAATTAGATTGTTTAATTAAAAAAAGCTTTCTTTAAACGAAGTAACATCCGATCTTTAGCCGTTCCCTTTTGCCTTCACTTTGTTGTTTCAGAAGATTAGCGTCAGGAGCCTACACTATTTAATATGCATCCTTTGACACTAATCTTCATAAGCCTGGTTGGTGGAAAATTAGCAGCTGTTACGGAATGTCACAAATGTACCTGTAGTAAGGGCAGGCATTACAATTAAATCAGGTAATTGACTACCAAAAACTTTGTATTAATTCTTGCATTTCCTTCTAAACGTTAGTAAATAATTTGAAAAGATCCATGTATATATGTGTTTGATTTGTAAAAAAAAAAAAACATATATATGCTACGTAGAAATGCAGAGTGTAATATGCATTTTTTTACCGTTGTTGAGTACAGTGGCGGCTGCTTATATTTGAAAGTGGTGTGGTGAATATTTTGACCCACTCTGCGAAGCCAGTAGCCCCAAAGCTCTCAATCACGGTCTGTTATAGACAATGTTTGTAATGGGCCATGATTGAGAGCTCTGGAGTAGAGGCTGAAGGAAGCACAACTTTCTCACACTACTTGTAAGTGGGTAAAAAAATCGACTTCATTCAAGAAAGAAATAGAGTACTTACCTACTCTGCTCCAGTCCCAGCAGTCCCACATTCCGTCTCAGTGAGTTCATGCAAAGTGTGAGACATCAGTATGTAGGCAACGTATTCCAGTTCAGGCCATTGCTCACCCAGTTGTACAACCATCTCGGTTTAATAAAACAAGTATGATTTACTATAAAACACATTTTGGTCCCCTTACAGCTCTGATGAACGCATGCCCGAAAAATTGCGATGATTCCCGTGGTGACTTATAAGTAGGCGAGGATTAATTTAGAGGCACAACAGTTAGTTCCAAAGCTTAGCTCTCGGCAGCCAGAAAGAAAACACACACCTCATTGTGCTCTGATGTTTTGCATGGGAGAAAAATATGAGAAAAGTATTGAAATTGGAAATGGAGTTCTTCCACTTACACACGAGCTTACATATAAATCCCGGTATATCACCCTGAGATTTGAACCCATTACCTACAGATTACACTGAAAAGTCTGCAACAGGCTCTTAGCTAAAAGAAAACTAAAGAAAACAATCAAAAACAAACAAAAAAAATAAACAAGAAATTTAATATTAAATAAAATTAGAAAATTTCTTAGGTGTTACAATTTCTCTCTTAGGAAGTAAGTCCATGATTATATGCTCTTTAGGTTGAGCATAATCACTTTCTACAGTAGAGGAAGTGATGGTTTCAGTGGGTTCAATATCTGAATCTGAAGCAGCATCTACCTTGTTGAAAATATTGTCTTCTTCCAATTTATTGAAAGAGCAACCTGTCTATGTATCCTCTCCATTACCTACAGCTTGAAAAAATTCAGCTACTACAGGAGACACGCTCAAGGGGCACCTTGACATTGAGATCTGAAAAAGAAGAAAAATGTGAAGAGGGATAAACATCACTCTCACTTATAGAGGGATCATCATTACTATTGCTGTCAACCATTTATCTAATAATCCTTCATCAACTTTGGCAAGTCTGTTCTTTTACCACCAGTATCCATTGCTGAGTTTAACCAAGTATTTTCCAATCCTAACAATTTTTGAAAGGTTTTGAAAATGTAGACTCACTTTTTTTTACATAAGGGAGTTTAATTTTGATACAATCCACCACAAATAACGTGGACCTGAAATATTTAGTCTTGTCTGAATTATAATTTTTCACTGTCTTAGATGCTCTTCTCACTTCAACGTTAGTTTTTGCTTCCTCATATATTTCCTTGAGATCTAAAATTGGTAAATCCTCTTTGATCCAAGAAGGTGTGAATGAAGTCTGTGGTATGCGACCTTTAAGCATCGCAAAATGGGGAAAATCCAAACTCCTTGACATCAACTTTGTTACCTAAAGCAGCCTGCAGAGTTTCAACTATGACCCTATTAAATCTTTATACAGGGTCATTTATATTAGGTGAATAAAGAGATTTTCAAGTGTAAACATTTTAAATTTCAAAGAGGTAAATTGTTTACCATTATCCGTGATAATACTGGAAAGCAAACCCTCTTTGTAAAAACGTTCACGTAAAAATTGTACATTAATGTGAGATGTAGGTTGGGATACCCATTTTATTTCTGCCCATCTTGAAAAATAGTCAGTCAAAACAAAAGCATATACTTTGCATCTTGAAAGATTATCATAGGGACCCCAGAATGTCCAAAGCGCACTAGTCCCAAGGTCTGGAAAAATGCAAACAACTTTATTTGTAAATAGCGATATTGTCTCAGTTACTGCATACAGAAAAATGCTTAAAAAATCCAGAGAAGTTTGGGTCCATATAAGGCCACCAAAATACTTCTCTGACTCATTTTATTGTGAGGTTCGCGCCTAAATGCCCTGTATGTGATAATATAATGATAATGTGATGAATATCCTTAGGAGGAATAACACACTTCGTCTTTAATACTATATCCCATGCAACTGACATGGATTCCCTAACTTTCCACAAAATCTGCAGGGAAGGAGTTAACTGTTTCTCACAAGGCCACCTTTTATTGGTGAACTCGATAATTTTTTTTATTCATCATCTTCCTAACAACTTCCTATCCATGCTTCTTTTGATAACTCACCACCACACACAGGCAAAACATCGTCTACAGTTGCAACTACAAATTCTTCTATGATTTTAGCATAGAACCCTGCAGAGGCATTTGATAATCTCAAAAGACAATCTGCAATGATGTTGCATGACTCTTGGATGTAATCTGCATGAAAATTGTATTTGAAAATGTTGGAAAGAATTCTGACCAAATGGGCAGACGCTGTACCTGTGGTATTATGGTTAAGTAATGCTAATAGGGTGTCTTGGTCTGTCTTGATGGAAATTCCCTACCCCCTATGTTTTAAAATCATCCACATGCCGGCTGAAGCCTCCCAGTCAATGGTGGAGTATCTGGCTTCAGAGCTGTATAGGGGTCTTGAAGCAAAGGCCATTGTGTTTACCAAACCTTGACATCTCTGATTAAGCGTAGCTCCACATCCTTCAGAACTGGCATCACTATACAAATAACATTGCAATTTTTTATTAAAAGGACTTAGAAGCAGGGGATTAACAATTGAGTTTTTGAGCTGAACAAAAGTCTCCTGATATTCCTTAGACCATACAAAGTTTTCTCACAAGGTTAACACTATGGGCCAGATTCTGATGCAGGTTGGAAAGCTTTCCCACTTAAGGCCTGATTCTGATGCGGTTAGGAAGGCTTCCTAATGGCATTTGCTCCTTCCAAATCAGATCGGGAATGACCCAGGGCCCAATTATGATGCGGTTAGGAACATATGCTCCCATTGAGGTCAATGGGAGTCCAACCAAATCATATCGGGAAGCATCCGGATGCATTGTACTCCGTCGGTCGGACTGTCCCGATCCGAGTGGGTTGGAATCCATTTTCAACCCAATTCAGTCGGGAAGCATTCCCAACCCGCATCAGAATCAGCCCCTTAGTGAGAAAACCTACACACGAATCTGGATTACAACTCACACCCCTGCCGCTAGCCGAACCGCCAAACCAACCACCTGCCTTCCCCCTCCCAACTCACACAACGCTAAATAAGATCTTACTTGATCTTTGTCACGAGGTGTGCGTAGTACTTAAATATCTTGGATTAAACACGGTTTAGGTGAGATTCCCTTGGCAGATATGGTATGACCCAAATCATCAACTTGAGTGAGAAATTTGTATTTCTCCATTTGTGGCGTCATCCCTTTTTCCTGTAGGGTTTTTTATACTTCTGACAACCGTGAATTCTGTGGTGTCAGCATAAACCAGAACGTGGTCTTGAAATGCCTTAACCCCAAAAATGTGGTAAGGTGTCTGCATCCACCTTCCAGTAAAGTCTGGTGATATGCAGATTTGAGTTCTACTGCGGTAAACAATTTTGCGTCTCCAGTTGCGTAAAAAGTTCTTGTATTTTAGGAAGGGGACGACCATCAACAATGATCTGTTTGTTTAGAGACCTCAAATCAGCGCATGACCTTTAAGTGCCTGACTTTTTATTTACTAATACAATGGGGGACACCCATTCAGATGAATGACTCCTTTTTCTAGCAACTGTTGTAGTACAGGGCTGAGATCTTTCCTTACACTAAGGTGTGCATCTCTGAGTTTATGTCTCACAGGAGGCGCACCAGCTTTAAGTTTAATCTCATGAGAGAATCCTTTACCCATGCTCAATGCTTTTCTAAATATATCTTTGCAATGGGGAAATAACACCATTAATACCTTGACGAATGACCATACAATACACTGGAATATCAGAAGATGGATCCAGAATGAGCCCTAGGTTGCTTTGGTGCCTCCATCCTTCAACATGTAGACCATTTTTGACAAGGTATATTTTTCTCAACATGGTGCGAGACCTATAGCAAATGAAAGCCACAAAATTACCCAAAATATTTTAATGATGGATTTTCCGTAACCATAAGCTTTCACATTGCTGTTGCTACAATGGTTTTTGAAGAACACTTCAGAAATTAATAAAAAAGGTGATTCTGAATTCACCTTCATGATGGTTTTGACTCCATCAATAACAATTTAAGAGTTAAGTGGTTTGCAGGAATCGCTATCAGTGGATGTGTATAAAATCTTGTCATGGCGGTCTCTTATCATCACAGCCTAATGTCAAAAATAAATTTTCCTTCTCCTGTGTGTCTTGACAAAGGTCAGATTTATTCTCCATTGTGGTATTTACATTACCTTGTGACCTGCAGACAGTCGAGAAGTGTCCAATCTTCCCACACTTGAAGCATTGTTTAGCAATTGCAGGACTTATGGATTTATTGAAGTGTATGCCAGATCCACATCTGGCACATTTTGCTTTGTTGCTATTAGGTTTGCCAGTTGCTCTGTTGAATTAATTTCTAGGACTGTTGCACACAAAAGCAACTTAAAGATGGTTCTTTCTTTCATCATTTAGCATTTTGCATGAGTGTATCAACCTCTCAATACCATTTGCCACTTTGACCACCTCAGACAATGTTGAGTTTTTATGTCTTAGTAATTGCTTCTTTTATTTTTGGGTTATGGCAATGCATAATCACCTGACTATATTGATCAGCTGAAGTACCAAACCCACATATTACTGCTAAAATATGAGAGCAGCAACATAACCTTCAACAAGTTCAGAGGACAACTGCTGTCTAGAAAAAAAGTTAAAGAGCTCCATTACTACATTTGACTCAACAGTAAATGAGAAAATTGTCAAACCAATTTGTGCATTTACTTTTGGCTTCCTGATTATAACTTTAGAGGCTTGCTGAGACACACGCATCCATCAGCCAAGTCCATGCCTAGCCCAAAACCTTGGGTATCACTGTGTCCTCCAGCAGCTACAGGTGTTTGTCCCTCATTTAAGGGCCCCTAGCTCTTCTTTTACCCATTGTAGATTTTATTACGTTCCCTTCCCTCTACTGTAAACGTATCTATCCTTGTTCCCTTCCCCCGCCCTCAAACCCAATGTTTTTTCTGGTTTTCTCCACAGGTTCCCATTACGCCCAGTACAGGACTACTAGGGCCCTACAACAGGCTACCCTCAAAAGTCTTGGAGCCTGTTTCTAGTTGTGCACCACATTTCACATAGGTCCTGAAGTCGTGCCACCCAATTCCTTTGGAACAACCAGGCACGAAATATGTCGACCCCACCTTAGAGACTTCCTGCTAGGAACATTACATTCCCACAGGGCATCCATTTTTATTTTTATTTAGGCAGGCTCCACCTTTACCATTAAACTTATTGAGATTAGGATTGACCCTGACCTATTTTAGATCACCCCTCACGTGCACATAACCACTCACTGCCCCCACACCTGCACACACCCAACGGCTTCTCCATAAAAGATCTCCGACAAAGAGCCCCGGAAACGGTAAGCCCGTCGAGCATTGCAGCGCCGGCCCGACGAGGAGCAAGGCCCAATGATGAAGCATGACACCTCTCGGGGTGTGTGAGGGCAACATGACAAAAGATTTGTCTTTTCCCCTTCCATAGACCCTCTAGGAACTGCACTCCCCTTGCTCAACACGTTCTCCTTGGAGCCATGTGTGCAGGACCTGCCTAAAGATTGGCTCCTGGTCCCACCCCTCTCTTTCTCTGATCATTAATCACACCATGAGTTTAGGGAGGGGGTGGTGGCTAGTAGGCACACCGCCGGCAAAGCCAGGCACCCGCTTGGTACCTGATCGAGCCCTTAAAGTGTGCATGTCAGACTGGCCCGTCGCAACTTAGCCAACCAAAATGACATGCACACTTTAGACTGGAGTGGCCACCATTCCACCCTGCTGCGAATCAGCCGGAATTGCCCAACACAGCCTGACACTCTGCTCCGGGTGGCTGCGCTGAAAAATAAATTGTAATAAAATCATTTTATTAAAATCATTTTATTACCATTTTATCTGTCCTGTTGGCTGTGCTGGAAGCGAGGGAGAGGTGGGGACATAGGGGAACAACGTTCTATTGCCCTAATGGAGGAACCACTGCTGATTGAGTATACGCAGGGGCCATCACAGTTTGCAGACAAAGCCTCAGATGGATCATGATGCCCTACTTCACCACTAAGAATGCTAATAAATAACATATTACACTGAGTTGCTCTGTATGCACTGTTTATGCCATTCAGTGTTTTTACACAGTTGTTACAAAGAAATTAATTGACTGTACCCAGATTGCAAGAAGTTCAATCTGTGCAGTAGAATCATAGCTAGGCCACCAATTGTTTTCATAGGCAACATTATTCTAGAATGAAATCTTTGAGGCATTGGACATTTTGCAGAGTAGTTAAGCTGTACTTTGGTAGTAATATGGAATTTCACTGTTGCAATGTTGTAATAAATAGGCGGATCTGTAGTTATTAGTAAACATGTTCCAAACAACAAGATTTATTTTGCCACATATACTTTCATTGCCCTGGTATATCTGTCTATCTATCTAGCTAGCTGTCTGTCTGTTATGTGTTTGGGGGTTTTGCTGCATAAATGCAGTAATATGAAAACAGACATTTCACAGGGAACCATGAAATAAAGAACTTATTTCACAGTTCAATGTTAAAGATGGATTTCATCATCAAAATGACAGCCCCAATCCAACCTCAAGCCGTTCACCACTGTCAGGACTACTAAGATTTTGCAGTAAGGTTATTCAGGTTATCTAGCAAAAACACAAATAATGCAGCACATTTTCTGTCAATATTATTTTCATCCATTTGAGTGGGAACCTTTTTTGTGAAAACTGCAAATTTTGGCAATTATGTGGTACATGGCAGCCACATAATAGCATAAATCTATTGGCCCTCACCATGGTCCATTGCTTTAGTGTAATATATTCATGAAAGGTCAACAAGGCTTAAGATTCTAATTTCAGTCATTGTACATAGTTAGCTGCACTTTGATGAAACTATTTCGGGCTAACTTTCACGAAACAAACATATAACATCAATTATGTGTATGTGTAATATGGTCCTACATGGTTATATTGCAGTTCTAGTGATATTTACAAACCACTTGACCATCGGCCTTATGGTTTATGATGTCAACAACTTCTTGTACCCAAACACTTTATCTTGACCTGTATATCATTAGCCAGTTACCATTTCGCCTTAATCATAACAATATAACTTGACCCATAAACCATTACCCATATAACCTTAACCCACATACCCTGGGCCCAAAATCCGAAATCCTTAACCCATTCACCAAACGCTTAACCACATGGCCAGTCCCCTTTACCACAGCCCCTATTCCCACACTTTTAGTCTCTATCCCCTATATCCAATGCCCTAACCTCTTGCCCATAATACCTGTACACTACCTCAAAGCTTTAACCCATAACCCAGAATCCCATACCCCTATACTCTTAATTCTTACCTCTTAACTCTATACCCCAAACCCTTAACCCTACAGCCATAAGCGTACTTACATCGAACCACAATCTTTAACCTCTTGACTATATATACAAACCCTTTAGCCCAAATGTTTAACCCTATACACTTAACTCCTAACCCAATCCCCTACCCTCAACCCCAAACCTATACCCTAACCCCCTGTTCAATACCTTGCACCTCTAACGTCTTAACCCTAAACACACTAACTCTATACACTGTAACCCTTTACCTCAACCCTTAACCTTACACATTTGGCCCTCAACTCTATACCTTTATCCTTACATCCCTAGCCACAACTCCTTTAGAACCATACCCAGTTCTTAATACTACCAATTCCCGTATGTAAATCTGAATTGTTCCCAAAAAGTTTCAAATTCAGCCTATAAAATATTTTACTGATTCTTACGGGCAGACTTAACAAGTTTGTGCATGAGGGGATGTCACAAGTGGCATTGTGGAGCAAATTATGCATTTTAACCCCTTCCATGCTGATGACGAGCTCAGCTCGTCATCAGCGTTACCTGCCGTGTGCTGATGACGAGCTGAGCTCGTCATGTAACGCGGTAATTTTTAAAATGCCGCATACCGCGGGAAAAGCCGCCGCACGCATGCGGGTAAGTGATCTGTATTGGAGGTAAAATGGTTGCTTCTGGGCAGTCTCAGAGATAACCACAGAAATGCATTGAAAATTTACCAAGTATCCGCAGTTGTATCTTTATGGCTTTTCCAAACTTTTGCAATGCCTTTCCCACATTTATCTGCGTTTCTTAATTTTCACCTAATTAATTCAATCAATTGTTGCAGAAAGTGCCAATAACCCACACATCCATGTTTCAATGGTGTCGGGCAAAGAATACTTCTTATACAGATATCTGTGCAAAGAAAATTGGAGAAAAAAAGACATTGGTGACGTTTGACAGATTTTCTAACTATAAGCATGTTGACTTTACATCCACCATAAGTATAGTAAATGCATGTGTAAATTGGGAGATTTTGGCAACTCCTTTCTCCTTCGGTTTGCAGAACAGTTTTGTACATTTTGCATCTGTTTCCAAATTCCAGTGAGTAATTGTGCACCTATGCATCCAGACATTAATAATAAGTAGTACAATCTAACCAGAAGACTCTGAATACTTATTTTGCTATTTACTGTGCCCTACAGTATATGTGCTTGTTTCATATTTAAAGTTTGCTGATATACTTATAGTACTGATATCTTTCTAACATGCTTTTCTAGTCCATTAGGTCTTGAGAGATGAGAGATAAAGAGATAGGTTTTCATGAAGCAGGGTGGAGGGCATGTGGGGAAGGGAAATTAATACATTAAACAGTTAAAGTGCCATCATCAAATTCTGATCCTGTATCTGCAGCAGAGATGTTTGTTGTTGGACTAAATTTCATCCAATAAGTTGGACTAAAGGGTAGGACCTAGGGCAGTCCTGGCCATCTTCTGAAAGCTTCAGTTATAGACACAAAGTGATGTGCTTATCGGCTAACTCCACATCAGTGAACTTAGCCACTGAGCTGAAATCACCATGGGTTATGTGAGCCACTTAAGCCCTCCTATTTAAATCTGTTTGATCTGCAGATTTGCAATCCAACATTGATGGTTGAGCTTTTCTTTCATTTTAACATCGATAAACTTAGTACTGCTAAGCTGAGCTACAGTGACACCAGTTATGGACAGCACTAGAGTATGGAATATCCAAAGTAGCAGGCCCTATAGCAAAACACAAACTAATATTGCAAGGGGTCTCCGAGGGTAACTAAATAGCCCAAAAATAAATGCACCTAAATTCTGTACGTGTCACAGACATTTTGTCCCATGCTATCGAATTTCATAAAGATGAGGTCATTTTCATTAAAACTATGAGTAAAACAATCCATTGTGGGAGGGAAGTAGATCAGAGACTATGCATTAACACTCGGGCTCATTTATGCTTTCCATGCCGCTCTGCTGTTTCCTTTCTTCATTATTCGCTCATGCGGAATCATCTATTCCACATGAGCAGATAATGGCTGTCCACACCATTTATAGAAAACCGCATCTTCTCGTAAAGATGCGGTGTTCTGGCGCGAGAGATGGCCACTCCTTCATGCCTTGTTTCTGTGACTGGCCCAGGAAGCATGCAAGTACACATGCTTCTGGGGAAAGCTACACATAACTGGCACTATTCACGGGGCAGCCACAGGGCACTGTGCACGTTGCAGATGTATGGGCACTTTACCAGCCGTGGTCGGTAGTGGGATGACCTTTGTTGACCTTTGTTGCACGCATTGCATCGCATTTGGTGATGCAGTGCTCGCAACGAAATTCGTTTTATTTATTTATATGTTTACTTACCTGTAAAACTCTGTAATCCATACATAACCACCCTGTAGTATTCTCGGTTTTGTATTTATGTTCCTGTACTTCTCTGCATCTAGCTGCTCAGCCAGTGTGAGTGTTCCAGGTAAGAATGTTAGTGTGAATGACATGGATGGAATGCTTGGGTGACTGGTATGAGGTTTGGCAGTTGAGAATGGGCTGAGTAGCTAAGAGGCTGCTCCTGGTGGGGCTGCTTGTTCCAGAGTTATACTTCCTGTTATCCTAACTAAGGCTAAATAAACCTCCTACACAACTCAACTACATCTGCCTCGGCTACATCATTATATGTATGCATGGACTTAGATTCTACAAATTTCATGGCGACGATCTGGAGGAGACTTTCCTGCGAATAACTTGCCATTGAGCAAGAGTTGGGAGTATCCTGTAATGAAAGTGGAACAAGCATCTTACAGCAAAAGAAGAAGGAACCTCTACAAGCACGAAAAGTAGCCCCACCAGCACCAAACACACCAGGAAGCCCTAGTCTAGTCGTGCTGACATGCCATCTCAGTGTTTTCATTTTCTATCAACAGAAATTTAACATCAGAGCTGGTTTGAACCAACGTACATAGTGCTACAAGTCACTACTAAAGGAGAATGTGCCTTTGAAACCAAGGTAATTGGTGACTGTCTGCGTTTTGGAACAAGTGCGTTGTGAATGACTCTCTATTACTCAAGATGTTGGCTTTATAATCACAGTGCTCATGCGTACTAGCGCTGAACATGGTTGAGATTTTCTTGTACTACTGCCTTCTTAATTTGTCAACGGGCGCTGTGACGGTCCGTACCAAGATTATCTCTGCCTTATTGGGAGGAAGCCGACATGGTGAGTGGAGTTCATCGTAAATGTTTTTGAAAGCAGTGTCAGCAACAACTCTTCTACGTGTACCAGCAGAAAGCGATTTGGATTTGGATTCATTTTCTTCCTTTCCACATGAGGAAGTCATCTGAGTGAGAAAAATTATGTTTTTATTTTGGTTTTGGTGTCAGTGTTTTTTTTGTACAGTAAAGCCAGAAAAAACTGTCACGCCACGTTTAAAACTTCAAAGTATGCACGCGCTCCTCACCTCTTCCCCTCCAACCTCTGTGGAACCTCTTATAACGTTTTCTGCTTCGCAATCATCACTGCTGCTGTCGGACGCCTCACAGCAGGAGCGTGCCTACAGCCACCCGGCACAGCGTAAACTACGTGCCTCCATCCTATGTTGACGCCGCTGGAACGCATTGGACCGGAGGTGCTTCGAAGTATTGTTTTGCTCTGTGCCAATGTCTACCATGTTTGGTTCTTTGTACCACTATGCCTCGGATGTCTTGTGCCACTGCATGCTCCTTTTCACTTAATCTTTGTCGACCTTTCTCATCCGAGGTGTTGACCTTTCAGGGATCCTGCCAGCAGGGTACTGTTTCGCCAGCAAGGTACTGTTTCTTAATTTTCTAGCTTTAGTCACGAGTGCTTGAAGCTACATTCACCCACAAGCTGCTCCGTTCAACGTGGAACATTTTGTTTTTGTTTTAGTTCCTGCACATTTCTACGTAAAAATCTCACCAGAAAATTTCCTTGCCTATGTTCGTGCCACGTTTCATTTCCATCTTCTATGGGCATTATACCTGCATCAAAGTACTTAGTTCTGCTGCCAAGTTTTCTGTTTCTGTTGGTATTGTTTCTGCTGCGGAGTATCTTTTTGCACCTTACGCCTTGCTTGTCCATCATTGCGGTGACAGTCACAAATATAGACTGGTTAATCATTAAGCATGTTTTTTCACAATGGTTATTGTTTCATTCATTTATGAAATGTGTGTGTTCTCTGACATGTCATTTTAACGCTAGTGTCACATTTCATATGTTGGGTTCTCTCACCCTCATGTCTGCACTAAGTGGGTTGTTGTCCCATTTCCCCTCATTCATAGTTTGTGTCATGGGGGCTTTCTCTTGTCAAGTTTTGGGTTATAGGGTGATTATCCCTTCTCATAGTCTTTTGTTAACCCATATGCCTGAGTTATAGGGTTAGAATTCCTTTCTCATGGTCTTTTCACCATTTATTTTGTTGTTAACCCTCATGTTTGGGTTATAGGGTGATGATCCCTTCTCTACCTGTGTTGGACACTTTGTTGTACGTCATTTGCGTGCATGTCGCTTTGTGCGTTATTTTCTCTCGTGTCCAGTATGTAAGCCTTTGTGCTTCATTTTGACGTTATGTGTGCGTTTGCCACATTGTGCTGCACAGCCCGTGCTGCGTGTGTTCTTGGGTTTGTCCCTTGTGACACCTTCGTTTATGGGTTAGCCCCATATCTTCTCAGTTCCTCACATGAGGAGTGGCATTTGGAGTTTCTTTTGGTTTGCCACATTGTGCTGCACCATCTCGTGCTGCGTGTGTTCTTAGGTCTGTCCTTTGTTACACCTTCATTTATGGATTAGCCTCATATTTTTTCTGAGTTCCTCACATGAGTAGTGGAATTCTTTTTGTTTGCCACATTGTGCTGCACCATCTCGTGCTGCGTGTGTTCTTGGGTCAGTCCTTTGTTACACCTTCGTTTATGGGTTAGCCCCATATTTTCAGAGTTCCTCACACGAGGAGTGGAATTCTTTCAGTTTGCCACATAGTGCTGCACCATTCCGTGCTGCATGTGTTCTTGGGTCTGTCCTTTGTTACACTCTCGTTTATGGGTTAGTCCCATGTCTTCTTAGTTCCTCTCATGAGGAGTGGCCTTGGGCTGCCACAGTCTACCTTCGTGAAGATCTTTTCTTCATGTTAGGTCTTGCTCATTTGTTGTTTGTGAGTTTATCTTTCAATTTTCATTTTCTTTGTTCAGTATTAAAGGTGGAGGATGGTTTCAGTGTTAGTGTTTACCGTCTTTCTTCCTTCTTTCTTGACTTTTGTCTGTTTTCCCTCTTGTGATGTGATGTCCTTCTCATCCCTGGGTTTACAGATTATTATTAACGATTGTATATTTTATTGTGTATAGTTTTCTTCTTCGCTGACAGTTTCTCTTTTGTTTTCCATTTTGAGAGGAAGAGGATAATGTAGTATTCTCGGTTTTGTATTTATGTTCCTGTACTTCTCTGCATCTAGCTGCTCAGCCAGTGTGAGTGTTCCAGGTAAGAATGTTAGTGTGATTGACATGGATGGAATGCTTGGGTGACTGGTATGAGGGTTGGCAGTTGAGAATGGGCTGAGTAGCTAAGAGGCTGCTCCTGGTGGGGCTGCTTGTTCCAGAGTTATACTTCCTGTTATCCTAACTAAGGCTAAATAAACCTTCTACACAACTCAACTACATCTGCCTCGGCTACATCATTATATGTATGTATGGACTTAGATTCTACACCCCCCACCCTGTCCCTCCCCACGTCACCGCCCTGCAGGTCATCCCACTACCGACGGCGGCTGCACTTTACTGAGGGGCATTGTACATATTCATGGTATTGACGCACGGTCACTATAGGCATTGCAGGCACGGGGAAATATACAGATCGGTGCATAAATTACAAGGGCGTTTTGATGACATGCTCCTGTTTTCGGCTGTCAGTTTTTTGCACTTCAATAACTTGGAAGCTGCACTTAGTTACCTTGCCTTTTCTGGGGACTTATTATACATTGTACTCCGGGGGCGGAACCCCCCAGAGCACAATTATAAAACAGAAGGGGCTCCAGACGCTTTTGCGTCCTCTTCTGTAATACTGTTAGTGCTGGAGCACATGTAGCACCAGAGCTATTGTGAGAGGGCGCGCCTTCATTTGCATAGGAGCATGGGCCAATACAAATGAGGGAAACACTTTGCCTCTGCTCTGTATTACGGACATAGATGCAAACGTGCCTTTAGGAGACACACCAAAAATGTGCCACAAAAAGGTGGCACACTTTCATTGCGCCTCCGAAGGCTGCCCTCAAGAGGGCAGAAACAGAGTCCCATGGACCCGCCTTCAAATATCCTCCTGCAGACAGATGTGGTCACTCACTGCACCAGTCTGCAAGGGGACGTCTCTCCCCTCTTGAAAGTGCAGGCGTCATGCCGCCTGAACTGTGAAATACGGAGCAGCTTAAACGTGCCGCTCTGTATTTCGCTTAAATGCCCATGACGCAAACAGGGAAAGTGCTTCCTATATGTAATACGACCCCTGGTGCCTAGGAAGGCGAGCCATCCGAACGCTACAGATATTTAGAATGCTTAATTCAAGAACTTCAAAATTGAGGCCTTCATTCGGGCCACAGTCAGAATTCCAATGACATTCCTGTAATAGGAGAAACATTCCTGCAACCCTAAATCAGAGGATAGACAAGGTGCGAAAATAAAGCAGAATAAAAAAACACACGTTTTCCCCATCTTCCAACCCACCAACATTTTTGGGCATATTTCACAGTCCAATCTTTCCTGGTGTGGACATGGTTAAAATATGAGGAAAAAGTGAGAAGTCTAAATACATATTTTCCTCATGTTTCTCCCATGTTTTCTAAAAATTTTGTAAGTATAAGAGACTTCAGTCTAAAAACTATAAGCAATAGCTCAATGACACTTAAGATCTGAGCTAAAATTACCACTTTAGTGATGATCCAGAAATAAGTCTATGCTTTTTACAGTAGCTCAAAATGTGCAGTCTGGGCAGATTGTTTTATTTCTGCATACTGTCTCGTTTTTAGCTACGGTGCATGTGAACGGAACTTTAACTTCTGGGACATATTTTGTTTCATTTAATAAATGCTCTGTTTGACAGTTGCAAAAATGGGCTCTAAAAGCCTGTGCATGTGTCATAACTCCCTAGGGCCCACATTTCTTAGTGATCTTTTTTTATGTTTACAGGCCAGCCCGTATGCTTCTCTCTGACAGCTCCTTCTTGACGATATCAACAATAAGAAAAACCTGCTAGGCTTTCCATACCATACCTGCCCATCCCAGCCCATATTCGACCAATCAATAACAATTTTGCAAACCCTTTAATAGCATTTCATTCTGTACTTGACTGCCTCGTTGGCCTCTTTCAAGTTCTCTAGCATTAAGACGCATACTTGGTATGTAACATTACATTACATTACTTAGCAACTATGGGGCTATATATTCTATTTGTAAGTTAGTTTAGGGTTTGTGTAGAGCTGTAAAACATAGACCATTTATTGCGTGTATCCTAGGATGCAATTTTAATGATTTAAGCATTTTAGGGAAATGATAAATTCTTTACAAATTAGCAAGTAGCTGCATTTCAACTATGCATTCTTTGATACGCATTCAGCATTGTAAAGTAGGGGAGAGTAGGGGAGAGGATGTAGCTTTGTGGTTAGAGCTGTCTACCTCGAAGCTGGGGAAGCGGGTTCGAGTCTCGGCAATGACGCTCAACATCTTGTGATTCTGGGCAAATCACTTAATGTTCCTGTGCCTAAGAAAAATTAATGTGTCCGTCTGTAACGAAACTGGTGCTCATGTAAAGCGTTCT
Source organism: Lissotriton helveticus (assembly GCF_964261635.1). Lineage (NCBI taxonomy): Eukaryota > Metazoa > Chordata > Amphibia > Caudata > Salamandridae > Lissotriton > Lissotriton helveticus. Next base: position 376,712,052 of record NC_136069.1, read on the forward strand.
GATACACATGTCTCGGGTCTAGTTCGGCCTATATAAAACTCTAAAAAAAGTAACCAAACAATTACATGTAATACTTTAAAGAACTTATCAATACATTAACAATGTGAGAGAAGCAGAAAATAATTTTCATAAAAAGACTGATTATTGAGTATTTTTTTTAAATATATTAATCTAAACCAGTTTGGTGGTTTCTTTAAGGAAAACACTGCAAAACAATGTTTTTCTTTTTGATTCCTACATTTCCAATACACACTTTATTTACAACTCACGTTGCCTGCAATTTCTGGACGTAAAAAATAAGTCAAGCCAAATTCTAAAGTGTATTGTTGCACTATTGAGCAATTGTAAAACCTGTGTGTTGTGTATACATTTTCTAAGGCATAGTCGCACCACATATAAATCTAGTTGTACAGTGCTACATTGCACCTAGAAGTTCCACTACACATCTTGTGTTAAGGACCTCAGTCATCAATTTAAATATTTGATGAAGTGCAACATGGTGAAGCACAAATAGGTAATGGTGAAGTATTTTCATGCCTCTCAAGTTGTACAACGTTATTCTTGAGAGGATTGTCACGTATCGGTCATGTATCATAGCAACACTGGAAAGCAGTGCCTGTTTGTGACTATCCTTAAAAATTAGTAAATATGTAAAATAAAAGTAGCCCGTAATTAAACCAATATGCATCTAGTAATTCTTGCAAAATCATGTGCAGTTTAATTTGTAGCTTTAAAAAAACAGAGGCCTGCTTTCCTTGCAAAAATAAAATATCCTGCACACAATGGCTTCTTTGGACTATGGAATGTTTATTCCAAGATACAGTTCAGAAGAGCTGAAAAGAACTTTCTATTTTCCACTGTGTAAATAGCAGTATTATTTCTGCCCTTTACCTGCCCAGACTCTACCAGCAGGCATCGTGACATAACAACTCAACTCTAATAGCTTAATACGGCTGAAGTGCTGCACCATTTTCTCATTACAGATGACAAGTGATGTTCCAACTATACTGGTGTAAGATTCGAGATTGGACTTAACACATGGTTTGGAGGCTTCCATTTACTATGCGACCAATTAAGTGTTGTCTCTTGGCATTGAAGAAGTCAGAATACAGTTTAAGCCCCGAGGAAGTACTCTCTTGTAAAGTAAAAAAAAAAATGTTTTGACTGTGGGATTTGTAGAAGATTACATGTTTATACTAATGATGAAGAATTTTGAGGAATCCGTTGAGAATTGATGAAAAATTATAGGAATGAGCAAGGTTTCATGCAGAGTGGTGGCCCGATTCAGTAAAATCTGCTTTTCACCTTGGACGCTAATTTGTCCTCATAGCGCAATAATCTTTCTGTTGCAGATATTTATGTGCTGCTCCCCTATCCTGTTTACAAAACTTATTCAATAGTGACACCCCCCCTCCCCTTTAGCGCTGCCTATCCATCCTTATGGTGACACCAGAAAAATCCTGACAATCAATAAACTAACACCAACGGATTCTACACACACAAAATTTGCATTTATAACATTTTGACTTGGTTATAATTTTGTCTAGAAAAGACGTGGTTGTATTTATTTGATTTAAATCATACCGTACTATCCGATGTTCCATTGATCACAGTGCCGCTTTCACTTTTTTTCCACTTTTTCTAACTATTCTCTAACAATATTTAATTGTTAATTTTTCAAATAGTACTATTGAAAAATGAATAGCTGCCTTTGAAAAATAAATTGCTGTTTCTTTACCACTCCTTTTCTCATTACTGTCACATTAGTGATTTCTAAACACAGTAATCAACATTTTTAAAATCAGTTAAAGGTTTCAATTCAACACCCTGTCTTTGCAAAGTGCAAGACAAATTTTGCTGCACCCGTTTTGGACTTGTGTGCAGACTTGAAATGAAGCATGCCTTGGGTACAGGGTTAGCCAAGCAAATCATATTGACTTCGAACCACTAAAGGTTTTGTGCACCCCTAGAGCAAAATCTTGGTTTTGTCTTTGTAAAATCCAAATCCTCATTCTTTTTTTTTTTTTTTTTTTTTTTTTTGAAAACCTTTATTGACAATGAAGCTCACAAATACTGGCCTACAACCCCACGGGCTGGCCAGAAACAGAATGGTCAAATAACCAGCATACGAAAAGAAGATCTGAACAGGATATAACATCAGGAGCACTGGTGAAACAAGAAAAACCATCGAGCGTTCAGCAAGAGCAGGATAATAAAGGTTAAGTTTTCTAGCACGGGGAGGGGACCAAAAGAATAACGGGCCGTATACGAGAATACAAGGGAGGGACCGCGGCAAGCCGCCATTTTATAAACACAACGTAAGAAAATGAAGCCATATAATCAAATCGAGCAAAGGACAAAAACAGAATCAGACCATCAAATAGCGACAGTGGCAACAATCAATCGCGCACACTCACCTCCGCCCCCACCCGAACAAAGAAGACGTGATCAAAAAGCCCCATCACAAAGACTATGCAATACGCACCCCAACGGAAAAAGGGCACCTCCATAAAGGAGGAAGGGAAAGAGGGAAAAAAGACAACAGAAGGAACACCCGCCAGACCATGCATCCTCAGGGGGAAATACAGGACAATAAAACCGGCATGCGATGTAACAGCAACATAATACCAGAATAGGCAGCAAACCACAATCAGCCACACACCGGAAGAAGGACAGAATACCCCCGGGGGAGATACAAGGTGACAGAGTCCCGAAAAAGTGAATACACAAGAGCCATAGAACAAAAAGGGGAAAATAAGGGGGGAAAAAGACCCCCCGACACAAACAGACCCCCCCCACCCACCCCTAAGCCCACCCTGCACCCCTGCAGAAGGCTACGGCCTACCCCCCCGCAGCGTGCCTGTCGCCCTAAATTGAACCCGAAAGTTAGTGGAGCAAGAAAAGTTGGAATTAAAAGACAAAAAAGGGGGGGGGGGAAAGGGAGGGAAGGAAAGAAGGGAATAAAGACATACAAACATACACACGGGGGAGGGCCAAAGACAGGAGTAAATGCACCCATCCACCCGCCCGGGTTAAGGGTCCAAGTCCTCGGGAAGCCAAAGAGTATCAGGCCAAAGTCCAGGAGCACTAACCAGTTACACAGAACCATATCAGGACACAGAGATCATCCAAACCGTTCATGAACCACCGCATATAGGAGCCAGTTTTCATCAGCCCTGACCCTTTTTATCCAAAGCAGTAAGGGTCCGATCCAACGAGGACCCTGCCAGAAAGAACAGAAGGCAGGCAGCAGGAAAGTCCAACGGCAGTCCAAAAAAGTCACAGGAAGAAGAGCATGGAAGATCCAGGAAAGTCACAGAATGTAGCAAACGATGCAGGCACAGTTCCAAGGATATATCCATAAAAGCCGACCCATCCGGGCCGGTACAGGAGACGTCATCGGGCAGTGGTGATTGAGAGGGACCAGGAGAATCATGAAAGTCCGGCAAAACAAAATCCGGCTCCCGGGCCAAGGGCAGAGGAGGCAGCACAGGAGGAGAAGGCGCCATCAGGTTGCGCGCCTCCGGGGTGGGAGCCGGGGCCGAGTCCGCCAGGAGAGTACCAGCCACACCCCGCGATATCAATGCCTCATCCGGTCGCGGGGGCCCGGGAGGCCCGTAGTGAGGAACCGTCTCGAGAGCCAGGAGTGGCGCGGCCACCGATAGCCGCCAGGATAGCAGGATGGTCAGGATCCCCTTAAGTGCAGGAAAACATTCACAGTATCCGACACCCGGGCCTTGTGGCGGGCCCCCAGTGCTCGTCTGGGCCCGGCCCAAACAAATGGGGCTGGTCGCCATCTTGAGAGCCCGAACAGGCCGCGCGGCCAACAACCTCCGCCGGGGCGGCATTAAAGCAGATGAAGTCCCGCCGACAGGCAGAAGAACACCCCGGACAGGAAGGGGGGCCACCAGAAGAAAGGGATTCGCCGGCCCTCCAATGTCACCAGTCCCGTTCACCGAGTCCGGGCGGCAAAGAACAAAATGGCCGGACCGGAGAACAAAGGGGGAGGAAGCCGAACACACGAGGAACCCCAATAATGAAGGGCAGCGTCACCATCCAAGGCTGCTGCCACACAGGAGTCTCTCAGCCAGGAACCTCCGGCTCACACGAACAGCGGCCCTCCAATCACCTCCAGCGCACCCCGAAGGGCAAGCCCGCAGGCTGCATCCGGCCCAGGAGCCGGGACGAAGAACCAGGCCAGTCCGCTCTCGAGTCCCGGGAACGATCGGGGACACTGCACCGGACCCACAGCAGCCAGGACAACCGGAACAAGTGGTAAGTGCCTGCAGTGCGTCGTAGTAGTACCACACAGCAAGGAGGGCTTCCCGGGGCAGGATAAATGCAGGATAAATGTGAAAAACACAGGCGGGCGAACGGAGCCGAGCTAAAGCGCGGCCATCTCGGTCGCGAGCTAGGCTCCTCCCCCCCAAATCCTCATTCTTTAAATGATGTTCGAAACTTAACAAACACAAATCCTCACATTCATGCTGAGATGTGCAATGGAAAGCCATTAAATGAATTAATAATATTGCATATCGCTTTGTTGAATAGTATTGCAAGTCAACATCAATTTGACAAAATCCTGTATCACCTTCTAGTGGGTATCTTTAACCACTGGACTTTGCCTCATTACCCAAAAGTTTCATTACTTTGGGATGCATAGTAAACATACCTGTCGGTTTGCTGTCTCATTGTTAGTTGCTTAAAGTTGAGGAGCAGAAAGAGGACAGGAAAAGCCTCAGTAAGCCACCCTTGAAAAGATTTTTATTCCCGTTCCACATTTCTCTGTGTTCAATTTCTCAGCGACCGTCCTCTGCAGGGATTGGTCGATTGTCCAAGCGATTTTTTTTCCTGGATTCAAAAAATTCATTGATATGCAACCTTTTTTTGCCAAAGGTATTAACTAAAATGCCGTCAATTTCACAGTCTGCTGTAAAGACAAACACGTAATAAACTGCAGTTCTTGAGCAAAAATGTTGTGTCGCTCCCTCAGGGATGCTTTTAAGAATGAGGTGGACAAGTATCCTAAAGTCAACCAGCCCCGAAGGTAGCTTGCTGTGAATTAGCCCACTGCAGTTTACTCTATGTCCCACACGACGAACACTCCAGGTCTAAATTAACCTTATACCATTTTAGATGTTCTCTGTATGTGTGAAAATAACACATTCGTCAATTGTCTACGCTGGCAACTAGTCACTTGCATTTGTTTGTTGATTTAGGACATTTTCTGTCCTATGCTTTACTGGCATGAGTTTTCAAAACTCCCATTTTATAGTTTACTTGTGACAGCTCGTAAATTAGTACGGTAAAACCTGAGCGCTCACATTTAATGATTACACCAGTGCTTTTAGTATGCAGAGAAATGGTGGCTGTTGTTTGGCAGTCGGTGCAGAGAGAAGTTGTTTGTAAAGTTAAGTAAGTGTTTTGTTTCATTAGTGCAGGCCCGGTTTCTGAATAAAGAACCGAACAAGGGAAGCTGTGTTTCCCAGCGCCAGGTCTTGTACCCCAGGATTCTCTCCTGCATCAGGAAGGAAACATTTAAGGAGACAGCCCCATAAATCCAGGGAGAGCTGGGAATTGTTAACCACGGTTAATTCTACATATTACTTTAATATATGTGTCTGCATATATATGTATTACGGGCCGACAGGGTGTCTGTGTAACAGTCAATATAGCCAGGTGTCTAACACCACCACGTGAAGTCTATGATTCATCTCTGATATGGACAATCTGAAAGAACCTTTGTACTTTTATGCTACACATGCAACAACAAAGAAACGTGAATAAAGTCAACAAACGTGACTTTTTCCTCAAAAGTTTCTTTATGCTGCATTCGATGTGCAGAAATTGGGGAATAAAAAAGCTCTTTTGTTAGATATTCGAGCTACCATAATATCTTTCCAATGAGATTAATGTTGACTACTTCTAATGGTTTACAAATGTACTTATGACCTGATCCCTCCCCCCCCAAAAAAAAGTTGCACTGCAAACAAATATTTTCATTTTGGTTCCATTTTGCATGCATTTCACTGCAATCGATGGTCTTGTCTGCAGAGTTGCATTTAGTAAGCAGATCACCTTAGTTTTCTCTGTTTACCAAAAACAACATTTAAAAAAAGATTTTTGAAGAAGTAAAACAAAAAGGTACTTTCTCTTGATTGCCTGGTTGTTGAGTTTTTATATTAAGAGCATCATCCTGCCTTTCATAAGCAAATACAAATTCAAAGGCATTACAATTTGGGTAATGGAGATAATAGCTGCAAGGAGTAGACTGGGTTTAAGGGGTTGTGTGTGGGGGGCATGGATAGTGGGCTGCGCGAGCCATACCTCCCACCCTCGACCCCTTACATCCAGCGCTTCTTGTTGCAGCTAGGCTTGGGCTACACAGAACTCTGCAAAGTGACCAAAGCGGCGCAGTGCATTAAGTTGTGCTGTTTGCGCCTGGTGTTTGTCCTGCGCAGGAAAATCTGTGCCAATAATAATAATAATAATAATAATCCACATTTGTAAAGCGCACAATCACTCGTAAGGGTCTCTAGGCGCTGGGGGCCGTCGGGAAGATTAAGCAAGCTATTGCCCAGAGTCACATGGTGCTGGGCTAACCTGCCGCCGGAGCCGGGGATCGAACCGTGATCCCCAGATTCCAACGTCAGTCGCCCTGGCCGCGGCGCCACACCTCTCCCCAATGGCACTATTTGCAGAGGGTGCTGCTTCTTTCTGCCACTCGAGTAGATTTTCTACTTGAGCGGTAGCTTCCTCAATGTGAACTGAAAGTTTCTCAACACAAGCGGTAGCGACCATCCATGACCGCCTGCGTTGAGAAACCTCATAGGGAGGTTGTCTAGCATTGGATTTTCATCGCTCGTTTTTACCAACTTAATGTGGAAAACTCCGCGAACGGAGCGGAGTTCACCGCCCAGGCCTAGTCACAGCCACCATTTATTTTATTTCAAAATTGAGAAACTAAAATTACATGCCATACTTGCATCACATGCCCCTCTGTGCCATAGGATTCAAGCTGCACCTCAGTGATGAATACCACCAAGAACCTAGCTGACAAAAGTGCAGCATATGTAGTGGCACCAGGCCTCAAATGTGGCTAGGGCCTACATAGGGTTGCCATCTGGTCCCTATTCTGCTGCCCTCCCTTGTATTGTTAAGTCTAGGCTGGTGAAAATATTGGAAATGCAATGAAATCCGGCAAATGTTTTCCTTCTGAAATAGGATCCAAAAACAGCAAGCACATAAAGAAAGCAGTTGAAAAGTATTTGAGACCTGTGTAAATGGTTTCAGAAAGATTAATAGAGAAAGCAGAGGGATAATCACCAAGATATAAGTGAATCCTGACAATTTTACACACATTTGTTTCACCTCCCAGCTGTTGGCTGTTCCTGAATGGCAAAACCTAAGCAAATGCCCAGATGTTTTTTTCTCAGAAAGGTGGACGCCCAAGGCCTGCTGCACCCCATTTATTTTTGTACTACCAAAGCAGGAGATGGGGGAGGGCAGGCATTTATCTGATATGCATTGGGCCACTGGCGGAATAGCTAAGCCAGCTAATATCTGGGGTTGGTTTTGTTCTTGTTCTGAGGAGACTTGACCTGGAATTTGGAGCGGAACTCTTATTATTGGAGTGGGACCAAGGCTAATTTATTTAAGGTTAGGCAGTAGCTGTAGTGACACAGGAAGCAAAATAAGTTTGAACTGGAATGCACCCCAGAGTAATTTCCAGTGAGTGAAATCAATTGAAACATTCCACCCATAACATTTTAGGTTTTGAAAATGAAATGTCTGTCAGATCCATTAACTCTTATGTTTCTCAACCTCGACGCATGGCATAGTCTTCATAGATCTCAGGTTTTTGAAGGAGCACCATTCCACATTTGTAACTGTGATATGTACATATATAGGCATTACTCTGGAGCCGTTATCATATGCATTTTGGTGATTTTAACCCACCCGTCTTTGGTCCAGTTGAGGGCAACCAAATGTTCACAATCACTTTTCCATGCTATTTTGTGGTGTCACATTCATTTTGTGATTGAACCTTAGTCAGAGTACTTGTTTGCCCATATATTACGCTCCTAGTGATTGTTGTGATATCTCCTATGCATCAAATGTTGGAGCACCCCATTGCCTGAAGGAAAAGCAGGGACATTACATTAGATGTCACTGAAGGATTAACCACAGCCACACATAAAACCACTTGTAACACAAAGTGTTTACTTTGAGACCTGTGGCTCAGAGATTACAGCACAAACACCAGAGATAGAAACCAAAAAGACTCTTTAAGAACTGTGTTAACCTTCTGCAGTTCCCAACTCCTGCTCATCAGAAGAAATAGGTTGATGCTTCATCTCCAAATGATCATCGAGCATTCTGGATCAGTGAGATATAATGGCCACCATGACTGCAGAAAGTGTTAAATAGGCTTAAGTGTCCTGCTAAGATATTTCCATGCTGCAAGACTTGAAATAATCTAAAAGAATATAACTTCAAATCTTAACAAGCAATATTATGAGGCTGCTGCGAAGATTGGCAGAGCTAACTAGTAAGTGTGCATATTCTGCTGGAGAACTATTGACATTTCTGGAATGGGGCTTTACCCTTCTGCCTTCCATGGCAGACCACTTGTTGCCCATTTAGACAGGAGCGGCCCGTGCAGGTAATAGCGGTGAGCGGGGTGGGGGGTAGTCGACAGACACGACGAGGAAAACTTAAATACAATTTTTAAAAACACTTCTTTTGCGCTCACTGTATTGCCGATGCAGCAAGTGCAAGGTAAGTGAGTTTCTTTTTTTAAATGTAAGTTTCCATCGTCCTCTTTCGACAGTTATCTCTTCTACTAGGGTCTTTGGTGTTTTTATTGTTCTCTCTGCCTGCCTCCTAATGGAGAGTCTCTTTTGGCTCTAAATGGTTAGTCTTTTTCTTGATGTGCACGAAAAAAAAATTGAGGAGTAGATTTGGAGGGCTGTTTCGCTTTTACAGTTACTTGCCTGGTGTGCAAACTACTAGCTGGTTTGCTAATAAAATGTGTATCACTTGCAGCCCAGGGCTTGACAATGGACTCTCTGGAATTCCACACACAAATGACCGTGCAACTTTGCCTTGAAAGATGAAATGGCCACTTCCCTAGGCAGTCTTGCTTTAGTTAGCAATATCCTTATGGCATTGTTTGCTGCAATAAAAAATGATTACAAAGATTCAACTCTAAAGTTTTGCTGTCAGGGTTCACAATAGTCACCTAAATAGCTTTTACTACTATCACCTGGACTATGCTGCGGCTAGTCACAGTGCCTTTTGTCCTGTGACAAGCACAAACACTGATTTTCAAAGTTGTCTTCAAATATGTCTGCTCCATCAATCGGTTCTAACACAGTTTTACAAAAGCAATTTCAGAAACCCAGGCTACACTGACCACAGTTAACATAATCCCTTTCCACTAGCCCAATACAAAGTTATTCTTTTAATCTGCAATAATCATAGCCTTTGTGTTTTTTGTGTGTATAATATCTATATGGTTGATTGTCCTTGTTGGACCTGGCCCTTTGTGCAGGTTTATCCCCTGACTTTTTGCCTTTTGCCTCCTATTTTTCGGACCCTATTTTTGTTGGCTTTAGTACTCTGGGCACTTTACCACTGCTGATCATCAGTGCTGAAGTGCATATGCTCTCTATGTAAATGTTAATTCTGATTGGTTATCCATGATTGGCATATTTCATTGACTGATAAGTCCCTAGTAAAGTGAACTTGGTGTGCCCAGGGCTTGTAAAACAAATGCTACTTGTGGCCTGCAGCACGGATTGTATCAGACTGCTATTGCAGTGTCTGTGAGAGCAGTTTTAAACTGCCATGTTGACCTGGCAAGTGCACCCACTTGCCAAGCCCAACCTTCCCTTTTACTACATGTAAGGCACCCCTAAAATAGGCCCAAGGTACCCCCATGGGCAGGGTGCAGTGTATGTGAAAGGTTGGACATATACTGGTGTGTTTAACATGTCCTAATAGTGAAATACTGTCAATTGTGGTTTTTAATATTGCAAGGCCTGTCTCTCCCCTAGGCTCTCATTGGAGCTGCTGTGTAACATCTTACAAGTGTAACTTTCATTTTGGAAGAGATAGAGATTTGGAGTTTGGGCTCTCTGCGCTCCGAATTTAAAAATACATATTTTAGTGAAGTTTTTTTTTTATTTGTGTTGGAAAATGCCACGTTTTTACCATTCAGTGCCTCTGCCTACCTGTGGAATCATCTGGTTTAGGCTGACAAAGCCCTGCCTGTGCATTCACACTAGACAGTCACAAGAAGGGAGCTGAAGTGTGTCCTGCATATCCTGATGAGCCATCACCAGGCTGATGGTTCTTCTTGAGCTAGAGTGGTGGGAGTAGTTGTCACTGACACCTGAATAGGGATGGACCTATGTTTGTGAGCGGTGCTCTACTGGAAGCCGTCTTCGCCACTGAAGGTGTGCGGTTAGTCAGTAATGTTCTCTTTAGTGGCTGCTTGTAGGGTATGGGTACTCACCTGTGAAGGGAGGAGCTAGCCCTAACCGGCAGTAATAACAAGGCATTGTAGGACCTTGAACAATGTTTTTCTTGGTTATTCTCGCAAAGAGCATGCACCACACAGTAATATTGCTTGGGATGAAACCAGCCGTTCTTGTGGAGATCAGAGGGTTGCACATGTTCCTTGGTTTACATTAGTGATGTGTGTTTGTTCTCCCCACTTTTTGCATAACTTTCCTTTCAGGTGATGGAAGCAGAGCTGCTATGGCAGAAGCTCAGAGGCATTAATGAGTCCCTGCATTCATGCTGTGCCTGATGGAGGCTGTGTTTGGGGGTGAGGTAAAACTATAGATTGTGCCCCTTCTTCATAGTTATAGAAGGCTTATGTAACCACATAGCATGTGAGATGTTTGCAGCAGCTCCATCTTGGCTACCCTAAGACTCCTTTCACTTAGATTCACTCATGTTGTTGTGATCTGAATGCATGGGGAGAGAGAGCAAGAGAAGCACAAATATGGCACAAGAGAGAAGGAGAGAAACTGAGACAGGCAAAGACAGGTGGGATGAGAGAGTTAGATAGAAAGGGAGAGAGAGAGAGAGAAAGACCGGGAAAGACAATTGAAGAACAGAGAGTCAAAAAGAAAGGGAGAGATAGACAAAGTATGTGAGTGACATAGATAAGCTGGCATGGAAGGATAGTGAGAGACAAGCAGAGACAGATATACAACATGTGAATGCCAGGTAGAGTAAGACAGAGCAGGAGAAAGAAGAGCAACAGAGGGCCCAAGGGAAGAGAGAGAGAGAATATATATATATATATATATATATATATATATATATATATATATATATATATATATATATATATATATATTTGTGTACATGCTTATAATGTGCCACACTCACTTTTTGCAGAATGAAGGTCGTGGTTCATGAATGTCAGTAACAAATCTCTACTACTTTGACCTTCATAGGGCTAATAGCTTGTAGCATTAACCTTGCAGTACCAAGTTTGGCTGCGCCATGCTGGACATGGTCAACAGTTTCTGTACCGGACTCTATATCGGTGAATGGACAGTGTATGGCACTGAGTAGAGTTTGAAGATCTGGGATTGTGTGCACCTTGGATAGCCATTGAGGAATGCATTATGCGGTGCAGCGAGTGTTCAGTGCTGCTACCTGTGGTTTGGTGATCTGAGGCAGAATTGTTTGTAGTCTGTCAGGCATTCCTTATGCGGGATGGCATACTTCAAGCAATGGCAAAATTAATATGAATGACACTTCCTGTGGGCTCTGAGGTGAAAGCATGTGTTTACTGTTCTCTCCGTGTTTGATAAAGTCAATACAAATATTTCAGACCCACAAGTAAAGCAACCCTGTTCCCACTTCTTCGTACTGACTTTCACTCATGGTCTCAAGAAGTTTGCTGCAGCCTACATCATAGTTTGCATTGTTGGAAACCTACATACAAAACAGGCAATGACTTTGATTTTTAGTGTTTTAGCTGGTGCATCATCAACAATGGGTTCCTGCAACTAATTATGCAATCAGACATTAGAGAACTTTTCCATGTGGGTTGTGTGCCTTTCAGAGTGGACTCTGGCCCCTAAGGAGCACAAAGGGCATAAGATGTAGCTCCTGGTTTGGTGAAGTTTGCTGAGTGAACTCCCAATATAACGTTTGAGCAAAATAAGGGCGGTATAGCTGTTGAGAGGAGAACCTAATCATAGTGAGGCAAATTCTGTGATTTCTTTGTGGTTCAATATGTGATCCAAGAGTAAACAGTGATCTAACATGTCAAGATGCTTTATTGGTTTTGCCACTCCGACATGAGTCCTGCGTCTGTTGGTAGAAGATGACTGTCTTTGCCGCCGCTCGCCATCTTTTTGAGGGGTACAATGGTGGCGAGGGTCTTCTGCTGTGAAGGTGCAGTGATCTAGCATGTCAAGATGCCTTAAAGCCTCATAGCATTGATATTTTGGGCTGCTCTTTATCATGGGTCTTCAGCGGCTCTCCCTCTGTCTCGTTGCCATGCATTTGGAAGAGATGTGTTGGCAGGTGACAGTGGCACATTTCACTGTAAAATATCGTTTTATATACTTATCTTGAAACTTTCTGTACTGTACATTAGATTTCCATATTTCATTGTTTTAAGATTCTCCAGGCTGCAGCTCATAACTCCTCGAAATGACACCGAGTCATTGACATGTTCTTTAAGGCACGGAAATATGGATTTGAATAATAGAATGTGTCCTGAAGTCCATCACTTTTGTTCCTTCACTTAGTTGACCGTAGCAGATGTGTCTACCTCTCTTCTGTGTGCTGTCTGGCTTATAAACTAGGTTTTAATTGTTCATTTGTTTATCGGATTATTTGGTGCATAATTATTTTGAACCAATTCTTATTATCATTGTGTTGACCCATGAATATGTTTTAATCCTTTGAATCATATCTGCAATATTAAAGTGCATGACAATAGGTTCTTCTGAGGTGATCGCTTACAATAGATCTTTCTTCTTTATCAGGGAGGACGTACAACGATCTTAACCAGTATCCGGTTTTCCCATGGGTGTTAACAAATTATGAATCGGAGGAGCTGGATCTTACCCTGCCAGGCAACTTCAGGGATCTTTCAAAGGTACTATTTCTATTTTTATAACAGAGTAAAACAAGTACTCTTTTCAGGTCTCACTTAGGCAGCGCTTGCGCTGTCTCTTCGCGACATGCTGTAATCCGGATATGGGCATGAAGCTCAGCCCACTTTCTGCCATTCTTTTTAATTGGCTCTTGTCACTCTCTTTTGTAAATGGTGGCTTTTCACTGGCCAATAGGCTTAGTATTCCCTCCTTAGTACCGCCTTTTCTCTTCTTGTAACGTCCCATGAGGACACTCCCTGTTACATGTGTTGTTACTCTGTACTTTTTTTTATATCCGCCTCGGATGCACTGTTATCTTACATGGCTTTGTCCTATTTTGGCTGTTTGACTTCTTGCTTACAAGAAGCAAGGCTGGCAGTAACTACGCCTCTTTAACCGCCAGTATTGCTTCTCGCAAGCAAGGACTATAAGTACAAACAGTGTGTTTACGCACCGCTTGAAGGATTTCAATACACATATATAAAAGGCATTGTCATTTACAATGCCAATAGCTCTAACTAACTCTTGCAAATGAGAGACCTGTTGCATTGCAAATGTTTTGTTTTCAGTATTCTTTAAATGCACTTACTAAAACTGGAGGTGGGTATACACAAGGTGTGGTAAAGAGCACACTTCTGGACCCAGATCAGAAAGTTCTAGAGCTTCAAATTATTTTGTATTTGATCAAACACACATGATTGAGCATAACATACTGCAATCGTATGCATATATTTTGTTGTTGATCATGATAAGAAGCCCCTGTTGAGTTATCCCGCTCATAACCAAACCAGCAAACTTATCCAAGTCTCTTTGGATGATTTGCTCAAACCATTGATTACTTGTAGCACATTTCTGAGGAAAGTCTTTCCAGAGCCTAGAGAGAAAGTACTCTTTGAAGCCATCGTGAATTGTGGTTGCATAAGCAAGTACAATTCTGGTGGCCAGAAAAGGTTCCTATGCTACTTCTAGGGTATGACAGGTGAATGAAAGGGGCTGTCTTCTTTAAAACGTAGCCCTTTTAGTTGTAGTGATCAACAATTATCATTAGAGCCATGTCTTTGTACAAGACGAAATAAAATGCATTATTCCAGTATTCTATTAAAATCTATATTTCCCATAAAGAAAAAAGTCATGAAAGCACGAATAGAAAGGGAGACATTAGAATGCAGGATGCAAAATGTGATTAATGTGTCAGTCTTGTGACTTTAGGGGAAATAAAGAAAATATGTAGCATAAAGAGGACGTTGACAAATCACCATAGGCGTGATTGTCATAAAAAATGGTTTGCTTATCCATTAACCACACCCACCATCAAAGAAAATAATTTGGATCAAGACATGTTTATTTATTACTGTTACTATTAAACACACTCTGGGAGCTTGTCAGTCTAGGCTAACCTGGTGGTCCTTATCTGTTGATAATACCTGTTTATGTAACTGAGTTTCAGACCCATTTATAGTTCCTCACAAGCTTCTGACATAGTTAACACATCTAGCCCATCACCCGGACATATTATAGCATTACAGTCACATTCTATTGCAGTAATGTGATAAGGATAGCAGATGATTAATGATCAGGTATGCAGGCTATAATTAATATTCTGTGCTGTTCATCCCATGGGAAACAGACCATGTTGTTTAAGTGACTTGCATTGATGACCTAGATGTGCTAAATATTTGTAGTGGACAGTGAAATGGTCAGGTCATGCAAGGTGGATCTGCTAGATTTTGTTTGCTTTCATCCTGTATGTTTCTATTCTTTCAGTTTTCCCACTGTTTTGTAGTTGCAAAATACGTTGTATTCTGGGAAATAATATATATGGGACATTTCATTGATTTACAGTATCTTTATGTCTAGACATATGGTACTTTGGGTTACAGACAACTTCAATTTGCAGTAGAGACCTGATGTATTCCAGACATTGGAATACATTGTAAGTGACACAAACTATTTACAAAACAAATAGATATTACATCCATATAGAATCAAGAGGCATTTTCAATTATTTATCCCATATAATATGGATCATATTGTTCACATCTGCTATAATTGGTTGCCGTTTCACTGCAAGGAAGACAAACGCATGTCTTACTGTCTACCACAGGATTCTCCAAAGTTGGTCCTGGAGGACAGTATTCATACCAGATTTTAAAAATAATTACATTCATCTAAATGGGGACATGCTAAAAATATGGCATAAATCCGGCCCTCCAGGACCACTTAGGAGAACCCTGGTCTACCAGCTTCTTTGGATCTGTACTTTTAAGCTGGAAATTTGTAACTTGCACTCTATAGGCCAAATCACTTCTATCCATTAGAGGATACTTGTTCAGTTACATACCCAAAAAGTATTTTTTATAGTGGCATAGGGTGGGTAAAGAATGATAAAAAGTCTCTAAAGAGATTGGGCACTTTTAACATTAATTATCTATTTCTCTGGTTCATGCCGTAGGATGTTTAGTGGAGAAGTCTGGTAGTTTCTTGAAGTGGACAATGAGTTACATCTTGTTTTAGAGGAATGGGAGTAACACCCATGATGTATTAACTAGTAATCCATGGTCATTAAAACGAATCCTCCTATTCATTGGGAGACAATGTAGGTTTTTGGGAGGCAACTAGAGAATCTGGGGAACAGTGTATCATTTTGAGGTCGCAAAGCAGTTTTTGCTCAGCACCTTATCTGAGACCCAAGAAGTGTATGCACTGCCACAGATGTACTAATTACTAATCTGTCACAGCATTAAAAAGACCATGTGGTAGGGGTTGCAAAATCCTGCCCCGTAAATATTAAGGAGGATGATTTCTGGTGATGATGAATCTTGTAGAAATACCTGCATATGCTGTTTTGGAGGTGCAAGAGAGAGAGTAGCCATTTATCCCTGCATTTGCACAAAGTAGACATCGTAGCCCCTTTCCCTTGAAGGGACGAGAAAGGCGTGGACTGCACTCAAAATGATAGAAATATATTTTCACAGATGACAAAGTATGTTACAAGGAGGTGGAACCACAGTGGAAGACTTTCAATATATATATATATTTAGGAGTTTGAATTTTATCACACTAAAGAAGAAAATTTGTTGAGCCATTTTCCATTAACGTTTGAGTGTGGTCAGTAAATTCCAGACTCACCCGATCTTCTGCCAACATCTGGACCCCTATCAAACAAGGTTGCACATAGACCACAGAATGGAATCATTAGTGACGTTGCAATGGGATGATCTGATAGGGATTGCAGAACAGGAAACACTGTCATTGTTGATTTTCCCTAATTTGGGAGCTGTCTTTGACACGGTGAACCACCATCTACTGTTGCATAACCTTTCCACTACTGCTAAAACTTTGACCAAGGCCCTCAAATAGTTTAGATTATTTCCGTACGGATGGAAATTAGGCGGTGAAATTGGGACCCTTCATGCCTCCTCCATTGTGTTCAGTGTGTATCCCTCTATAACTTCTCCCTATTGTCTAAATATAAATCTACGGCCTCTCTTTGCCATGAGTCATATTTTTGGCTCAAGTTCTTAACAGATAATAGACAGATATACATCCAGGCCTGTGCTTCTGAAACAATATGGAAGACCAAACATCTGCGGACTTCAAATTATGAGCAGCAAGTGATCCACTTAGCTCTAAATCTATGCGGGAAAGACCTATTTTTTTGGCAACAACAAACTCTAGAACTCTCCTTCCTCATGCCTAAGAAAGGTTTCTTTCAGTGGCAAGAGATGAGAACATTTTTACTCAAATTTATACACAAAATACTTCTTGACACCACCGTTGAGTTCCACCTACATCAGTTCTCTTTGTTTAGGACCTCATAAAAATTGGCCGTAGCATATGCAAAAAAACCTAGGTTGAGCATTGACCGCAGGAAAAGTGCCAGTAACGGACTACCACCGCTGTCAGTAGACAACAGAATCCGCTCTAAGGTAATGTGTCTTATGCACTAATGTGTGTGTTGATTGTTCTGTTTCAAACCCATTACCTCAAGGCAGGGTATACACTCTCTGAGAGGAGCGGCTTAGGGAAAAACCAGTCAGCATTTACCAGCTGTTGGCTAACTGTGGCTTTAACTATGGATCTTTCCCTGTTTAAGTAGTCTTTTCCCCATGCGTTCAGTGCTAAAAAAAATGTAAAGTCCAAATTTAGCTCATGAAATGCAATAATTGAACTACAGAATGTGATGGTACATTAAACTAAATGGATTTGGCCATTTTCAATCAATGCCAATAGGAGCAACTATTTTCACATGCTCGGAAATCAGTGTAATTCTAAAAAAAAAGCCATCTATTGGGCTTTTTTTGTTGGGCCTTGGCCAAAAGTCATCAGAAGTATTGTGTGGTCATTCTCACTCAAATCGGAAGGGTGGGTTTGGCTTGTTGAAAGGTGCTCTTTTCCAGAATAATAAACTTCTTCATTGGGATTTTAGGAGATAATTTATGCAGCTCCAAGTCATCATGGTAAACATGATGTGTGATCCAACTTATGACCAGTCCCTTGTGTGTTTTTCTTCAGCACTGACTTCACAAAATGCATAGAATGCGTTTGCGATCCCTTTTTTCACAGTAATGTTCGTCCACAAGTACACTGAAAATAACAAGCATTGGCAAAGCTAATATGTCCTCGCTTTGAAAGACTATTTGCTTTGGCAAGATGTTTTAGCCATGTTGTACACCATTGTAGCTGCTACTCAGGCTGGCTAAACACTAGTGGTTCGGAGTGGGGTAGATGGAGGTACAGTGGAATGGGGTAGAGTGGAGTGGGGTATATTGGTGTAGGGTGGAACAGGAGTAGAGTGGGGTGGGTGGGGGTAAATTTGAGTAGAGTGAGATAGATTGTGGCAGATAGGAATGAGGTATATTGGATTGGGGTAGATTGGAGTGGGTTAGATTGGAGTGGGTTAGATTGGAGTGGGGGAGATGGGTTGATTTACATGGTAGATTGGAGTGAGGTAGATTGGGGCCAGTTAGATCTCCAAAATCAGTCCTGGAGAGCTGGATCCATGCCAGATTTTTAAAATAGCTATATTTATCTAAATGGGCATATGTAAAAAAATCTTGCCTAGATCTAGCCCTCCAGGACCGACTTTGGAGAACCCTGATCTACCAGATTCTTTGGATCAGTAGTTTCAAGTTGGACATTTGTAACTTGTACTCTGTAAGCCAAATCACTTCTGCCTACTAGAGGATACTTGTTTAGCTATATATCCACCAAGTTTTTTTTCTATAGTGGCGTAGGGTGGGTAGAGATTGATAAAAAATCTTTTAAGAGATTCGGTACTTTTAACGTTAATTATATATTTCTCTGGATCTTGCTGTGGAATGTATAGTGGAGAGATATGATAGTTTCCTGAAGTGGACAAATATTTCGATCATGTTTTAGAGGAATGGGAGAAACACCCATGATGTATAAACTAATAATCCATGGCCATTGAAACTAATCCTGCTATTCATTGGAAGACAATGTAGGTTTTTGTGAGGCAACTAGAGAATCTGGGGAACAGTGTATCATTTTCCGGTCGCAAAGCAGTTTTTGCTCAGCATCACATCTTAGACCAAAGGAATGTATGCACTGCCACTGATGTACTAATCTCTCACAGCATTGAAAAGTCTTGTTTGGTAGGATTTGCAAAATCCTGCCCCAATAATATTAAGGAGGTAGATTTCTGTTGGTGCATTTTACAGAAATACCTGCAGATGTGGTTTTGGAGATGCAAGAGAGACAGTAGCCATTTATCCCTGCATTTGCACAAAGTTGACGCCGTAGCCCCTTTCCCTTGAAGGGATGGGAAAGGCATGGACTGCACTCAATATAATAGAAATATATTTTCACAGATAAAAATGTTGCTATAGTTTGTTACACATGTGGGACCACATTGGAAGACAACATCCATGGGTTAAAAAAAAGAAAAGAAACGACTTAAAATTCGGGCCCAGTGATTTCCAATGCATATATTTTCAGGAGTTTGAATTTGATCACACTAAAGAAGAAAACGTCTTTAGCCATTTCCCATTACTCTTTGAATGTGGTCTGTAAATTCCAGACTCTTTTGCCAACCTCTGGACCCCTATCGAGCATGTTTGTTCTTAGACCTTGAAATTGAATCATTGGTGCTGTTGCAATGGAGTGATCTGATAGGGATTGCAGAACAGGAAACATTGCCACTGTTGATTTTCCCTGGTCTGGGCGCTCCGTTGACATGGTGAACCACCATCTGCTGATTCATATTCTGCTAAAACTTTGACCAAGGCCCCCAAATGGTTTAGATTATTTCCTCACACATGGAAATTTGACTGTGAAATTGGGACCCTTCATGCCTCCCCCATTGTGTACAGTGTGTATCACTCTACAACGTCTCCCTATTGTCTAATATAAATCTACAGTCCCTCTTTGACATGATTGCAGGATTCATAATTTGGCTCAAATACATAAGTGATAGTAGGCAGAGATACATCCAGGCCTGTGCTTCTGAATCAACATGGAAGACCAAACATTTGCAGACTTCAATTTATGAGCAACAAGTGATTCAATTAGATCTAAATCTATACAGGAAAGACCTCTTTTTTGGCCACACTAAACTCAAGAACTCCCCCTCCTGCAAGTTGTCAATCACAAATTTTAAGCACAGCCCTCAGATCAAAGTCATGCATAAGAATGTTTTCTTGCAGTGGTAAGAGATGAGAAAAACCTGTACTCAGATTTGTACACAAAATACTTCCTGACACCAATGTTGATTCCCACCTTCATCAGTTCTCTTTCTTTAGGACCTCATAAAAATTGCCCTCTGCATATGCAAAAATCCCAGGTTGAAACTTGACCAAGGTGTGTGTGCATTGTTCTGTTTCAAACCCATTACCTGTCAAGGCAGTGTGTACACTCCCTCAGAGGAGCGGCATCGGGAAAAATCTATCATCGTTTGCCAGCTGTTGGCTAACTGTGGCTGTAACTATCGATCTTTCCCTGTTGAAGTAGTCTTTTTTTTTGCCTTCACTGCTCAGAAAAAATATGTAAAGTACAAATTTAGCTCATGAAATTCAAGAACTGAATTACATAATGTGAAGGGAAATTGAACTAAATTGATTTAGCCATTTGTAATAAATGCCAATAGGAGCAACTATTATGGTAGCCTGGTTAGATTGGAGCTGAGTGAGGAAGATTTGAGTGAAGTGTGGTAGAATGGGGTAGATTACAGTGGGGTGGGGTTGATTGGGTTCGATTAAGTGGAGTGGGGTAGATTGTGGTAGAGTGGGGTGGTGTAGACTGAAGTGGGGTAGATTGGAGTACGGCAGGGTAAATTGGGGTGGGGTAGATTGGAGCAGAGTGGGCTGGAGTAGATTAGGATAGATTGGAGTCAAGTGGAGTGGGGTAGATTGGGGTGCATTGGGGTGGATTAGGGTAAGTGTTGTGGAGTGAATGGGCACAGAGTGGAGTGGAGTGGCATGTTATGTCATGGAGTGAGTGGTGTAGGTTGTAGTGATGTGGAGTTGAGTGGCGTTGGGTAAATTGGAGTGGAGTGGGTTGGATTGGGAGAGATTGGAGGGTGGTGGATTGGGGTAAAGTGGAGTGGGGTAGATTGGAGTGGAGTAGTGTGGACTGGGTAGATTGGAGCAGAGTGGGGTGAGGAGGAACATCTGATGAAAGAAATTTGGCAGGGGAAGATTGAATGTGTGGCAGGCGGCGGTGGAGAACTATATTTTGAAATCGGGATCGGACCATAACGGATGAATTAAAGTGGCCTCTAGCAATATAAGAAATACGTACCGCTGGATTTAATGAATATCTCACCGCACCCTAGTATTTGGATTTGGAGCACGGATGCAGACGGACACAATTTCACTTTGTGCAAGATTTTAAAGATTCTTGACTGGTGGTTGAAATTTTCCTCTCAAGGAGGAACTCTAGAATAATGCATTTGAGCCCTGAGGAAGCCGGTGGGTTACCTTAACCACGGCGAAACGCATTGGCATAAGGGATTGGAGTTGAGAAAATAAAAAAAAGAGAAAAAAAGATCATCAAGAGCCCAAAGGATTATTGTTATGTTTTTGTAAAGAATATTGTCTGATATAGATTGTGATAAGTGGTGTGCTGCAAACATTACTTGAAATACTGTTCAATTTTAGGATTGTATATAGGGAAGTAGGGTGTTCTCTTCTCTCATTTGGTTGGCAAGCACCCATGGGGATTGCATTGAGGGTTTTCAAATAAGTGTGATCTCTGGTAGATTAAAGTGGGGTGGGGTTGACTGGGTTAGATTAAGCGGAGTGGTATAGATTGGAGTGGGGTAGATTGTAGTGGAGTGGCATATATTGGATCGTAGTGGAGTGAATGGGGTAGATTGGAGTGGAGTGTGGTTAACTGAAGTGGGTTAGATTGGAGTGGGCAAGGTAAATTTGAGTGGCGTGGATTAGAGTGAAGTAGAGGTGAGTAGGGTTGAGTAGATTGTAGTAAAGTGGAGTGGGGTAGATTGAGGTACATTGAACTGGAGTGGGGTAAGTGGTGTGGAGTGATTGGGCATAGAGTGGCATGTGTCTTGGAGTGAGTGGCATAGGTTGGAGTGGCTTGGAGTTGCATGCCATAGAATGCCTTAGAATGAAGGAGTGTAGCAAAGAGTTGTGTCGTAGAATGGAGTCGCTTGGCATAGAAGTGGAAGGGCATTACTGTGGAGTATGCATGGCGTGGTAGTGCACTGCCATTACAGACAACCACTTTTTCACTTGCAATTACATTTACACCGAAATATGGTTTTACTGTACACAAACGATAATGTGTGCAAATGCCATCACCTAGTGTATTGATGTGTTTTGATCATATTCAAATATTTGTTTCCACCACACTTAAAATTAAAATGTGCTTCATTTGTACTAGTTCTGATATATATTTGAGAACATCAGCACAGTTAATTTTTGTTGTGTGTTAGGGGGAAAAAAATCCTACACCGTCTCTTCTTACATTGGTACTCCACAGGATTGTCACAGAAATTCTCTCACTTTGAAGTCAGAGAAAGAAAAGTAAACACCAAGCTCCCTAAGAAGACAGTTTAACATTTGACCTCTGTCTTTGAATACACAGCAAATGTGACAAGATAAGACTAGATTTAAAGGCCTGATTACAGAAAGAGAGTCTGTGGAAGAATACTGTAAATAAGATTTGGGAAACGTGAGGGACGAGCTGAAGCTGGACAGCCTAAAGTAAATAAAGCCTGCAAACAGCCAGAAAATGTGAGTTACAAACCACAAAGCCAGTGGTCTGCAGTGGACGGAATGCATTCCTAGGTCAGCTTTCTGAATGTCCCCAAGATGTTTTTAGCAGGCTTCTACCTAAAAATCACTAGTAACCTTGTGGAGCCTAGTTCAGCATGCTGTGGATGGTAACATGTAGCTGTGAGTGAGCAGATTTCACCATAAGTGTTAATGGAGATGTGTGTTGAAAGAAAAGCTTATGTGCACAAGGGTGAATCAGCCACAGGAATTTACAGTAATTTCCCCTGCCTAATTTTCTGAAGTTAGTATTCGAATCTAGTGATGACGTGTTTGACACATTACATTGTCCCTGCTCATCAAGGTGTAGATGGTGATTTTTCCCTCATTTGCTTCCAGGCACGCACCCCGTGAGATGAGATGAGTTCGTCATCAGTCAAACTCTTACTAATATTGACACTTGAATGGGACGTCACTCACGCCCTTCCATTGAACAGCAGAAATTATTTTTCTTAATGTTGAAGCTGTTTGAGTGGCAGATGATGATAAGCATAACCACTTTCGAAATTACTTTGCAGCTTAGAGAAAAGGAAGTGTTTGTGCCTGAGGGCTTTAAACTGTAATAATGCAAATGAGCGTACTGAAGTGTGAATATGTCTGGCAAACCACTGCAACTCATCCAAGCAGCCATTTACTGATGGGGCTGTGTGCTTAGGAGGAGAAAAAAAGCATGTAACTAAAGTAATTGTGTACACGTCTCTCTAGTCTGGGTATCTTCAAAAATCGAAAAGCAATATCAAAGTGTCATGAAATATATACACACGTCAATGTAACATATCATCATGCTACTGTATTACTTGTTCTTTTTTCATTTTATTTTCATAGCGATTTTGCAATGGCAGTGTAGAGGGTTTCAAAATATAGAAAACATAAAATAGGCTGGTCAGTAAAACATGGTAGAATTTATTGTAATCGCGCAGATCGAAAGGGACAAGCCAAATAATGTAGGTGTAACTTAAAAAGAGTGTGAAAAGAGTTTGAAATGGAGACAGCACATGTAGACAGAACATTGGTTCAGTCAAAGGAAATGGACAGAGGTGACGAGAAGTGAGACAGCGCACATGGAGAGAGGCTGAGGGGCGAGAGGAAACAGCCAGAACTGTGTGGCAGAACAAAGATTGTGAGTACCTACATAGACATAAAGATGGGAAGGGCGAAGACCATATGTGCAATCAAAATCTATAAAGGGAAAAAACGGATGATAAGTAGAGAATGATCACAAAAGAGGTAAGACAAGTGAGCCGAAAGCGAAACCTACTAAAAGTGTAGAGGCTCCCGTAGTTGAAGACTGATTGCTGTTACATTAAAGCCTACCAGGAGACCAAGGGAAAGAGTTGAGCAATTATTCAGACAAGGAAAAAGTTAGAGTGAACACTTTCTGGCATGATTCATCAGTAGGGGATTCATTCTGCAAATGTTGTGTTGTTGGTACCTACAGGTTGGAGAGACAGAATATGTGAGCAAAGAATGGAAAATGAACACAGGATTACTTCAAGGTCTTTGAGGGGGGGGAGTGAAGGAAAGTTGAAGGTTGTGGAGCACAGGCAGAGGCATCGGAACATAGAAGTAACTTCTCCTTGTTGGAATTATGAAGAATAGAAGAATAGAAGTAACTTCTCCTTGTTGGAATTATGATGACATGAATCAATTATTCAAAACGCACATACAAGGAAAGTATTGAGAAATACCAAAGATGATGGGTAGAATGCTTGAATTATTCTCGGCCACAGGTAATTACTATGGACTGCAATCCAGTCCAGTGTTATTTTGCCAAAGAGGAGCCAGCCATATGCAAATCAGTGTTGGTCCTGGTCTAATAGAAGCAGTCCAGCCTGAACTGCTAATCCAAGTCCCATCTGAGTGGGAACATAAGCAGCTTCAGATATGTTTCTTCCTATTTGGGCCCCGTCAGTATGGTGCAGCTTAACTCCCATGGCACATTGAGCATGGACCAAAGTCTGGGCATACCCTTTGCACATAGGCTATTGCACTGAGGAATCCAAAAACTCAATGGGCCGTTTGCTTGAATTCATCTTCGCAGCTGGTTATTACCCTGGGCTGACATCCAATCCATTGTTTTTCTGCTCACCAGGCCACCTCAAGGAGGAAGCAGCCATACTCACATCAGCTTAGGTCTTGCTCCAATAGGAAAAGCCTAGCCTGAACTCCCAGTCCAGGAATGTAAACATGGGAATATAGTGTGCTTGAGCTCAGAGGCTGAACATGCAAGTGCAATTACACCTATACAAGTGGATGACATCTTCCTAGTGTGGCGTTTGGCACATGGGAGGCCCATTGGTATGGGCAGTATGTCTCTGGTTTCCCTCTGCAGGGATACCAAGGCTGAAACAGAATACTGAGAATGAACAACTCTGAATGTTGCAGACAGTCTATTTTTCAGCGGTAAAAATACCTGATGCCCATAGATTCTGCAAAGAATGGAAATCTCGGTCTTTCTAACACTGGATTGAAGGACATAGGTGGTGTTTTGAAGTGTGTACCACACCAGACCATGCAATACCTGTTCTGTTGCTAAATCACAGGCGTCTTTTTCTCGTGCTCTTATTCCAACTATTTTCTCATAGAATAAAACGTGCGTCAAATACCCACATATGTCTTGAAAAAGTTAATTTGCACATGGGCATTATATGCTTTAAATTATTCTCCATTAGTTCCTCACTCGTGCACACTTTGTTGAAGACGTAGATATTTTCAATGCCACCATGCAGTCACATATTCATAACACATGCATGGCACATTTCTGTTTATTATATTGCATGTCACCTTTATTATTGCACATAGCATCTCAACTGATACTAAAAATAAATGCCTAGAGTGTTAGGGTTAAAACCAGTGTGATGTTTAAAAGATAGCATCATTGAAACTCAATGCATTATTAATGTAACAGTTAAAATGTTTTAAAGCTTTATAGAATTTTACCTCGACCAGTTAACTAGTACATTGATGTGCTATAAAATGTGCTTTTCACTATAACTGGAGTTAGCATTACAGCTACCAACTGCACCTCCTTTTTTGCACTAATTCAGCTCAACCACCGTAACCTTCTTACATTGTCCTCTGCCTTTTCCCTTATGGCCCCAGACGAGCTTTGGACTCTACGCTGGTTTTCTAAACTCTCCAGTTTCCCAACAGAACCCTTCATCATCAAACTATTAAGCTACTTGCAATCTATTTAATAATATTGTGCTCCACCTACACATAATGCTTTTAATCTTAAGTGGTCAACCCACTGCTGTAGGCACCAGTTGACCACTCTCCCTTACCTACTGATCTGGATTCCTTCAAGTTCCCCCTCCTGGATCTGCTCTCGCACCAGTATCAAAATATGTCACTTCAATTGACAATAACTACCTCTCTGGTATTGTCTCACCCTCTCGATCAGCATTCAGCCTAAGCAACCACTCCACTGGAAAGCTACTCTTGCATTCATGGGTATCACCACCACATGGTGGACTGATTTTCATTTATTTCTCTTGTGGATCTTTCTCAGTCTCCTTGTGTTCTTTTCACTTCCCACCCAGACCTGTGCCAGCAGTCATCCTCAGGATTCTGTCCACAGCCTGATCATTTTCTCTGCCTTCTACGTCACTTTCATTGATGACATCAACTCCTCTTTGACTTCTCTTACCACCTCTTCACTGATAGCACATGAATATTGTATTCATTCTCATCGTTTGCCACCACTTTCAAATAAAAATCTTTAGTTTATTTCTCAGCCAACAGGCACTAAATTGTCCTCTATGCTCAAGCAAGAATGAAACAATTTACTTCTCAATACCCAAGATGCCTAATTACCTGACTACCTCTACCCACATCCTTCTGACAAACTAACATTGCCTCCGTCTGCTAGTGACTATGCTGTGCTATTTGACCTGAGCATAAGACTGGCATGCCTTTTAAACTCTACTCCCGCCGCCATGTTGCAGCTATGTATGGCCTGGAGAACACACCTAAACCTATCCCTGATATTTGCAACATCCTCTGATCAGAAAGTGTGCATCTCCTCTTGTCTCCTCGACAGAATTATCTACTTCAATATTTAGATAGTTCTCAGCCTCCACAGGCATGCATCAACGTCTCCTTACGGTTGTACGACGTAACAACGCAGAGAAATAGGTCGCAACACTTCACCACACATGTTTTTTACCAGCCATTTGTTTACACTGTGTATGTTTTTACAAAGGACGCCATTACCACACATTGTTTATTCATTTAAGAACAATGTATTTGTTTGGGGAGATCCCCCACAGCCCCCAACTTACCCTAAATGCGTGGTAAAGGCATCCGTTGTAAAAACATACACGTTGTAAAAACATGCATGCTTAAAAATGCGTAGTAAAGTCACAATGTGGTAAAAACCTCATTGTAAAGGCTGTTCTCCTCTCACTAGCACCACCAGGGCAAATAGCTGTCTGCCAAACAAAAGGCTTAATTTAGATCCCTAACCCTTGTCTGTAAATCCATATGTTTCATTCCAGTACTACTGTCTCTCCTAGATTCTCTTGGGTAATGCGATCCACTAATATCAATCACCTATCCGCCCCGAAACCACCCTGCTCCACATATGTTTGTATTTTGAACTACTGTCACCGTTTCACTGACATACACTTGTTAGTTAACATCTGATAGAGACATCTAGCCGCAGATTCCTTAACTTAGAATATCCCCAGGCATCAGAGTGGATCTGGAATTTTTTTGCAGCAGCACCTCTGCGTGCCGGGGGACGACCCCACACGACCCCACACTGACGTCGTCCACGTACATGACGTCAGTGAGGTCATATAAGTCCCCCCCAGCGCACTGATCTCAGTGTCCTTCTTTTCCACGTGCAAAGCGGGTCCGGAGTGAGCAGTTCCTCTGACCTCTTTTCGGGCCTCCTTTTCGATGCTTCGCGTCAGGAACAGTGTGCGATGCCTTCGGGCTTTAAGACTTGACACCTGAAGCCGAAGTCTCGACGGGAGCGCCGTATGAAGCTTCTCTCGGCACGGCTGTCCCGGTCGGAGTCGTCTCGCCCCTGGCCTCTTCATCGCCGGCAGGTCCCTATACTGTCCGGTTCCGCCGTCAATCGCCCTCTGGGGTCCGGGGCCGTCGTTCACCACTTGGTAAGTCGAGGCGCTTGTCGCCAAGGTCTTCGACCTCCCCTTCTTCTGTTGTCAGGGGCACTGGTTCCCGGAACATCCGGACATGCGCTCCCGACAGTCGCCCCCCCCCCTCTAGCCGCCCTTTCCGGGTGTGGGGGCGACTCGGGCCCAGATGGAGGCATATGTGCGGCTCTGCAGGCGTCCCTTGGGTCCTCTCTGTTCCTGGGGCCTCCTCGGGGCCTCTGCTTCTTGTGGGATCCCTGACAGACTCGCCGGCGGGTTCGCCCCCGCGCCAATTGAGCCTTTGCCCCCCAGGAACGTCAGAGATGTGGTATCGTTGGGGTGTGGCCCGGTTGGTTCCCCCACTACGGTCCACATGGAGTCGTTAGGGCGTGGCCCAGCTGGGTCCCTCTCTACGTCCCACGGCGCCTCTGCCGCGCCGTATAGCTCGCTGGTGGTGGTGTTGCAGGTGGTTGCCGGTGCTCATAACCTTGCCTTGAGCACACCCCGGGCTTCCGGGCAGGCGTCGCCGGAGGTATTGTTGCCAGTGCCCCCCTTGGAATTTGTGGAGCCTCCTCAGGAGCTCCCAGATCCAGCAGGCTCTTCGCCTCTCAAGAGCCCCTTCAGGATCCTCATTCTTCAATGGGGCTCCCTTCCGTGGGGCGTTGGTCACACCCTCAGTGTCTTGGGAGTGTCAGCTTACAACCCTCCCCCACTGATGAGCTGTTGTCCACTCCATGGAGGGCTACCAAGGTTGGTGAAGCTTTTTTGAGAGTGGTCTCCTTGGCCACTCGCATTTTAAACATGCAACCCCTTACTGCCCCCTTGTCTGTGGACCCCTTGCTTGAATGTGGAGCCGCTTCTGCCCTTTGAGACTTCCCATTATGATGCCCTTTTGGGTACCTGGTTCCGACCTGCTGCAGGTGACCCGGTAGCTCGTTTAGTTTTGGACCGCCACCGTCCAGCTCCACATGATCCTGTTTGTCTTTTTGGGCACCCTGATGCGCAGGGGTTTGTGTTGCGGACTACCTTTCCTTCCCTGCCCCCTCTACCGCTTCCTCCCTCTCGGGAGCCCAGATGACTTGAGTCATGGGGTAGGGACATCTTTGCATCCACGAGTGCAGCCTTACGGTCCTTAAATACAGTGTGTGTTTTGGCTCGTGCTACCTCTGCCCTGTGGGACTCTGCAGAGTTTTTGCTTTCTGCCACCTCTGAAGATGCTCGCGTTGATCTCCTTCACCTCCTCCGGGATGGCCACGTCCTTGCAGAATTCACAATACGCTCAGCCTTAGATACTGCGGATTCTTTGGGCAGAGCTATGGCGAATTCTGTTGCCTTAAGGCGTCATGCTTGGTTGCGAGATAGCGTCTTTCCTGAAAATATCTGGGAGCGACTGGTTGACTTACCCTTTGATGGGGTTTTCCTGTTTGATGCTCATGCCGAATCAGAAGTTCACCGGCTCCTTGCAGGCTTTCGTCCTCCCACTTAGGTCTTCTTAGGCCTGTCTTCCGTGGTGGTGATATTTCATTTTGCATCCTTTAGATGCGCTCTGTGTTTAACATGAGCAGTGAGCCTTACGTCTTCTTTTTTCTCTGGTCAAGGGTGATTACCGTTTAATTGGCATCCCTTTGATGCGTTTTTCTTTAAGCTGCCTGTTGGCCTGCTGTGGCCGTGTTCCACAGGTTGCTGTGTCTTCTGACTGTGGGATTGAACCGGTGCCTCGGATCAGTAATGTCATACTGCTCGGAACTCATGTTCACGGGTTCAGTTTGTTACTGCGCTCTTTTGGCTTGGCTTATTGCCCTAAGAGGTGTTCCCCGTTGTTAGGGGTATGCATACTCCATGTGGGGTACTTATATGTTATGTTATTTTAATAGGACTTCTAAAGCGCTCTGTTACCCTGAGGTGTCCTGGTGCTGTATATATGCTATTATATAGCTTTGCTTATCTCACCTGGGCATGGAGATCCCGTGGGCTCCATGCGTCGTTTAGTGGTCCGTTGTACGGTGTTCTATGTTTTTCCCTGGTGCCATCTTCTGACACCATGGTCATCCACCTCCTTGGGAGGTTTCATGGTCTCATCTTCAAAAACGGCTTCTACCTGCCCTTACTGTACTAGGTATGATCCGGTATGGACATGTTCATGCTCCTGGCTAGTTCTGACTCTACATAATTATATGTATACATGCCGTTGCCTTGGTATTCCTCTTCCTACGTCGCCACCTCTTTTAGAGGCTGCGAGCTTTGGACCAATATCTCCATGTGTGTGGGATCTTTTCTGAGTTGTTGCAAATTGCCCATAGGTTCCTCCTTGCTTCCGCTTACTGAGGTGATTTCCTAATTTCACAGATGCTCCCTTTTGGGTGCTCGATACTGCACGTGTTTTTTCTGGAGTGTTGGTCTCGGATTCTGAGATTCTTCCCACCATTCGTTAACTTGGTGTTTATCGCCACTTCCTTCGGATATGCCCTTTTTCCAAATGATCACCTACTATTGTTAAAGCTATGCCTGCAGGACAGCTCTTCTAATGGCAGTGGTCCTTGACTACTGCCTGCAAGTCTATATTGTGGGTTGTTTCTCACTTTGGCTTCATACTGCCCGGTCGGGCACTCTTATGCTTCTTGTGTAAGCCACTTTAAGGTCTCTCTGGCTGTTTGCCTGCTGCACATTTCTACCTGCTTCAGCAGGTTTAGCATTGATGCTAATTGCCCCTAATTACCCTTTTTGGTATTGGGTGTGCACTTGGCATGTTTCTTGACCCACAGGCTATTCCCAACGCATTGCTCAGGTTCTAGCTCTTGCCTTTGGGCTCTTGACACCGGCTCCTTCGGCTTCCTTCTATAGGCTAGTCTGTTAGGCTCGGGTTGCATCTCTTCAAGTTCCTTTCAAGCTTGGGTCAGTGTACTCATCGTGCGCCATTAAGCGGAGAGTGGTCCATCTCTCTCTCTCTTTGCGCTGGTATAGGGCTCATGCCGTTCTACCTGTCATTTTTATATGGGTATGGGGTAGCGCCATTCTGGCGTTTTAAGGATATCTACTATTCCGTTATTTCTGCTCTTTCGAGCTGCTTGGGTTGCTGTCTGGCTGTTCCGCCACAGCTTTCCCCCTTTATCCGTCAACCTGTTGCCGGATCGGATGCTTGGTGATTCTATTGTTCTTTCACAGACCCACCTCCCCTTTGGGGTATGGCTGTGGTATCTATTCTAAGTTAAGGAATCTGTGGCTAGATCTCTCTATCGGATGTACGCGTTACTTCCGTTCGGTAACGATGTATCTGGTAGAGACGTTGTCTAGCCGCAGATTCCTTAACGCCCACCCAGCGTCCCCGTTCTGCGAGAACCTTGCTGAGTGGTGTTCTCCGCTGGCCTCTTCAGTTGTCATTAGGTTAGCTCTCACAGGAGTTCAGTTTGTGACTTCCCTCTGAGTGTTTCCATATACAGTTAACCTCTGCTGAGGGCTTCTTTCCTGTAATACGGCTTGAGGAGATTTGTTTTCCTCTCCAGTTACCTTCCCTTTTCTCTATTGACTCGGGCCCTGGTCTCCTCTTGGTCGTCCATTTTCGGGGTCGGTTGTGCTCTGGTTTTAACCTCCGTTATTATAGGGAAAGGGCCAGTCTTTTCATCCTTCCTACGGTGCACTGTTCTTCTGTGCTCCGTTCTTCATAGACATAGTTCTACATGGCAATATCAGTCTCTTTAGGTCTGTTGAGATGTTCTTCCCTCGTTGCACTCAGGGAAGGGTCTTCACTTAGCTTGCGGGGCTTTTTCTCACAGCTTTTCACTTATGTGTAGGCAGTGTCTAACTCTGTCTTTTATGATGGTGTCTCCACCATCCTCCTTCTTGTGCAAGGATTTTTCATCCCTCGCACACTGTTCCCATAGTTTCACTGTTTTTTGTTGGTTGCTCCGCGTTCTGCAGCGGAAAAGTTTCTTCGAAGAAAACTGACGTCAGCGCGCCGGGAGGGACTTATGTGACCTCGCTGATGTCACATACGTGGACGATGTCAGGGCGGGGTCGTGTGGCGCCGTCCCCCGGCGCGCAGAGGTGCTGCTGCAAAAAATTCCAGATCCAGTCTGATGCCTTGGGATATTCTAATTTAAGGAATCTGCGGCTGCACAACGTCTCTACCAGATACATCGTTACCGAAGGTAAGTAACTCGTACTTCAATCCTAACTCCTTACTTCATGTTCACTTCAAGAGCCTAACTCTTCTGTCTCCAAGACCAGCACAGATGACCTTCCTAATTGTTGACCTCCATGATATGTATTTAACTAAGTGTTAGAAATCGAGTCTCTATTTGGCAGAGGTATGCACCCTGTACAAGTAGGGACTGCAATTCTAGCCAGGGTAAGTCAGTCACACATTTAAATCAGTTTTTGCTCATCCACTGGTAGCTTGACACAGAGCAGTCAGGCAAAACATAAGAGGCAATGTGTAAAGCAGTTGTGCATAAGTGGGTACATTTACACAGTGAAAACACCACAAAAAAGATTCCACAACGAGATATGAAAATAGTATCTCTTTTACTCTTCAAAACAAGATTAAAACTATAAGAATCCCATTAAAGCTTCTCGAGTTACGAATACTTCAACAATGTACAATGCTGAGAGAGCCCTTGCGGTTTCAGTATTTCCTTTACGGTTACACTGGGGAAATGACAGTGATCCATGCCGTGGATCGGGAATAGACTTTCTCCCCGGTTCAGCGCAAAGCAATGCTTCCAAAGTTATTACAGTCATAATGCAATATCAAGTTTGCGGGAGACTGATCTACTCGCTCCATTCGGGGCTGCCCACTAGATCGCTGGTGGTTGCAGGGACCTCGAAAGTCCCAGAGAGCACAGTAACTTTTTCAGGGGATTGCAGCAGTGCTGTTGTCCTCAGGATTGGGACCCGAATTGCTGGAGTCTCCTCTTTTTGGATATAATGTGGGTTTTAGAGACAGGGAGGACAGGCGCCTGTCTTTCCTTGATGCATGCAGAGTGCGCTAGGTCACAATGGACTGCCTTCAGGCGCTGCCGCATCAGCGAAGTCAACAAACACAATGGTCTGCGCACAAGTGGGCAGACACAGCGGTTCTGCATTGGTGCACCACGCTGATGTGTGTGGATGCCCTAAAGCGGCTGCTGACACTCTGCAAAAGCCCAGGACTGGCAGAGGGCAATTCAGGCAGCGCCAGACTCCGGATTTTCAGAGCCTAGCAGTTGTTGTTTGTGTGAATGAAATCTTTGATGGCTCTGAGATTTCCTGAACAGGGGGCAAGCCACCAAGGACTTGGACTTACTTAGTTTGCAAAAGGCTGTAGAGAACAGGTCCAGTCCTTCTCACTGCCCAGCTCAGAGGCAGCAAACCAACACAGCAGAGAAGGTAGCAAAGTGTCAGTCCCTCCTGTAACCCAGCAAGCAACAGTCCAGCACAGCAAATCAGTTAGCAAAGTGGCAGTCCCTCCTATAGCACAACTCTTCTTGGCAGAGTCTCCTAAAGACCCCAGTGTGAACTAGTGAGAGGGGTGGGGGTCATAGATCGAGCTCTGTCTGCCAGCCTATTCATGCGGGGGTAAATCAGTATTTTGTGTAGGCCAGGCCACTGCCTAGTCATGTGTATGTGCCAGCTCCTCTCATCCCTCTTGCCATCAGTATGCATATGAATGCAGATGCAGCTCCAGTGTCTTCATTTTGTGGCTGTTTAGAGGTAATGCCCAAAGTTTCGCTGTCACCCCACCACAGATGTTTATTGGAGATAGGCTGTAAGACACACCAGAGAGCTAAGAGCAGAGAAATGTCCACTTTCTAAAGTGACATTTCTAGATTAGTAATACCAGACACAAATTTACCACCAAAGACGATTTGTTATTACTGATTCAGTGATATAAAACATAAATCAGCTACCACTCTGCAATCAGGAATTACACTTAAAAAGGGGGTTTAAGGAACTCCCAATGTTAACCTATGAGAGGAGTAGTCCTCACAGTAGTGAAAACAAACTTGGTTGGTTGTCACTACAAGGACTTGTAAAACAAAAAGGTACATGTCCTACCTTTTACTTTTACAGCACCCTGTCCATAGAGCTACCTTAGGGCTACCTAATATTTAATGAAATGGGAGTTTAAGGCTTGTCAAGTTGTTGTAAATGGCAAGTCAAAGTGGCAGTAAACTGCGCCCACAGGCCCTGTGGCAGGCCTGAGTTAGTTTTGAAAAGCTACTTTGGTGGGTGGCACAATCAGTGCTGCAGGCCCACTAGTGGCATTTGATTTACATGCTCTAGGTATATGGTATACCACTTTACTAAGGACTTATAAATTAACCGAATATATCAATCATGGATAAACCAATTGTCATCACATTTTAGATAAGAGCACATGCATTTCAGCACAGGTCAACAGTGGTAAGGTGGTCAGAGTTCTAAAGCCAGCAGAAACAAAGTCAGAAACAGAGGAGGAGGAAGGCAAAAAGTTTGGGGTACCCCTTCAAAAAGGGTCATTTCCAACAGTAAGGATGTCTGTCATGTACTGTCATACGTAATGTACTGTCCTGCCAATGGACTTCAATACTTTTCTATGTGACCACACTACACCAATGTACTCCTCTAACACCATGTTACTATGCACACCATATGTTCTCCAAATACTTGGGACCTGATTACAAGTTTCAGGGAAAGGGTTACTCCGTCACAAATGTGACGGATATCCTGCCTGCCAAATTACAATTCCATTATATCAAATGAAACTTTTAATACGGCGAATGGGATATCAGTCACGTTTGTGACAGAATATCCCATCCACCAAACTCGTAACCAGGCCCTTAGTTCCTATTCAGTGATACAATGAATATCAAAACTACACAAGCGTCGGGGATGGACTATTGTTCGTTGTGTTCCGCCCTTTATAAAAGACAAGGTAGTTCAAAGGAATAGTTTTCTCTGTTCACCCCAAACAAATATTGCAAGTGATCACTATTATTGATAGCTTACAGTCACATAGACCAAGGTAGATTGTTAGGGGGAAGTGGCCTTTTTTATATTCATCTCCAAAGCTGCCTTTTATTTCATAGAAATACAAGCAAACTATTAGCAAGATTTGACTATATTGCAAACTAGTTTGCTATGAACGCATAATGGTCTATTTCTGTAATGGAATCATGATTTCATACTGATATCATTTTATGAGCTGAAAAGCGGAAAAAAGTTTTGCATGGTTTGATCATTCGGTTGGATAGTTATCATGGCCGACTTTTGTAACCCAACATGCTTTTTGTATTTTTAGGTTAGCCGTAAGCATGAGTCAAGTGCAAAGCATCGCTTTGATGAAGGGCAAGCGAAATGAAAAGTGTAAATATTTATTTTATCCCCTTTCCAGTAGTTGAAAAAACACCTGGAAAAGATTAGGGTCTGGATCATGGTGAACTTTCAAGAATGTTTAGCAAGGTCTTGTAGCACAAACTGCATCAGATAAGGCAGAACCCTGGGGATTATATAGATGTTTTACACATGTGAGAGAGCTATTAGAGTATAGATGACATTGCCAAGTATTAAGCCTTCAGACTGTTCAGTGGAGCAACACACTGATAACATTGACTTCAAATGTGGCCATCACCCGCAGCAGCAGAAAAGCAGTACAGGGGGATTTTGGATCTGCTTCTGTAAAAGAGAAACTAGCAGGGCATTTTTATTTAAACTTTCTACTGTAGAAATGACTGATAATCTCATGCATCAGCACAGCTTTCCTCCAAAGTCTGGTATGTTAACCTTTCACATCTGCCAGCAACTTGCCCCCTCTCCCATAATCCTCTTCTCTCCCAACTCTTCTACCTCGTCTTCCTGCCCTGCATTTACACACAGTACTTCATGTGTTGCAATCAAACGTCGACATCAGACTATTGTATTATTATCATCATATACACAATGCTTTAATTGGGCCGGTACTATCCGGTACTGAGTACCAGCACTTTCTTATTTTGAGCATGGGAGTACCTGCACTTCACAATAGAGTCATAATACTTTTAATTGGAGAGTACCGGCACTTCTCAGAAACAAGAATGTACTCGGGTACCTGCACTTCTATTTTGCCACTTCAAGCACTGCATATGCATACATGTAATTTGGAATCACATAAGTTCTTTGCTCTGTGTTTGTATGACAGTAGGCACTACGGCAACATTGATTTAGACATACGTACATACAGTCACAGCCACCATTTCTATACTTTAAACAGCTCAGTTTGCAGTCCTTTCAGAAGGATGAGTGTCCTGAAGATTCCTGAAGCTGCCTATGTACTTGTATTCAACCAAATGTGGAAGGTTGCCACGGGGAGGGCGGGGGAGGGGCACAGGAGGTTACTATCTCTACACATCATGAAAACACGTGACAAGCAAACACTCTTTCACCCCTAAATCACTCACCTTTTCTGTTTTCTGAGAAAACAATGAAGGAACTGTGTGCTCAGAACTGGAGCACTGAATTTCCATCATGTGTGCTTACAGAATCTTTTTTCTTGGGTGTGTACAACCTCTGTTACTTCTGACCTGTTCTACCCTATGCTAGAACAGATCGAACATTGGCTAGAACACAAATGAACTCAATGGTTGATGTTGCTCAGCAGAACCAGTTCCTCCAGTGACAATGCTGATGGAATCTCTTGGAAACAGTGTTTAATTTGTGTAAAAAAAAATGTGGGGATGCCCCAAGCTAATGGAGGGTGCATAGCTTTAATTAACCACCTTAGGCCCTTATGCTTCTTTAATCCTTTGCCAGACACCTCCTGCCTCTTTATCTCACTCTTGCAGGATGCTACTTTTCCCCCTTTACGACTCCCTTTCGGTCTTTCTCTTCCTCTGTCCTTATGTTTTGTTTGTTTTTCGAATTCTTGCTCTCCTGAAAAGTCTGGTCAGGAAAAATAAGTGCCGGTTTCCAAAAACAAGTGTGGGTGGCCGCCATGGGCAACCACTGGCTCGAAATAAGCACTGAATGAATCTGATTTCTAAATAAAGTTTGTAGGCGGCAGCAAAACGACATCCACTTTTCAATATTGTGTTCATTATATGACTGGCATTCATGAGCGTCCACAGAATTTTTTTCCAGGAGGACGGCCATCATTTTAACGTCATCGGAGGAGATTTGTGGGGAATTGATCGACCCGCTGACTTTGGCAATCTTGGCCTTGGAACATAAGGTTTTTGAAATGCTATGGGGGGAGCAGTCGTCATTTTCAGAGTCTCTTGGTTGGTCAGGTTCCTTGCACATATTAAATACTGCCTTTTTCACCACCATCTAGGTATGTTCAGCAAATTAGACCTGTTTTGTTCCTTTGATGGTTTTGTGGCGTCCTCTCTTGCCTCTTGTTATGGATATTATCCTCACCCATCTGTGATTTATGTCCTTTCCATTCCAGGTTTTGGTAGTTGCATTTCAGTTCAGAAAGTCCACGCACTTTTTGGTCGATTTGGGACTCTTTTTAAGTTTTTGGGGTTTGGCAGTCTTATGCTATCTAGAACAGAGGATATGTTGAGCTAGAACTTGACCAGCAATGTTTGCTTCAACTATTGTATGCCTGCTTTTTTTGGTAGCTCTGTAGGTATTTTATCGCCTCTATGTTAATGCCATTGAAGTATCCGATGCGGATTGGTAAGAGGTTGGTGCGGTAATCAGTTTGTACGTTAGATTGGTGGAGCCGAAGAAATGTTGACCAAGTCTGGGTTTGCACACATATGAGCGTTTTATAGGGTTAAAGCTAATGAAAGTCATCAAGTGACTGGAGAGGTAGCTAGTTTGTGGATTGTTACATCGTGATTAGGGCTCCCAGTTCTATGGAATTTATTTTGAACATTTCCATCTATATTCATCAATCTTTATTTTTTGGGCAATCTTATCAATACTTATCCATTTTTATTTTGGGTTTTATGAACATATGAAGTTGTAACTAGCATTTACCCCAGTATTGGAACTTTCATAGATTCCCATGCTTTGTATCATTCCCCGTCGTCGGAATGGGAGCCTCGGTAAATAGAAAATACCTTAGTAGTAAGCACAAAGTGAAAAAATAGGCCTAGGCCTCATCTCATTTTGTAGCTTATCCACCTCTTTTTGTAAAAGAGACCAAATTCCTGCAGTAGCCAATCAGAGCAGCCTCACCCCATAGAACCTTCCTGAGAGAGCCTCAGAGCCTTAGATTTTCTACCGCACGTTGTGCAAGGGAGTCTCCATTGAGCTTTGCTCAGTTTCTTCACTTCTTAGTATTTTTCTTCAACTTGTGCCTAAATTTTTCGTCATGTCTGACAAGGGGAAGAAAGCACTTTTTAGAGCCTGTGCTACTTGCTCAAAAAAAGAGGTTGTTTGTTGAGGACAAACATGAAGACTGCATATATTGCTTATATCCGGATCATAAGGCCACGGACTGCAAGATTTGCAGGACCTTCTCCACCAAGACCTTGAGGGACAGAGAGGGACGTCTCCTCACCTGGCTACAGAAAATGAAAGACCGTAAGGAACTTATATCTTCTGACAGTGAGGACTCCTCTTCAATGGTGTCATCAAGAAGGTCGAGAAAGAGGGGTAGGTCTCCCCCTTCTACATCCGAGGAGCCCCATGTCACGGCCTTACCTGGGACCTCTGATAGGTCTGACAGGCCTGCTTCCCAAAAATCTCCTCACCACGGTGAAAAGGAGAGGCAGGGAAAGCTTGAGGAGTCGCAACCTGCAAAAAAGGCTAAGAAAATCGTTCCTGTGACTTCACCACCCTCTGACAAGGATAGAGGGATGAAGAAGCCTTCTACTGCGACTCAGGAGGTCGTTTCAGACAAGAAACAGCGCTCGTCGACGGTGAAGACCTCAGGTACGCCGACGATTTCTGTCAAAAAAGTCGTGTCTACAAAATCGCCCTCGTCGACGGGCTCGTCGACGACGGCACCTGCGCCGTCGACGATGTTTAAGACGCCTGATGCCTGTTCCTCGTCGACGAGAATGACTTTCTCCACGTCGACGGCGATGATGGCGAGAGTCGCTGCGACGACGACTACGAGGACGACGTCGACGACGACTGTGTAGACGACCCCTGTCTCCATGCTGCTGACGACGAGTTCGTCGACGGTCCCGTCGACAATCCAACCATCGTCGACGATGACCATCTCTTCGTCGACGACGAACATCTCCCCGTCGACGACTCAATCCTCAACGACGAGCGTGGTTTCTTTGTCGGCGCCTCCGTCGACGAAACAGCCTCTGCAGTTTCAACCGTCGATGACGATTCCGTCGACGCCGTCGACGACAGGAAAAATTGTTCTTTCTCACAGAAAGAGACAAATAACACCGGAAATGACATCCCCACGACGAGTTTCAACGTTACCTCTGAATTTATTGCTGGATGACGACTCTGATGAAGAGGCTTATAGCGATTTTGGCCAGGCTTATAGCCCTTCTGATTTACAAGTAAAGGTGCAGGACATCAGTTCTGAGGAAGGGGAGATGGAACAACAACAACAGTATGTTCCACAACAATACTATGAACAACAGGAAAGGCCAGGCATGCAGGTTCCTTTCCAGAAACCTACTCGTCCATCTCAGCAGGAGATGGTGGCGATGCCATCCACTCTCATTTCTGATCTACAACTAATGTTGCAGGACTATCGGAGGCGATTTCCTACTTCTCAGGAGGTTCAACAGGTACGCCCTCCTACACCGCCGCCTCAGTTATCACAGCCTGTGGCAGATCATTCTTTGCCTTCAAGAGGGCGTGACGCAGAGCTTGTAGTGCATCCACAGGAAGTGGTGCCAGTTCGGGATGATACGGATGTTGACACTGCCTCATCGGATGTAGATCAGCAAGTGGACCCTGACCAAGACCAGAATGTCGACTGGAATCAGAATGACCCTTGAGATCCAGATGTCACAGGGGCTGATACCGCAATCTCTCCTCCAGCAGATATCGGAGGCTTTCACAACTTGATGGAACGAGCTTCCAAGAGATTTGGCCTTCCGGTTACCACGGTTCAGTCCGAGTGTTTTTTGTATGATTTCAAAGAACCATTCCGGAAATCCGTACGTTCAATTTCCATCATTGAGCATGTTTGGTCTGAAGGCTTAAAAGCTATGCAGAATCCGGCCACGGTCCTCCCGGTGCTCCCAGACTGGAGAAAAAATATAAGGCGCCAGATGGCAGCCCGGCATGTCTCCTAGGTCAACCAAAACCGGATTCGGTCATCTCCCAGGCCGCACAGAGCAAGTCTAAAAACCCATCCACGCCGCTAACGACGCCACCGGATAAAGAGGGCAGGCGTTTGGACAATGTTGGAAAACGATTCTCCACAATGGCCAGCCTTCTCGTTAGGGCGGCTAATGCTTTGGCGATTCTGGGGAGATATGATCGCCAGATGTGGTGTGACTTCTCCCCGTTTGTGGAACAACTTCAAGATACATCTAAGGACGAGGTAAAAAAGATCTTACTGGAAGGAGAGCGAGCCTCCTCTGAAGTAATCGACTGCGCTAAGGATATAGCAACTACGGCCTTCCGAGCGCTAGCCGGCTCGGCAGTTCTGAGACGCCAGGGTTGGCTGAGAGCCACGTGGTTCAGACAGGAGGTACAAAATAAAATTCTAGATCTACCATATGATGGGGAGATGTCATTTGGCAGGCACGTGGATGACGCCATACAGGGCATAAAGAAAGATACGGATACGGCCAAGTCCTTGGGAACTTTACAATACCGCAAGGTGCCCTTTAAAGGAGCAAGAGGAAGAGGATTCTCCTCCTATAGAGGTGGCAATCAGCAACGCTACTCTTCCACCTCCCAATCTGGCCAGACATACAAACCCCAGTATTCACAGAGGGGCTCTTTCTCTCGCCAGCCGCCGAGAGGACAACAAGGGCAGCAGAGGAGAGATGCTTTCAAGGGACAATAGCGGCCAGGTGGCTCTTTCTACTGTCCCTGTGCCCTCATTAACACCAGTGGGGGGCAGGATTGCCCATTGCCACAGCAACTGGATGGTCATAACAACAGACCAGTGGGTCCTAAACATCATCAAAGAAGGACACACGTTGGAGTTTCAAGACCTTCCTCCAACGAGAGCTCCAGACGCCTTTACACCCAAACATCTGAAACTCCTTCATCTCGAGGCCCACCAACTCTTCACCAAGGGGGCAATAGAACCTGTACCTCTCTCCCAGAAGGGGAAAGGGTTCTATTCCAGGTTCTTCCTGGTTTGGAAGACGAAGGACAAGTGGCGTCTGATCTTAGATCTACGGCAGCTCAACACTTCTCATCAAGTTGTCCTTCAGGATGGTCACTCTTCAGGACATCCTCCGCCTTCTCAAACCAGGGGACTACATGGCGACCCTAGATTTGGAAGACGCTTACTTCCATGTACCCATTCATCCAGCTCACAGGCAATACCTTCGAATTACAGTAGGCAAGAGCCATTTTTAATTCAAAGTACTGCCTTTCGGTCTCCGGTCCGCTCCGCGTATCTTTACAAAAGTACTGGCTCCGGTGGCAGCCTTTCTCAGAAAGCAGTCTCCTGAAGTCTTCCCATATTTGGACGACTGGCTACTAAAGGCTCCTTTGTTCCAAGAGGCAGACAGCTGTTCGAGCAACTGGGCCTTCGGCTCAACAGAGAAAAATCGGGTTTGCGCCCCTCCAAAACAGCGAAGTTTCTGGGTGCGATCCTAGACACGGACTGCTGCCTGGTTTTTCCTTCGGAAGAGCGCCAGACCAAGCTAATTCATTCAGCTCGCCTTCTACAGACACGGAAGTTTCTGTCAGTTCGCAAATACAAATCGCTTCTCGGATCGATATCATCCTGCATACCATTGGTACCACACTGCAGGCTGCGAATGCGTCCACTGCAGGAACAGTTGGACAAACAATGGCGTCAGGTGACAGGCTCCTTCGACGACAGGATTGCCATCACTCCGGAAATCAGAAGGCAAGCAGCTGGTGGTTGCTAAAAGACAATCTTTCCGTAGGATTACCATTCCAACTTCCACCTTCTCCCATGGTATTAACAACAGATGCTTCCATGGAGGGATGGGGAGCGGTCCTCCAGGAACTAAAGGTCAGTGGTCATTGGAGCCCAGTCCAGGCACAGTTCCACATTAATCTACTGGAACTTATGGCCATTCATCTAGCCTTACAGGCTTTCCTTCCAAGGATCCGTAACCGTTCAGTGCTGGTTCGTACAGACAACACTACAGCCATGCACTACATAAACAAGCAAGGGGGAACGAGATCTTGCACCCTTTCGAAGGAAGCACAGAGGATTCGGAATTGGGCGATCCAACACGACATCACCCTTTCAGCGGAACATCTGGCGGGTACACTCAATGCCACGGCGGACGCGTTGAGTCGCCAACAGACTGTCAGCCACGAATGGGAACTGGATCAGACCATTCTAGAGGAACTGTTTGCACGTTGGGGGACCCCAACCATCGATCTGTTTGCAACTCCCCAAAACGCCAAATGCCAGTCCTACGCAAGCAGGGTTCTCCATCGGGGATCCCTGGGGAATGCGCTGTTGATTGCCTGGTACGGCGCATTTGTTTACGCCTTTCCTCCTATTCCGCTTATCCCGAGACTGATCCACAAGCTTAAGGCTGAACCATGCAGAATGATTCTGATCGCACCAGCATGGCCCAGGCAGTTTTGGTACACAGAACTTCTTCTCCTCTCACAGGATCAACCAATTCTCCTGCATCCTGTTCCATCACTGTTGACAATGGCTCACGGACAGGTTCTGCATCCAGACGTGAAGTCACTACGATTGACAGCGTGGCTCCTGAGTTCAGAGAGTTCCAGGGTTTAAATCTTTCAGGAGAATGTAAAGACATTTTGGCCCAGGCTCGAGCGCCTAGTACAAATAAAACCTATCGGGCTAAGTGGAAGAGATTATGCCTTTGGTGTCGGAGAGAAGGTCTACATCCATATACTTCTGCACCACACCAACTCTTGCCTTACATCCTTTCTCTTGCGAAATCTGGATTGGCTCCTTCTTCTGTAAAAGTACATCTAGCGGCCATTTCTAGATTTAGACGATCATCATCAGGTCCTTCCCTTTGGTCTGCAAGGATCATTAAACAATTCCTGAAGGGTTTATTCAGGGTTTTTCCACCAGTCCGACCTCCACCCCCAGCCTGGCATCTTAATTTGGTCCTATCCCATCTAATGAAGGCCCCATTTGAACCCATTCATAGGGCCGACCTGAAGTTTCTCTCATGGAAGCTGGCTCTTCTCTTGGCCCTGACATCGGCTAGAAGAGTTAGTGACTCCAGGCTCTCACAATTGAGGAACCTTTTCTGCAATTCAAACATGATGTTCTCATCCTCAGGATAAATCCTAAATTTATTCCGAAGGTCCCCTCAGAATTTCATCTGAATGAGCCGGTGATCTTAAAATCCTTCTACCCGCGGCCCTCCACGCCAGCAGAAAGGGCCTTGCAC
Organism: Lissotriton helveticus; assembly: GCF_964261635.1. NCBI lineage: Eukaryota > Metazoa > Chordata > Amphibia > Caudata > Salamandridae > Lissotriton > Lissotriton helveticus. The sequence goes on from NC_136069.1 coordinate 376,754,969, forward strand.
TCTTTGGACATTCACAGATGTCTCAAGTTCTACTTGGAGCGCACAAGTCTATTCAGAAAATCTTCCCAGCTTTTTGTTTCATTCAGTGCTCCACGCAAAGGGTGTCCAGTTTCTAAATCTTGCATTTCCCGCTGGATATCCAGTGCAATACACTTTTGCCATCAAGCAGCGGGGAAACCACTTCAACGAGCAGTTCGTGCTCATTCTACCAGATCCATGGCTTCATCGGTGGCTCTATTCTCAGGTGTCTCGATCAAGGATATATGTAGAGCGGCGACATGGAGCAGTGTCCACACCTTTACTCGCCACTACTGCTTGGATTCGTCTGTAAAAGAGGATGCGGCAGTGGGCCAGGCGGTTTTTGAGGAATCTTTTCCAATAAGTCGGTGAGCTTTCCTTTCTATCCCGCCTTCCTGTTTGCATATTTTGTATTACTTGTTATTGTTCTGCTTTGTACTGCAAATGTGTATCTGCTTTCTTATCAGGATTATGTATGACATTTACAGGTACACATGTTACAAAATATGCTTCTTTCTTACTGCTAGCTATTCTGATACAAAGCATGGGAATCTATTAAAGTTCCAATACTGGGGTAAGAAAACAAGTTACTTACCTGTAACTTTGGTTCCCCAGTATTGGTAACTTTCATAGATTCCCATGCGCCCGCCCGCCTCCCCTGGGAAAGCTCAGCCTTATTGTCCTATGATGTTGCTGTTCACAACGGCTACAAAAATCTGAGGCTCTGAGGCTCTCTCAGGAAGGTTCTATGGGGTGAGGCTGCTCTGATTGGCTACTGCAGGAATTTGGTCTCTTTTACAAAAAGAGGTGGATAAGCTACAAAATGAGATGAGGCCTAGGCCTATTTTTTCACTTTGTGCGTACTACTAAGGTATTTTTTATTTACTGAGGCTCCCATTCCGACGACGGGGAATGATACAAAGCATGAGAATCTATGAAAGTTACCAATACTGGGGAACCAAAGTTACAGGTAAGTAACTTGTTTTCATTTCCACATTTATTTAACTGATAAATATGCACTTATACTTTGATGGCTTTCTGGTTTTAGCATATTACAAAGCCAAATGTAATTAAACAATACACTCAAATGAAAATATTAGCTTTATAATATAAACAAATGTTGAGATATGGAGTTATTTAAGGAAATCTCATCCTGTTTGTAGACTCTCTGTGCTGTCAGTCTACACAGCTATTGGCCTGGAATGTATGGATGATGGCATTGAGTCACTCATAAGGAGCACAATTATCTGTTTATTTCCCTTTTTAAAAATAATTAGGGATAGCAACCCCCCTATTTTCTGTCTGTATCTGCAAAAATCAATTAACACGGAAGACTGGGAGTCTTAATCGTTTTTTTTTTTTTTTAATATGTTTATTGGCATTTGAAACAAGAATAGAGGGCACAGCATTTTAAATATATTCCGAGACTTTACAGCAAGGGGAACCTCCCCCCCCGAAAAAAAAACCAGAAATAGGAGGTGAAAAAAAACGTATACATACAGTGCCATATCCATCATAAAAGCAGCACTTATCATTTTATTGCTTCCCTTTACCCCCTCATCTTATAGAACATCCATTCTTAACTAATGCCTCTTGGCAACAAAACCGCACCACCCCCTCCATGGAGTCTTAATCGTTATGTAGTGTACACAAGTGTTCCATTGGTTAGCAGATTTGAGTTTATACATGAACAGGAGGTCTTGTGTATGTGTGATATTCTGGAGGTGTGTGTGTATGTAACGGGATGTCTGTATGAATCCATACAGATGGAGATCTGGGTGTAATGGAGTGTATGTCACTGTGAATTCTTGTGTATGAATTGGAATGGGTGGGGGGGGTTCACTTTGAATTTTTGTTTATGAATTGAAATATGTGGGGGGGATTGGAGTAGGAGCCAGTTAGAGGAGTGCTATTGTTGGCTGCAATAGTGTCTTAGGCTTAGCACCTTATACTTAATAAATTAGCTGCACCGGTGAGCTGTTCTTGTAAATAAATAAGTTACTGCTTACCGAAAATAAGTCCAGTTTCTCTTTTTCCATACTGGTGACCAACAAGGAGACAGGGCCCTCGTATGCCCTTTGCAAAAGGGTGGTAGTTCAGATCAGATCAGCGCCCACAGTTCCCTGGCCTCTCCGCGAAGGGTAATGGTGAAGATGTGAGGGGAGGTGTACTCATTCCCCACTTTATTTCTGTGGAGGAATGACCATTCAAAGCATCAGTAGTTAACAGTGTCTGACACGTGATTCTCCGGGCCATTCAGTCTTTGGCTCTTTGTAAGGAATTACTGCACTAAAACATTGAGGGTGGATGAATTACAAACTGCCCTAGCATGGAGATGATGTCATGTGCCACATTACCCAATCTGGATGTTGTTTCCAGGTTCTTTAATTCCTATTGGCAGATCTGAGTTCTTTTCGTGGTATTAAGTAAACTGGAATAAGGCGGATATGTGCATTTGCAAAGTCGTACTTCAAAAGTTTTTTTGCATGAGGTTTTACCTAATATACAATCCGAGAAGAGTACGTTTTCATCTTTAATGTTCCATGAAAGATGCACCAAAATATTTCTCTGAAAATTTACATTCTTATTTCTCAAAGTCCAGTTTTGAAGAAGGGTAACACTAAACTTGGTGGAAGAGTTAAAAGGAAAAGTGTGTGGTTGCCTGCACACTTTTACAAGCTCAACAACCTGCCCATTACAGACTTTATAAAAGTAGAATTGAGAATTAAGGGGTCTTCTGTGGGCCGATTAAGATATCCCTAACTTTCGTTCCAGGGGAACTAGTTTAGAGCGGCAAGGATGGGTAACGGGTTTCAAATACAGGGGGCTTATGGTCACCACGTGGAAAAACGGATCAGTAACAGGAGTGTCCCTTCTCCAGCCTCGCAGGGTGTGGCCGGCCTAGTGTGTGGTTGGGTGTTCATCCAGTGCATGCAGGGGGTGGAGTTTGGCTCGTGCATGAGAACCTGTGTGTTGTAATTGGTAGTGGGTGTGGCACCCAGAACAGGAGCAGCCCAGCTTGGCAGTTCACAGAACTATAAACAGTACTCTTGTACCACATAAACACTGGCAACCACAGAATGACGCCAACCACTTCCTTATTCACTGACCTTAGAAGGAAAATAAGAGTTGGGACAAGCCAGCAAGTAATGACTGTACAATGGGAGTCTGCGAAGTGTCGTGAAGCGTGATGCTGCTGTGAAGCTGGCCTGCCACTTCCCCTGCGCGACACTGACGTTGCAGTGCGTGGTGACGTCAGCTCAATACTGGCAGAGGGATCTTGAAATTGTTTTAAAGGGCATGAAAATTCATGGGGAGGGGGTAAGCACCCCCATTTTCCCCTACCTGCGGACGCCCATGCTGGCATTGTATGTAATTTCAACAGCAGAAATGTTTTGTTTGGAAGTGAAAAGTTGGCACCTGTTGGATGAAATGTTGTATTGCTTATCTTTTGTTTTATGAATTGTACGAAATCCTGCATACCTGAAACCCCCTTTCCTTATTTTAAGATCGTGTTTATATATGAGCCTGATTGCTGTGTTGTTACATATGAACGTCATGGCTCACACCCATGGGTTGCTAATCATTGAATGTAAAATGATTGCAAATAAGCCATCTCTTTCTTTGTATTTGCCACACACATATAACGAACAAACATTGGCAAGGGCCAATAGGTTTGGCACCAGCTGCCACCTGCCTGGCTTTGTTAATTCTTGTTTTATTTTGACATTATTTTTGTGATACATCTTTGTTGGAAAGTCTCCTGGGAACTCACTAATAAAAAATAAAACATTGGCTAAAAGCAAAATATATTTTGGTTTTTAAAAAAAAAAACACACACACACATTGTCATAGTAGTCCCTGATACTAAAGGGAACTATTTTGTGTGTGGCTGTGCTCTTTGTGAAAGCACAGAATGCCATCACTCAAAGTGAAGTTAGCCAATGGCTGAAGTGGACTGACCCACTGCCCCATTCTATATGCTTAAGGGAGTGGAAGAAAAGAGTGAACAACACTTCAGACAAATGGGTGAGGAGGGCTGGCTTAACCCGTTTATCGCAAATCGAATTCCGCCGTGGTGCGGCATTTTAATCAGTGGGCAGGGTGAGAACGGCCCCCGGCCGTCCTCCGCACACGCCCACTGTTAAAGCACCTATAAGCAAGTATAATATACATAAACTTTTACTAAAATCAAAAGTTAACTGGATAACGCCAGCAAAAAAATGTTTAATCCTTGGCCATTGCGATGTCTAAGGCAGACACAAACCATATAATTGATGTATGTAGTGAGATTTGTTTTGCTTGGAATTGACCCCAATGTTTGCTTTGGAGCAGCTTAGCTACACACTAAGCATTAATAGCGCAAATATATCAAAGTACATGGAAAAAAATTGTTAAAGCTAATCCACTTTTCATGTAAGAATAACCAACATCTTCTTTTAATATGGCTTTCATTGAATTTAGTGCATAGCTGTTTCTTACTAAATCTGAAAGAGAAGCATTCACTTAGGGGAAACGGTCGGGCGGAGAGATGTAAAAGAGAGAACAGCCTGTAAGAAAGAACTTGGCCATAAAATCCATAAATATAGAACTCAACTTTATTGACATCTATCCATGCACAATATTGTGGTACTTATGCCCCTAAATCCTCTTTGCTTGTGCAAGCTGATCCCGTCTATCAGCTGTACAGGGGTACAGGATTTATGAGGAAACCAGGCACAGCCTGCCCTCCTCTTTATAATGCCCTATTACCCAAGCTACATTTTAGAATTGAAAATCTGCCCTTTGTCCACCCACCCACAATATCCTCTGGCCAGTCCTCCCTATACATATATGGAAAACAAACTCTGCCACCCCCGAGTACAAACACTGATCATTCCCACTTGCCTGAAGCCACACTCTCCATCATTCCTCATGGTAGTAGACATCTTTGTATGCTTCCTCTGCAAGTTACAGGTCGGGCATAGAAATATGCCCAGCATATTCAAGAACAGGATAATTTACTAATCTAATTAAAGTTGTCAAATATTTTGGTAACTTTTACTTTTGGACGCCTTGGCGTGCTTTCAACAGTGATGTGAGTGAAACAGTGGGCATGTCAATCTGTCTGTTGTGTTCTCATGCACACCAGAGACAGCGGGCTGTGGGACTAAGGAAGCTTCACCATATGGTACACCAGCTTTTCACCAATAGTAGCATTCTGGGAGCAACTCACCAGTGCGGACTGCATTTCCCTGTCTGTGGGGATCTGTGCGGATCTGCAACTGTTTGGCGGTGTAATTGTTGGTGATACAATAGTGTAACTCTTACCTCCTTGTGTTTGTGGAGCTCTTTGGAGGTTGCATGTCACTGTTCACAGAGCGCAGGCTTTGAAAGTCTTCTGTTGTACTGCTCTGTCTTGAGCAGTCAAAAAAGCATATTTCTTCACTACTTTAACATCAGAGCTGTGATAACCAGTTTTCAAGAGCCACAATGGAAGCTATTGATATCAATCTTTTTATTGGGAACAAATACAGTCCTCATTTTAAAGAAGAAAATACAGAAGGAGTTCCAAACCACAAAGCCATTCCCATCACTACGGGGGTGACTGGCGAGGCTATGCCAGTGACCCCTCTCAGACAACTAAGAGGACAACTGCTCCCACTGTACCAGTTCCTCAGCTGCTGATTTCCAGAGGTTGGTTAGAAGAAGCGAATGTAAATCAGCTGTACATTACGTTCGAGAGCCCAAAAATCGGTTTAATTTACTTCTCAAAACCCCCATTATTTTCTTAACAAGGGACTGATATTGGTTTCTCTATGCTGAACGGTTTTATTTTGACTTGCACATTGAAAGATCACAGCTACTGTGCAATGGCATTGGGTTTGTAGATACTGTATAATTTTATAGTATTTGTAGTCTGCCTACTACACTAATATAGGGCGCTAAAGTGCTTGCCATATGGATAGCACGCAATACCATGTGTGAATTGAATTTGTTTTGAGCCTAAGTGGCAAGAGTGTCCATGTCATGTGTGAGGACTACCAAGGTGTTATCGTGTCATGGGATGCAGCACTTAGTGGTTTGATTGATATGGTAGTGTGAGAGATAGACTCTCATTTTTAGGTCTCGCGACCTATCAATGCGCATGCGCATTGAGCGGAGCGAGATATAAAGGGGCTTAAACAGAGCTTACCGAGATCGGGCGATTCCATGCAGTGCCCGTGAAAGCTCGCTCAATGCGCATGTGCATTGCCATAAAAAGCGCGTGCACAGACACCAGCCCCCCTCCCACAGTCATCCCCCAGCGTGCGCTGTGCCAACAAGCCTTTGAGGTGAAGCTTAGCTTCACTTCAAAGGTATCCGCTACCCCCGCCCCCTGCTTCACACGTTTCTCGCATTTCTCAATCTCCTCCCTCCCTCGCCTCCCTCGCCCTTCAGCGTGCCTTCAGCCTCCATCCTCTCCCTTTTGTGCGTTTCCCCTATGCTGCGCTCTCTGCCTCTGGTCTTCATCCATGTCCTTGTGTGCTAATCCCGCTTTTGTGTTCCTTTTTCACCTGTTTGTTTCTCCCCCATTTACGTGTTGCAATCTCTCCCGTTTGTTAGTTCCTACCACGTTCCTCTCTCTCTCTATGTTTGCTCCCTTCTGTATTCCCTACACCAATACCATGGGTAAACAACCATACCCAGGAATTCACAATTAATTCAAAGGGAGACACTGGAATTCAACCCAAATCTGATGCTGAAATCTTGAACGTTAGCAGCTTCTCACATTCCTCTCATTGCTTCCCCATCACAGAAGCTACAGGACGATAAAGAAAGTATATGGCATGTGCATGGTAGAGTATGTTAGCGTTTTTTCTTTGTGCAAGATCCAAGACCATAAAGCCCTATCAGGTGGATTCAATTTCACAACTGACTCTGGTCAACCAATTAATACAGTCATTAAATGTGAAGCACATTAGGTTCCACAAGAAAGGCAGAGAATATTTAAGTTTCAAACTATGAAGATTTATTAAAGGTTAATCGCTTAAAGTAAACAAAAATCAAGGTGGTATTGATTAATCAAAATATGAATGCATCAAATAATTAATAAATGTGCACACTTCTAGAGCGCATGGCTACTCAGAGAGTGTCCTGGTGCTGCAGGCAGAAGCAAATCAAGGGACAAGATTGTAACAAACTAAACAAGTGGGTTTTTACGAAAACACTCCTCATTCAGCATGTTTCTAAGATAACAAGCATTGGCATAGCCAATAGGTCTCGCCTTTGGGACCTTATAAGTGTTTATCCATGCAACAGTTGATGTTGTTGCACCAAGGATATTGTGCTGCACAACTAAATACTTATAAGGTCCCAAAGGCGAGACCTATTGGCTATGCCAATGCTTGTTATAATTTGTGTTTTGCTGGCGGTTCCGATTAGTTCTGCAAGTACCTTTATTTTGGTAGTTCATCATTTATGTGGTAGATGCAATTTCGTATGCTCTTGTGACAGAAGGTTGTCCACTCTGTGATCTTGAGGGTCCGGGAGAGGTAACCAGTGTGGATGAAGAAAAGGGAGATTGGAAATTTGCCTAAATAGACTTTGTATAGTCTTCTATATATAATTGCCATTGAATAGATTTGTCAAGATCGACTGTGCTATTTTCATCCATTTTGAAATGAAATGAAATGAAATGAAAAGAAATGAAATGAAAAGTAAATTTATAAACCGCGATTGCTGCCCAGAGGCGTCCAAGCGCTAGAGACCAGAATAGAAATTGCTTGACAGAGGAACCTTGCAGAAATTATTGAGGGGCGTTAAACAAAAAGGTCTTCAGCTGTTTTCGAAATGAGAAAAGGTTGGGGTTGGATCTGAGGTGAAGAGGCAGTGAGTTCCAGATCTTAGAGGCATTGCAAGTAAACGTCCTGCCACCAGCTCTTGCCTTTTTTATTCTGGGAACTATAGCCGTACAGGTCTGGCTAGAGCGGAGGTTTCTGCTGGGAAGATACTGTTTTACTAGGTCCCGGGCAATCATTGGTCCAGTGTCCCAAAAGGCCTGATGGGCAATACACATGGCCTTAAAGATGACTCTTTGTCGTACTGGTAGCCAGTGCAGGGTGTTCAGACCAGGTTTGGCTGATTGTCTGCGTGGTAGCTGTAACAATGTGCGAACTGCACAATTCTGCACTATCTGTAGTCTGCGCAGGATGTATTCCGGGGCGCCAAGGTAGAGGCTATTGTTAAAGTCTAAACGAGACTGTATCAGCCCTTTGGATGGCCACCTGCTTTGCCTCAATAGGCAAAAGAGGAAGGACTTTCTTTAGCATCCTAAGAAGTCCAAAGCAGGTAGCCGAGAGTTTTGTAGCCTGGGTATTAAACGAGAGGGTTGTCAAACTGGGAGATTACAAAAGTGAGGTCAGCTTGTAGTTTTTATTGGAATCCATGGTGTGGGGAAATGTGTAGCAGCCTTTTCATTGTGCGAGGCATCAAGCAAGTTCCTTGGCCCATATGTTCAGAGGCTGCAGTTTGTGCCATGGTCCACAAGTGTTGATTTCTGTCTTTGTTGTAGCTGTTCAGGTAGTCACCAAGCCTTGACTTGCAGAGCTCTTCTGAACCATCCATTTCAAAAAAGATTTGTGTATTAACAGCATACTTGTAAAATGTACAGTTCAACGATCTGATCAGGTATGGTCATGGATATCGATTCATCAAAATGCCTGGGGTGGTGAAAAAGTCATCACATCCCTTTTTTCTTGGAGGACATCATAGGAAGTGACATAATGTGAAATGTTAGACCCTCCGCCCCAAAAAGTGACATCACAGGAAGTGAAATCACATGATGTAGGAATGCTGCTTGCTCACAGAGAATCTCTGTTGCATGCAAACTCCAAAAAGAATAACATTTGCTAAATGACAGGAACATGTGAGTGGAAGATATTGATTGTGTAGGAAAATAGGCAACATGCGTCTGTAGATTAACGCTCACCGTTGATGTCTGCTCTGATTTGCATATCACAAGTTCAAATCCCTGTAGGATAATCTCATTCTTCCACTCTTCTGGGTTCAGGGCAGCAGATACCCTTAAATTGGGTAATCGTAACACATATGTATAGCTCTTAGAATAGAATCAGGCGAAGTGTGATTTAAAGAGCTATATAAAAACATATTATATTATGTTATTATATTGAGCAGTCTATGTACTGCATAATAGATAGTCCGGCATAGCACACACTGTGCATGCTGCACTACTGCAAGTGATATGAAATATCCCAGCTTTTGAAAGCCTTTATTATTTTATGGAAGCTCATTTGTTGAGCTTCCTGTATGTGTCTCCTTTTAGCACCAAAGTGCTGTCACTGACCCTGCAAACTTTGGTCGGTAGGTCTCCTTTATTATTCACCATTGCATTCTGGCCTGTGTCAGACAGGTGAGAAGATGGTGTATTCTTGCGGGCTGAATTTGTACGCTGTTATAGCGGGCAACATTCACAGGTAACATTACTTTTACTTTATTTGTCCCATTCGCTATCACAAACCTTCCTCCATAATGAGGCATATACTTTAGCTTAATGATGTTTGGTGCTTTGTATATGAAAGTTATTGCGTTCTATCCGTCGATTCTGGGAAACATCCTTTACAACGCATACGTCACAATGCATACCATTACCCCGCATTTGTTACGCCACAAAGTCTTTTACAACTCTGGGTGTCTACACCGCAAACCATTACAACGCATTCCCCAAAGTAACACCTCAGTGGAGTTAGAATAGTAGATTGTGTTGTAATGGGGAATACGTTGTAATGGATTGCGTTGTAAAGCCTTGCGTTGTAAAAGATTTTGTGGAGTAAAAATGCAGGGTAATGGCATGCGTTGTAAAAGCATGGAGGGTAAAGTGTCCTATTCGTGGATTACAGATGCAAAAGATAATAAAATAAAAAATATTTTCAACTGCAAAATTTGTTGAGGTTATTGTCTCTGATTTCTACTGGGCCAGCTCGTACACTGTCCTACCCTCGTGGCCTACCTGTGCTTTTACTAAGAGCTGCTATGCTTTGCTTCAGTAGAAAGAGCTACTGGAGCTAGGTGCAGACACAGGCCGGAGGCCGCCACATTCATAGCTCATTGGCCATGCACTGATCCATCAATGGTTTTCCTCCAGGAAGAACGCCCGCCCCACAAGGATTGGCAGTTCCAGGCAGCATGCTCATTTTTTTTTGTTTGCGCGATAACATCAGGCCAGGGCCCACACACACATGCACACAATATTCCATATATTAAAGTATGTTTCTTTTAGCATGTGCATGTGTACTTCATAGCACAGATCGCCCATACCCTCCCATCTCCCAGCATTGCATGTTTGTTTATTAAGTGAAATTCAGTCCATCAGTATTATTATTTTTTTTTCTCAGCCAAATCTTATCTGGGCCACCACTGTCTTGATATATCACTGGGAGTCATGATCGCAAGCAGAGGTGCACGGATTACAACGAGTAACCTAAGAGTCACTGTGTTGATCCCCAGTTGATGTTTGTTGGTCTGGGATATAAAAGGTGACATGGAAACCAAGGTCTGTCTGTCTTTGAGGTATTAGATAAACCACTTTAGGGTGTTTTCATATACTCTGAGATGATGCAGTCTTTGCAGTAACATCTGGTGGTGAGCAATGTGAAATTCTGCGGATAAGTCTAGAAACAAAAAAGGCAGCCACTCCATTATTGTCCCGTGGGATTTTTTGGTCATCCCATATGGATACGAGGGTTGACTCTCTGGGGTCTATTAGGATGGCGGGTAGACTTTTGTCTGCCCGCCCGCCACCCTAGTGGTGCTGGGATCGTCCGCCAGTGGTGCGGTGGTCCCGCACCGGCAATTAGGATACCACCACCACAGTGGCGGTGGCATCCCCATCCACAACATGGTGGCGGGCAGTGCTCACAGCACCGCCCGCCACAATGCTGTGAATGCACCTTGTGCATTTGCATGCACAATGTGGCAGGCACCGCGCGGTACCTGCCACGTTATACATGCAAATGCAGGGGGGTACCATAGGTACCCCCATGTGCAGCCCCCACACCCCCAACACCCTGGGGGCCTGCAACGGCCCCCCACATTCAGGGACCACATGCCTTTCCATGGTGCCAACGCCGCCATGGAAAGGCACATCTCTGCCTGAATTGTAATATGGATGCGGTGTCTTGCAGACACTCCCACCATATGCAGCCCCCTTTCCGCCTGGTCGACTCGTCGACGGACGAAAAGCCGGCAGAAGGTCTTTCCATCCGCCGGGGTCCCCCCCGCCATCGTAATTTGGCAGGGGGAAATCGGAGGCAGGCTGTAGATAATGGCAATCCGCCTACTATTATAATAGACCCCTTTGTGTCTACCTGTTATGCTTTCAGATTGTTGATACTATTTTTTATTTAGTGTTTTATAGAGTGCGAACCAGACCTGTGAGGGTATCAGAGCGCTTTACAGAAGTAGCAGGTGGGATACAAGGACCTAGGGGTGAAAAAAGTCAGAGGGATAGGGACAGCTGAATGTAGCATATGGTAGGACAAACCATCATAATATCCGGATACATTTTGGGGTAGGAACAAATCGATACATTAAGCTAGAGAAGCAGTCTTAACATTCGAGGGGTTTGTTCGGGAGTGCAGGGTGGTTATCATAAGGAGAGAGGGCCCCGGGATAATGCCGTAACTATAGACGAAGCCAGGTTACGGAGGTGATTGTAACGTGAGCGTTAGAGGAATTTGCCCATTAGGAAAGATTTGGCCTCTTTTTTTAAGTGGGCTAGAGACGGTATTCATGGGTTGAGAGTGAGTTCCATATTCTTGGGTCTGCCCTTGAGAAGGCCCGATTGTACGTTCTTTTTTTTCTGAAGCATGCCGGTTGGAGCAAAAGGTCTCTGGTGGACCGGGAGTTTCTGGATGAACAGATATCACGAGTTTCTGGCCGAGAAAAGCAGGGGACTTGGAATAAAGAACCTTGTGGGTGATGCAAGCCAGCCTGAATCTGATTCTGGCCTCAAGAGGAAGCCAGTTCAGAGCTTTAAGGTGGGTTGAGATATGATCGTATTTCTTAGAGCCAGTTAGAAGTCTGACAGCGCCTTGAGGCCGGCTTTCAAGGGTGCCAGAGAGCTCTTGGGTAGGCCTGCGAGGGTGGAGCAACCATATTCTAGCCTAGAGATGACAAGGGCCTGAATTGCCGATTTTAGATCTGGGGTGTCGAGGAATGGTTTCAGGTTTCTTAGGTAGTTCAAGTGAAATCAGGCAGTTTTGGCCATCGCGTTTATATGGCCATTCAAGTTCAGGTTGCTGTCTAAGGTAATTCCAAGAAATTTAGCAGAGTCCAAAATGGTAGGAGAGCAGTTTAGCGCTGAGATAGCCTTAATCCATTCTTAAATGTCTGTATTGGCGTTAGATGGTGCAATTAGGAGGAACTGTGTTTTTTTGCATTGAGTTTAAGCTGGTTAGAAGTGAGCCAGTGAACAGTCAACTTAAGGACCTCATTCAAGGACAAATGTCCTCTGAAGAAGAGATTTTGATATAGAGCTGTGTGTCATCGGCATACATGTGGTAGGAGATATTGGCGGTGCGCAGCACCTCTGAGAGCGGTTCAAGGTAAAGATTTAAGAGGGATGGGGACAAGGTTGATCCTTGACGGACTCCCACCGTGATCGGAGAGGAAGCGGACCGGTTACCGTTGATCAGGGCTCTCTGTGAGCGATTCTGGAGGAAGAACCTAATCCAAGCAAGAACTGTGCCATCTAGGCCATCCTAAGATTGAGGCGATTAGGGAGAATTTTGTGGTTAACCGTGTCAAAAGCCGAGGATAGGTCCAGGAGGATCAAGAGACAGGTTTTGTCTTGGTCAAGGGCTTGAAGGGCATCATCCAGGATGTGGAGGAGTGTGGTTTCCGTGCTGTGCCCGGGTCTGAATCTGGATTGCAAGTCATCTAGTAGGTGGAAGTTGGTGATGTGATGGCTCAACTGCTGTTGTACACATTTTTCCAGCACTTTAGCTAGGAGTGGGATGTTAGAGATAGGTCTGTAGTTGTCTGGAGAAGCAGGATCTAACATAGGTTTTTTAAAAATGGGGAAAACCTGGCCGGCTTTGAGAGAGACAGGTATCGATCCCTCTAAAAGGGAGACGTTGATTATTGCAGTCCAAGATGGGATGATAGCCTGAGTGCAGCGGCTAAGCAGTTTGAAGGGAGAGGGTCATTGTAGTGATTGTTGGGTTTTAAAGAGGATAGTATTTTTGAGACAGATTGTTCATCGTAGACTTTAAAGTTGATCCGGAATGCTTGGTTATTGAGGGAAGTCTGGGAGGGCAGCGCGGAATGAGGACGAAGCCGGCAGGGTTTGGCAATAGGTAGCAGATACGAGTTCCTTTCCGAGGGCACAGATTTTACCACAGAAGTAGGAGGAGAACTGCTCCCATGGGATTGGAGATATAGTGGTTTCTTTGGACAATTTAGCCAGTTTGTTGGATTGGTGTTTGACCAACTCGAATAATTTGCGAGGCCATATTTGTGAGGTCTATTCCTTGGTGTTATCCAATTCTTTTCTGAAGAAATCTTTTTTAGAGTTGAGGATTTTCTTGTTATAGGCTTTTCTGGCCTGGCGGAGAAGGTTAAGATGGGCTGCTGATGGGTGCTTTTTCCAGTTCCGTTCTGTGTGCCGGAGGGACCTCCTCTCATTGTTGAGGGATCCGTTGAAACAGGGGTTCCTGTTTCTGATCTGGGTTCTTTTTAGTTTTAGGGGAGCAGGGTCATCAATGTTGGATATTGTTGTGGAATAATGTTAAGTGAGGGTGTCGACAGTGGTGAGATTTGGAGGAGGGGGGAGGTCAGTTTCACAAAGGGCGGCCAATTTCTCGCGGTCAAGGTTCTTGGTGTCTCTGAGCCATATTTTGGAGATCACCGTTGCGGTGTCCATGTCTTCTGAGTGCCTGGCATAAGGAAGGTGATAGCGTGGTGGTCAGACCAGTCGCAAGGATCTATGGAGATGAGTTTGACCGCAGATTCCTTGGAGATGATCCAGTCTAGAATGGCGCCTTTCAAGTGAGTAGGGAGAGAGCAGAATTGGGTAAGGGCTTGATCGGCCAAGAAGTCTCTGATGGCGTTAACCTGCAGGTCCTTGGGGTCGTTCCAGTGCAAGTTAAAGTTGCCAAGGAAAATGTCATTGGAGTTATGGGAGGCCTTGGCTGTGATGATTTCCATGAGGTAGTCTGTGAAGGTGTCATTCTTGCCTGGGGGGTGGTAAAAGATGTGCAGTCTGCACTGGAGGGTGATGTTGCTGCAGACGGAGAGAGCATGATATTCGCAAGAGTCTGTAGGTTCGGCCAGACTCCTGCGAATATCTTGCTCTGTCCGTCTGCGTCATACTATATCATTGTATGTTCCTCAGTAAAATTAGAGAGTTGAGTAAAAACTGGTCTTTCAAATAATTTACCTAGGAAAGGACCACTGGAGATTGGTCTGTGGTTGTCTGGATTGGATGGGTAGAGATGCATCTTCTGGAAAAGTGATCTATTGTAAGAGGTTTTTAGCTTGGGTGGGAAAAATCCTATTTCCAAGGACCTGTTTAGTGTGCTTTTAGCTGTTTCCTGGCCCAGGTTGTGTGGAGAATATCTTTGAATATTTGTGGCGGGGAGTCTGTATCTGAAGGTGAACGTGGGTGGCGGTGACTGTGTCTGAATGTGAACCTGATGGCCTGCTTGCATCGATAATGCCATAAAATGTTCTTTCAGAGAGGGTGTTGAAGGTGTTGAGAGATGGGAGATTGGTTTGTCCATCATTGTGGTGGTGCTGTCATGCATAGGAAAAGTGTTGCTTTTTTGGTCCGTAAGGAAGTTTTTATATCTTTTCAATGTTTCAGATCACCTCTATGAAGATTTTGTCATGAAAGTCTTGTGATGGTGGTGTCCCTGCATTTTTGGTAGCCTGGATTCCGGAATTCTGTCAGAATCTGTGGTGTTCCTTTGATAGGCACTTATACAAGTGAAGTAGGGTTGCCTTTTAGTGGTTTCGATTGGTTCTGTGTAGACTCTGTTATAGCGGTGCAGTATGAGTTTCTCATTTTCATTCCTTGTTTTCCTCCACTTGTGTTGCAGGATGCAGCGCTGGGTTTTTATTTTTGTGATATTGTAATTAAGCTATTTGGTGGTCTTCTTTGGGTTAACCCTGATAGCGACCTTCAGCATTTTGTGGTTGTCCAGCGTAGAGGAGATCCATTTGTCGAAGTTTAGTGCGCTCGAAGGTTGGACATTGATTGGTGTTCTTTTGAGGTGTGAGTTAAGTTTAGGGATGTCCACTTTTTTCCATTTTCTGGATGTGGATTTGTTGTTTGTTGGTTGCTTTCCTGGAGGTTTTGTTGTCGATTAGTTATGCTGAGGCTTAAGGTAATTACATGGTAGTCACCCCAGATGATGGGAAAGTTGTAAATCACCGAGGCATGTCTCAGGGTTGAGTATAGCATCTAATGTGCCACTTATATGTAGAGCAAGAGAGGGAATCTCGAGGAAACACAGTTGCTCTAAATGGTAACTCTAATTAACATTACATAAATATGCCACAACATTGTGTCTTGGTTTCTTAATCTGTTAGACATCAGATCAAATATAAAAGCTACCCATGATACAGTTTTAAATTGTATACTGAAACATCTCCGCCCCTTCAAACAAGAGTCAAATTCACCAGTGTAAGTTAATGCCACCAAAAGGAAACCGTTCCAAATTCATCATGACACATGGCAAACCACTGCTACTGCATTACACTGTCATAGAAAATAATGAAGGTAGGAACCATTAGTAAATAATATTAATATTTTTCATTATTTTAATGAATATATTAAGTATACTTTAATGTTAAAAATGTGTACACATAAAACAGTCATTTTTAATGACAAAATATATTACCCTTTCTTTAGTTTAAAAAATTTATTCAACGTTACATTTTAAGAACATGTCACAACATTATTTCAAATTAAGTTTGAACATCACTTTTAATATAATCATCATGGCATGATAAAAAGATGTTTTATAAACTTTAGATGGGAATTTATTTTTCAATTTCTACTTCAGTAAATGCATTGTATTTAATTTCAAATGCTTACATTAATTAAATATTTTATTCACAGCTAAGTTAATAGTGCTGTCACATTTTTATTTTGTTTTATATTAAAAATAAATATATAAAATATATTTCCAGTCATATTTAACTTTAAAATCTGATTATTTTTCCATGTGGAAATCTCTGGCCAAAAGCAGAGTCTCCCTATGCTGAAGTATAATAAATCAACTCATATTCTGTTGGCATCTTTTTTATTCCTCTTGCTTACTGATGCTCTCAATGTGTTTATAACACACCATGTCCCCTCTGTCTTACACACTCTGTATTTCTCTGCTTCTCTATTGTTCGAATGATTTCTTGATACATATATATATGTATATATACACATGTGTATATACACATGTGTATATATATATTCACTGAAAAAAACATAGGTTTTAGACCATATATAGTTAGGAATTAGCATTTACAAAACCTTGAAAATTCACTGAAAAAACCATAGGTTATAGACCATATGTAGTTAGGAATTAGCATTTACAAAACCTTATTTTACTCACACAAAACCATTGAAATTCGCATATATAGTTAGTTGCACTAACTATATATCGCGCACCCGCAATCCACTGCTGATCATGTCACATATTACATCATTCATGACATGGTCAGTGACATCACTGATGACATCACTGATGACATCTCAAATGACATCACTGATGACATCACTGATGACATCACTGATGACATCTCAAATGACATCACTGATGACATCACTGATGACATCTCAAATGACATCACTGATGACATCACTGATGACATCTCATTTGACATTACTGATCACATCACTGATGACATCATTCATGTGATAATACGATGAACCTCTTCAGACTCTAATATAACCTTAGATACACTCAGTGTAAACAGACACTCACAGACTGTCACTCATCCATGGAGTTACTCACACACCTAGTCAGTCATGCAAAGAATCAATCACACCTCCATTTCCTCAACTATACAGTTATACACACCTTACTTATTCAAACATATACTAACACATATTTACTCTCTAATACAATCCCTGATACAAGTTCACAATGATCCATACAGCCACTCACACATTCACTGGCTCTTATGCACAGTTATTTATATATGTCAACTCTCACATGTACTGTGTTGTACATATGTACTTACTTTGACATGTAGCACTGAGATATCCATTCACTCACCAATACACTTATGCACACAGTCAACCGCCCATACAGCTGTTTCTACATGCACTTTTGAACCCATACATCTAGTGAATCAACTGCTCACACATCTATGCACAGAGTCATACACCTCCCAGCCACCCACACACACACTCAGTCTCCCATGCAAATGCTTGGGCAACCAATCAATAACCCATATAGTTACTCATATAGCTACTGATCAACACATGCAGCAGTTTACAGAACAACAGACATAATGATGCACAAATTAAGACAGTTTAGTCACTAACCCATGCACTCAGTGAGACACATTTAATCACTCACTCATACAGTCAGTCATGCACCTACTAAATCCTTCATCCAGACACTTATACATCCACTCATTCTTCAATATGTAAGACATATTTTAACTTTACAGAAACATACAGTCACTGGATGTTGTCATCAGTGATGTCATTTGAGATGTCATCAGTGATGTCATCAGTGATGTCACTGACCATGTCATGAATGATGTAATATGTGATATGATCAGCAGTGGATTGCGGGTGCGCGATATATAGTTAGTGCAACTAACTATATATGCGAATTTCAATGGTTTTGTGTGAGTAAAATAAGGTTTTGTAAATGCTAATTCCTATCTATATATGGTCTATAACCTATGGTTTTTTCAGTGAATTTTCAAGGTTTTGTAAATGCTAATTCCTAACTATATATGGTCTATAACCTATGGTTTTTTCAGTGAATTTCAATGGTTTTTTAATAGCAAGTATCAAAAGCTGTAAAATGTATTCTTCTTTTAAAGGAAAAATATATTGTATATGTATTTAATATAATTTTTTTATGTATATAAATTTTTTGAGGGAACGAATTTATCAACTATCATGCTGAAGAAGAGTGTGGGGGGAAAAAAAACAAAGAGGAGGACTAAGAGGAAAGAACAATCATTTTTTTTTTTTACATATATGGGCCTCCTCAGCCACCCTCAGAAAACCTAGGGGGTCAGGATATGTCTCCCGTGCCCCCTTATACCCATTCCCAACATTGTTTATCCTCCATCTTGTGACTAAATTCGTCCAAAACACAAGATGGCGGACTCCCGTTACGCTACCGGTGAGCTACCCGGTTCGCGTACCGGGTAGCGCTTCCACCGCGAAAAAAAATAAATAAATGTATTTTATTTTTTTCCCCCGCGGGGCCCTTTAATAGCCCCCACATCAATCCTAGGGGGTCAGGAGGGGTCTACCTTGCCCCTTTCATTCATTTCCCCCTTCGTTTATTTCCACCTCTTGTCTCTCGATCCTACCGAGAGACAAGATGGCAGCCGCTCCGGACTGTTTAGAATGTTGAGAGTCACCAGAGAGCCAATCCGCTTCTCCTCGCGAAGTTCCGGTACGCGAACCGGGGCGCTAACCGGGACGCTGTCACAGATATATATATTTTTTTGAACGTTAATTTCTCAAAATCCACTGGAGCACATATCTTGAGACCTAGCAAAGGCACATCGGGCAAACAGTCCCTACAATTTTGCCAAGTTTTGTGGAAATCCATTCAGCCGTTCGAGCTAAAAGTGAGTCCAACCGCCCTATGGAAAACTCAATGTTAAAAACACGTTTTGGGACCCCCCTTTTTTTTCAGGCCCCCGCTTGACGAAACCCCCCCAAACTTTCAGGGGACGCTCAGAAACAAAATGTGCAATTTTCCTGAAAATGTCAGCCAATTCCGTCCATCAACGCCAAAGTTATTCAACATAGAATTTTCAGAAATCCCTATTCAAAAAAATCCTAACTATATATACCTACTGGCGACCGCCAGTAGGTAATGTATATATATATATATATATATATATATATATATATATATATATATATATATATATATATATATATATGTATATATATATATATACATATATATATGTATATATATATATATACATATGATCAATTAGTAATAATTAAAATAGTAGGCATAGTCAGTATGACAATAGGTGATATGTGACATTAAATTTGGATGTGATAGGATATGTAAAAGGGCCTCATACCTTGTGATGTTTTTTTCCACACCCTTTTCATTTGTAGAGTTGTTTCTGCATCAGCCTCTAGTGTGCTCACTCGTAGGGGGAAGGCGGAGAGTCTTGCAGCCAATAAGTTGCTATTACTCGGAGAGCAACCTAGAAACCAAGGCCCGTCAGTGTTCTCTGTACCCTAGAGGTAGACAAACCCCTCCATGTGTCATCTTAATGCATTCTTATGGGTTTCTGTACTGCTCTTCTAAAATACCTTGTTGTTCTATGTAAAGTGCCTTGTTGCAATTAAGGCTTGGCCCATTCTACATAAGTACTTAAAATAAATGCAATAAAAGAATGAAACATTCCTTCTTTCCTTGGACATGTCATTCACTCTATATGAGTTCTAGTAAAAATAAAAATCCCACCATTGTCATCAGCTGCACTATGGCCCTTACCAAAAAGATTGGTGTGAAGATTGCTTAGTGCCGGAGGCCTCTGAGATCATTAGAAATGTCTCTTATCTTTCCACCTAAGTCTTCCAAATTGTGATCAAAACAATTATATTTTCATGACTGAGCTACAATAACCTCTTTGAACTATCTTTTTGTAAGGGTCAAGTTGGATGGCTGTAAGTCTTACTAAACCATCAGTAGTACTCAGTTGAGGGGGCCAGTGATGCTCTTTGTTGTTATCCTCAGACCGGCGTAACCATTCACCAACCAAACAGTCAGCTTTGACACAAAAATGCAATTACATTCATGGGCAGAATGGCCATCAGTAGTACCCGCTCACTGTAGCCTACTGTTGTCCTCTAGCTATGTCGGGTGTCTCAGTCAACTATTGTATTCATCATAGCGATCTTTCAACGAATGCATCCACTGTAGTGGTCTTTGTTTGACCCCGTGTTTAGTGGTATAAATCTCAGTATGTCTGTTCAGGCATTCATCCATCATGAAGATGATTAGATGAGTGCTACTGAATAGGGTAACAAAAAGTATTTGTTAATGATCATTAGAATAAAGGGATACCATAGGGGGAAATGTGCACTCTACATATACTTCTGCTATGTTATTCTAAGTGCCAAAACCCCGCCTCTGTATGAGATAAGCATACATAAATAAAATTATCCTAAAATACTGAAATGCATCTACAAGGTAAGATTCTAAACCCTGGCAGCATTCTGATAGAACAGTTTTGACATGTGGGTATATGCACTACCATCAAATAAAATTGTTAGAACATCCTTTCTAAAATATCTGCTTAAGTATTTAGCTTTAATGAGGTAAGAAGTCCGAAAATAGTGACATTTAAATTCTACATGAATCATTGATATAAACACGCATTAACAAAATATTGCTGTTTCTTTCTATCAAACAATAACCTTGCTCGCATTTTATAACTTTGAATGAAGCATTGTGTTCACATTCCACCACATACTTGGGCAGCTGAATAGAATATTTGATGTGAGTGTGTGATTTGTAGCAGAGCAGAATAGGAAGCCTACAATGGTTATGGATCTCTCTTTCTACGTTTTTATTTATAGCCATGCCTTCGGGGGATGTAATAGAAAAAAATATCATTAGTAATTTATTATCTGATCATCCTATTTGAGCAGTGATGCATCCCAAAGGAGTCCATTGTTATTGTTTTTCTTTTCTTTATTTTATAGAGTATTGATTTTCTGTTATCCACTCTAGCAAATATATAGTACCACTAACTCTTTCCAATTTGTTGTTGTATCTATTCCCACCGTTTTATTTTCACACTGCCTCTCTTGCAAACATACTTTGAGTGTTGAAGAAGGGTGTTTTGATGCAAGAATCTGCTATCTTCATGGAGCTACACTTAACCTTAAACTGTTTTGTTTAAGTCATCTTACTTGTTTCTTGATAATGTCTTCAAATGGGTTCATGAAGGGCAAACTGACATAGAGTGCTGCGCAGGGATCAAGCATATTGTATTGATGTTCAGCTGGCTTTATTGTCACCTTGACAATTTTCAAGATATTAAGATATGTAGAAGGATGCTTCAATCACATCCACCAGTATTTTATCAAGCACAAATATGTGAAAGTCACATAGGTATTTGTTTTAACGAATCATAGCCCAATACAATTTTTTTTTATTCTTTATCCGAATAAATAAATATCCATAAAATATTTATAGCTCTTAACCCCTTGGCTGCGGCGCCGCCATGCTTGTGACGGAACCACGCCGTCATGAGCCACGGGCGGGCTGTGCTTATGACGGCGTGGTTCCGTCACGACTCTGCCCACTCACTAATTCGCCCACACAGGCGGGGAATCAGTGCCCCGTGGGTGGAGCGGCCGCGGCATGACGGAACCACTGTCATGAGCGCACACCACCAGTGGCTCATGACGGCATGGTTCCGTCTCAAGCATGGAAGGGGTTAATCCGAAGCATGGGTATTGTAAGGCAATTATCATGTTCCTAATAAATGTATCTACTTGGCATTAATAACTATTAAATGTCTATGCAAATGCATTGTCATCTGTACTCTAGGCTTTGTGGTCTGAACAAGTCCTATTAGCAATGTGCACAATATTATATTGCGCACACACATGCACCTTACAGAGCTGCTGATAGCGACTTGGACGGTGTATAACAAGTTAAAACGTAGTAAAAATATTAGACTACATACTTTGTGCTCTCTACAACTGTGATGTAAGAAAGGTCATCTCCTATGTAGCCTTTTTTCTCTTTTGAACCACCCATCTTTGCTGTCACAGCAGTAGCTCTAAGGCCTTGTTTGGTCTCGTGGTGGCTTTGTTAATTTGCTTTCATATCAGAAGAGGGATTTTACTCAGTGTTGTAACCTGAGCGACGTAGATCTGTACACCATAACACATCACAAAAAACATAAACATTGTCAGTAATCACTTTGATTTCTGTATGCATTGCAATCTTTTGATATTTAATTTCTCAAAATATAGCAGGAATGCCAATATTTTAACATTTGTCTAAATGAAGTTAGTGAATCGCTTTGCCTTAGACGAGTCGATGGTCAGTTCCAAAGACTTATTACGATGAGAATGATAAATAGTTTCAATATAAGGAGTACGTTTTCAGAGTTGCAGAATCTTGATTCCTTTAATTATATGTGACTTTAAAAAGTTGTCCTTGTGTCCGATGGCACCCGTATCTTTCACTGTAACAGGACATTTAGATTGAACTACTTTTAAGAAAGGCAGGCTGTGGCAACTGCTGGGGGAAAGTTGGAAGTATTTGGAGCCAGGACCTTGGTGTAGCAAGCATTTCAAGGGCCATAATGCAAGCAAGGTAATTGGGCCACACATGCCCAGGTTTGGTAGTAAAAAAACAAATCCATGCTTTGGTTGCATTGACCATTCACACCTGTTGGCTGGTGCCACAACACCTGCTGTAATCTTCATAGCTATGCCTTGGACCAGGTGCATAATTTCTGTTTTTTCTTCATTTAGTCTAAGTCCATTGATTTCCAGCTAATGTGCATTGTTTTAGGTCCAACCGGTCCAAGACCTCCAGAGCGAATTTTAGGTGTCTGCATGAAAGTGAAATTTGAGTTCTTCCTTATAATACAAGTGAAGAATTGACCTAGGATTAACATTAAATTGAAGCGTTGAAAGAGACGTCCGCAGGTACAGTGCATTTTGTGGAGTTGAGTACGACACCCTTAATCAGAGGCACGCCTTTAGGGTTGAAGTCTCTGGGTATGGCTGGAAGCCACTGTAAAATGAGGTCGTGAATGAAAGATTAAAAGGCATAAACAAAACTAATATAACAAGCACAGAAATGTTCACTTTATCTGCAGAGGCTAGTAATTCTACCCAAACCTCTACCAAGGCCATCTCAGTCTATGTTTGGGGGGAAAACAACCCTGACGGGTAAGGGTACAGCAGATATCATTCTTCAAGATAACTTTGTAAGCAGCCACGATGCCTTTTTCAGAAACCTTTACCATCCAGGGCAGCCCTGAAATGGGTCAAATTTTGTTTTGCTCTGTAGGTTTAAGGAGGTGTGATAATTGCTCATTTGAGTGGAGCAGTGACAGTACCCTAAGGTTTTGAGTGGTTAAGAACCTTGGCAACAATACATATATTTATATACTTTGGATTTACATCCACATAATTTGGGCATTGGCATGGCACTGAAAAGGGTCCTGCATTCCCATTTATGTTCTGCACGCCTTTTCATCATGCAGTAAAACTATATGAAGATGTGTCATTGCCTTACAGCACTAAAACTTTGTTTGCAGCATTATGTGAAAAAATGTTGTCATTAAATGTGAATGTAAATATATATTCTGTGGAAAATGTCATATTCATTACCCGTGGCCCCTTAGTGTATAACCGAGGGGAATTAAACTCACGGTTGGCTCCAGTTTATGCTGAATGTGACTCATAAACCTTAGTAAGAATAAATGTCATCTCTTGTTGCTTTAAGATGTGAGATTAGAGATAGGCGTTGAGTAATTGAGGTAATTTTGCGTTAGACATCTATCTGCGATGTGGACACACCTGTATAGCTCTCCACAGAATTTCATCATTTCAGCATGTGATGTGAGCACAAGCTGCGAAATTATGTGATCTAAGTGGAGATGTAGGTTTGGTGTCCTCTATCATTTTTTTCTAAGCATTTGACTTCAAAATGGCCAGGTATGTTGACTTCTGAGAAATAGAAATGATGGAACCTGCCAGCTCATTTGTGAGTTCATTTTGTGGGTGACTCATGGGTCACATAATCACATAGGTACAGCCAAGTGATAGTTGAAGGTAGCTGAAGCCCATCCACATGGTTAATGGGCCACGCCCCTTTCATTTTCCAGAGAAGAAACGTGTCTGTCAGGCTGAGCAAATGTCAGCCTGACAGACACTCTTCTTGTTCAGCTCAGGCAGGCAGGAGCTAGACATTTGCTAAATGTGTAGGCTCCTGGTTGCTTGGGTTGAACTTTTCCAGGCTGAGGATTTCCCAGCCCTGTGAGGTTGTACTCCTAAGCCTTGGAAAAGTGCCTGAAGGCCCCCCTCCCCCTCCAGATGAGGAGGAGTGTCACTGATTGCCATGGACCTCAGAGTGTCAATTTTAAGCCCTTATGTGCCGAGGGCCGAGTGCCAATCAGTGACACCTCGTCACAGAGTGGGGTAGGGTGGGGTCAGTAGTATCTCTGACCCCACCCTGCTCATTCAATCAATCAGGATTTAAAAACCACGACAAATCACCCCTGCGGGTCTCAAGGCGTTGTGACGAGTGAGGGACTGCTGCCTTTCTCAGTCAATGAGGGAAGTCAGCCGTCTCAAAGTTTTATTTTTTCATGTTTTGGTGCATGCATGTGTGTACCTATATATGTATGATTTTGTTGTGAGTCAGTGTTGCGAATGTATGTGTGTGTGAGCAGTTATAGATGCATGGGCATGAGTTAGTGTATATTCATGCCTGTGTGGCCTGCCCGCCCACCTCCCTTCCAAAATTAGTGGCCTACATTGGTTGAAGGCATGGTGAGGTTGCTCAAATGGACAGTGGTGCACAGCACTGAGCGCATACATGTAGGATTAACATTTTCTATGTTCAGAAACCCTTACCAATTGTTCCCCTTTTTTCTCAGAGGTTATGATTCAAACGACAGCAATTGTTCAAGCTGGACATATGCTACATGGGACATCTTTCTGACTTTACTTTAGCACAGTGTAAAAGGGGAGATCACCCATGAACTCAGAACAGATCATGAAGGGATCAGTTAGGTGTGGTGACACATTCACAATGGTCTTACTTATATTTAAAAGATAATAAAAACACAAAGGACATATATATATATATATATATATATATATATATATATATATATATATATATATATATATATATATATATATATATATTTAACACTCCTCCGCGAATTACCACAAAGTAATGGGCACACTCACTCTGAGTTCCACAATTACATTTATTAAGATCTTTTCAGCTTTAGCATGAAAACAACACGATCTACGCGTTTCAGTGCTCCTAGCACCTTGCTCACGATCGTGAGCAAGGTGCTAGGAGCACTGAAACGCGTAGATCGTGTTGTTTTCATGCTAAAGCTGAAAAGATCTTAATAAATGTAATTGTGGAACTCAGAGGGAGTGCGCCCATTACTTTGTGGTAATTCGCGGAGGAGTGTTAAATAATTAACGGCGAGGTTCTGCCGTAGGGTACGTACCCACACCGAGCGCTCGATGGCCGGGAAACCTGGAACCGGTGTGTGAAGATATATATATATATATATATATATATATATATATATATATATATATATATATATATATATATATATATATATATATATATATATATATATATATATATATATATATATATATATATATATATATATATATATATATATATATATATATATATATATATATATATATATATATATATATATATATATATATATATATATATATATATATATATATATATATATATATATATATATATATATATATATATATATATATATATATATATATATATATATATATATATATATATATATATATATATATATATATATATATATATATATATATATATATATATATATATATATATATATATATATATATATATATATATATATATATATATATATATATATATATATATATATATATATATATATATATATATATATATATATATATATATATATATATATATATATATATATATATATATATATATATATATATATATATATATATATATATATATATATATATATATATATATATATATATATATATATATATATATATATATATATATATATATATATATATATATATATATATATATATATATATATATATATATATATATATATATATATATATATATATATATATATATATATATATCTCTCATTCAACCCCGAAGACGTCTCTTGGAGTCTTTGGTAGATGATGGAAGTATTTTACTACCAAACTCAATGTAAAGAACTCGGAAGGATGAAACGCTGAGTGGCCCCGCTGGGATACATACCTGTGACCTTTGTGTCAAACACAGATACCTACAGTGAATACATTAGTCTACTACTGAGCGCCAACCCCGTCTAATTAGACAAGTACCCATTAAGAATCATCGTTGTTCTTCAATGATGGCCTACCGACGTAAAAAGAATTTATGCAAATGGTAGAAGAGTATGTTCCTTTAGTTCATGCTATGAACTGAATATTGCGTTGAGGGAACCACAGTTCAATAATAACATTTCGTCTAAATTGCAAGTGCATTGTGTGAATGTATGTGTGCCATTTTAGAGAACGAATACCTCGCTGTAGAGCTGTGGAATAATATACAAGAAGACGAATTTACAATAGAGGATTGGGACTCGACGAGGGGGAGGTTGTAGGCAGAGTAGGATGGAGCATGCGAGTTCGGGGGTTACAGTTGCGAGTCTGTGAATGGGTTGGTCAGGGGTTGTCAGTGATGGCTAGAATAGGAGAAATTCTGTTTGGATAAAGGCCCGTCACCGAATGGTCACAGCGTGACGAGGTTTTCTTTGAAGTTGTAAGTGTCCAATTGAGAAGGTCTGGAGTCTGCCTGATATGGGCGAGGATGACATCCAGGAACGGCCTGTGCAGGTAAGAGCTGTGGGGCCGTGAGGCCGGGTCAGGGGGGGGGATTCCACAGACGGCCACAAGGAAAAATTAAATAAATAATACATTTTCCTTCATCGTCGTCTATCGAAATCCCCTCCCCCTCCATCTCTTACTTGCACAGGCTGCAGCTGATGACGTATCCCAGATCCATGTTGCATTGCAGGGAAGGATATGTATTCATATAATGTACAACTATGCTGGATGAGCTCAGAGTTCACTGCCATTTTTTTGGTGTTTCCACTTTCTAACGTGCATATATTTAAGTTCTCCGAGTTAGATCATCAGCAGAAGACACCACTGATCAGAAACAGAGAACAGCAGTTACTGCTCGCTCTTTCTGCAGCTCATGCACTAACTCGGAGAATTTCTAAGTTAAGTAGACCATCTAAAGGGAAGGAAAACACATACACAGCTCCCTACTGAGCCAGTGCACCTGTTAATGATAAGGTCCCTGATGTCTCATCTTTGTTTCTTGCGCCTATTATTGTAGTTCACTCCTTGGCTGTTCTGCATGGAGTTGTTTGCTGTTTATCTGCTTTTCATCCTAAATGAGTCATTATCTTAATAACCCGTGCCTCTCTTTTGTTTATAAATGTATAGAAAATAGCACATTCTACATATGTTTTGCTGCAAAAATGGCAACAGTGCCTTATAACCTGTTACATCTGTGCATCATGTCAATGTTGTGAGGCCCTCTGAAGCATGATTTGTTGGTGATACTCTTTGAGTGGTAGAGCCTCACATTTGGAGGCATTCATACATCCTTACTTCGCAAACTTTTTGTTCTTGATTGGCTATGGGCGAACAGATAGTATTTAGTTTTTCTAATTTTATATATTTCAGGAATGCTATTTTACCCTGAAAATCTTTGAGTACAAGAGTATATAAGCAAGAGGTTTCATGCATGAAGCTTCAACATTGTTAATAAGATAGGTGGATAAAAACATTCTGTGTGTTTTCTCTAACATTTAATGCGTCCATCTGTTTATTCCTCTGCAGCCTATTGGTGCTTTGAATCCAAAGCGAGCAGTCTTCTATGCAGAGCGCTATGAGACGTGGGAAGACGACCAGACCCCACCCTACCATTACAACACTCACTACTCCACAGCTACAGCAACATTGTGTTGGCTCGTTCGGATTGTAAGTAGTCACCTATAGAACTCTTGTGAACTTATTTTTAAGTGGACAGCTATGTAATGTATATAGAATTAAGAGCACTTGGCCATTAGCATGTACACCCAAATGAGGATCCCTGAAGGAGCTATAATGAGGGCAAAAGTAGTGTATTCCTCAGGTTCTAGGATTAGCATTGCCCTTGAGCCATCATCGAAAGCGTTCCATCTGTGTTTCAGAGAAAGACATCGAAAAGTACTCCTTCTGCTAGTTTTACATAGCTAAAGTAGTTGCTGGATAACACACCCACAACCCTTCTGTGATTGAGAGGACAATATCTCTGTTCAATCAGGACCCTAGTAACTGTGCTTTCTCCCCTAAATTGATATTGTAAGAAATGTGGTACCGCCACAATTTGCTACTGGTATACAGTGGTAAGTCCCTAGTATGTGGTACTAAGCACCCAGGCATAGGTATTACGGGGTCTCCAATGGACTGTAGCATGTACTATGCCACGCATGGGAGTCCACTCAAAATGTGACTACAGGTCTGCCATTGCAGCGTGTGTGAGTTGGTGCTTGCACCTCTCACGACAGATATAAGTTACCTTATATCTGAGCTCATTGCACTTAAAACCTATAAGACACTCCTAAGGCAAGCTCTTCAGTCCTGAGGGCAGGGTGCTTGATAATAAGTGTGAAGGTGCCCCTGCATGAGCAAGGCACCCCTACAAACCCTGAGTCGATTCTCCAGGCTTTGAAAGTTGGGCCACGCATTTTAATACATATAATGGACATCAGACATTAGGAGAAGTCTAACTATATAGTGGCTACACTGAATCTGGTCATGTTTGATATCAAACGTCTTTGAATCATACCCCAGCAAGATTCCAGTGTTGGAAGTATGATCCTATGTACTGGGGGGGGCTGTATTCACAATAACAGCCTTGCAGGGTCTGCCAGCAAGCTAGTGCTAATGCCAACCACAGACACGAAGTCGTTTTATATAAACACTCTGAGGGTCTTTTTCATTTAACTTACACTACAGATTAAACTGGTAAAACAAGCTGCTTAACACTCCTTCAAGCTAAGCCTGACGGCTGCTTTCCACAGCTACCACTCTGAGAGGTTTCTATGGTTATTAAAGACAACTAAAACCACCATAAGGGTAGCCTGGATTTGTGCAAGGTGCAGCACTTGAATAAGTCTGCACCATATACCAAGCCAGCCTCCTACAGTAAGACACAAGCAACCCCAAATTAACCTGTGCTCAACTCTCTCGCAGCTTCGCACAAAAGCAGTCAGGCTTAACTTAGAGACAATATGTGAAGTATTTATGCAGCACTTCCAACAGTAATAAAGATAAAATACAGAACAAGAAAAGTCCCTCACCAATTCAGAAAAATAGAATAAAATGTAATATATTTTTGACACCAAAATGACAATAATCCAATCAGTAGAACCGAAGATTTGCACATTTAAAGATGCAAGTAAAAGTACTGACTAGAAGCACAAAGCACCAAGTGGCCAGACTGGGACAAAGTCACAAGTTCAGGACGACTGCAATGGAGCATGGGACCAATAAAGGGGATAATTTAGGCCCGCTGAACAGGAGTACCTTGAATCTTGATTGCAGAGTGTTGCGAGATTCCGCATCGAGGATGCATTGCGCAGCAGCGGTTCCGAGCAGCTGCGAGGCTGCAATGTGAAACCCTGCATCAAAGCTGTGTCACGCACCTGCGGTTCTGAAGTGGCTGTGAAGCGATGCATTGTGCTGTGTCGGTTCTGCTCACAGGGCAGCAACTAGGATAGCAGAGCACCTTCAGAACTATTTCCAAGTGGTCTAGGACTGGAGTAGCACCACTTGGGGGGGGGGGGCAGGGGTAGGACTCACAGCAGACAGAGTACAGGTGCTGGGTTCAGGGTTGGTTAAAACCTTTTCTGTCCCAGAGGCTCTGATCAGGAGGCCAGCCAACTAGACCTTGGAGTCACTTTGGTGTGGTGGTCCTGGGTTCAAGATGCAGATCCAATCCTTTCACTCAGGCAAAATGGCAAAAGGCAACAGGACAACAGAGTAGCAGTACTTCCTACAGAGCAGTACAGCAGTCCTTCGTTGTCTTGCACAGCTCCAGAGATGTACTGAAGAGTTGTGTTTGAGAGGCCAACATTTATACCTGGTGCTCACTTTGAAGTAGAAGAAGGTCCTGCAGGTTTCCACCCCTGTAAGTGCTTGGAATTTCCTGTCTTCCTGCCCTGGCCGCACCATATCTGAGGTCACAATAGACTAGTGTCAAACATTTTGCGAGTGTGTTCAGTCAGAACCTTTGTGATGTCAAGTGTGGTAGATGACAGCTCCTCCATTTTATCAAGTGAGAGATGGCCCATCCCGTCAGCACCTCTGCTGCTTTGTCTTACTATCTGGGAGCAATACACAAAGACCAACTGTCAGCTATACTTAGCCATGTGACCCAGGATACAGGCAGCATCACCAAATTGTTAGGATAAGAAAATGCCACCTTTCTAATTGTGGCATTTTCAGAATTGTGACTTAAAATTGACTTTACCATTAAAGTAATCTTTAAATTGCTCTTCTTTAGACACCAAACACGATATTCCTACCTGCTCCCAATTGAAAGTTATCATTTATTAAACATAATAAGTTAACCCAATGTTATCCTATGTGAGGGGTAGGCATTACAGTAGTGGAAAACAAATGCATGAGTTTTTGACTACCAGGAAATTTAAAACCTAAAAGCGCATGTCCAATTTTTTAAAATAAAGTGCACCCTGTCCTTTGGATAGGTTATAGTCATACTTGGGGGTGCTTCATGTGCATTAAAAAGTAAGGTTTGTGCCTAGCAAAATGTTTATTTTACCAGGTTGAAATGGTGGTTTAAACTGCACTCACAGGCCGCAATGGCAGGCCTGAAAAATGATTAAGAGGCTACTTAAGTGGGTGGCGCAATCAGTGTCACAGTCCCGCAA
Source organism: Lissotriton helveticus (assembly GCF_964261635.1). Lineage (NCBI taxonomy): Eukaryota > Metazoa > Chordata > Amphibia > Caudata > Salamandridae > Lissotriton > Lissotriton helveticus. Next base: position 376,785,974 of record NC_136069.1, read on the forward strand.
GTAACATTTAATTTGCAGGCCCTGGATACATTTCGTACCACTTCACTAGGGACTTGCAAGTAAACTAACTGTGCTAATTGGGTGTAAGGCAATGTTACCATGTTTTAGGGAGAGAACACAAGCACTTTAGCACTGGTTAGCAGTGGCAAAGTGCACAATCTTAAAAGCCAACAAAAACGGAGTAAAAAAACACGAGGGTCAAGGCAAACAGTTTGGGGATAACCCTGCTGAAACGGCCAAACCCAACACAAGTATGTTGCCCAGCAAACTTCCTTGCCCTGGCAGACAGCATTAGATGGTGTGCTACAAAAGGTGTCCTCAAGGGCTGTCGAGCCAAACTGATTCCTGAGCTGCTTTTATAAATATTTCGAGGAAACCCATCAAGAGGTATTTCTAATTTCTGTGTAGAGCAAGACAGAGTACCACATTTCCACATGTACCATGGTGGTCTCTCTTTTGTTTATTCTTGGTCTTAAATATCACCAGAGGCACGTTTTAATATTTATGAAGCTTTAATGTGGTTAGATTTTTTGACAACACAAAATGTGGGCCCAGATGATGATGAATGCCGTGTACCGCGCAAACGTGTTGCCTTGGCCAAGAGTTACTTGCTGTTGCTTCAGCCCTCGGCTGTTCAGCAACTGTGATAATTAGTCTGCCCTTGAATGTTTATCTTGTTTCTTTCTCTTAATTGTGTCTGTGTGTGTGGGGGGAGGGGGGACAAGGTGGGAGCCCTGTGACTGATGGTCTGTTTTAGTGCTCATGAAGGAGTCATGGCCCTCTTATGCAGTTTTCAGCCTTGACGTCCTACAGATTCTATTCACACATGCTTGGCTTTCTAATTCAACATTTTCAATTTTCTGGGCAGATCCATCTGAGAGATCTGCAGAAAACCGAAAAGCACTGTCTGCTGATGAATGCATGCACGCGCAATGGGATGCGTGGTAAATCGAAATCCACTGGGGCTACAGCTGGAAGTACCAAATTCGTTTTGATGCAATATTGAGGCCAGGAATAGCATGATATAGAAACCACTTTATGGTTGAATCTTCTTAGTCTAAGTGGGTTTAAGCTTTCGCGTGTTTCTGTCCAGTAGCTAATGTGACATGGCAGCTATATATACTCTTATGATTACATTAGCAATATTTTGTTTTCCGCATTGCCTTCCAGCAAAGTGCTTTTTCTCTGCTGCATTAAAAAGTAGCAAGTATTGAATGATGTCAGAGAGGAATGTGCTGAAAATCTTTATTATGTTCTCTACATAGGCTCGTTTTGTTCCTTGATCGTAGAGCGAAATCGCACATTACAATGAATGTTACAAAAATCCCAATTTCTGCACTAAATATCTTCCGAATTAGTTAACAAACCGGCCTGAATGTGACGCCTCCTGAATGATGGAAGAAACAAATACGTTTCAGGCTCAGTACATAAGCAGCTTATAAAATTCCAGATAATTCAAATACTCGAAAGGCTGTGTAAGCAGCACTGCCTTTTTACCTCCATTGGCTTTGTTCTTAATCCTGGCTCTGTGCTGAACCGAAAAGAACCAGATGGTTTTTTTTGCATAAGTAACAGATTCATCTTTTATTAGCAAGAAAAACATGAATTGATCTAAATTGAAATGTATTACAGAGGATGAGTCATTAGGTGGATTCGTCCTCCTAAAAAGCTAATAAGTTGGCGACCTTTTTGAAAATCTTGTAAATCAATTGTGGGGGGGGTGGATCAATTGTCCTGCTAACCTGGGTTTTCAGGTCGCTGGGATGTCCCTTGGTAAAAAACCCTCATACACGTGAGTGGGTATTTTTGTGGGTAGCGGTATATCTTGGTTCTCCGCTATTGCACTCTCGTGTCTGCATAATCACAGGGTTAGTTGGTATGCATCCTCCACCAGGAGGTTGTAACCCGAGGTTAAAAGCAGTAGTGTCCAGTGATAAATGGTGTGAGTGATATTTAAAATAACTCGGACAGCCGGGGTAAATATTTATTATTCCGGATTCGAGTTAAAACAAGAAAATGTTGGTTGATATGCGTGGGGAGAATTGTTAGGATTCGCACGCTATCTATTTTCGTTAGATTAAAAGGTCGACTAGTTTCAGCCCTAGTTGCCTGGGGGGTCGACGGGCTTTCTTCAGGACCAGGTGAGAGATGTGTAGTAAAGTGACATATTAGTCCTCTGCTGGGTGAAGGTCAATGTTGTGCCTGTAAATACAAATGATAAGGGTGACCTCGGTGAGGGTAGTGGGACTATTATACAGTTGGTTTGTGGGATTAAAATACTTGTTTGCTCACCATATACTGCTGGCAGCTTCCACATACTCGTGACTCTGGCAACCAAACTATTGTTGTCTATCTCATTTGTGGTCGGGCTGGTTGAAAGCTAGACTAGCAAAAGGGCTAACACACGGTTCATTTTAGGCTTAAAGGGTTAAGTGCCGATCATGTATCTACGAGGTGTTGATAATAGTATACATGTGTGATTATTGTGACTTTCACAACTATCGCATTCATACTTAACGTACCTTTGCGCACTCTGTTCTGCGCTTCCTCGGGTGACAGGGAGTCTTGGGGATTGGGCTCCTTCTAAAAGTAGTAATGGTGAGGGGTAACAAGTTAGTAGGCGGGGGTGTACTTATCTGTCGGTACCATTGGACCTCCACTCTCGATGTTACCTGTAGCTCCACGCTTCCCACACTACTTGTGCTGACTCTGCCGTCCTGTACCCGGTAGCATTAGATTGCTTCCGGGGTTGTTTATACACCTTGTGTGGGTGTAGAGAGGGAAAACAGACTCTGTAGCTAGGGGCTTTTGACTGGTTAGACAGGGAAAAGGTATTCTCTGACAGTTTTAATGCCCATTTTCTCAGTGAGTTCATTTTATGGCGCTTAAAAGCGTCTGTATTTATCTATTCAGGCTGGCCCACGGAATATTATCGTTCAGACCTCGCACATCAGTACCCAGTCTGTGTACCCATCTTTGTTCCTTTTCGAACAGTATTCTTTCCGCATTGTGATCTTTGGTTTTCAGGGTCTCTAGGATGATCCATTGCAGATCATTCACTGTGTGGCCTTTTTCTAAAAAATGCGTGGCCATCTTGGTTGTTGTCTTCCGACATTTGACGTTGCTGCGGTGTTCACATATCCTCTGTTTTGCTTTCCTGCAGGTCATGCCTATGTAAATTAGGCTACAGGGACATGTGATCATGTAGATTGCATGGCTGGTATTGCAATTAGTATGGTTCCTTATTGTCCATTTTAGGTGCGGGAGGAGTTGTATTTCTTTTGTGGGTCTTGTTAGTGAACAGACCGAGCAAGAACCGCATGGGAAGTGTCCCGTAACTGGTGGGAGATTCCAGAGGGTACTCTGATTCTGTATTGTGGTTAGTCTGGGTCTGGTGTGGACCAGGAGGTCTTTCAGATTGCTAGTTCGTTTATTAGCGAATCGTGGTTTGGGCCACGAAATATTGGCAGACGTCAGGATGCGCCAATGTTTGTTTATGATCTTCTTTATTTTGTTTGAGGCTGGGCTGTATGTTGTTACGCACGTGAGCTGGTCTTCTTCAGTTGTCCTACTGGTGGTTTCTAAAAGAGCCTCACGATTCTGATTTCTGGCCCTCTTTTTGCATTTCTTAATCACCTTTTGCGGATATTGTCGTGCCTCTAATTTCTTACAGAGGTCGTTGGCTTGGGTCTTGTACTCATCCGTCTTGCTACAGTTCCTCCGTAATCGGAGGAACTGGCTGTAGGGCAAATTCTCCCTTAGGGGACGTGGGTGGTAGCTGTTGAAGGACAGGAGGCTGTTTTTTGCGGTGGGTTTGAAAAAGAGGTGCATCCTGACGTGTAACCACAATACAGAATCAGAGTACCCTCTGGAATCTCCCACCAGTTACGGGACACTTCCCATGCGGTTCTTGCTCGGTCTGTTCCCTAACAAGACCCACAAAAGAAATACAACTCCTCCCGCACCTAAAATGGACAATAAGGAACCATACTAATTGCAATACCAGCCATGCAATCTACATGATCACATGTCCCTGTAACCTAATTTACATAGGCATGACCTGCAGGAAAGCAAAACAGAGGATATGTGAACACCGCAGCAACGTCAAATGTCGGAAGACAACAACCAAGATGGCCACGCATTTTTTAGAAAAAGGCCACACAGTGAATGATCTGCAATGGATCATCCTAGAGACCCTGAAAACCAAAGATCACAATGCGGAAAGAATACTGTTCGAAAAGGAACAAAGATGGGTACACAGACTGGGTACTGATGTGCGAGGTCTGAACGATAATATTCCGTGGGCCAGCCTGAATAGATAAATACAGACGCTATTAAGCGCCATAAAATGAACTCACTGAGAAAATGGGCATTAAAACTGTCAGCGAATACCTTTTCCCTGTCTAACCAGTCAAAAGCCCCTAGCTACAGAGTCTGTTTTCCCTCTCTACACCCACACAAGGTGTTTAAACAACCCCGGAAGCAATCTAATGCTACCGGGTACGGGACGGCAGAGTCAGCACAAGTAGTGCGGGAAGCGTGGAGCTACAGGTAACATCGAGAGTGGAGGTCCAATGGTACCGACAGATAAGTACACCCCCGCCTACTAACTTGTTACCCCTCACCATTACTACTTTTAGAAGGAGCCCAATCCCCAAGACTCCCTGTCACCCGAGGAAGCGCAGAACGGAGTGCGCAAAGGTACGTTAAGTATGAATGCGATAGTTGTGAAAGTCACAATAATCACACATGTATACTATTATCAACACCTCGTAGATACATGATCGGCACTTAACCCTTTAAGCCTTAAAATGAACCGTGTGTTAGCCCTTTTGCTAGTCGAGCTTTCAACCAGCCCGACCACAAATGAGATAGACAACAATAGTTTGGTTGCCAGAGTCACGAGTATGTGGAAGCTGCCAGCAGTATATGGTGAGCAAACAAGTATTTTAATCCCACAAACCAACTGTATAATAGTCCCACTACCCTCACCGAGGTCACCCTTATCATTTGTATTTACAGGCACAACATTGACCTTCACCCAGCAGAGGACTAATATGTCACTTTGCTACACATCTCTCACCTGGTCCTGAAGAAAGCCCGTCGACCCCCCAGGCAACTAGGGCTGAAACTAGTCGACCTTTTAATCTAACGAAAATAGATAGCGTGAGAATCCTAACAATTCTCCCCACGCATATCAACCAACATTTTCTTGTTTTAACTCTAATCCGGAATAATAAATATTTACCCCGGCTGTCCGAGTTATTTTAAATATCACTCACACCATTTATCACTGGACACTACTGCTTTTAACCTCGGGTTACAACCTCCTGGTGGAGGATGCATACCAACTAACCCTGTGATTATGCAGACACGAGAGTGCAATAGCGGAGAACCAAGATATACCGCTACCCACAAAAATACCCACTCACGTGTATGAGGGTTTTTTACCAAGGGACATCCCAGCGACCTGAAAACCCAGGTTAGCAGGACAAGTGATCCAACCCCCCCCCCACAATTGATTTACAAGATTACTGTTCTAAGGAAAGTGGTTGGATCCAACATTTTTCCTTCTCCCCACCCCATGATTTACGAGACCTTTTTGAAAAGGCAGAATGCTGGGCACAGTTTGAGATTTACTGTGATATAAACCCACTTCGCTCTTGCTTGGAAAAACATGTGCAGTGACTCAGTTTATCAAATCTAACTGGCACTGTAAAGTTGGCATACATGTTTTAAAATGTTTTTACTGGTATAAAGTTGAAGCCTTTGGGTAATCAAGTGCCCATCTTCTTTCAACATACAGTATTTTGAGTTTTTTGTATCATCCACAAAAGATCTGTTTTTGTGTTTCCTTTGCCAAATTTGGTGAGGTTGAGGTCCAGTTAAAGGCGCAATGGAAGAGCATTGCATATTCTATTGTTTTTCTTGCATGCTCAGAATTGTTTAATTGTAATCTTGGATTACTTTGATTTTGCCCACTGTGATGCAGTTTAATGATCACTTAAGTCTTTTTTCTCCTGGCCAGCTAGTGATTGTTCCGTTTCTTCTCAGATTAAGGGTGGCAAGATGTTGAAAACCAAGAACCGGGACATTCACAAACTTAGGAGTTAGGCTACCATTTTTCATATTTCGATGTGCACAGAATGACTTAGTTGACAGTGCTGAACAACATAGAAAACACCAGCAGTGTGGCACAAAGAGGAATTAAACACAACTTGCTTTCTACTGGGGTCTATTTGCTAATTCTGCACTACAACACATAAATACTTGCTTCTCCCTATGTTCAGTCAACCTTGTCTGGAAACCACGACATGGGCTAAATTTAATTTGCTGTGGCAGATGGTGGAAAATGAAGACTGCACCTGCATATGCCTGGTCACCCTACCCAGTACAGACCTCCTCACATATTAAACAGTAGCGTGAGATTTGATTACGATGCACATTCCACAACTTGTCATTGATACGTATGCGCATTTGAACCAAGACTCCTTATTGAATGAATCTATCAATCAATCAATCATTCAGAGCATTTGTAAAGTGCGCTACTCTCCTGAGAGGGTCTCAAGGCGCTTGGGGTGGGGGGGTTGCTGCCTACTGCTCGGATAGCCAGGTCTTGAGTAGTCTTCTGAAGGTTAGCAGGTCCTGTGTCTGCTGTAGGAGGATGGGGAGGGTGTTCCAGGTCTTGGCGGCGATGTGGGAGAACGATCTGCCGCCGGAGGTCGTTCTTTGGATGCGGGGGACGGTGGCGAGGTCGGCATAGCTGGCGGTTGGGGGTGCAGAGGTGAGTCATCTGTTGAGGTATGCTTGGCCGGTGGTGTGGAGTGCCTTGTGTGCGTGGGTGAGGAGCTTGAAGGTGATCCTCTTGTTGACGGGAAGCCAGTGCAGGTCTCCCAGGTAGGGTGTGATGTTGCTGCGGCGGCGAGGGATGTCGAGGATCAGGCGTGCAGAGGCGTTCTGAATGCATTGTAGTCGTTTCAGGAGTTTGGCCGAGACTCCTGCGTAGAGGGTGTTTCCGTAGTCCAGCCTGCTGCTGACGAGGGCCTCAGACCATGCAGCTTGTGAGCGTAAATGGCGTTTCCGTAGTCCAGCCTGCTGCTGACGAGGGACTCAGAGCATGCAGCTTGTGAGCGAATAACTAGGGTGACTGTCTGATTTTCTATAGCTGATGCACGTAGGCCTGCGCTTGTTACACTCTTATAACTACTGAAAATGTGTCTTGAGCAAGGGACTCCAAAGGGTAATTAAATTGATTTCCAGTTCATTAATAATCATTATTAAGCTAGGTAATACCAAAGTAATTTACAGCGCTTTCATCTCAACATGGCTACATAAGGATGAGTCCCCCTCAATGGCTATTTTAAATATAATCTGTATTGTTATTAATGAATACAGCAAATTAGCTGCAGCGGCCTAATTTTGTTGCCACTGCACAATAGGTATCATATTGACATTCATCTAGACAGGGGTTCCGTGCTTGGTGCACATGTACCAAAACATAGTGTATAATATGTGGCGTGTCGCCATAGGGGAGCTTGAGACAATGAGGTATGTGCATATCACTAGACCAGTACTTAGTTTGAGCCGGAGGTTTCTGGTGCTCGGCACCAGCTCTTAATTGTCAACAGCGGCGCTGCTGACAGTCTGCCACACGGTAGCACTGTCTGGCTAATTTAGAGATGGTCACAACCTCAATTAATTATTAATTCAATATACATTAAAAATGACTATTAACTGCTGCCCAAGCCATTCTAATTGCATTGGGGGCTTGAAATAGCCCGACTTGTCACACTTGTAAGAATGTTATGGCATTGGCAGCATGGCAGGGGCAATATGTGGTGCAAGCTGAAGTTGCCTCCTGACGACAGCCATGCCACTTATTTTTCGACAAATTAAGAACTGCACTAGACCCTCAAAATAACAAATAACTTAGGCTTGAATCCCCAGTTTCTTTTCAATTTCGATTACTTCTAAACACTTCAGGTGTAATTATGCTGATTAATGAGCATATAACAACATTATTATTTTCCAATGATGAGACACACATGGGGGAGTATGGGTCTAGTTGTGAATGTAGAAACCATGTATTGGCAGTGACCCACTATTCACTCCGCCGAGATAAACAGGATTAAGTTACAGTAACCTTTACTCACCTGCGGTACAGTGGCCTGAGCAACAAGGCAACACTTAAAGCAAACGTTGATGGTGTGCATGGCAAGGTAAATCGATTACAGTTTGAAATAAAGAACTTACAGTCCATACACCGAGTTTTAGTAAAAAACTGACAACTACTAAGGAAAATGAGATAATGATAAGGAAGAATGGATAGGAGTTCAGTCGATATAGGCAAAATAAAAATAGCGGGAATAAACATTTAGTGGAAAAGATGTTGCTTTCCAAATTAATGGAAACCCAGTAATAATGAACTAATGTCCCCCAAAAATATTATGGTTAAAAAGTAATATTATATACTCAGTTCTTTATGTATTTATTTTTAATTTTCAACGACTGAACCTAATAGATAAAAATGCTCTTTACAGAAATGAACTAAAGTCCAAGTAACATTTTAATAGGCTTAAGAGCATAAACAGGGTAGTAAGAACTTGCAAATGCTTGTTTGTAAGCATTGTTTAAAAAACATTATTTCAAAACATAGAAGGAAAAGTAAATACATATCTTAAGATATTTCAAATCTGAAAACTAATTTCAATGTTATCAATCTTTAGAAATGGCCTGGAATATGTTTCAAATACTTTTCAATCAATAAAGTCTGAACATTGTTTAAAAAAGAAAAACTAAATGTCTGAATTTAAAACAAAAACCTTGCCACAGTCTAATATACTTTCCACAGGGCTCAGAACCGAAACAAAAGCTCCAGCCATTTGGTCCTCTGTAGTAGCTCAGGCAGCAGAGTTATGTGACTCTAGGGGAAGAGCCATCTCCAGTTAAGCCATGCAGAGTACACTGTCTGCCTCAAAGAACCACTAATTGGGTTCAGCAGCCAGTCATTTCCCTAGCACCATAAAAACCTTTGCCTACCAAAGCCCGCACTTAAAAGAAATACGTGGAATGCAGGTGATAACATAAAAACAAACCTTAAAGTTTGGTGTTTAGTCTTACCCTGAAAAAAATGTGCCTGTTGAGGGGCTTTAAAAGACAATCTGGTGGGGACGCTGTACAACACAGAGAGCATGAGGCAAGTATTTGAGTAGAAATCAGCAAACAAGGGAGAGAGCAAGAAAACACATGCTTTTCGGTGGAGTGCTCGCGGTCACATAGAAAGTAGTGCATACAATTCTTGACCAGAAACCACCTGGCACATGTATTGATGTGGACCCACGAGATCTGGTAGCACTAATGAGTTGTTCAGAAATAGCAACCCAAAAGTAGAAGTTACATGTGGGTCCAACCTCAGAACGTGTCATAAAGGGGCTAAACGCTGCTCAGACACTCTTTGGCAGGGACTCTTGGCCACCCATGCTCATCTTTTATAAAGACATTTGAGTGATCTCCAAGTCGAATTCCAAATGAACTTGAGGTTCAGGGAGTTAAAGAACAATTCAGACTTACATTTAGTCTGCAGTATATTTGTATTGATGTGGCTTTCTGTTTTTACCTGTTCCTCTGAAGTCTTCAGACCGGTGTCCATTGACTCCTCCAATTTGAGTAAGAATGGTTGTTAGGGTGTTCCAGAATAGGAAGCCAGGTCCCACAGGACTAGGCCATCCCATGAAATTGCTTTCATTCCATTCAGCTATTTTTGACTCCTGTTATCTGGAAAATACCCTGCAAGTTGGTAGTCTCTGATTTTTGGAAACATAGGTTCCTATCCGACATATGGCTTCCAAGAGCAAAATATCCTTAGCAGGCAAGTAATCTGTCCACAGCAGACTAGCTAAATCCTCCAGAATCTTCTTGGTCAAACTGAATATGATAAAAGCTTTCCACTGCAAAATAGCTCTCCCAAATGAAATACCTTCACTGAACCTGCTCCAGAGAGAGCAAAGAGGTTTAATGAGTGCACCTAGGGAGACTGCAGGGCCTTCTCTGGTGAATAGACTTGACACCACAGTGGGTATTCTCACTCCTTTCAACCAGAGTGGTTAACCTGCACCTGCTGGAAGACTTCCCCAAGCTGATACACATACAAATTTGGCATTATGGCACCACATGATTTTTTTTTAACAAAAACAGAAAATTAAATTGTTTGTCGAAGAACTACACCTGCCAGGCAAACTACTCTTTGGGGACGAATCCGATGCGGTTTGGAAGGCCTCCTAAAGGCATTTACTCTGTCCGAATCGTATCGGGAATGTGTCTTCCTGACCGAATTGGAAAGGTTTCCGACCGACCGATTACAATACAAGTTAGGCGTTAGGCATATCCCAATTCGAACCCAAAGGCTTTTGGAATGATCAAGCCGTATGGAGCAGACTCGTACATCTCTATGGGCCCAGTTGCCGAATGACCGATTACGAAGCTGGATTCGGACAGCCTTTCCAAATTGTGCCATCCGAATCAAATCGGCAGTCAGAATCAGTCTTTGGGGGCCTGTGGCGGACCCCCGCTGCTCCGGAGTCTTTGCAATCGGACCCTTTGGGGTACCCATGGGTCCCCCCTTACCAGCCATGCACAGTGGAGAGGTGTGCTGCAGCGGCCAGGGCAGCTGACTTCGGAGCACAGGGTTCACGGTTCGATCCCCGGCTCCGGTGGCAGCTCAGCACCATGTGACTGTGGGCAATAGCTCACTTAATTTCCACGACGGCCCCCAGTGCCTTGAGACCCGTAAGGGTGAGTAGTTTGTGCTTTACAAATACTGATTTACATAGTATGGCAGGCACCAGGGGGTGCCTGATTTTCCCCAGCCACCCCTTTCTTCAATGGGAGCCTATGCTTTCGGTCAGAACATAGGTTCCCACTGAAGTCAATGGGAGTCCGACTGAATCGTATCTGGAAGCATCCGGATTCATCGTAATCGGTCGGTCGGACTCTCCTGATCTGAGTCGGTCGTAAACCATTCCCAAACCGATTTGGTCAGTTAGTATGTTAAAAAAAACATTGCTGCCACCTGCCCTGAATTCACATTCATATTAATATTACATTATAAGAGAGATGAATGAGGCTATATTTTAAAACTGTCACCCTTATCTTGCTGTGTAGGCACTGATGCATTTTTTTATGACTAGATTACTAACACTCTGCTTCATAATCCCATTGTACAACGTATTTGTAACTGGGCAGGACTCGTGCTTCTGTAGTTAAGTAATCATATTGTAGTTATACATTTAACATATACCTTTCAATGCCGGCCAAGAGACCTAGCTTAAATGTAGCAAATACATTTTGGGAAAATCTATGTGAAGAAAAAATTGATGACCTATCATAAAGGGGAAAATAAAGAACCGATAGCTGTTAATGAAGAGTAGAATATTTTGCCTTTATCCAAAGGACCCAAGGAGAGGACCTGGTGGCACTCCTTTCATAAAAATGGAAATAGAAATAAGTATGGGAGTAGGAGGCAATAACTGTTCCTGTAGGATAGAACTTCTAAGGTCTCTTGAAGTATTGTTACTTCATTGAAAACTACGTGATTGTGATTCATACCACGCTGTAGTATATAGCTCTTTGATCATGAGCCTTGTAAAACACTTGGTAACTGAAAACTCTTCCATATATCGTTAAGTGTTGTCAGTATAATCATAGCCAAGAGCACACAGTGTGAGCTTTCTGACTTTTTGAATCACTTGAACTAAAAGCAAGAGTGCAAAGTATAGAAAACAAATCACTTCAACTAAAAGCTAGAGTCTGAGAGTGGGGGGAAATTGAGCAACCTCCACAACCACCTCTAATAAAGGTTGGAGTTCTTTGTGGAGGTTCATACCTGTCAGGAGGCCCTAAATCGCTACTGTGGCTTAGCAAATGAGAACATTCAGCCTCTTTGTTTTAGTATTCCTTTTCAGAAATGGGCCATGTGCTGATGCAGAAAAGGCAATATTGTGCAGTGTGCGTTGATTGCTCGTGTGGAACATTAAGTATTTACAGGAAAAATATTTTTTCAAATAAACGTGCCTATTGTGGTGTATGATTTTTGACAAGATGGTTTTTAACATGGAAACACGAAAGCCTTTATGTCTGGTGAATGGACAGGGACTTTAAAAATTGCATTTTAAGTAAGTGGCACTTGGGTGACCACAACTGAACGTCAGTTGTCCGGAAACTGACATCTTGCTCAGCTTATGTTCATGGTTGTGAATATGAACTTTCTGATTGGACTCCTCCAGCACATTGGCATGTATACTGATTCAGCTTGATTTGGAATCGACAGAGATTTGTCTCTCCCTGGCAGAACAATCAAGCAGATCATGAGCTGTCAAAGTGCTGGTGCCCCCAGAGTGAAACACTTTTTAAACCAACATGAAGAGAGACACAACTCAGCTGATCTTTAGGTCGAGCCTGTCCCATTCCGCAGGAATGGATAGAATCGAATTCATGTCGGCAAAATCCTCTTCAAACTAAGGGGTTTCAGCCCGGCGTTTTCTTGCAGTTCACGTGAACATGCACGAGCATTCACGGCCAGGGCTTCTCCTCCCCTAGCAGCACTCCTCCCACACCAGCAACTCCCCCCTCCCACACCAGCACCTCCCCTCTCTCTCCCCGCAAACACAGCCTTGCCGTAGCAGCACTCCTCCCACACCAGCACCTCCCCCCTCCCACACCAGCACCTCCCCTCTCTCTCCCCGCAAACACAGCCTTCCTTTCATTTCTCCTCCCCCTCCCCAGCCAGCTTCCCCCAGGCCGTGTTCCCTCAGATATGCTATTGCATATCGTTTGCTACCTCTTGTATTTTGTTGCTCTTGGTACTTGCACAACTGTCACTATTGTCTCATGTAATGTAACGTTTGTTTTTGTAACATGCTCACTTGTAATTTTGGCTTCATGTATCTAAAAACGCCTCCCTCGCGCTCCTTTCTCCCTCTCTCCCGCTGCCTAGTCCTCCCACCCCCTCCCTCTCCAGCGCGCGCTCCACTCGCATCTGCCTGCTGCTCCCCCGCCCACCCCCCCACTCCCCCAACCAGCAATGCCGAGAAGCTTGTTTCCTCTAAGAACATATCGTTTGCTACCTCCAGGCCGTGTTCCCTCAGATATGCTATTGCATATCGTTTGCTACCTCTTGTATTTTGTTGCTCTTGATACTTGCACAACTGTCACTATTGTCTCATGTAACGTAACGTTTGTTTTTGTAACATGCTCACTTGTAATTTTGGCTTCATGTATCTAAAAACGCCTCCCTCGCGCTCCTTTCTCCCTCTCTCCGGCTGCCTAGTCCTCCCACCCCCTCCCTCTCCAGCGCGCGCTCCACTCGCATCTGCCTGCTGCTCCCCCGCCCACCCCCCCACTCCCCCAACCAGCAATGCCGAGAAGCTTGTTTCCTCTAAGAACATATCGTTTGCTACCTCCAGGCCGTGTTCCCTCAGATATGCTATTGCATATCGTTTGCTACCTCTTGTATTTTGTTGCTCTTGATACTTGCACAACTGTCACTATTGTCTCATGTAACGTAACGTTTGCTTTTGTAACATGCTCACTTGTAATTTTGGCTTCATGTATCTAAAAACGCCTCCCTCGCGCTCCTTTCTCCCTCTCTCCCGCTGCCTAGTCCTCCCACCCCCTCCCTCTCCAGCGCGCGCTCCACTCACATCTGCCTGCTGCTCCCCCCCCACTCCCCCACTCCCCCACTCCCCCAACCAGCAATTCACACACAGCAACGCCACTCACACACGCAATGCAACTCATCCACGCAACCCCACTCATCGACGCAACGCCACTCACACACGCAACGCCGCTCACACACGCAACGCCGCTCACACACGCAACGCCACTCACACACGCAACGCCACTCACACACGCAACGCCACTCACACACGCAACGCCACTCACACACGCAACGGCACTCACACACGCAACGCCACTCACACACGCAACGCCACTCACACACGCAACGCCACTCACACACGCAACGCCACACACACACGCAACGCCACTCACACATGCAACGCCACTCACACACGCAACGCCACTCACACACGCAACGCCACTCACCCACGCAACCCCACTCACCCACGCAACCCCACTCACCCACGCAACCCCACTCACCCACGCAACGCCACTCACACACGCAACGCCACTCACACACGCAACGCCACTCACACACGCAACGCCACTCACACACGCAACGCCACTCACACACGCAATGCCACTCACACCCGCAACGCCACTCACACCCGCAACGCCACTCACACGCGCAACGCCACTCACACGCGCTACGCCACTCACCCGCGCTACGCCACTCACCCACGCTACGCCACTCACCCGCGCTACGCCACTCACCCGCGCTACGCCACTCACCCGCGCAACGCCACTCACCCGCGCAACGCCACTCACACGCGCAACGCCACTCACCCGCGCAACGCCACTCACACGCGCAACGCCACTCACACGCGCAACGCCACTCACACGCGCAACGCCACTCACACACGCAACGCCACTCACACACGCAACCCCACTCACCCACGCAACCCCACTCACCCACGCAACCCCACTCACCCACGCAACCCCACTCACCCACGCAACCCAACTCACCCACGCAACCCCACTCACCCACGCAACGCCACTCACCCACGCAACGCCACTCACACACGCAACGCCACTCACCCACGCAACGCCACTCACCCACGCAACGCCACTCACCCACGCAACGCCACTCACCCACGCAACGCCACTCACCCACGCAACGCCACTCACACACGCAACGCCACTCACACACGCAACGCCACTCATCATATTGTGCTGCAAAACTAAATACTTATAAGGTCCCACAAGCGAGACCTATTGGCAATGCCAATGCTTGTTTTGTAAGGCTGCTCACAGCTTCAAACCTACTGCCTGTGGTGGGTTTTGACTCGAGGAGGTGCACAATGAGGATTTGTGTTCTTTCCTCTTCTACTTATGCTGCTGCTCTTTTCATGTAGTTAGGGGATGTTGGCATCCAGTACAGAAAACAATACTGGAGGGAGGAAAACAGGCAATACTTTCATCATACTTCAGTGCAGCACAGTACACACTGAGAGGTGCTACTGAACCCTCTCTGGTTTCTGCTTTAGAGAAAAACAATTTTGTTTTGAAATCATCCTTGTAAAAGTCTACTGTGCTAGTAGACACCTAGCCGGTCTTTCCCTCATTTGATGTCGGCTGTTCGATGTATTTTATTTTAAAATGTGTCTCCTGTTTAATCCTGTGGATTGAGTACCTGTCCACTCGCCCCACCCCCATTCCCAATAACCTATCCCAATTATGTGTAACTTTTTTCCCTTAGTCTTATTTTCAATTCTGAATTTAATGAATGAAGAGTTGCATTGTTGAGCATGGCATTTTAGAGATGTATTTCCCCTAACACATATGGTACTTTTCGCTGTGTATTTTAAGTCCTCTTCTTAAAAATAAGTAATAAAAATCCTGCTTCTTGTAAATCTGATCAGATAGCTAGCCCCCTTGAGGCTTTAGTGGCAATGTAGTTTGTTTAGAAGAACAAAGGCTCATTTAGAAATTAAAATGTACTCATGGGCATTCATAGTTCACTATGAGCTTTCATTGACCAGCTCCAATGTCTTGATATTTCACTCACTCACTTGGGGGAGGGGATAATCTTTGAATTGTGGGGGATGTTATGTTATGTTATGTTATTTAATTTTATAAGGCGCTCAGCTACCCAAGGGTTTCCCCGCGCCGCCTGAAAAGAGGTCAGAAACAGATAAGATGGAAGCCTACTGAATAAAAAGCCAGGTTTTCAACATCCTATGAAAGTGCGCAAAACTGGGCTCATTCCTTAAAGCAGAGGAGAGGGGATCCTATTTCCCTATGGATATCCCAAGACTTCTTGCTTGACTGAAGGCTCTTTGAGGCACTTTGAGGCCTGAGTCCTTCATTAGTGCCTCAGCCCTTCATTGGCGTCTGTTGTAATAGTTGCACCTAAAGCCAAGCTGAAGTTACTCTGGTAACAGGAGAGGGGGCAGTTCGGTCTCTTGGAACGTAATAGGAGCCTAAACCACTCACAGAAACCACGATCAGTGTACATCTGTTAGAGTAGGCCAGGAGAGTGAGGGAGATGTTAACATTTCCCGCCAATTGTCTCCTTGGCTTTTATTGATTTTTTTTTAATATGTTTTATATTCTTGCCCTGATATTATTTTTCCAGGCTTTACAGAGGTGTTTAGTTAGTACATGTTTTTGTCATTTTAGTTAACTTGACCCGGATCTTGCATCCTTGATCAATTTCAGTGCATCCCTTAAAATTGATTCTTGTATAGAGTACTACTCACCCGCAAGGGTCTCAAGGCGCTTGTACGAATACCGCTGTGGAACCCATCCTGGCTTTCCCTGTGAGGTGTCCACTCCTGGGCACCCCCAAGGTGGAGGCCAGGCATCCTTAGCGTTGTGGGGGCCGTTGTGGAGATTAAGCAAGCTATTGCCCAGAGTTGCAGAGTGGGACTCCATGATTGGAATAGGCACCGAGGCGAGAATTATTAGGTCCGTGGAATTTTGAGGCCAAGACCCGCCGAGGCAGGGAATTGAACCCTGGTCCCGGGCTAGACCTCTGCATCAGGGTCTGCCGCTCTAACCATTGAGCCACACTTCTCCAGAGTGAAGTAACACTCGTATATTAAATGAAAACCACAAACAAATGGTGTCCCCAATAGAAACCTGATGCAGCAACAAAGCTGTCATTTATCGACGGTCCCTCTCTGTGGCTTTTAAGATAAAGCAAGGGGAAGGTGTAATCCTTCTCTCACACCAGTGAGCTCCCCTACACTGGTGTCCCTGATATCAATTTCCCATCATTTGAATCCGTATTTAATCACTGCCCAATCAAACAGCTTGTTCTTTGCTGCAGTCTTATAGACACCTCAGATTACATCTCTTCAGGACTTTCTCCAAGAATGGCAATCACCCTTCAGAGAGCAGGTAAGAACAATCATATCATTGATACTTTCAAGTGGTGGGTCAATGGACCAGAGTCAAAACCAGTTTCAGACGTCACTAGGAGCAGGCCTGGGGCTCCACTTATGCAGGGTTCGTTAAGGCACATTCTGCCGGCCAAAAACAATAGACTCCATTCTTATGCATAGCACAGAAACCAATGATGTGCTAGTGCAACTTCTCAAACCTGCTGGAAAGTCCCACTGTCCAACAGTCAGACTTAACAATTGATCATAGCTAGGTTTTACAAATGTTTAATCTTGAGGTGTTTGAAGCAGTGTATACCTCAGTTAAGACAATCTTCTCGCTTAGATCCTTGATGAAAAAGGTCCTCAAGGTCAATTCATCCACTCTGGACAGGTTTGCTGCTTTCAGAACCAGAAAAGGACCTTTATCAGTTCCACAAACTAATAGTTTAAAAGTGATTTAGGTGATGTTTATTTATCCTTCAATGCCAATAGGAGAAATAAGGAGCAGAAGAACATGAAGTTCAAGAGAATCAAAAGTCCTATCTTATGAAACAAATTATGAGGCAGCAAATCAAGCATAGGAGTTTTTTAACGTCTATCAGAAAATGTCCACTCAGGAAGGCACGGGGAGATTGGGGGATTTGCCCAGAATGACAGGATGTTTGAGCCTTTCGCCAGACTCGAACCTGGTCTCCCAGTTTCAAAGTCGGATGCCCTAGCCGTTAAGCCACACCCTCTGTGTGCGTATAAAGCATTTTCTATCATCACTTGAGACCGGTCTCATATTAATGGCCAGCTCAACTGTCTGTAGAGCTGCAAGTGGCCCATTGACTCATGTCACTGCTGAACATATAATTTGCCGCCCAGAGAAAGATTATGGAAATGTGAGCTGCACAACACTTACAAGAGAACATTGAACTAAATCTCATCCTTCATTGTAAGTTTAGGGTCCGGTGAGAGAGAGAGACACTGAAACCACACTGGCTAATCTCACGTAAATGCCACTTCTGTCCATGGATGAAAACAGGGCGCAGGCTTTATATTCGACAATCTTTCAACAGTCTCTGACACAGAAGAGTATGACATGTTAGTGAGCAAACTTGAGGAATTGGCCAGGCCACAGGTTCCACCTTGGAATGGCTTGGTACTTACTTTTCGGTCGCATCCAACGAGTCCAAATGGAGTCAATTGAATGATCTTCTCAGAAGGTGTCATATGGAGTGCCACAGCAGAAATCTGCTTCCTGCCTGCTCATCTACATGTACGTCCACCAGTTTGTGCAGCTCTTGGAGCAGCGAACCTTCAGACTATTGGTCTGGTGGTTTCTTTCTACTTTTGTGATACAACTGACTGGATAATTTGCTTTCTTAATGCACCCGCACTGCCTTTGGATTTCTTTTGTGCTGCCATTCAAAATGTGCCTACTGCAGTTGACCCACTGATGCACCAGTAAACATTCCTTGTGGGAACAGGAACCTATGCCTGTGGTGGTTGGGTAGCATATAACGTATTGCACAGAACAGCTGCTTCCATGGTTTCCCAGACAGCAATGACTTTATCTATATATTTCGTATCCCCAACTGCTGCAGATATTTCTGCAACTAACGTATTGCAAACAACCATAATTCTTGTCATCAGGCACCCCCTAGAGGAGGCATCAATGCCAGCTTGTCCTAATTTCTAAGCAGGTCGCTCCTGCTGTTCTCTGCTGTACTGATCTACTTTGGTTCATGCCATGTTTTCATTTTTTTCGTGCTTGCAACCTTGTCCTTCATGTACGTGTTCTTGTTTCGCACTTCCAACGTTTATCCTTCACTGTGTGGACATACGATTCCACTTCACACATTGTAAAGTGCCTTCATCATATTGTACCTTTATGATATCCTTAAGGTTGCATATATCCAGCTGTGTAGCACTGATCTCCATGTTATAGACCATGAAAGAATGTTTTTTCATCTGTAGTTATTTATTTAAGGTTGTGATGAATCCGTGTGATTGAACAGTTGTTTCATTTATTATTTCCCATTTATTTTACGGGTACTAATTAAGAATGACCTAACTGTTTTTGATGCGATAAATCCTGGAGTCTTATTGTCATTTTGGTTTTAGTTGTTCTTTGCATACAGAAATACATCCACGAAATCTATACCTATATAATTGATTTACTGGCTATCTCATTTGAAGTAAAGTGCATGAATGAGTATAGGATTGTTAGAGGGGATTGGTTCCCAAGGAAGAAGCTCCTAAAAGTTATCTCTGTCCAGAAGGGGCCTACAAAGGCCATCCCCGTCAGATTTGAAACACATCCCGTTTTGCCCCCATCCCGGCCAATACATAAGATCCACTGCGGGATACATTGAATGAATGAATGAATGAAACGGATCTTATCTTGCGCAAACTTAGCCCAAAGGGCGTCAAGGCGCCTAAATCAAATATAGCAGCTAAGCTCCCCTACAGTACACTCTACAGCATTCTCCCATTGATAGGCCCTCTTAAAGAGGCAGGTTTTAAGAGCCTTTTTAAATGACTCAATTGTGGGAAGGGTTTTTATTTCGAAAGGGATCGAATTCCAGAGCTGAGGGGCAACCACGGAGAAAGCTCTGGCTCCCCATCTGGCTAGTTTGAAACGCGGAACAACAAGTTGACAGAGTCCCGCAGAACGAAGGCCTCTTGTAGGAACGTAGCGCATAAGGAGAGAGCCAATAGCACTAGAGGAGCCTTCTGACACAGCTCTGTAGGCCAAACACAGAATTTTAAAAAATATTCTGTGCTGGACAGGTAGCCAGTGGAGTTCTTTCCTGGCTGCAGTAGCAGAGGAGGTTTTAGGAAGGGCCAGGACAAAGCGAGCTGCAGCATTCTGCACAACCTGCAGTCGATGTAAAAGGCTTTTATTGACTTCCATATATAGAGAGTTGCAATAATTGGATTTAATCTTGCCAGGAAACAGTGCCAGTCGTGAAAAATCATATAGTGTTTCTACAGATTACCTAGATATGTGTCCCTCATACCACTCAGGTCGTTTACCAAAGAGATACCCACTTTACCTTCATATACATACGGACCCTGCTTCGGTGAAGAAGTGCTAGCTCAGCCTTATGTGTGAAAATATTTCTCAATTGACCCATAGCAGTTGTCAATCCACCAAGGCTCATATTTTTATTTGACAGTAGCTTTTATTTTCACAATGGCAACTAGAATTTCCACCTTTGAATTCAGTGCAATGATGGAAGCCAACACGTTGTGTAGTAAAAAGTAATTTTTTGCTGTGTGGGAGGCAAGATTTCTACTCCATTGCTAAAACTATGTTAAACGTTTGGGAAATGTTGCGACGTTTTTGGAGTTTAATATATTCGTTGCCTGTACAGGGTGCATTCTATCTGTGCATATAATGTGATTTCCTATTAATTGACGTCTTTATAAATTATAATAGGATGTGGGTGTATGCAAACAGCAGCAACATCAGAAAACAAACCCAGTACACTATCTATGAAATTATATTTGTCAGTTTATCCCTGGGAGCCAGTCAGAAAATTAAATGTGCATAGAAATCCATATTACTTCACCCAGTGCTTAAGTTGAGTCAGTGGTTGCAGGTGGTGCCCAATATCAACTATTTTTGGGTACTGGCACTTCATTTTTTCAACCGATTTTGACTCACTACTTTTTGGGAAAGAGTCTATAACCAGATAATCTTCACAGAAGGCTTTCCCCAAATCTGGAAAGAGGCAAATGGTGATTCCCCTAAAACAAAAAGCTGTACTGGGATCCGTATGATTTAAAAAACCTGCGCCCTATTTCCCTTCTGCCTGCCCCAACCAAAATCCGTGAAAAATCCATCACCTGTTTTTGACTGAATTCATTTCCACGCAAGACCTTTTGGACCCCTCTCAGAATGATTTCCTTAGCGTCATGGAACCAAATCGACTCTTGTAGCTACTGCAGACTATATCCGATGTCAAGTGGACCAGGGTGCACGGCCATTCTGGTTATGCTGGATTTGTCTGCTGTGTTTGATACAGTGCCCCCCTCCCACCTGATGCAAAGACTGGACTAGGTGTGAGTAAGGGACACCGCACTGGCTTTTCTGGGGTCTTTCCTCTCTAATAGAACCCAGATGGCCAGCTGTGGCGACTTCATATCTAATCCTTTTTGGCTTCCTTGCGGTGTGCCATAGGAGTCCTCACACAGCCCCACTCTGTTTAATCTCTATGTTGCACAATTGGCAGCCTTGGTGCGATCATTTGGGTTTCAGGTCCTGTCATATGCAGATGCCAGACTATTGTGTCAATATCTGATGACATGATTTCAGTAGCAGAGAAATTAAAACTCTGTGTGTTGAACATTGAAATCTGGATGAAGGAGAATTATCTAAAATTGAATGCAGAGAAGACTGAGATCCTGGTTTTCGACGCCCAGCACTCGGTCTGGTCAAAGTTGTGGTGGTCCTCTACCCACACCGGGGGCTTCTGCTAAAAACCTAGGAGTCATATTTGATAATGCACTTACATTTGACTCTCAGCTTAAAAGGACCTTCAGTACACGATTTTTTTATTGTCAAAATCTTGAGAAAGATTTTACCTTTAATCCTGTGGAGCATAGTACTGCAGTGGTTATTGCATTGATAGCTTCTTACCTTGACTACTGCAATGCACTCTACCTTAAAATTAACAAATCCTCTCTCAACAGACTCCAGGTTATTCAGAATGCAGCAGCTTACTTGTCTTTTGAATATACCCAAACGCCTGGCAGCGACGGAGGGATTGCGCTCTCTTCACTGCTTACCAGTTAGGAAGCAAGTTACTTTTAAAGCACTCTGTATAGTTCATCAGGTGCTGCACCTTCAAGGCACGCTTGCCCTGAGGTCAATATTCCAGTAGTATTCATCCAAAAGACAGTTGAGATCCTCTTTGAGAAAGGTGATTGTCCCTACATTTGAAGGGTAAGCTCGGGTGGCCTCTCCTTTTTGGTGGTGACTACTAAATTGTGGAACACCCTTCCGACTCACATTGCCAGTTTAACCTCTCATATGGCTTACCGGAAACAAATTGAAGACTTGGCTATTTCTTCTTCCAAAATTGTTCTCTTGTGGACAGCTTCTTCTACTGGTAGCGCCATGACGCCTTAGGGTATAGCGTGCTTTATGAATATTTATCTTATCTTACTCACCGGAAGAGAGAGAAAGACACAAAAGGGGAAGAGAAGGAGGAAGTGAAAGATGGAAAAACAGTGACAAAGAAAGTAAGTGATGAAAAGAACCTGAAATAGTAAAATGAATAGTCTGGGAGTGTCTGGTGGTGGATGAAAGAGGCATGGGTTGAAATCAAGACTACACAGGTTTGGTCCTAGGCACCCTGGCCTTTGATAGAGCCATTTGCATGCTTGTGAGCAAAGCTGTGGTAATCCGCAATTATTGCTTCACAAATTAAGCGCTGCTTTCACCTGCATCCTTTCAGATTCAATTGGGCCGACATAAAAATGCATGGTATCAAAACAACAACACTACATTACAGCGTTTCTAGCCTACAGTGTACCTTCTAATAAAAGGTGTGTTTATCATAGTGGAAACTGCATTTTTGATGTTAAACCGGGACGTGCTTTAGTCTTTCTTTCATCCTACCTTAATAAATGCTTATTTTTCCCTTATAGGAGCCCTTCACAACATTCTTTCTCAATGCAAATGATGGTAAATTTGACCATTCCGACAGAACGTTCTCCGCTGTGGCACGATCATGGAGAAATAGCCAAAGAGACACCTCTGATGTAAAGGTAGGTTCGAATACATTCATTTATGTGACTACCCGCCTTACTGAGCACTGTGAAAAATGTCTTTGGAGAAGGCCACAGATGATACCAAATTGAAGCCTGGTTTAATTTCCAAGCTCATATGCATTCCACCTGCAATTCTACGTAATATTTAAATTATGACATTATACACTTAACTTTTCCACCACCGAAGGGAATCCGCCATAAAGTGTGGCTGCTATTGAAAGAGGCTCATGATTTTTTGATGTTGAGTACTTTAGGTGATGTGCTTCGATGAAAAAAAATCGCCTTCAATTTAGATCAAATGATCATGCGAAGGAGAAAAGGCCAATACATTCTGCCTTCCTGCTGCTAACTCAATATTTGGTCTACTCCATAAAACACAGCAGGAATTGGATTTGACCTTAAAGTGTCATATTGTTATAGCTCACCCA
This sequence comes from Lissotriton helveticus, assembly GCF_964261635.1. Classification (NCBI taxonomy): domain Eukaryota; kingdom Metazoa; phylum Chordata; class Amphibia; order Caudata; family Salamandridae; genus Lissotriton; species Lissotriton helveticus. The sequence goes on from NC_136069.1 coordinate 376,809,174, forward strand.
GCGCTCGGTTTGCATTGCCTGGGGCAATTAATAAAGCATTAATGACAAGTCCCATTTAAAATGTAGGCTTTTCTCCACTGCGTTGCCTTTTCCTTGACTGTGCCTGGGGATATTATGCAACAATACACATTATATTAAAACAACATGCACACAGTTTATAGAAACGGCAGAGGCATGGGACGGGTTTGCTTTTGTTTTCTGTTAGCTGCTGATTTCCACATCTTTTGTAGCTTGCCTATGCCTTAAAATAATAGTAATGGTGGGATTATAGACAAAAATAGCTTTTATGTTTTATTAGTTGTTTCCTAGCAAATCGTTTTTTTTTTATTTCGCTACAGCATGAATTTGAATACGTTCTTGTGGTGTGGCTATTTTAAAGAACTCTTCCACTGACTTTATTTACATTGACCTTTCCTGATTTAGACCCTAACAGCAAGATGCCTGCTTTGATTCTAAAGACGTACTGTCAAACGTAGAGATTATGAGTAATTTCCATACTTTACGTATATGCTTGATTTGATAAAGGCGTAGAGATAAAGGAGTTAGTTCCATCAGAGTCTGCAGGGGCCTGAGAAAGCCAAGCTTGGAGTATACAAAACCCACAAAACTTTTGTAAAGAAAAATAAAAAAACGCAATTGTTTCATTGGGGTTCAAATAATGTCATAATATCGAGAGCTCACTCTTCCCCATATTAATCTTGTTGATTCATTTTAGCTTAAATTCTGTATCCAAGCCCTGAAAATCACTCTGCATTCTCACCGGGTTTTTTTCTTTTGCTTTGTGTCTGCTCCAGAGGTACGATTTTTTTGATACCAAGGCGCGCATTGAAGTGTCTCCTATTATACAGTGCTTAATTTGAGCCTGTGATTTCCGGTACTCGGCACTGGCACTTAATTGTCGACACCAGCGCTTGTGACAGTCTGCCCCAAGGTGGCGCTGTCTGGCTGATTTAGAGATGACCACAACACCAGTTAATTATCCATTCAGTATATATTAACCAGCATTGGCATAGCCAATAGGTCTCGCCTTTGGGAGCTTATAAGTGTTTAGCCATGCAACAGTTGGGTTGTTGCACCAAGGATATTGTGCTGCATAACTAAATACTTATTAGGTCCCAAAAGCGAGACCTATTGGCTATGCCAATGCTTGTTTTCTTTGCACTCCCTCACCCTCAACTAATCACCAGAAAACTTTGCCTCATCATATAATGTAGAAAAAAACAGTTGGTCTGCAAAGTTTCCTGGAGATTCATCAAACTGTGACAAAGTTATTGGTAAGCAAAAAGCTGAGGAATTCCTATCTCTTGGGAGTCCTTACTATATCTAAAGAGCAGCTACTGTATATGTTTAGAGAGAGAGAGATATTCACTGAAACAACAAAGGTAAAAGTGACGCTATTGTTAGGTATGGTATTAGTACCTTTCTTTATGTTAAGAAAAAACTCTAGAAATTCACTGAAAAAAACAAAGGTTTAAGTGACTTGATAGTTAGGACTTGTAATATATCAAATGCATGGTTTAAGACAAAAAAACACTGAAATTCACCAGTTATAGTTTACTGAGCTAATTATAACTTGCTCCCCTGCCATGCACTGCTATGACATCACATATTACATCATTCACGACATGTTAAATGGCCTAATTGATGACCTCTCTGATGCCATCTCAAATTATATTACTAATATCACTATTGTCATATGCAGCATGGAGTTACTGAGTGTACATATTTGGATCCTTAGCACAGAAATAGTGTAAACCCTGATGAAGTCCTAAGTGACGAAACACACTGGCTGGGCTGATCTGCAATTTGTTTGATCAAAAACTTCAATAAAGGTGGTCTTGAATATACGTACACGACTCCCAAGGAATTCAACGGAACTTTTTGTATGGACACTGCACCATATGGAACTTTTCCTAATGCTCCAAATTGAACTATACTCATGATAAATTGTGCTCTCCTTTTCAATGGTTTGGGGTGTTATAGGATTGTCTTTTGCTTCTAAGCAGTGGAGGCATGAATCGTTTAGCATAATCTGGATATACAAAAATAGAACGATATAATAGTGCGACATCTAATGGCCCACACTGCTATTGCATAGTTTCTGTACATTAAGGTGTGTGCTTTACCACAAAACTGCTGAATGTAAACTTGATCACGTCATACATAATACCTAAAATGAAACACTGGGTGCTTGAGCTTGCATTACAGAAGCCTACATTCACACACAGTACCCGGTGCGAGGATTAAAAAACTGCTACCAAGATGTGGTCAGCGTAGTCACCTCTCTGATACAGACCACTTGTACTCCAGGACTGAGGAGGAACCAAGACTGACAGGCTGATGAACTTAGCTGTGAAGTCTAGTCACAACCAGAATGTAGACGGGCTGAACAAACTAGGAACTGCCACGTGGCACAGTGATGCATGCTAACACTGATCGCCAGTCAGTGAAAGGAAAACTCTGTTCAGGTATGTCTCCAAAAAAGGCCTTTATTGGAACTTCAGGTTAGAATCAAAATATACCAGGGGCTTAAGTAATTCACACTAAAAATCTCCCTACCTCGAACTCCCCAACAGAAAATACACTTGTGCCTCCAAAATGTTAAAAGAGCGATCAAATGATAAGATCAATGTATACTAAAAAAACTGATTCTTGGGCAAAACGCTGCCTTAACACACATTTGTGTGGTTTCGTTGACAAGCTGAGCTGAAAAGGCTCTATTGTAACAGAGTATTGAAAAACGTGTTCTTAAAATAGGGTTTTAAATACATGGCTATTATTTGTCAAGGTTCTTAATTCGAACATGGTCTAAAACTACAGCTCAAACTATAGCAGTAGCAATTAAGCAATATAACATCTTTCATTTACTCTCCACTTACTTGCATGTGCACTCTGATTCAGAGAACTGACGAAAGACAAGACTGGTTCATAGCAGAGTTGGGCAGATCATGGGCACTTCCTTTTGGATGTTTTACTGTGTTAACTTTGCACATATCCAAACACAGAAGCATATTTCTGCTCTAACAAAGTTAGTGACGGCTTTTGATATTTAGCCACTCACTTCACTAACTTTAGCTATGGAATTGTTAGTATGCCCCCAGAGATGTGGACTGACGTTTTGGAAAGATTAAAAGTAGTGTGAAACTAAAAACCAAACAAATACTTTTGTGGGGGTAGTTATGCACAGTTTTGTAAAAACTCTATAAAGTGTTAGGAAATAGGGCAAATAAAATACAGTTTAGATCAAAATAAAAGTGATCGCAACATTATGTCTCCGTTTTCAGGATTGCTATTTTGAAAATGCTATTCTGAAAATTCTAAATGAACGGGTTTCATTCACTTTTAAAAGATTTCCTGTCACGCTCTTAGTACATTATTTTTTCCCCTGAGTACTACACTGATGTTCTTTCATCACTGAAAATCACCAAATACGATGGCATACCATGCGTTGGTGTGACTGAGGGGGAGCATGTGAAGGCACAAGTGCTGCAAATGTGGCATTAACATCAGCATTACGACGAGAAACAGTGGTTGTGGGGTTGGACAGAAGTGAACTTGTAAAGATGTTCAACCTCAGTTGGGAAAAGTAGCTTTGTAGCAGATCTGCCACACTGGAACTAGAATGCTAGCATCTGGCTATCCAACTCTTTCGATGCTCTGAAAAGGTGTGTAGCTCATCTACCCTTGGTGCAGTGACCACAACAAGAGTAAGCATCAGAGGTGGACAAGACTAGGGTACAAATCTGGACTATTTTGTGAGGGACACAGAAAGTAGGTTTGCATCCGTCATTCCATAGCAACCAGTGAAGACCAGAACTGAGCGGCGCAAAAGCAACCAAGAATTGCGCCACATACAAAGAAGGTGTGTGAGAACCAGAGTGGAAAATCAGCAAATTGCCAATGAAAAGGTGGGAGCAACTAGTAAAGCCAAACAATGCGTGGGGGGTGCGAGCGGGGGAGGGGCGGGGGGAATAGGACGTGCAGCTTAAGCTCAAAAACACCGGCATAACCGAAACAACACCATCCGGAATTAAAGGATTTGGGGGTAGACCATAAAGATACAATACTAGGTAGAATAAATCTCAGCGTAAGGAATAAACATATAACTACCAACAGATCTTATGGAAACCCATAGCATAAACACAATTTAAACAAGTCCGGTCAGACATACCTACCGCTAGCAGTGAACGGGAGGGTCCGAAGGTGCGGAAACATCCAACAGTGTGGGGATCCGCCGTACTGGGAGAATCCACAGATTTAACACCCGGGGCACAAACCATGATCCTTGTGACTGAACCAACGCCCCGGGCCCAGGTATTAGCACCAACACTGAGAGGCAAAGCGCTAGGTTCACAAACGCTGGGTTCGCAAGCACAAAGTGGTTGGAAAAAAACGTACATTTCCAATCTGTGCATGGCGGCGCGGACCGGCCGGAGACCGCACCATGGTCATTAAAAAACAAGCGCACGGCAGCAGGGAGAGGGGAGGGGTCTGGGCCGATTTCACTTGTGGGAGCGAGCAGCACCAGGAGCGATAATTGCTACCATATGGCACGCGCGCTCCCACAAGTGAATCGCCACACATGCACGTGTTGCCATTGAAGGCAATGGAACGTTTGCATGTTTTTGGCTGAAAAGCCAAAGCGATCAAAAAGGTATTTTTGCCTAAGCAGCGCATGCGCGCTGCGTAGGCGAGACCTTAAAATGACTATAAGCGGCTGCCCAAGCCATTCTTATAGCTTTACGGACCTGAAATAGTCCGAAGTGTGTTGCACAAGCTGCAATGGCCACTTGACGAGAGCCCTGGCACTTATTTTTTTTAAACAAATTAAGCACTGCTCCTATATGTCTCAATGCCACTGTTCCTAGAGTGCTCCTTCTTGGAAGGTGATCATGTGCAGTTCATCAGAGCATGGCAGCTTTAGGTTATTATGGTGGTTAATACAATGGGAAAGTTTGCAGATGGCTAGAAGTGACATTGTTGCATACTGGATGCTGTACAGCAGTAAACAACAATTATCAGTCAACTAAGCAGTCACCGCCATAAATCAGTTATCTAACAAGTAATGGACACGGTCAAACATTAAATCAAGAGGGTGGTCTACTACATGGCAGGCAAAGAATGCAGCTTTGTGAAAGAAGGACAGCTAGTAAAAACTGAGCCAAAAATGGAATGGAGGAATGCTAGGCTACAAAAGGAATCCAAATCCAAGTAAATAAGTGAACTAAAATGAAAACCTTACAAACGCAATGGCTAAAATAATTTGTACCTCTAAATAGGGAGAACGGACAAGAAGCAAGTCAATGAAGTGTTCTAAACATTATCAATAGCATAACACTGCGAACAAAACTAGACAATGAAACCTGATCACAAGGCAATGAATGAGAATGTTCTAACAAAGTCAATAAACCAATCTCCAACGTTCGAGCAGGGAGAGGATGAAAGAAGGGCAGCATATGCCGCACCACAAGCACCATCTGTACTCCATTTTCTTCTTCTTTTTTTTTTTTTTACAAAACATCCCTTTATTGAATTTGTGGTACAGGGACAACAAATAAAGCCATGGTGCCCTGAACGCAGTAAGGCACAGTAGTCCAGTACATTACGTCAACAAAAGCCACCACAGATAATGAAATGAGTTGCATACTTCACTTATAGTAGTAGGCGGCCAGAGAGTATAGGCAAAGCGAGGGAGTACTAGTGCATCACAGTTAGAAAAACCAATCCCAACAACTTAACTGAGAAAGGAAGAAAAACCCAAAAATATGCACAAAGAATGAGCGTACAATTCAAGGCTATAAACAACCATCCAATGTGGTCCGTCGTCCCTAGAGGGCCCAAGGGATGTGGCAAAGGGAAGGAGGGGAAGGTGGTCAAGGCTTTAGACTAGGAGTGGAAGCTCAATCAAAGAGCTGTAGAGCTTTAAGTCTAGGTGACGTAAGGCAGGTGTATTCCAACTGGAGAAATATTGTAGAAGAGTTTTCCAAATACGGGTGAACTCATTCTATGACAAAGCAATTCCATCGCTAGGACTTGCCATAGGCGTGTGAACCATTTGGCTGGTGGAGGGGCAGTAGTTTGTTTCCAGTGTAGGGCTATAAGTTGCTTGGCAGCCCCCAACATCTGGGCGATTAGGTGCCATTCAGCGTGTGTCATGGCCTGTAAGTATTGGGGTTGAATACCAAGAAGGATTATTGGATAGTAATCTGGGATCAGGAAGCCTATTGTCCCCCTAATGTGTTGAGGATTTATTTCCAGAAAGTGGTAATTTTGGAGCATGACCACCATAAGTGTAGAAAGTTTCCTTGTGCTGAGGTACATCATGAGCACATTGGAGAAGTTGAGGGAAAGATAGTGTGAAGCCGGTGGGTGTGAGGTACAAGTGTGTCATTACTTTGTACGCCATCTTATGCTGGGCTATGCTTTTCGAGATCAGCAGGATGTCGCACCATAGGCGCTCCCATTGTTTCATAGATAAATCTTCCCTGTCAGCATGCCATTGTGATTGGTAGGGATGCTGATGGATAGGGGTAGAATGTTGGAGGGCCTTGTATGTGCATGAGATGAGGCTGCAGGGCCTGTCAAATGACTTAACCAGGGCCTTTAAAAGCAGTTAGTTGGTGTGTGGCCCCCTGCGCGTTGGTTGGAAAGAGGGCCGAGTGGCATAGCTGAAAACATTGCAGCCCGGTGGACTCTCAGAGACGGAACTGCTGTCAACATTGGTCAGATGACTTGAGGGTAACACCCTCAAAGAGATCCCAAAAAGTGTGACAATCGCCCTCCCTCCAGTGGCTAAAGGAGTGGAGCTGCAGAGATCCAAGGATATTGACTTGGATGGGAGCAGGGTACTGCCAGAATCGAGAGCAGGGTACTGCCAGAATCGCTGTGATGGACTGATGGTAACCAAGGGTTATAGAAGCCCATGTGCTAACAGGGATGCAACCACCTGTCATGTGTGCTCTGATATAATTGTTAATAAGATATATGCAAATTGTTCTTACACTCAAAAGCAATATTGTACCCTGGGTGATATCTTTAGATGCTCATTTACCTGCAGGTAAAAATATTGGGTCCTGGGTGAAAACTTTAGATGCACATTTACCTGAAGGTAAAAATATTGAGTCCTGGGTGAAATCTTTAGATACACATTTACCTGAAGGTAACAATATTGGGCCCTGGATGAAATCTTTGGATGCACATTTACCTGAAGGTAAAAATATTTGGAATGATTTACAAAGTATTTTACGGGCCTAAACAGCTAAAAATGTGAGACTTAATGCAAATGGCAGGTGAGCCTCAAACCCCGTTTTGTATAAAGAGGTTTTGCAAATGCATTCATAAGTGGCACCTGAGCAAGGAAGTAGTGCGGATTCCTGCCTCAGTGTCAAATGAATGGGCAGAGTGCACATGTGATCACTTAAAGAGTTGTCACATTGAGGGTCTCGAAAAGTATTTGTTGAATACATTATTGCATTTATCCACAGCCGAAAGCTGTATCTAAATGACCCAAATAAGCATTTTGCAAAAAATGTATGAAAATGCCTGCAATCCTGTATCTCCGTTGGCTGGTGTACAAATGGACGTGCAAAATGCTTTCCATGTAAAAAAAAAAAAACAAATGCAAAAATACATTTTTTTTAAATTGACTATTTCCCTAATGATAGGCATCCATATTCTTCCCAATGGAGAACCTTGGCATTCGTAGGGCTTGGAAAAGCAACCTTACGCCAGGAAAAACACGAAATGTGCAACTCTCTTTTCGGGGAACAGTTGTAAATCTTTGCAGTTATGCAGGCATGTACACAAGCATCCGGAGATTTACAACTGTTTTGTGACTTGGGGCCCTCGGTGTCTGACAAAGTATATAAGCTTTGTGACACAAAAGGGGAGGCTTTACTTATAATAAAGTTTGCTATACACCCCCTGTATTAATCTTGACCTAGGCCTGTTTTAATGAGTACAAGCTGGGAGAAGAATGGGTCTCAGCAGAGTGACCTTTCAGGAAACAAGTCACCCGGAAATGACCTTAACGCGACCAGGCAGCTCACTGGTTTCCGCCTCTTTCAGTTTTTGGCAACACTAACAGCCCGAGGGCCTACTGTTCAGACCCTAATCTGTCCCAAAGCCTCGGGAAAATTGTTATATTGCTCTCTGAATAGACTGCTGATGTCAGAAGAGGTAGCCGTGACAAAGTGTCATTAAGGTGACATAGTGTAAATTAATACAGTTAATGGAGGTGCTCATAAGTGACTCATTGACCTGTTGTGAGACTTGTGCAGAATTAATGGACGTCCAGGGAGCAACCTTTAGAGGAGAAAAAAATAAAAGGGATGGCAGCTGTAAAACCCCGCAGTGAAATATGTTTAAAGAATGAAAACGGCTGTGTTGGATTTAATTTCAGAGGGAAACCATAAAAACAGTGTGCTCTCTTAGTAAAACATATTAAAATGAAATGTCAGATGCGATACAAATGGTATGCAATTATGACGGTGTTAATAGTGGCGTTCTATCACTCCAAGGCATACTTTTAGACCTCTTAATTTCTCAACAGCTTGGGCCTGTCACAGGCTTATAAATTAGACAATGTGTTTTGGGATGTTTCTTGTTCATGGGCACAGGGCGCATCGTTCTAGTATCTAAACCTGGGGGTTTTGAAAAAAGCTATTTAAATGAGCCGCGGATCATATGTTGGGTGTAATGGGGAGCTGCCAGTGAGCATAATTAGAAATGCACAGGCAGAAATGTACTTTTATAAACATGGTGCCATTAACATGCTCATTAATTGTGGGGGAGGGTCACAAAATTGCATACACTATGTCGTATTGTAATGCAAGTGTAGATTTTCTGTAATTCATTCCACGAATACTTACTTCTGGCATGACTCAACCACATTGAGGGTTGTGATGTATTATGTAATTAATCAATTGAAATGTACGTTATGTGTTTTATGACCAGTTCAACAACACATTTTAGTTTCTATTGTCTGCTGTGGATTTATACTTTGGTGGTTGTAACAACCGAATTTTTGTGTGTGTCTGTGTGTGTCTCAGACAACCTTGATTAATGATGGGTGCTCAAATAGGTTGATGTTTGTGCTTTGATGCCAGATGTGAGTTCTACTGCTGAATCATGCAGAAGCTTATCATGTTAAAATTATGAAAAGTTTGTTTGCAACCCCCGTTCTGTGCAGGCATCCTTGTGTATATTTTTCACGAGAAGGCTTGCAGGTGTTTTTGTGGTTTGACCCTAATTCCTTTGGTGAGTGAATAATTCCCAACAGAAGCATTTAAATAATACCAATATATTTCCAAGACTTTTTCATTGGTCAGTGTAAGAGCTAGCAAAGTAGACAACTGGCACACTGAAGGAAAGGCATGATGCAGCATTTGTGTGTCTACCATGAGCATTTTAGAGTGTGTCCAAAGAACATAGGAAATATAAACGAACCAGAAGGGTTCAACAAACGAGGGTGAAAGGAGATAAGCTTCAGGGATGGTAAAGTCAGATGAGACCATATTGATACAAATTACATTAGTGATTACATTATTCTTCATAACAAAAGTAGTTCCAAGTGAATGTAAAACACAGGATTGAACTGGGAGTGCACAGGCATGGCGCTGTTGGACAATGACTGGGCTAACGCGAGAACGTTTGTTAAAAAAGGTCTCCTGCAATGCGAAGCTCAAATGTATTCAGTTCAATTTCCTCCATCAGAAATACTTGACTCAGGAAGTTGAACAACATAAACCCCACATTGCTGATGAATGCTTTAGATGCAGTCAGATGGGTGCCGGTCTCTACCATATGATCTGGAGATGCTTAGTGATGCAACCAGGCCCTCCAGAACATCACCGCCTGGATCACCAACAGAGTCACCCCACTGAAACCTATAAAATCCAACAAGACCTCAAACATGCCAGCTCATACACTCCAGAACTCAGGACCACCAAGCATAGAAATTATTGCGTGCTAGAACCCCCGCCAACAGAGCAGCACACAATACAGTTCTCAGCAAATCTCACCAGCACATCAAGGAAGCCACGAAACTAGCCATGACCACCCGCATCAACTCTGTGGCCAACCACACAAAAGAATTCTTGAAAATAGTCAAAGGATTATCCAACCCACCAGCCACAGAGAACACCATCCACCCCTCCCAAGAGCTCTGTCACACCTTCTCAGACTACTTCCACACCAAGATCACCAACATTTACTACAATTTCAACTTGCAACCCTCAACCCCAACGACCTCAACCAACCAAGGAACATCAGCCAAACCATTATCACCTGGTCTCTGCTTGCCGCCCTGCCCACTTAAGCCATCATGCCTTCCATTCACTCTGGGGCACCCACAGACCCCAGATCCCAACACCACTATAACTTCGGAACAAACCCAATCAGCTTGCAACTCACTAGCATTGTCAATACCTCCATCTCCACTGTAACATTCCCGGACAGATAGAAACACGTAGACGCCAGACCACTCCTGAAGAAAGCCTCTGCCGATCCTAGTGATCTCAAAAAGTATTGTTTGAACTCCCTGCTTCTCTACCCGGCCAAAGTACTTGAGAAAGCCATCAACCACAAGCTCGCTTAATTCCTGGAACAAAACCACCTACTGGACGCCTCACAATTAGTATTCTGTGCTACCACAGCACTGAGACCGCACTGATTGCCACCACAGGTTAAATTAGAACACTCCTCGACTGAGGAGAAAATGTCGTCCTGATCCTCCTTGACCTCTCCGCGGCGTTTGACACCGTCTCCCACAACACCCTCATCAACAGACTCTACAACATAAGCATACAGCACGGCACCCTCAAGTGGATCGCCTACTTCCTTACTGGATGGACACAGCGCATCCCATGGCCTCCCTTCACCTCTGCACCCAAAGGCATCCTATGCGGCGTACCACAAGGGTCATCTCTCAGCCCTACCCTGTTCAGCGTCTGCATGACCCCCCTCACAGACATAATCAGATCCCACGGACTCAACATAATCTGCTGCACAGATGAAACTCAGTTGATCTTCTCGATAACCGAGGACTCCTCTATCGCCAAACCAACTTCTGCAACTCCATGACCAACGTAGCCAAATAGATGAGAGACAACTGTTTCCAACTCAGCTCTGACAAAACTGAAGTACTGATCTTTGAGAAGAACACCTCGGCATGGGACCACAGTTGGTGGCCCGCAAAACTCGGACCTACACCGACCAACCATGCACGCAACCTCTGCATCATCCTCGACAGCCAACTGACCATGAAACAAGTCAATGCAGTCGCCTCTTCCTGCTTCTGCACACTTTGCATGTTCCACGGAATCTTCAGATGGATCCCAACCAACACCAGAACGACTGTCACTCAGGCCCTTAACCAACACCAGAATGACAGTGACTCAGGCCCTTGTCACCAGCTACCTCGACTATGGCAATGCTCTCTATGTCAGCATCTCCACCCAGCTCTTCAGAAGACTCCACAGACAGAACCGCACAGCCAGACTCATCCTAGACCTCCCCAAACAAACCCACATCGCCCCCCACCTGAGAGACCTCCACTGGCTCCTCATTCAGAAGAGATGCCAGTTCAAGATTCTCGCGCATGCCTACAAAGCCGTCCACGGCCTAGGACTGCCTACATCAGCCATCGACTGAACATCCACCAATCCTCTGGACATATGCGCTCCTCTTCACGTGCCCTCGCACCCCCCCCTCACATCCATTGCAGCCACAGCGGTGGCCGCTCCTTCTCCTATATCGCTGCCATGACCTTGAACGACCTTCCCCTCCAGCTCCGCATAGCTCCCTCGCTGGCAGACTTCAGAAAGAGATTGAAACCTGGCTTTTCAACTGAGACACAGTGCCCAGATACCCCTAGGGCTTTTACAGCGCTGCTCTTTACAAATGCTGTTTGTTTGATTGATGGAGTGATTGAACCATACTGGGCACATACACTATCTCCAAACTCATAAACTGGACACTTGACTAAACTCCAGTTGTCTCTACTGGGCCTCTTGCTACCACCTGAAAAAATAGGACATGCCGTTAGGTTTGGTGATTTAGCCCTTCTCATGGTTAAACAATGCATAGTCATGGCATGGGAGTCCAAAAGGGCCACCAGTAGGGAGACGTGGCTAAGGGAAACACAGAGCTGGGTCTAAGCTGAATGCATGGCTGTCAGAATAGAGCTGATGCAATAGTAGAGACTGGAGAAGGTAGGAATGTACGACAGACCTAAGTGGGCTGGTTGGTAAATAACTAACGTGGGTGTAAATGTCCCAGGCAGTGACTGGTGGGGGAGATGAATGGATACTGTTTGCTGGCTCATTCCTGCAGATCCTTGTCATGACTGAGGCATCCTCTAACACTGGTATAGTTAGCAGGAGACCCAGGATCTCCAGTCTCCCCAGAGACTGCCCTCATCATTGTTGGGTTCTTTATACCTGTGCACGTGGCAGCATCCCACCTGGAGAGCTGTGTCATTGTAGAGTTAATGGGGTTGGTTTATATTGGATTCTGTGGTGTTGCTGCTCAACCAAATTTTCTGTCATGGAAAGGTAAATGATGCATCATGTTATGCTACTAAAGGTAATGAACGCAGCACATGTTATGGCATTCGAATCCAGCTATTTCCACATTTTAAATAAGAAATAATTTACACATTTTTTGTAAGTCATGACTCGTTTATTTGACGCATCCCAGTTACATTCTAAAACTTTCAGACCGCTTCAATTTTATACTGAACAATATAGAACCTGCGGAATCACCTCCGTTACGTTTTCCTTTAGGATTCGAGACATCTAATCTTAAAAGAAGACACGGAAATATAATTAACACACTCTTAAAGCTTGAGTGGCCTCTTGAAAAGAGTGCTGTTTTGAGCACACGGCCTGTGAAGGAAACATTGACTTCTGTGACTAGTGGAACATTTTCGTGTGAAGAACTGATTATTTCTTCGCTGTTTTAATTTAAATATTTTATGTTTTTGCCTCTTACTGCTGATAAAAATCCTTCTCCCAGTTGTGGCGTTGCACTCTTTGTATATCGTTTTTTAAAACTTTTTGGCTGTTTGAGTTAGAAACTAATTTTGCTTGTTAAAATCTGCATACTTTACAACCGTTGGTGACATGTGTAAGGCACGTTGCAAATTCATATTTGTACAGAAAATGGAGTAGACACGCTACCCAGCACAGTATATTTGGTTGGTTACAGAAACCTGAGCAGTCTTCTGTTTGATATCGGTGGTTTAGCAAGAGATGTGGGGCGTGCATTTTGTTTTTATAAATTAATTTTTCTATGATAACTTTCATCACTGATGTAATTAAACATAAAAGTAATGGTGTTGGGGTAGAAAAACAAGCTAAATACACAGGTGTATGATGTTTACAATATGCACACAATATGTACCGTATATTTCAACAAAAAAGATCCAGTAAGTGGTAGTACTTTCCTTTTAGCTCTTTTTAATTTGTATTCTTGTGATGCTTTTCCGAAAAAGGCACAGAGGTTAGAGTTCCAGATGCTGGGCTATCTGTTTTGATCATGTTACACAACCAAAGGCTCTTGCTTTCAGCAGAGTAACTTGGCGAACTTAATACCCTGCATGTCGCGGAAAAATGGAAGCCTTGAAAGATGCTGTACATTTTAGGGCGCTGAAGGGCCAGCTGCTTCAGATAATGGCGGGTCTAGAGGAGCCGAAATATTGATGGGCTCGAGATAAAAGTGTTTTTATTCTCGTTTGGGTGGAAATGCAACACCACAGGCATCGTTAAGTACAGTTTTGACCAGAGATATTTCACTCCAGGCATGCACTCACGTTATGGTGGGAGAGTACTCGTTTTTCAAGAGGCCAGTACTTTGTTTACAAATTACAGTGCATGCGCAATAATGTCTAAAAATAAATACAAATATTACAGAGGCAAAGGTGAATTGTAAGCGATGGATTTCTGCCACAAACCTGTACATTACATCACAAGTGTCGAAATAGTTGACTTGTTCAGTGGTGGAGGTGACTGGTGTTGAAGAGGACAATATAACGACAATATAGCCTTAGAGCCTCTACCAGCAATTAAAGGCCCGCTCCAGTTCGTCTGCGGCTCTTTAATGGCCAGTAGACATCGCTATGGAGGGCTCGAAGGCTATTAGAACATTTTGTCCCTAGGGGGCAGAATGTTCAGTGGTGGAGGTGACTGGTGTTGAAGAGGACAATATAACGACAATATAGCCTTAGAGCCTCTACCAGCCATTAAAGGCCCGCTCCAGTTCGGCTCCTGCCCTTTAATGGCCAGTAGACACTGCTATGGAGGGCTCAAAGGCTATTTGAACATTCCGTCCCTAGCTGGCAGAATGTTCGAATTTGTAAAACAAAGGCTTCACGGAGCCCGAGCGGATTGAAATCCCCTCGGGCTCCATGAGGTCTTTGCTCAAAGCTGTTGCTGTGAACAAACATTAGAATGCTGGAGCTCAGGGCTTCTACCAGCCATTAATCGCTTAACCGCAGTGGCAATTCCGCTGCGGTGCAGCGGTTTAGCCGAGTGGGCGGGGCCCCGTCGGCCAACGGACTTGTGCAGCACTACGGAGGTAGTGCTTGCGACGACCGTTGGCCGACAAACGCAGCGAAGGGGTTAAAAGCCTGGAGCGTTCCATTGTTTTCAATGGAGCTCCCAACATTCCAGTGTTCTAATACATCATATATACTTTGTATTTTAGTAATAATGACTGCTTATTTTGACACTTACATATTTTTCAGTTGTACAGATTTACAAGTTTAATCGGATACTAATTTTGGGCCCGAGGTTAGAAGATTAGTGATTTAATCTCCCTCCTCAAAACAATTGCTATTTTTCCCTTTTACCAATAATCTTGTTTTGGAAATCACATTACATTTGTATGTTTTCTGGCCTGTGACATGTCTCAGTACTAAAACTAAACTGCATTTGACCTTTCACAAGCACCACTAAAGGTAACAAATTCTTAAAATAAATTTTGGATCTGAAAGAAGAGGCCCTACTGAGGCTGTATTATTGGCTTTGCACGTGGGCACCATAATCATGAGCATCTATTTCTGAACTCCCTGGACAATTTGGTATTAAAGATGTGAGGATCAACAGTTGTTCAGGTCCTTCTCCCGTACCAGTTACACATGTATTAGGTTTGCATACATGTAACGTAAAGCTTGCATTTCCTCATTTACATGGGGGCGTAGCCCCATACTACTGAGGTCTTGTCGTCAGTCATTTTTGCCTCCTGGAAGACCATTCTGACCGATAGGATTGGTGCCCTGAGACGTCTGGGAGTTAAGCGGCTAATGTGAAGAATGAACTGTAATTGTCTAGTGTTTCATCCCTGGTCTAGGAACTGGTGGGCTCTAGCTGTAACAGCTTTTTCCTAAAACGGGAAACTGATCTATCAGCGCCTGACATGTTTCGAGTGAGCCTTAGGTCATTGCCCAGGTGTTTTGTGTCTCGAATTTCCAACTTGCTGCTGCTTAGCATAAGATTTCTCTGCCCCACATGATTTGCTGTTCCCCTATTCCATACTAGAAAGTGCTAATGTTATTCACAATCCCTAGTCTCCTAATTCAAAGTTCAAGCTCCTGTGTGCTTTGCCAAACCCTTCATTGACCAATCCATAAAAATGGAACAGATGGACTATAACCCCTCAGTCATGCTAGAGAATTTTAATCTAGCCCTATCAAATACTTTGGACAAAGTGATCCCACAAAAAAAGGCGTCTGTGTCACTGAGGAGACCTTCAGCCCCATGGTACTCAGACGAGCTTAGGTCTCAAAAAGCAACATGCAGAGCACTAGAGAGGAAGTGGAGGAAGGGAAAACTATTAGGAGACAAGACAATTTACAAAGCTGCTCTAGCTCAATATCATCAAGAAATAAAAAAGGCCCGATGATCCCATATCAAATATCAAATAGAAAAGTCAAAAAACTCGACCAAAGCTCTTTTTAGTATTGTCAGAGACTTCTCCTCACCTCCAGTATGCAAACAATCACCAGCAGAGTCACAGAACCTATGTGATTCCTTAGCATATTTTTTCCATGAAAAGATAGAAATAATTTATTCAAATTTTTCGGACCATGACACCAACAAGATCCAAGCAAAAGGAAAGTCAGATAATTTCCCTACACCTAACAGAGCTACGCTCAATCACTTTAATCACATTTCAATTGCGGAGACAACGAAACAGCTAGCAGCAGCTAAATCAGGCTCCCCGCAGGATATATGTCCACCAAGCACAATGGCTCTCGTGTCCTCTGTATGCGCCCCTGTTATCCAACGAATTTTCAATGCATCTATTGAAACAGGCCTCATTCCTAGGGCCTGGAAAGAGGCCTCCGTGCGGCCTATTTTGAAGAAACCGACCGCAGATCCACTGGAGCTAAGTAATTACCGACCGATATCCCTGCTCCCTTTACTGGGGAAAATGCTGGAATTTAATATAAACATCCAGCTCAGTCAATATCTGGAAGCAAACGATCTGCTGGACCCTTCCCAGTCTGGCGTCCGGCCAGGGTTCAGTCCAGAAACTTCAACACTGGCAGTTACCGACTCGCTAAGACGCACCCTCGATGCCGGCGGTTCTGCAGTCCTGATCCTCTTAGATCTCTCCGCGGCCTTTGACACGATATCCCATCAAAGGCTGGCGGAGAGACTAAGCGAGTGTGGCATTGGAGGCACCGCCCTACAGTGGGTAAAATATTTCCTTAAGGACAGATGGCAAACCACTATGTTAGGACCATTTGTCTCAAAAAGGAAATTCCTGCTGGACAAGGGGGTGCCACAGGGATCGTGTCTTAGCCCCACCTTATTTAATATTTATTTATCCCCCTTGGCAAAACTCATCCAATCCTTCGGCTTCGAGATTATCTCCTATGCCGACGATACGCAGCTACTGTTCCCAATTGGTAAAAACATCCTGAATGAGAAACAACGCTTCATGGACGGTATGCTAGCAATCGCAAATTGGATGAGGGAGCAGTGCCTACAGTTAAATCCGGGAAAAACAGAGCTAATGCTCCTAGGGAAATCCGCACATCTTTGGACTGCTGATTGGTGGCCTCCCGAATTGGGTGACGCCCCAAAACCTTCCACCTCTGTAAAAAAGTTAGGAATCCAACTGGATGCCAAGCTTGATATGAAGGATAACATAAAGAACATCACAGCCTTGTGCTATTACAATCTACGTCTACTGCGTAGAATCATCCCCTACCTACCCCTGGAACATCGGAGAACGGTAGAGCAGGCAATGATAGGAAGCAGGCTGGATTATGGCAATGCCCTACTGGCAGAGGTTGGTACCACGGCCCTATCCAAACTACAGGTAATACAGAACACGGCCGCCAGAATGGTCTTGGACTGTCCTCCTGAAACTCCATCTCGCCCGCTTCTAAAACAGCTACACTGGTTGCCAATTCAAAAGCGATCTGTGTTTAAGATCTGCTGCCTGTCGTTTAAAGCTCTTAGAGGCGAAGGTCCAGTTTACCTCAGAAATAAGCTCTTTAAACAATCGAGTAAATGCAACCTGAGATCCAATTCCCTAGCCCTTTTGAACATTCCCCGGATTCGACTCACCCGCACAGGCGGCAGAGCGTTCTCGTTTGTAGCACCAAAATATTGGAATTCGCTTCCCTTAATGCTGCGGGAATCCACAAACTACTTATCCTTTAGGAAACAACTAAAAACTGGGTTGTTCTGATTCTCCTCTCCACGTCTTTTCCCTCTGTCGGCTTACCCTTTCAGGTAAAGCGCTGAGATGCCCCTGGGTGATTCATGCACGATACAAGAACAACTAACATAACATAACATAACAAGCTCCTGTGTATTGGTTATTGTTGTCTCTTTATTTCATTAATTTCCTGAATCCCTGGATCTGAAAGCTACTCTTTTAATGAGAGAAGCAGCTGCCAGCAAACAATAAAACTGGAGAAGAAGTGTAAAAAGGACAAAAAGCAATAGGCCTTCTCCATTTGTGACCCAAGACCTGTAATGGCCTCACTGTATCCATCAGGACCTCCCAGACCTTGTTTCAATTTACAAACAGCTGAAGGCGCCCTCTCTAGAGAACAAAACATCATAAGTAGCAACAGTCCACCCCACCAATCACTCATTGACTGGATGCTTGCTTTGATTCGTTAAATGTTCCACTGCTTTTTGGGTAGGTTCCTGCTGTACAAATACCACATACATAAATATTCTGCACTAATATCCACAGTAAATAAAAACAGGATGAGTCCTATTTGCCACAGGTCACTGAGCCTAATTTGCATAGGGACCTTAGTAGAAGGCACAATGAGTGCATTTTTTTGCACTGCAAAAACAATTACCGCCACTACCCGCCAGGACCTGGACAAAAAGTTTACAAGGGCTATTATTACCCCTTTGAGCCAACATGGTGGGTTGACCAATCCTGTCTAACGGTATAGCAAATGTGTCCATAGAAGGTACAAGGTAACAGCCGTGGTGGAGTGAGAGTTGGGATTAGTGACCACTCAAACTAAGCGGAAAAAAGGAAATTACAGATACATTTTCAGGATCAAAAATGGTTAGGATGAATCAGGTGCACAAATCAGGACAATTATTCATGGTGTAACCACAACCCTTAGGTCATCTCACTTACCTCGTCTGTCAGAAGCACCAAGCAGCAATTCAGGTCTGTAGTAAGTAATCAAAATATAAAAATATAACATTAAAATACACAGGTCCATTTTTAAGAACTAGCACAGTATTTTGATATATTTCAAGTAATTGATATTTGTCTATCTGTCTGTCTGTCTCTGCCCATACTGAATTATATAGCCTATTGACTGATCATATGAAAGTAAGTTACTGTTAACAGTAAACTTCCCTTCACCTACCCAGTGTACATGTAGCGTGTAACATTTGTTCTTCATTTGCAGGAGCTGATTCCAGAGTTCTACTACTTGCCAGAGATGTTTGTCAACAGTAACGGGTACAATTTTGGTGTCAGGGAAGATGAAGTCGTGGTGAATGACGTGGAACTTCCCCTTTGGGCCAAAAAACCAGAAGACTTTGTACGGATAAATAGGATGGTAAGTGCAGCTGTGGTTTCCAAGCGTTTGCAGGTACAATTACGCTAGGGCGGAAGCAGCACATGTAAACTTCCCTTCCCCTGTCAGAGGGGTAAACAGCGCGAGAGCAGACAAGGGACTGGAAGAATGCCTCTAATTGACAGCACTGCTTTGCTGTGCCATGACGTCTTCTCAAATGAGAACCAAAACAGAGCGGAAATGATGTTCCCCGCTCCCTGAGGTAATGGCAATTTGACAAGCATCATGGACAAGATGTGAAATGTGTTATCTTTTCGTGGCGAGGTTTCTTTCTGTGCCGAGAAACGAACAACTGCACAAAGCATTTCATTTTATTTCATGGACACAAGTAGCTGTCTAGGTGCACAAATTGTATCTCACTAGTAAAATGTAACCGGAAATGTTTTCGTGTTATTCGTTGGAACTCTGAGCAGCAGCCATGCAGTGCTTCCACTACAATTAGCTGCACACGTTTTTTTCCCCAGCAGGTGGATTTTGGCACTGTCTGTTTTCAAATGCAGGACGCCTGTGGCCTTGTTTTTTTTAGGTCTCACCTTCAGATGAATTTAGCTGTTGTCAAAGACCTATTGTCATTAGTTCATTAAAAGATATATTGTATTGCATTTTAACATTTATATTGCTCTTACTACCCCTACGTGGGGGGTTGAATAGCTTGCCTTCGTGGGTAGCACACTACATCATGTAGGGTGTGTGGTTGGAAGGATGTTGTCTTTATTTTAATCCTGTGTGGGAAATGTACACATGTCAGCGTGATGACCACAGATGTGTGGTTGTTGTGTTATGGGACGCAGTGCTTCGGAATGTGAATTGTGAAGAATACTGGAGAAAAAGGCGTGCCATTTGTGGTTTTTAATAATCTGACAACCTTGATCAGCTCTGCAGGACCCTTTAACCGCATGCGTCTAGTGGTTTTCCCGCTGTGCGCGGTGTTTTTCAAAAAGCCGCGTTTCATGACGAGCTCAGCTCGTCATCAGCGTACGAGCGCCGTAACTCATGACGAGCTGAGCTCGTCATGAGCATCGAAGGGGTTAAGGTATTTCTTATCAATACTTCATTGTTCATTGCTTCCACACCCCCAATCTGACTTTTGTTTCTCCTCCCTCTCCTCCTGAAGCTCCTGCATTGCTCCCAAGACGTCTCCCCCACTTTATGTTGCTCCTACTCTGATGCAGATTTCTCACCCCCACCCACCATTCTGCTGCTCCCCCCCATTGAGATGTTTGCTTTATTTAAAAAAAAAATATTTATTGTAGGGCTCATCAGCTGCAGTTTGCTGCTAGCTAGATTCTTTTTCAAGGTGTGCTTTCATGCACATTTAAATTATTTGTTTTTAACATTAACTGCTTTTAGATTGGTGCCCACTTATCTTGGCACAGTAAATTTAAAAATGCTAACCCCGTCATGCTGTATGCACGCCTGTGTGTGATGATGTCTGCAGATGTGAACATCATTATGATGGACCTCCATAGAGACAAAATGCATACATTCGCATTTGTAATTACTAGATTTTTTGGGGGGCCAATGGTGCATTTTTTTCTCATGCTGCACAGCATCGACAAAAAGCATTTCTTTTCTCTTTTTGCGAATGCCTAAATGACACTTCTTCAGTCTGATTGTGTTGTGGCTGTGGGTTTCGAAAGCCACTCTCTGTGGTGAATTGGATAGCCAGACTGTTGGTAGTGTGGTCTGGGTCATGTAGAAGTAGCGATTTATATCTGTATTCATACATACAAACACACACATTTATATCTGTATTCATACATACACACATACTCACGCTTAAATATGTGTGTATGTTATATAAACATATGCCATACCTCCCTTTTCACTCCGTATTATTGATGGTAACAGCACCATCTGATCACATGTACTTTCTTGTATTACCCATGAAATAAGACATTAAATGTATCATCTCAAGTAAATACCCCCGACATCCGAGGAACTTTCTCTCAAGATATTCGTGGCAGTCCATTAAAGTGCGCTTTTCTGGAATTTCCGATTTAATGTTTTTAATACGAAAAATTAAGCACTTTCAAAGTTTTGTCTGGCTCTCTGAAAAAGAGGTCTCTCAAACCTACCCACCTTTCTTTTTTCGGAGTAGAGTGAAATTTTACCAATGCCGTGAAAAACTGTAAAACATTTTATTATTTTTTAGTTTTCTCCGGTTGAAATATAAAATATTAATGACACCATTCGACCGTAATTTCCTGCGTATTCTGAATTTATTTGTACCAAAATACATTTATCTAATTTCTTAACGTCCTACTGTTTGGAAGACTCAAGTCATGAACTCTGAGTATTATGGGTGTGCCTTCCTCTGCTTACACTCATATGAGGTGTTCTACAGTTATTGGCTGGAATATTTGCATGGAATGTGTCAGAAGGAGTCCACGTCTTCATTGCTTCAGATGGTAGATCAACGGACTTGGCTTCTTTTGTCATAAAGCATAAATCTGTTGTCCACTCACCCTTCTTATCTGAGACACATACTGACGTGAAATGTGAAAGTTTGCAAGCTGCCAGAGCAAACCTTTATTTTTCACATTGTGGTTTTACACTTTGTCTTGGCATTCCTTAAAATGCAAGGAGGGCATTCAGGTTCTTCTGCAAAATTCGGCTCTCTCATTCAGGTTATTGTATTGGAGAACCTTGCTACTTTATTTGCCGTAATCTCTACCTCAGGTATCAAACATGGTCGATCCTTTTCCCAGATGATCGTGCTTATTTTCATGTGAATCAGGACATTGCTCTATCATATTCTTTCCTAGTTCTTTCCTAGATGTAACATTTATCCGCGTTTTGAATGTGTGGATAACCCTCTGCTTCAAAGTTCCATGGCCCAATTCTCTTTTTGTAATATTTAGTGTTTTTTGGAATAAAACTTTTTAGCACTCCCTGCCTTTGGAATGCAGGCTGTGCAGTTGTGGTGTGGTGTTGTTTCTTACAGTGTTTAATTTGAGCCGGTGGTTTCCGGTGCTTGGCACTGGCACCTAATTGTCATCACTGGCACTGATGACAGCCTGCACCATTGTGGCGCTGTTTGTCTAGCTTAAAGACGAGCATAATACACAGTTGTTTATTAATTCAATATACTTTAAAAATGGCTAATACCTGGTGCCCAAGCGATTCTTCCAGCTTTGGGTTGCTTAGAATAGTCTCAATGGTTACACCAGGGGCAATGCCTGGTGCAAGCTGCAGTGGCCTTCTGACGAGTTTCCTAGTACTTACATATTTATTTTACAAAACAAGCACTGGTTTCATCCCATCCAATGGGTACTTCTAACCACAGACATGCATCCTCTAGACATTTCTAATGTTGTAAAGTGGAATGCCAGGGCTGCATCTGGCATGAATTATAATCTTTCACTGCAAGATTTTTTCGAGAACTTGTTTGGTAGGCAGGGTCTCCAGTGCGTGCACTATAAGTGTGATTATTTTCTTGCGTCTAGTGGACGATGCTTTGGTTTATTAAACTGATCACAGTAGACCATTTTTCTGTGTGTGATATTAGAGTTCTGCTGCGCAGTCATATTGTCATTTAGTATCAGCTGTTAGTTTAATAGTATAAAGAAGTTCAAATATCTAATATATGTGCCAATATTCTGCATTACAGCCAGTCCCAGCAAGAGAGTAGGACTAGGAGTAATGCCATTATCAATAAGTAATGGACGCATTACAATTAAGGTTCCCCTTGTATAAATACTGATAAGATGTCCCAAAAAACAAATTAGGATAAATACAGAAAGAAATGTTAAAAAAACTAAGCACCATAAAGCCAGGAGCCCTAATTATTATCACTCATAAATATCTAGTCCTGCAGTATTTTCAACCTTGTATGTATTAGTTTCTAAAACCTGTAGGCATGCAAGCAATTCAAGCTTTCTGTTGAAGACACAAATAAGTTTCTATAATTTATGTGGGTTTGGACCAGGCAGTTAAGGCAACACTGAGTGTTTTTCTAAAAATCTACTTTTGCACACTGAGACCAACCAGTGTAATCTACTCCTGGTAACAGAGATTTTGTTTGAAAAATGAGCTGACCGAAGGGTGTTGTTGCAAATGTACTTCAGATCCCATCTTTGCTACTTCAACCTATTTTAGTGTTTTGGGCATTTGCTTATACATTGCCTGCCCAATTGGAGTGTAAAATGTACCGTTGTTTATCGGCAGCTTTTCCAGCTTATAAAATCTGTTTGTGTAATGACACCAGGAAAGACACAGTGAAACAGAAAGTATGTTCCTGTATTGTGTGTGCAATATGAAATGAGCATTGACAACCTGATGATGAAGCTTTGCTTAGGTCCTCTCTGTTTCAGAAAAGATTCAGGCAAACCATACAGAGTACTGTCAGAAAGATGAGCAACATACATCTAAGAGAAAACCCATTAAAGTAGTAATGTTCCATATAAGAAAAGTGCTTCTTGTTTAGTAAATATTCTTAAGAGTGGTTTATAAAATATCAAAATGGCTATTCGACTGGAAATGACCCTTGTCAGCCGAAGTCCCTAGGTCTTTTGCCGAAGGAAAGATGTGGTGTTGTTGTTGCTCCACTTATAGGCTACAAAAAGGGAGGCGCTCCATATATACCAGATAAAGGATATCGAAGAGTAGTCTTACATTAAAGGTGAGCACCACATGGGCAATGACAAAGAATGGATGCCATTTTGAAAGTCCCATCTGTAATTAGTATTGTGTCAGTAGCTTCAGTTACGAGTAGATCACTAGAGTGTAGCAAACAACTTATTACTGTCTATATGGGCTGCAGTGATGGGTTTCTGGAACATGTAACCATTTATTTAGTTTCATTTGTGAAAAACAACTAAAGATGCAACCAACCCTTCTGTAAACATAGGCCATTTGAGAAATCAATTTAAGATATGTAAAAACAATCTGGGTGTTATTGATTAACAAGGTGCAGAGAGGTTTGCCGTATTTGTCAAAATGTGACATAGATGGTACAAGTGGATTCAGATTCTAGGCAGTTGTGGAAAATAAAAAGGTGACTAGCTGACACTAAACTCTGTATCATAATATGATTACAGTTAAGAGTATTGTGCTGCAAAAAAGGAGGTAAGAAAAATACTACTCTTATGCATAATACTGTGCATTCTTCATGAGAATGTGGATACAAAGAATATGGAGTGTGTCCCTGACATAAAAGAAACAATAACACAAGAAATACCAGCATGAATCATAAAGTGCATGCACCATGTACATAGAATACGGGCTGTCACTTAAAGTGTTTGTGGAGGTTGTCAGGGAATTTGAATATAAAGTAAGAAGCCTGGTAGTGGGGATGTAGGGACAGAATAAATAACTCTGGAAGGCCTGTGCCCATACCCAGGTATCCTTTAAAGACATTGTGGTGATGTATAAGTTTTGGGCTCAACACACACAACAATCACATGTGTATAATGAAGGTCTACCAAGACACAGAATGCAATTCAGAACTTGGTTTTGTGGTTTGAAGGAATCCATTCTGGGCCTCCTTCGTATGAGTGGTACATAAGATGGAGGTTAGAAAAAGTCTGCCAGGCAGGAATGTGAATGGCAGAGCTTCCCCAAAGCATTCAGAGGTACTTTGCTGTGGTCCAGACTTTGTTTGTAGTATAGGTGAAAGAGGGTCCTTTTGAATTGTAGTGACAGCCTTGCTCCAGTCCTGCACCAATCTGCTAAGGTGCTACCTCAGTAGGTGGTGAGGCAGGTGAATGAGGATGCCGTTCCCTCTTTTGTGCCTTTGGTTTGGGTCCCTGTGATAGGAAGCATACCGGCCACTAGAAAACAAAGACCCTATTACGAGGAGTCTGGGAGGAATATGAAAATAAAGGAACTGCCTGAAATGGTCTCTACAGGTGGACTGGGGGAAAACGCAAGCTATGTCTGCAAACTTGGTGTTAGTATTACGAAGAAACCCCCAGTCATCGTACCAGGATTTCTCAGTTACCATTGGAATGGTCCCACAATGCAATACACCTAAGCTCCGGCAGTTGGTGCCAATTCCCGTTTGCCAGGTTTGGGAATAGGAACTTGGAGGATCTGCACCCTGCCAGGATAAGGTGCCTTTGCCGTTTATGATGAAATGAAACCACTAACTGTTAGGGAGGGGTACTAATGTTATTCCTGCATGAAGGAGAGACTGCTAGAAGATTAGGGTCTCAAGCAAGGAACTGTGCGGGGAGAACTAGGCATTGCTTTTGCAGGGACAGATTTGCACCACCAAGCCTTGTAGTGTGCCTCATAACCATGGGCCCCCTGCTAGCCAGAGTGAAGCAACTCACTCGCGGGAACTCTGCTTACTGAGGGCGCTCTTTTCTCCTCTGGCTCAGTTCGTGAAGATGCCAGAGATGCAAATGTGACTGCAAAGGACATGATCAGCTAAGAAGTGCCACAAGGACCTGGCTGCATTCAGACGTTCAACCACTACAAGGAAGCTCGCCTAGACAATGAGACACGACAAGGAGATCTTGACTGCACTTCAGTGGTTTCAATCTCCATCCACCTGATCACCACTACAGCCAGGTGTGCTTTCTTTTTTGGGGGGGGAAGGCGGATAGCGGTTTGAGCATTGGGCACGAGGAAGACCATGGAAAAGGATTTCCCTCCTCCACCCGGTGGGAGAAAAGGCTGGTTACCTGTTCCTGCATTTCCCTCTTTCGATCACTGTGAAGGTACACACCAGTGTAGTACTACTCCGCCAGGAGGGTATCACAAGAAACTGCAGTTCCAGTATCATGTAAGGTGTTGTCACTCCCCAAAAAGTGAAACAGAACACTCATCAGCAAGCACAGCACCCGCAGGTGCAACCAAGGTTGCGATTACCACAAGGTAACTGGTCGTTGGCGCTGGGGCAGATAGACCAGTGCTGAAGAACTTACCACAGCTTAGCAGCCAGATGTACAAACATCAGCTCCATCAAATGTCTTGGTAATATGGCTAGTTGCGGAAAGAGGACAGAGGTTTGCAACACAAGGTCTGTTAATCTGGAATGATTTCTCTGTGTGTTTGAGATACAAGAAAAGCACATTTCAGAAATGTCTAAGGAGACGAATTACAAAGAGCTTTTGAAGGATGTAAAGTAGTATACTCCTGTAGTATATTTTTTTACATACTCTTATGTGCCTTTGTGAATTGTGTTCACAACGTCCAAATCCCTATTCGTGAAAGTGCAAAGAGGACACACTGCTTTCTGTTTTGTACTAATTGTATAGGAATATTCCCCAAAAAGTCAATTTCTTCCCATTTTTGATATTTTCTGTCAAATTCACAAAACATGTAAGCGTACCTAAAACACACTGCAAGAGTGCTACTTTACATACTCCAAAATGCCTTTGTGAATAGGGCCCTAAAATCCCAATAACCCCCTTTTGTTTTGCCAATCCTGATGGCTGAAGTCTTCTCAATTTTGTCAAACTGATTCATTATGCTACTTTGGCTGCTCTGCATGTCTGGGGCGTAATGTAAGCCCCTGCAGCGCAAGAAAAAAAAATCAGCCCTTCATGGGGCCCCTAATCCATTCTAGAGGGCCCCATTCAGCCCAAGGCCAATGAATATATGTGTGAAATATGGGAGACTCGTCACATTCTGCAGGGGGCCCCCATCATTTTACCTTCCACTGCTGCACGATGTGTCTAAAATTTGTAACAAAATATCTGCATGTGTAGGTTGTTCGAATACAGAAAAAAACGCATGCAGTTTACACAATTTGTTGCTCATATGTTATGATTTCTAATCATATGTCTTATTTTCCAGTGCCTAGTAGTAATTTAGTGTACATGGTAACAAAGGTAGATGTGCCGTACAGGTAATGTGTCGTGTACAGCAAGAAAATAAAAATACTCTCTTGCAATTGAAATTAAAATTCTAAATAGGTTTGTTAAAGCCATGGACTAAGGTTCACCAGAATCCCTCGAAAGTGATTATTCAGCCGTGCTCTTTCTAGGGGACGCTATGGTACATTTTAAAAGCAATCAATTTGTACATCAAAGCTTGCTGTATCAGTTTAATTTATCCATAGAAAGCCAGACTGATTACTAGTGACTTGCTCATGAAACATTAATAAAGCATTGTGTTCGATGCTAACATGATTATGGTCTGACCTCAGTGATGTCACAGAGGACAGAAGCGGTAAGAGTCCCTGATAACATTACGCTAATGCTAGCTTCATCAATCATAATCAAGCCGCTTTGGAAAGCCTTCCTCGGATGAGCATCTGCAGTCCTGCTCGGGCCTGCAGTCCCCGCAGACCCGCTCTGGAGCCGGGGCCAGAAATAGCACGCCCCGCCCGTAGCACCACAGCCTCCGATGGAAGCTGGGACTTCACGCTCGCACGTTAAGGTTTCATGTGCACCGAACAGGCCCATGCGGGACATTATTAAAGAGCTTTGTTGGGACAAAAACGGAGCCCCTCTCCGTTTTAATGTTCATATTTTAGGTTTGCTCTGCCATACAATAAAAGTCTTTCTGGATTTGTTAAAACATGAGGTGATTGGAATCCTGTAGCTATTCCAGTTACATTTAATCAATATAATATTTTCTTTTCTTCTCCACAGTGTTATTTTTTATTCAGTAGAAACTTCCTCGGCTAAATTAGAAGCGCTATTCTGTTACTTTTCTTTGCTGCAACATGTTTTCCTTTTCAAATGCTGCCATATTTGCTTCTCTAGACTGCAGGCCGCTGTGACACCCGGGATTATGGCACGAACGGGTTTTTCAGTGTGGTTGCATGATAAAAATAATAATTAAAACATATTTTTTTTAGCATAACATATACATGTTATCCAGCTTAAAAAGACTCATTTCACATAATATTAATACTGTGTTCAATATATTTCATCCTCAGGAAGGAAGAAAGGCTGAGTTACAGCTGTTTCGATGCAGACACAATTTTCCGCAGCAGGTGCTACACTCACTGAGCTATGTTACTAGCCTACTGTCATTCTGAAAGACATATATGAATAATGCACTGCATTAGATTTCCAAGGAAGACTTCTGCAGTCACCTTGAAGTTTCCTTGGCATTAAACAAAAATATTCCTGAATTCCTCAAGATGTTCACGCTACCTGCCTGCTTGCTCTCTCCCAACTTGTGCTGGTCCAAGTACATCTTTTGGAACTGGAGACAGCTGTCATGCAGTGGACCTGTTTTCTGCTACTGTTGATGATAATCTGAAATCTGTTCTTATTTAAACCGGTGCGTTTTTATGCAGGCTTGTGGTTGGCTTTAAATGACCATTTTGTGGAGTCACCCACATGCTCTCCGGCCTTCAGTCGCCTTGTACTTTAACAGGGCGCAATGCTCAATTTGCCTTTGTGAGATAGCGAAACTTGCTCACAAAATAAGCTTTATAAATCATGCTCAGCGAGAGCACAAAAGCAAACTGAAGATCCCAAAACATAGGTAATGGATAGGACTGTGAAGAATTCCTCAAAGGAGCAAAACATGGACCAGATTTAGGGTTCCAAAAAACCACTTCAGCTAAGGTTTACTGTAACAATTCAAGAGCAGAATGGTTCTCAAGTCAATAAACACAAAAATGCTCAGATAGTATGCTGCCGGCTAGATCGTGAGCAATAGACCAAAAACTCAACCAAGAAACATTATGAGGCAAGAGACTGAGGAGGCGTGCTCCATTTATAATTCCCAAAAAAGGAAGGAGTTTTTGCAAATGACTTAAATGTTCATATCCACCATCTTGGTTTGTAGTCTCTGGTGTTTAAAAATAGTTGGAATCAATTTCAGTTGCATCTATTATATTGCAGATGTGTTAGAAAGGTAAAGATCATGTATTTCTAATAGTTGTCAATGTCAGAGGAACTATCATGGTAGATGAGATACATGACAATTTATGTGGAATGTCTCGGACCTTAGTGTGTGTTCACTCAACCTTTGTTTGGCTCTGCTCACACTCCACCGCAAGACCTCTCATCTTAAACATAACTAGGTAAAGAGTCACCCGTTTCACTCTAGCCTGTCAACGGCCATCTTCGTCACCCTCTTTTTCCGTACTCTGGCACAAAGTCACCTAACCTGGGGGATTCGTAGTAATTTTTAGAATAGCGTCAAGCAACTTTTATTCCGTTTCTGTCACACTGTGCATTGTCAGATCTCAAGGAATGTTATCCCTTGGCTTGGTTTATGGCAGAAACATTTTAAAAGTGTTATAGCTTACATCAGTTTGATTCCTTTTGTAGGTTCCTTAATGTGATTTTAAGGACTAGACGCACCCACAAGGATCAGAGATGGATTTTTGACAGAGTTTTGAATTTGAATTTGTGACACTTTTGAATGACTAAAAGTCAAAGTACAATTTCTGTTTGCAGCACAAACTCACCACTGAGGCTATAAGACATGCATCATGACTTTGTATTCTCTCCTATTGCTTCACACAGACAATCAGCTTTTCAGTGTAATAGGCAGGGCCAACAGTTCCCTCACTGTTATGAGTAGATCCAACTCTGATCCCTTATTCCTATTGATTTGAATCCATTAAGTTTTCAGGTCTTTTAGGGACCGCGTTGACTATATCATTAAGAAAATCATGAACTTTACCTTTTCAGGTGCGAACGTATTCAATACTTAGATTTACTTACTATTAATGGAAAGAAAGTTATATGATCCTCCTCCACATCTGAGCTAGTTGCTTAAAGAATGCAGTCATTTACATCCATGTTGGGGAAACTTGATTCATAATTTTACCTACTCACAAAGGTGGTTGTATACTGAATTAAATTACAACATAGAGCACAGACACTCCACCCATTTTAAAATCACTATGCAGGTGCTAAATTCTCCATTGTAAAATTTCTTTTTCTAAAACCCTTATTTTCTCTGTTGACACCCAGAATACTGCATTTTCAACTTGCGTACAACGTTACAAATTATACATAGATCAATCTGCTTGAACTCTGTAGGGTGTACACTTGATCCATCGAAACGTAGCTGCTAAACAAGACACTGCAGTTGATTGACCAAACCCAACATGCATGACAAATAGCTGAAAAACGGTATGCCTGCCAAAGACCATGACCTTAAAACATAAGACTTACTAGGCCAAGTCACTAGCCAAATAAAAACTTTATTGGGCCAAAAGTCCATATGATCATAACACATACATAAAAAACATACAGTACGAATATCCTTCAAAATAACAGGCACATAACATTTTTCAATCATCCAATAAAGAGTATTACATTGGATTTCACATCTTATCTAGATGTAAAAGTAAATTTTTCTAAAATTTAATAATGAATAACACAAACCCAGCGAACCCAGGGATTGCAGAAATATTAGCCCTTCCTTATGGAGTCTCAGGTTTGGTTTGTGTAAAATTGGAACCAGCAAAGAGTGTCTCGGCTCAAATATAAAGTTAAAAATAAAATAAAATGGCTAGTGCTTTGTATTGAGGTGTCATATCAAATCAAATCAAATCAAGCAAATTTGTAAAGCGCGCTACTCACCCGCTAGGGTCTCAAGGCGCCGGGGGGGGGGGTAGCTACTGCTCAAACAGCCAGGTCTTGAGTTGTTTCCTGAAGGAGAGATGGTCTTGGATCAGTCGTAGGTGGGTGGGGTGGGAGTTCCACGTCTTGGCCGCCAGGTGGGAGAAGGATCTTCCTCCGGCGGTGGATTTGCGAATTAGTGGGACGGCGGCGATGGCGAGGCTGGCGGATCGGAGCTGGCGGGTGGGTGTGTAGAATGTGAGGCGACTGTTGAGGTATTTCGGGCCCATGTCGTGGAGAGCCTTGTGTGCGTGGGTGAGGAGTCTGAACGTGATCCTCTTGCTGACGGGGAGCCAGTGCAGGTCTTTCAGATGGGCAGAGATGTGGCTGTGACGAGGGATGTCCAGGATGAGTCGTGCAGAAGCGTTCTGTATGCGCTGGAGTCTTTTCTGGAGTTTGGCTGTGGTTCCAGCGTAGAGGGTGTTCCCGTAGTCCAGTCGACTGGTGACGAGGGCCTGGGTGACCGTCTTCCTGGTTTCGGTGGGGATCCAACAGAAGATCTTTCGGAGCATCCAGACAACCCCTATTGTGGGAAAGGCACATTTGAAACGCAGCGTTCCAAGCCTAAGAGTAGTTAGCCAATATTGATATGCTAGATTTTCAAGCCAACCTCAGTACGGCTCAGTGCGACGTGTTGTGGATACATGAGCATACCTGATAATTGAGTCCTTGACCTGGGCACTTTCCAGGCGAGTATTTATAAAATGGTCCATATAACATTGTTTAACGAGCAGCTTGTTTTCGAGCCCAGTCATAGTGGGGTTGTCGTACAGTTCCATTAAGCTAGTGTCTCGAAGATGTCTTTCACGTAGAATAACCATGGTATTTGGTTGGCCATATCTAATGACAGACAATCGGCAATACAGGTCCCAGACAATCGGCAATACAGTTCCTGGTGACAGCGGCCTGGGGTGTGCCACAAATTCTAACCCAAAGTAATAATGGAGCCAGGCCAATCATGTCCTCAAGATATGTCAGTCCCAGTTCTTCGTGATATATTAGAGCGGGTGTACTTCCCAGGGAACTGACAACAGTCTGTAGGTGAAGCAGTTTTCTACTCTTTGGAGGATCCCTGAATAATTATAACCCCACAGCCCGGCACCGTATATTCCTGCCGAGATGCACTTTCTTCTATATAGGCTCAATATTTCTATTATTGATTTATTTTGCAGCTTTTGGGTGAAGGTAAATATGGCTTCAGTATTCCTAGTAAAAGACCGAAGTCTTAATATTAAAAGCGCTGCCTTACCAAGCATTGTAACAATCCCAACAAAAGCACTGCCAGCGCCATGAAAAATTCCCTGAAATACCGATGTAATCAGAATCAGATCACACATCTCTACTCATTGGTGAATGTGCTCCTAGACTTTAAAGTTCTCGATCAAATTCACAAGCTCTCATGCAAGAATTAAACCCATATTCAGCAATTCATTGCTACAAAAACCACATTCAAATGTAGTTTACTCAAAGTACATTCATCCAAAATGTCCCACCAACTTGCACTGATTGTAGGCTCATGGACCACCTTCTAATCTCGGCTTCACCTTAAATTTGCCTATATTTTTGTTACTGATATTGCATCTTACAACCATCCTAGAGTATGTTTGCTAAGAGAAGCTGAGGAGGAAAACTTCACCTGAAAAGGTATTTTCTTTCAGTGTTAAGATCTACGTTATCAGGCTGATGCAGCTAAGAATGAAGAAGTTAGTCAGCTGTATGAACCTTGAAAGGTCAGCATTCTGTTTTTTGTGCTCACTTTAATGTAATTTGGACAGAATTGATTAGGATCCCTTTGCACGGCTACTTGGTGAACATGCTAATAACTTGTTAATTTTTCACTAAAGGGTTGGCACTCCAAGCCACGCATCTGCTTCATACAAGCACAGCAGCACCATGGCAAATCTTCACATAATTTTTCCATGTTAGAAACTCCTTCAACCAGGTAGAAATTCACCACCAGCCGTCTGGATACTGATGAATCACAGAAAGTTCAAATTCTAGGCAGCATGCTGAAGGTATAGGGTACTGTAGCTTCATGAATGATCGTCTCCCAGCAGCTTCCCATTGGTATTCATCCATGTTCAATCCCACTATGGAAGCTTATGCTGCCAGCTTTGTGGGCATCATGCACCTAGGTTTTTCTCATCTTTTCACAAGAAGCCGAAAAACTGTAGAAAACTAGTGACTATTAAAAAATTCCCACTAACTGTTTGGCTATTATTCACCATTATGTCTCAGAATGTTATTGGTCTTAGATTCCAGATACCCAAATAGGGATATGTTAAAAACAAACATATCTGCATGAAAGCATTAGATCTACAGTTCTTGCAAAATTCAATATCTCGCAATGCATCCATCTTGTGACCACACACAGAGGTATTTTTAATACTTAAATTTACAACCACTGATCAGAACACTACATGCCAACCTGTAGGTGGTTCTGTGATTTATGTGCAAGTGAAAGAAATATCACTGTAGCCTTCAAGGGGAATGTGAACAATAATTATGTGACATACACAGGATTCTCACAGTAATAAATCTCTAACCTCTATGAACGAACAATTACTGCTAAGATTCATAATTAGAGCGAAATGGCAAATTATGCAAAAGTGGATCACCATGAACCGGCCTGTCACGAGTCGTGGACAAATGTACCAGAATCCATGGTGTTCAAGCTATTAGATCCCAGCCATTAGAGATAGAGTAGTAAATAAATAGAGTAAGACCTGGCTATATTCGAATGAAGGAGCCTCCTTTACGTATGATATTAATGTGAGAGCCGGAGCTTGTTTTTCATCAGCCACAGGGAAACACTGTTTACAATAACTTGCCTTCCACCACATTTGATATCTTCTGAACTAACGTGCACTGCTGGACATATGATACTTAAACTTAGGAATAACAGCCAAACGTCATTATCTATCACAAGGACTATATAGTCCAATGAAGATGTATAGGAAGATTAATCTTTATTGTTTTAAACTTCTTCAAAAAATGTAAAACATTTGGTACCTAATCATAAAATCCTTGCTCCAAAGAGCATGGCACACGGGCAATAACTGACCGGACATAAGCGAACAAACCCTCTTTATAGCCATGTTTTCTCAACTGCATGAGAAGTAGTCTCAAGTTAAAAAAATAACACCCAAATGTAAACATGTTTTACTGTGTACTGCATTAGGCTGATATAAACCGTTGTTTTTCTCACTTGCTTCACACATTTTCCTAAGAAATTGGTTAAAACTTTACATTTTGTCTTCATTTGACTAATGTTAAAACACTAACGGCCTTTAATACGGTGAATGTTGTTCAGTTTTAAATTCTGATTACAAACTTTGATAACTTTGTTTTGTTGGTGCTAACATGTTGTGTAAAACAAAACTGATGGTAAAATTGCAGGAAAGACATTGAAACATATTTAAACGAAAGCTAATGTTGCTTTCGGTATTGAACATTTTTTATTGAAACACATAATGCTTGCTTCCACTTCGTCTTTCATCCATTGCCTCTTAATATCCAGAACACAAGCATGCCACACAGCGTAATTAAGGACAAACAAAAGAAATTGATGCTGACTGGGTGATGAAAGCAGCAAAGGAAGTCTGAAGTGCAAAGGTTTCCGCAGACAGAAGGGGCCTGCCTTTATTCCAGTCCCAAGGTTAAAGCGTGCTTAACCTTTTTTACGTTAGGACTCTAGCCCAAGGACTTCAATATGTGGTTTCAGGTCTGCAGACCAGACCTACAATTTCAGAAAATGCCTGCCCCAGCGACTGCAATAAATCTTTACGACACATGGCCATTTGACAAAACTGCCAAAAATTTGTAGCAGCAAATTTGCAGGACATAAACAAAATATTTGGTTGTGTCCGAATACATAGGTAGACTGGTAGATTTTATTTTAATAGAATTATTCGTACTTAAGCTTGTTGTCACACTAGTCTATTTTTAAAATTGTTACCCTAATTTATTGAAAATATGTTGAAAGCGTGAACTCTTTACACGCTTTACGGTATTAAATGACTAAATGAGGAGGGGACTTTTATAGTGAAGAGCTGTGAACTCAAGCTGGTAGGTAAGTGTCCTGGATCGTACAATTTTGGTCAAGGCGAGATACCACATTAAAAACAATAGTCTATCACCTTATTACACATTGGAAGTTTCATCTTCTGTTCGCTACTGTAGGATAAGTTTAGTTTGTGCTATCAAGCTTTACCACTTTAATTTGATTTCTTCAGATGAGGAGGTCTTCACTCTCTACTAATAGTATATTTTATTTCTTAATTCGTCTTTTATTGCCATTTGATTATCCTTATCCGTGTCTCCGCCTGTATTTCTTTCAGTTGTCTCTACGTCTGCTTAGCAGAGGCAGAGCCCCTGCGTGCCGTAGCATCACTTGCTCGCTATCCTGGTCACCATTTACGTTTTGATTTACTTTATTTGCTTGCTTTCCAAATGTTAATTTTTTTTAGTTTACCATACCTTTAGTACGTCTATGTACTCTTCTTCCACTGGAGCTGGAGGTCGCTTGGACTCCGAAGTACACTTAGACTCAACTGGTTTGGCGAACTTCCATGCAGTAAAGGGTGACCAGCCATTCACCTTCAGCAGTATATGGAAATGAGCGGCGTTTTCAATACCTCTAGGGCCGGCTTCTAGCCCTGCGTGAACTTTAAGGCAGTGGTGTTTATTGTGCTAAATAAGCTCAGATAAGAATGAATTTTGGCAGTGTCATGACCCTGATCTCACACTGGACTTTCAGTGGCTTTTTGACAACATCAACCACCCACTCCTATTGTAGTGCAAAGGTGAAGCTGGTTTTCAGGATCTTGTCCTAAATTTAATAGAGTCATTTCTGTCCAACAGATTTGTATCATTAATGTCCTCTTACAAATCACTTTCAATCAATTTCAATCAATACCTGTGAGATGAGTTAACTATTCAATTTTGATTTGATTTTGACTGCTATGTTGCATGTGATGCATAATGGATGTTCTTCATTCACACAGATGTAAGCCAATCATTCTTGAATTTCAGAGACAACTGCACTGTTCTCAGTGCCATCTGTTGGTGGACCTCGACAGTATATCACAACCTAAGACAATCTAACATTGTACTGATTCTGGCCACTCTTTCTACTATGGGATCCAAAATTCTCAGCCTTTTTTATGCATTATTGCCAAATATATTTGAGTGTCTTTAATCCTTTGTCTTGTAAACCATATCTTCTCATTAGGCCCATAAATCAGCATGGTGGGCAAAGGTTGCTTTGCTCACTGCAGGTGAGTCTTATCATTGCTACAATTTACTCACCACACATCAATGAATTTGTTACTTACATCAACTCTCTACTTTTGGCATGTTCGAAATCTGTCAAGTCACAAAAAGTGTGCTAATTTCTTGCCTTGGTTGTGTTGTCTTCTTTGGTTACCAGACCATAAGCACATCAAATCACTCGCTGGAGATTGATGTTCTCCAAGCAATGACTTATTGTTATTTAGTTTATAAATACTGAACCAACCAAAATAGTGTATTGTCCATTTGCAACTTTCCCTCTTCGAAAAGAACAGATAGGTGGCATACCTTTCTGATGTAAGAGGCGCATCAGTGGTACTCTTCGACAGAAAGCCTCCAGACACACCCTGATCATTTCTTTTTGTAACTTGGCTTGTACCCCAGGCATTTCCCTCAATAACACCAAGACTTAATCTCGAGCCTGATCTTTACTCTGTGCAACATTTATAACAACATTACATATTGTACTTGTGTGCTATTTTGCTCCTTTTCCATTTGTGGTGAGCAGTGCTGTCTGACAGCAATAAAATAATTGTCTACTTTTTGTCTACGAAGAAAACATGATCATTCTGCCAGTTTCTTTTACCAGTGTAATCTTCCTGAGAAAGGCTTGAACAGTAAGACACATACCCAGTGGATGACAGTCGATGTTACACGTAAGGGTGCAGGACTCGCTATAAGAAACCGGGTTTCTCGAAACTCATTTACATCTTTAAAGATTATGGTACATATGAGAAACACCTGCATAAATCAGAGCAGCCCCTTAATGCTGACATCAACAGCAGTTGCACGTGAATGAATAATAATTCTCCGGGTCTTGCTTTTTCTACACTTCACAAGCTTTACATATTCACATGACTGAATCACCCGCTAGGAGATAATCATATTTCCTTTTCAGGATGAGAAAACTGCATTTAGACAAGAATTCTACTTGTAGCCCACCATCCTTAAAGGTGAGCCCCTGCCATTTGAAAATGGGAAGACCTACCTGCTGGACATGACTGGTCCACAAGTAGAGACATAGGGCCTGATTACAAGTTTGGTGCTCCGATGGAATGCCGAACTCATTGTCCGACCGACATATACCAAGTTTGGGACTGCACGACCACTGTAATTGCTTGGGAATCCTTGATCCTCGGTGGTGTTGCAGCCGTGTGAGGCTGCTGCCAAGCATAGTAGGCGTTTACCCACTGCGTCCCTTTTCATGGCAGTGAGCCTGCCATAAAAAGGAGGGCGTGAGGAAACTAAGGGGGCGCTACAGGGCCCCCTGTTTCCTCTTTGTATGGTGGTGCATGCAGGGGGGCACATGGTGCCCCCCGTCGTCTGTGTGCACCCCCTGTTCCTGCACGGAAAAAAATCACAACATTGTGCATTTTGGTCCATGCGGGAACGGGCTGCGGTGGTGCCTTTCAAAGTCTCTCCTATACTGGCTCTCCTATGAGCCGAAGAAAAGCACCTCAGTGGAACTACTGCCGCAAGACCGCCTGACCTGTATTCCAGTCAGAATACAATGCGAGTGGGGCACTGGCGTGGCAGCCCGCTACAAGACCGCTAAACTCGTAATCAGGCCCATAGTCATGAATATGAGAGTACACATTTGTGAGGGTCAAAATGTCCCATGTCAATATGCAGCCGCATATTCTTTGGCTAAGGGTCACCACCTGCAGGTTCTGCCCTACATTGCGCACCCACCCCTGCATACATAACAGAGCAGTGGGTGCACATCCGCTGCTATGTTTTTTATTCGCCCCCTTTTCACCCATGGAGAGCAGGCCCATATTGTTCTGTATGTGTGAATGCTTAAATTTACATTTATGATGACATACGTGTCTAACTGAGCTCCTGTCCCCGGTGATCAGTATGTTGATCCTGCGTGCTGACGGAGACCATTAAATGCCCTCATTCCGTCCATCGACTCCCATGGAGCCTGCAGAGGAGTCTGCTCTCAAAAATTGTGCTGGCCACCGTAAGTAGACACGGACGGGATTGGCGGCGGTGAGACGCAGATAAGACAAGATGGCGGTCGCTGCTCGCTCGGCCCACTAAAGACCAAGATGGGTGAGGGTAGCCCACCGTCATTCGTGAGGCCTCTTGGGTCTGCAAGGTGGGGCATGACCCTCCCGGGATGACACAAGAATTAGTAGGCCTGCTTCATAGTGGATGGGGCCGGCCGAAGTAATCCTAGGCCCCATAGCCCGGACCAGAATGACCTACTCCTCGCCACATGGACTCGCCTGCTGTCTGGAACAACCAACCCAGACCAGCTGCGGTGACTGAGACCACGGAGACACTCCACATCCTTAACTAATAAGCTGAAGAAATGTGTGGCCTACCGGGCTGCTTATGCTGCCCATCCGTAAAGTAGGTCAGGGCCCCATGGAAAAAAAAACCCTAATTGTGACCAGCGGTTCAGTAAGGAACCATCTCTTGGCCTTCTGTGCTTCAGGCTCCACTCCCCTGTGATTTTTTTTATCTCCATGCAGGCCTGGATGGCGTGAGATAATCTAGCGATACAACAAACACAATGTAAAATGCCAAATTTACGACCCCGGCATTGGATGCAGAAAGGACCACTGGACATTCAGGACAGACTTTGCAACTATCTGGGACTATCGACTCCTCCACTATTTTGCAGGCTATATAGGCCACTGAACGATCCTGGAAGCAAAAATAGGAGAAGTGGGGTTGGAGGTGTCACTGCTTCAACAGGATTTTCGCGGAGTGACTGACCGTCTCGCAACTGGAAAACAAAGTGAAGGAACTCTCAAGTATGGTGTCTCATCTTTCCAACACCACATGTACCTTGGAGAATTGAGCAGCGGATGCAGAAAATAGAGCAGTGAAATTTCCAGAGGAACTGAAGGCTTCTGCCCCAGAGACATTCCTTGAACACTGTATCGCATCATGGGTCCCCACGGACTGTATGCCGTCCTGCTTCATCATACAATGTGCCCACAGATACATGGCATAGATGTCCCCATCTCCCTCAAAACCCCACCATGCCCTCTTGTAGCAAAGCTCCTCAATTACACAGAGAGATATGATCATGAATGAGGCTCGTCGGGTGAGAGACCTGCTGTTCCAGTCTCACAGCATAATGATCTTCTCTGATTACACACACCAAGTACAACAGCAGAGGAAGTCCTTTGACAAAGTCAAGCAGAAATTTAGGGCCCTCAACCTGCAATACATGCTCATTTATCCAGCAAAACTCAAGGTGATTCATTTGGCAGCATGGGACTGGCCAACTGAACAGCGTCAACTTTAGAGCAACCAAACCCTCCCTTGCGGCACATCTGATAACCGTGCCGGCCTGAATCGGTCAGCAGCACAAGGGGGCCAATGTGGATCCTGCAGACAGCGATGAATAACCTCCCTTCAGGAGCTGACACTCACCGAATTGGACGATACTCTTGACTAAAGACACAAATAATTTCCCATCTGCACCGTAATATCCTTTTCATATGATGCCTCTGCCCAGCCTATGTGGGACACTTCGATATGGACAACCAACTAGTTTGTTTGAAGGGCAACAGATGCTTCTGGGGGAAGTTTGGGGAGGGTGTATTTGTGAGAGGGAGTTATCTATGTTTGCCTGATTAGGCCTATTCTTGTTTAAAAGGTTTGTTTTACTCACACCAGTCATTACCGGACCACCACCCTTCCTCTTGTGCACCACAGCCTCTCACTTACCACACACAAGTCTACTACACAGATTGTAGTTGCTTATACCAAATAACTTCCAGATCCCACGTTCCCAATGCGTTACTTTACAATCGTGACCTGGAATGTGATTGGCCATAATGACCCTACCAAACAGACTGCAGTTCGCCAAAAGGCACACCCCGGTGGTGTTCCAGGGATTCTGCTCATGCACAGTA
Organism: Lissotriton helveticus; assembly: GCF_964261635.1. Classification (NCBI taxonomy): domain Eukaryota; kingdom Metazoa; phylum Chordata; class Amphibia; order Caudata; family Salamandridae; genus Lissotriton; species Lissotriton helveticus. The sequence goes on from NC_136069.1 coordinate 376,848,920, forward strand.
CTATGCGCAGGAAACCAGGACCTCGGTGTATTGTGGTGTACCAAAGACCCACCTCAGTGCCCAGAACAACGATCCGACTAGCATTAGTGTCTCATTCATTCTCCGTACTACAGCAAAGCTACCAAAGATTAGATAACCTAGAACATGCGACTTAGGAAACTTTGCAGGAATAGTGGGAATCAAGAAAACTCTTTCGTTCTAACTCTCATACCAGTCCACAATGCGAGTAATCAGAGACACGGTATAGTTTAAAATGTTTATTTTAACTAACGTGCTCAAAGATGCAATACTTTCGCGAATATTAACAAACAGATGCATAAGAATAATACAATCAGCATTGTTACAATTCCATAAAACACAAAAGGGGAAATCATATTATAAATGACCGTGGAAACAGGATTATAGCGCTGTTACCACCCTCCCTGTGCTCGGAGCTAGTTTTAATTAATAATTGAAGAAGACCTCTAGGCTTTGACGGTGGACCCCATACCTCCAAGATCGGATGGGATGAATCACATCCCAGGCAAGAACAGCTCCTCGATGTTGGAAAGGTTGTCTCCAAGTCCCTCCTCATGCATGCAATGCAATATTAAAAGCACCCGAGCAGCTGCATTTTCTGTTATGTCTAATGTGCGTGGGACTGATCAATATGAATTAACAGCATACATTGTTATTCAACCTTGGACCCGCTGTGCAGACTGAGGGCACAGAGCGCGCCTAGATTTGTGAAAAACAGACAGTTCTCATGTGAAAGAGCGCAAGCATGTTCTTTACGAGAGCCATATAGTGTTGTGTGCGAAAGCAGCAAAATGATGTTTAAGCATATACCTCACTTATGCTAACATAGAAATGTGTGGAGTTGATCCCGTATCCTCACTACAGTGGTTATGCTCCTGCAGGAAACAGCTGTCCCATTTTTGCCTGATGATATACTAGGTAGGTACTTGATTGTGGAGGGAACCATGGAACGGTGCCCTCTCTCTCTCTCTCCTGGGCGTTTACGTCCCCCCACTTTTCAACAAAGTTGCACTAGTGAAGCTCTGTGACCTGATACTAGTACTGCCCTCAGGCATCAGAATTGCAAGAGGGTATTTCGCTGATGTTGTAGACCCGAAGATGGACCCTGCAGGAGTTCAGAGAAAAGGGAGGAGGGGGGTCCAGAGGCTGTCTGCAAGGATGGTATGTGGCTATATAATGCCTGGAAAATGTGGAACCCCAGCAAATGGCCATTCACCAACTCATTGACAGCACACAAAACTCTCACACATTGACCTCCTCCTGCTGCCAGTACCTAATTTGTCCTGCACTACAGGAGCGCACATTTTACCCCGGGAATTTTGTATCACTCCCCGGTCAGCCTCCAAATCAGCTCCTTGAGAGAAGGCACCTGCCCTATTTTCCTTCCTAACTATTAATAAAGATTCTGTCTCTTTGCCTGGCACTCTATGGGCAGCCGAAAAGGCTGCCTTGTGAGGCATAACCAGGACCTACTTGAAGGGCAAGGAAGGTGAGGTGGGGCAGCAGGTGACCAACCTGGAAGTTGAGATCATGAACATAGAACTGTTAAAAAGATGGCCATCTGAGCCTACAATCAGACACCTGACTACAGCCAGGGCATCACTCTGCCAACTAGCTTTCAATGAGGTCCTTAAATGCCTGGAGGCGTCACCCAAAGGGTGTAGGTGACAAATTGAGCAAACTGTTTTACTGGCAAGCAGTGAGGGATACCATCCCTCACACAGTCCCATGGGTGATCAATGCCCAGGGAGGCAACAGTGGTGAGAGCAGTATAAATTGCAGCGACTTTTGTGACTTATTACTGCTCACTTTATGCCTCCCGTGCGTGGCCCTTCAGAGAGACATTGCATCCACTCATTAAGTACCTCCCCATAACCATCGTCGACCCCCATCCAAATGCTGGGCCCTTGAACAGCCCTTACATGCCAGTGAAATTCATCAAGCCCTTCATGAGCCAAATGCTGGGAAATCGCTGGGACAAAATGGCTAACCCATGGAGTACTACTAACGGTTTGCGATGCTCCTCAGACCCCCATGATGGACATGTTCCAAGAGGCGATAAAGACAATTTCCCCATGAGCTGTACTTGGCCACCATCGTAGTGCTGCACAAGGTGTGTCATCCCTCAGATCGATGTGAAGCATATCAACCAATTTCGCTAATTAATTCGGAGCTCTAGAGCTATGCCAAGGCACTGGCAACTGTCTCTTTCCCCTCCTATCCAACCGGACAAAAGCGGCTTCATGCCCCACCGGAGCATGAGACACTGCATTCACAGATGCAACTAGCTCACTTAGCTGACATATGGGGCCCAGCCGCGCTGTTATTGATTGGCTTCGAAAAACCTTCATCTCTGTTGACTGGTCCTTCATGGACCAAGTAATTACAAAATTGGGCTTTAGGCCGAGATTCCTCTCTTACGTTGTGGTGCTATACCCACACCCAAGGGCACAGGTTGGAGTGAATGACATCCTCTCTGGCCCCTTCCCAATCAGGCGGGGCATACGACAGGGATGCCCAGTGTCCCCTCTCTTATTTGCACTAGCGGTAGAGCCACTGGTGACATGGGACCATTGCGACACCCAGGTGTGGGACTTTGATTGGGGACTGGCAGTGGGAGACTGGATATTTCTTTACACAGAAAATATTCTTCTATTCCTCACACAGCCTTCCCTTATGGGCCTCCTTTTTCTCCAGATGTTCTTGGCTTACAGAGAGGCATCACCTCTACACGTCAATGTTACTAGGTCTCTCCTGATCCCACTCAAAGGAGATCAGGATGTGGTAAACTGGCATGCATGGCTACCAATTCACAAGTTGAGCTTCCAATATCTAAGAGTGCACATTGCCCAGGAGCCCAACCTAACCTGGAGTCTAAAACTGTCCTCTCTGGAGTCCAAACTGTCAGCAGCCTTGGGCACGTGGTCAAGACTTCCACTAAATATACTAAGCAGCTTGCCACTATTTAAAATTATGCTCCAACGCATCCTACACACACTCCAGAACATCCCTCTACTGGGACCACAAGCCTGGTTCTGGAAAATGACTTAAAAAACGAGCTCCTTTCTCTGGCTGGATAGGCCGGCCAAAGTGGCATACAGTCACTGTGTCCGCTCTACATATTATGGGGTTTTGGACATGGTGGAGTTGCTTGCATATTAGTGGGTGTCACAATTTCTAAACCCGAATGATTGGAAAAGTGGGGATTGGTGGGACCCAGGGTTCAGCTTGATGTGGCCCTAGTGGTATGAGATCTAATACTCAGCATTCTGTATGGAGGCCCGATAACCTGATCATTAGCTGACATTACAAGAACGGTCATCGGGGTGTGGTGCTAGGCCCTGAGGTGGATGAGTTGAGATCGGAAAATCACCCTTGAAACACCCCTATGGACCAGTAGTTGGTTACACCACACTGCTCAACTAGACCGCTTTAGACGGTGGGACCTCATTGGGATCTCAAAGCTAGGAGACCTCTGGTAGGGATCCCACTTGGGGTCCTTTAGGGAACTCCAGGAGTAATATTACCTGTATAAGTCACAGTTTTACCATTACTTGCAGTTAAGGCACACTCCCAACCCCCACCACTCACTTCTGGAATCTATACCAGAGTGTAACTCTCTAGAGGCATAACCTCTTATAGGCCCCATCGACAGATCGAGTAGCTCAAGATTCTACAGATCTCTAATCAGCAACTCCCCCGGCTCTCTCCTGAACCTCAAGGCCAAATGGGGCATGCACTCGTCCCTCCAGTGGGCAAGCCCTTTAGATGGACTGGATTGTAGGGGCGCGTGCATGTCTACCAGAGTATTTGTGATCCCTTCCAAACTCCTGTTCATTCAGTTCAACTATTTACACACAACATATTTCACACCCATGCACTTATAGTAATCCAACTGACTAGCCACATGCAATTTGTGTCAAGGGGCAGAAGCACCCTTCTATCACATGATGTGGGATTGTCCAGTCATCCTGGGCTACTGGAGGAGGATGTTCACACACAGAGATTTATGGGGAAATGGGTGAAGTCATTGAGCCCTCCTCGAGGATAGCACTGTTGGGACTTAGCAGTTCTAAGGGGGATTGGACACTTTTGGTATCGGGACAGTATTGACCAAATGTGATATAACCAAACATTGGCACCCCCCCAGCCCCACTCCGCTGGCAAGCTGGGGCACAGCATTGGACTAGTGTGCCGACCTCGAATAACTGGTTGATAACTCAAGAGGCTGCCCCAAGAAATATGAGCGGATGTGGGGGAAATTAATGGCTTCTCAATGTCTTGCCTGAGGGGCTGTGGCTGGGTTTTATGTGTAAGTAGGATGTAAACTCCGACCTTCCGTCGACTGTTGTGTTATCATTGTGTTACTGTATAAAGATGGTGAAACAGAATAAAATGGTAGATATATAGATTTCCTATTTATTTGTGCAGTAGGTCGGGGCTGGTGGAGCGGGAGAGGAAGGCGCCCCAGACTCAGATAGGAATGCATCCGTCTGTGAATGAAGGATACACTGTAATCTGCCCAAGATACACAACAGCGCATACCCCGAACGCAGAATTTGTGGGGGCAAAATGTGTGTGTGCAAGTTAGTAGTTTTTGCACATCCAAATTCTCTCTGTGACCTCACACATACTCTAAATGCACCTATTTTTTTAACAATCAGAGGTTGTGAATTTGGCGTTAGTTATTTTTAAAAACTGCGCGAGTTTCCAGTTTGTCGGCCAAAGTTAAATCAATGTATTTGTTACTTTTTACGTTGTCTTCTAGTATCATGGATACAATCTTAGGTTCCATCTCTTTTCATTCTACAGGCCCTGGAAAGTGAATTTGTCTCGTGCCAACTACATCAGTGGATTGACCTCATTTTTGGATACAAACAGCGAGGGCCAGAGGCTGTGCGGGCTCTAAATGTCTTCCACTACCTCACGTACGAAGGCTCCGTGAACCTCGACAGCATCACTGATCCGGTGGTGAGAGAGGTAGGTGACAAGAGGCCGCGCTAGCCCGTCATTGCTTTCTAAATCCCAGCGGTCGTTTTCCGTTGAAAGAATCCGTCAGTCACATTCATTCTTACCAACCAAGATGGTTGTGAATGTTCTGCAAGAACAAAGTGTGCATGGGATGAGAACCTAGTCGGCCTTAGGGGGAAGTTGAGTCATCAAAACGCCAGGAGTAGCAAAAGGAGTTCAGATATTGTTCATGAGCACTTTCAGTGACTGCACAGCGCCAGGATACTGTTTAACCAGTAATTAGCGCTATATAATTTTCACCAGCCTGTCACTTTCAGATTTAGTGGGAGCTAATGTGCCTTCCCTTTCATAGACTGAGGAAGGGGGAGCACGAAAGTCAACGGCTTATTGACACGAGGCATGGACAGAAACCTTGATAGATTCGTACTTTGCACTCTTTACAAACTGTGCATCCTTGCATTTGGCAGCAATTAGAATATTTGAAGCTCGTTTCCTGAATGCACCCTTCTTTTTATGCCGATTAACTGTTCATTAGTTATTTAATGAAGGGGATGGGAAACCACAGCTCGCTAGGAGCCTTGTCTAGTTGAACTTGGAGGAGGATGTCTTACTCTTGACACCTCTAAAATTGCATGAATGAGATGAGAACGCAAGATAGGCTCTTCAATTAGTGGGAGGGCTACCAATGGGGCTAGTGGAGTGCACAGTACAGGTGTGTAGATATTATATTGTTCTCTACAGGGCATTCACATGTTAAAAGCAAGGCTATAATGTGCTGGGACAGGTTATGCAGCACGATGAATTTTGTTATTATGTGACCTAGACTTCCTTATATTGTAAATATGGAAAGTAATGCATCTAGATATTTGGGTCTGAGGAAGAGGCAAACATTAAAGCAAAGCCTGGTAGTATTTCTTCTCTTTCTTTTGATGTATGCACACATGGTTCAACAATTTAAGGGGACATCATGAGAGTGCGTTATGGCCTTCTGCTCAGTAGGAGTAGACTGTGATTAAGATTGGAGAAACTTGTGCTCCAGTGTGTTGTGCTTTTCTGTTTTTTCTGTTAAGGTAGCGCTGGGACGCTCAAGGGCAACCACGCGCTTTATAAATCTAATTTCATTTCATTTCATTTGTGTGTGGTGGACATGGTAGTGGAGTGTCATAAGGGACTGGAGAGCAAGGCTATGGGACGTATGTTGACGAGTTGAATTTTGACCAATGAACTGTTTGGCAGGTAGTAGGTGGGTGTCCTCAGAGCCCATGTTGAGTAGTTTTCGCTTGGACATAACAAGAGCAATTAGGACTTAACAGGCGATGCCCTTGTCACATTATCCTAAGTGATGGTAGTTGGATTTGTATAAGATGTGCAATGGCTTAAATTGCCACTTCTTAATAAGTGAAGATCTCACCTCTTGAGATGAACCTCCAGGTCAAGGGTTTCCTGGTTGGTTAAGTAAACCACATATAACTAGCACAGAGTAATGGGCCAAACTGCCTCAAGGTGTTGGTCATCAGCATTCGAAAGGACAAAGGTCTCCTAATATAGGTTCTTTGGAAATCATGATGTCAAACAGCATTATGAACATACAACTTTTTTTTTAGTTTTTTTTTTATTTATTCGGTTTTGTACAGCGCACGGTTACCCAGGAGCATCCCAGCGCTTCGCCAAACAGAGTAACAATACAGACAGGAACAGATAAGAAAGATTAGCAGAAGAGGAAGGTTTTCAAGTGTTTCCGAAAACGTGGGAGACAAAGCTCCGAACGTAGGGCAAGTGGAAGTGAGTTCCAAAGAGAGGCGACATTAACGGAGAATCTCCTTCCTCCTGAACGGGCCTTTTTTACCCTGGGAACAACGATAAGATGTTGTTGGTCTGAGCGTAAAGGTCTACTGGCTTTGTACGTGATCACCATCTTTTGAAGGGCGGGAGGGCCTTTGCCTTGCAAGTGCAAATATAATTCCAATTGAAGACTTCAATAATCGGTGTACAGTTTATTAGAAACAATTTTACAAATAGTATAGTATTCTGTCCACAATCATCTATTTTATGGGCCATAAAGGGCACTGCGGAGTCTCTGTGCAAGATTGAAGAGCAAAGAGGCGGCAAAACAGATATCATTCCAGGAAAGTAATCAATTAGGTGTAATTAAAACCATTGGCCTGGGGAGTAGAAGAATCGTCCGTTTGTCCACTTCTAATCAGATTGATCTATCACTCTGAAAACGGACGTGGATATTTCTTTCTTTCTTTCTTTCATGCAACTGGTCTAATTTTTCTCTGTTTATGACCACTTCGAAGGGATTTTCCGTTGTCATCTGATGTGCTTTTTCTGTTGCTGAAATCTCTTTGCAAGAGCTTCCACAGAAGTAATTGCTAAGTGATCCTTTTATTGAAATTGATTGTTTTTTATTAAGTTTTCAGTCACACCCATTTTATCACTCCAAAATGATGAAACACCTTTAGATATAAATGTAAAAGAAAAATGACAATGGAACTGGAAGAGGGAAAAGGGAAGAAAAAGAGGAAAAGCACACTTCAGTCCTTCATTGTCACCTGGCCATGATGCATTGTAGCATCTCTTTGGGAAAACCTTCTGCATTTTCTTCTCGAGTGTCTCTGGTCTGTCAGAGTAGAGCAGTGTTTCCCAAACTTTTTTAACCCGTGGCTCCCTTGACCTAATTGGCAGTTGGCTGTGGCTCCCCACCATTTTTTGACCGGTGGGCGGGATGTAAGCACGACCTCTGGAGTACTTCCTGTTCGCTTCCTTAAATTAATTGACATGCGATGAAGGTATTATAATCATATTTGTAACAAAATTAAAAGATAACAGTTGTTTAATAAAAACTCGTTAAGTGAGAAACGATACTACAAGATTAATAGCCATATGTTTTCATGAAACTTTTTTTAACCACACCCACCATGCCACCTCAGAAATAACTGAAGTAAGCGCTGTCATGCAAAGTGCTGCTGCTAGTGCAATGTTGGAGATGAACATGAGAAATGTATGCTTTGGTGTTACATTCAGAAATAGCATTGCAATGGAAAGGGGATGAAAAGGATAACAGCTGCTAGCTATTCACAAACTACCAGCAGACCATTAGCCATTGCGGTGGTTCACGTATTTGTTGGGTTGACTTGACATGGTGTCCCACCCAGAGCACACTCTCCCACCTCATGCCATTGGCATTTCACCTTTTATTATGGAGGTTGTGCACTGGAAGGCAGGAGGGATCATTTTAAATCTCCATAGCACACAGATTAATAATCTGTTCATCATACATGCATTTTGTCATCAAAGCAATCCTTTTTGTTTTTCTATCCTCAATGCAGCAAGTTTCTTTTTTTATGTTTTATTCAGGATTTACATTTTACCTGCTGGACCATGCCAAAGACTCTGATAAATATTGGCAGAGCCCACTGCTCTAAGCATTTTTTTAAACTTTCACACATGAAAGGCGAGTCTGGCTGCTAGTTGTGTAAAACCAATAAATGCAATAGCCGAGGGGCATCGGTGGATGCTACAGATGTGGGGGTAAGAATAGCAGAACAAAAGAAATACAGAAGTTGTGCAGCAGGAGAGGTCACAAGCAAGATGAACAGACAGTAGGGCCAGGAATTGCAGGAAGAGGGCTGGAGCAAAGAAACCAATGGTACAGCTTTAAATCCAATAGAAGGCAAGTTATTGACTGCAGCTGGAGAAGCTGAGTCAAGAATTACAGAACTGCTAGCAGATGAGCTGAAGCAAGAGATGCAAGCAGGAATGCAGCAATAGAGCATGCAGCTGGAGGAACTCAACAAAAACAAATTATAGTAGGGTTTCAGCAATGAGTGTAACAGGAACTGAAGCAGAAGATGCAGTACATTGAAGAAGGAGCAGTAGTAGATGAAGCGAGAGGCAGAGCTGCAGCTGGGTGTGTTGTGCCAAGAACCACAAATGGGGTGTTAGCAATAGATATTCCAAGAAGAGGAGCGGGAGCTGTAGCACAAATCGCAAAAATAAGAAATATTGTAGGTGTGCAGGGAGAGATCATTAATCGCTGACAATAACCAAATGGCAGAATGCGACTACCCATGTCAAGCATTAGAACGCATTAAGTGCCTACAGAGCACCTGCTCTCTATGGAGTGTCATTCACGTGCCACCACTGATGTGCCGTTCATAAGCAGGCCCAGTGTTGCGCAGTGCCCCTGCCTATCTGCCACTTTTATTTTGTAGATTTGCCAACTTTGAATAATTTTTCACCATGTGAGGGAAGGGGCGGTCTTAGGTAGGAGACTATGTGCCAAACAATGCGTATTTCTCCAGCGCCTCACAAACGATTGTAAGTCTGCCGCACATTGCCTGTGATATTTGCATCCCCACTAATGAACATCGGCTGTGCAGAGGCTCCAAAAACGAGCTGGAAGCCTACTCAATGCGGTGGGTTTCAGCTCTCCTTTTGATCCTCAATGTGATTTTGGCTTATCACTTGGTGAAATTGTCCCATGCCATTTGTGTGAATAATTATTTAATTCACGCAGCATTCCTTTGCATTTTCAGTTCTAAGTAGAAAAATGCACGCCCCTAAAAGAAAAGCAAGGAATAGGTGAGCTACTTAGACCTGACCAGGATTCATTTGAAATCTTTGATGGAGGAGAGCCAGAGGTAAGAAGTGAGGGAGTAAAAAAGGGGAAGAGTGAAACTGAGTCGTTTCGTTTCGTTTCAAAATGCTTTATTCGGTTTGTACAAGTACAACCATGTAGCAGCACATAAATACAGTTTCAGATTCATATTTATGTCAATTAGATAGTGAAACAGTTTAAAAAGGAAAATAACGACAATGTCCATACCATTCTTGTTTTGGTTCAATTAGTACAGGGATATCACATTTTGGGAGCAAAATTAAAGTTGGTCATCCTGTATATTTTAGCAGCAGTTATTATACAAGGGAAAAAGATTTCGGACAGCCTATTATATGCATAAAATACTGTTAACATATCAAATAAGTATAAAGTGCAAAAGATCATTTTGTCCCTATAGACGTAATAGCAGCACTTTATATACATTAAAGGTCTGTGCAAAAGCGCTAGTGCAAAGAAGCCAGTGCAAAAGTCAGGTACCACTTAAAATATAACAGTTAGTTATAGTTACTCTGTATATTCTAGCAGCAATTTTTATACAAAAATAAGTGCAAAAATGCAGATGTAAAGTGCAGAAGTTCAGAGAACCTGTTATATACATAAAGTGCTAATGGACATGCCATGCCAGATAAATATAAAGTGCAGAGCTGTTAGGTCACTATAAATGTTATAGCAGCAATTTGTAACGAATAGAGATTTGTGCAAAAAACGCTAGTGCAAGGACAAATACTATTTAAAATGTAACAGTCTAGGGGATATTCGGGAGGGAAAGGTCATATTATTATAGATTTTCTTTGCCACATACATTTTAGAATGTAAGTGGCCACACGATAACACACATCCGGAGAAGCCAAATAAAATATCAGTTGCATTGCGGCTCTAGAATTGCACGTATTGTAATCTAAAAATAATTGCTTCAGATAAAACTTTCTAAAACCAGTATAAAAATTACAAAAAAGTAAAAAGTGGCAGGTGCTCTGTTTGGATTTCCCATCGCATGGACACAAACATGTTCCGGGTTTTTTTACTGTGGGGAAGGCCACAAGGTGGTGAACTATTCCCAACCTCAGACGGGCTAGAACAAAGCAATGGGAATTAATACTGACAAATGTGAGGTAGGAGGAAAGACCTGTACTAAGATTGAAATCCATATATAGTTTGAACGTACTTTGTGTTGCATACTCCTTTATTCTAATCCCTTTTGCATGGTCCAGGTAAATCAATTTGAGGTCATGTTTTGTTAAAACTGATTCTGTTAGCAAGTCTTTAAAAATGTCCTGGCCAAAAAGGGACTTATACCAAAATTGAATGTGTTGTAGCCAGGGGATTTTGGAGTGACAGTCAAGTTTGATGCAATCAATGATTAAATCCTGGGTAAACTTGGTTTCTTCTTTAGCCCATATGGACCGCCATAGGGACAGGGGGCGTAATGCAACTAAATCTATAACATGATTTATGCCTAACTCTCTATGGGTAATCTCATTTGAGGCCGAAGCAGGGAGGCATAATAGTCGTTTTAGGTACCTGTTTTCCTCCTGCTGAATGGACAGGCCAATCTGGGAATTATATCCCCATATCCCTGCTCCATATAGAGCGGAGGACAAACACCTAGAATTATAAATGGAGATCATCTCTCGGATTCTACGGCCCCCTAGTTTTGAGGCGAATCTGAAAATACAGTTAACATTTCTGGTCATTTGCAGGTCAACACTTGATTGTTCGTTTACCCATCTCCCATCGCCTGAGAAGATGATACCTAGGTAACAAAAGTATTGGACAGCCTCGAGTTTATCCCCATCTAAAAAGAATGTTTTGTTTTTCTCCGTTTTCTTTCCACAGGTCATGGTCATTGTTTTGCCTTTGTTAATTTTAAGCTTTCTGCCAAGGATAAAATTATGAAATTTCTCAATTAGCCTTTGCAACCCATTTGCGGTCCTGGAGATCAGGACCGCGTCGTCCGCATATAAAAGGACGGGTATTTGCTTTCCATTAATAATAGGTGCATCGGCGTGAGATTCTTGTAAAAATTGGTCAACCTGATTAATAAAAATGGAAAATAAAAGGGGGGCTAGCACGCACCCTTGTCGAATCCCTCTACCAACTTTAAAAAAGGGGGTGCATTCGCCATCTGTTCAGAATCTGACCTTACTTGAAAGGCTACTGTACATTCTGGCCAAGAGGTGAATGATTTCGGGCGGGGCGCCCATGGCAAGTAGTGTAGGCCAGAGCAGTGCGTGTTCCACCAGGTCGAATGCGGAACTTAGATCGGCAAAGCACATAAACAAGTTCCCTTCCTTGGCCTTCGTGTACTTGCCGATGATGAGTTCCAGGTTCACGCACTGCTCCATAGTCCCTAGACCCCTACGGAACCCGTATTGAATGGGTGAGAGAATGTTGTTATCTTCAACCCAGGACTCTAGTCTTACCAGAAGTACTCGACTCAAAATCTTTAACGACGAGTCCAAAAGTGAAATTGGGCGGTAATTACGTGCTTCTGCCCTAGAACCCTTTTTGAAAAGAGGCACGATAATTGATTGACCCCATGAAGTTGGCAACTGGTCTTCAATAGCAGCATTAGAGTAACGGGTCAGAATGGGGGCCCATAGGGTAATCTCGAATTTGTAGAAGTCCACAGGGACCCCATCCGGTCCCGGGGCTTTCCCACCCTTGCTCAATTCAATTGCCTCAATCACCTCACTTAATGTCACAGAAAACAATATCTTCTCCCATTTAAAACAGGTTGATGTATCAATTAAAACATTAGGATTAAAATCAAGAGTAAAACCAGAGGTAATTTCAGAGTTAAAAATCCCTGTAAAATGTGCTATCCAGGCCCGGCAACTGACATGTGAAGTTAGTTCAGGAAAATTATCATTCTTCAAGAATGGGCTGTTTACAGTGTCCCAAAAAAGTTTGTGGTCTTTGGTGTCAGCAGCCAGATCTAGTTTGGCCCATGCCTCATCCTGTAATTCCTTCTTCCTGATGGAGAGTACAGTTTTATAATTATGACGCTCTTCCCTGATCTTGCTAGCATCTCTTGGGGTGGCATCAAGTAGGATTTTCAACCTTTTAAGTGATTGTGCACAATTTTTATCAAACCATGCCGCCTTGACTTTCCTTGATTTTCGAACTTTTTGTGTCAAGGATTTCTCAATCGCTTTTGTTATATTTAGGAAGTTGGATAACAGAGTTCGTGGGCATGGGTTGGAAGACAAACAATATTCAACCTCTCTGCTGCAGTTTGTGATCACGTTAGCTACAAATTGGTTGGGCTCCACTTTTATCCATTTCACCCTCATCCCATTAGGTCTTTCAGCCACAATGTCCTGGATCGATTGGCCATAAATATTCCTTTTGGCTCCCCAGCCCAATAATTCGACAGTTACACTGTTATGGTCACTGACACTTTGTTCGATCACCCAGACGTTAATGTAAACTATGGAACAGGATAGCATTATATGGTCGATGAAAGACCGGCTGTTTCTCCCATGAAACGTCGGGCACCTGTCGTTGTTTGCGTTCTTGTTGCATTCTAAAAGGTCCAGGTCGTATTTGGCAAGTAATTTGTTTAAAACACCACCATAATTGTTATGCGGGAAGTGATTGTATACATTAGATTCCCTTCCTGTGTACTCCTCCCTGTGGCCGCATGCCCCTTTAAGAGCATAGTTGCATGTTTTGATGTTAAAGTCTCCGGCCCATAGAATTGCAGCTGGTTTGGGTGTACTTGAAAGGGTCACATCAATGGCCTGCTCAATTTTGGAAATAATCAGTTCCCGTTTATGCCCCACAATGTTATTATAGAAATTCACTACTATTAGGTCTCTACATCTGCTGTGAATCATGCGCAGAACAGAAGCGTGCTCTCCTAATATGGTGTGACCACTAACATGGAATTTGGTCAGTGCGGTGGATATCAGAGTCACCAACCCACCCTTGGCTCTACCGGCCTGGGAGGCCACTGCCTGAACGTTAAAAGATGTATATCCCTCAACGTGTACATCTTCCCTGACCCAGGTTTCTTGCAGGCAAATAATGTCATAACCCTGTTTGATAAAGTCAACCCAAATGGGGGTGTTAACCTTAGAGGCTAACCCTGCTATATTCCATGTGACGACCCTCAAGTTTTCATCTGTGGCTACGTACGATGGATCGGTAGCTGTTATGGTTGTTGGTGTTATATGATTCTCCGGATCGTTCTCACAGTTGCGTATAATTGCGTCTGCCGGGGTTGAGTCATCGGTGATTGCTACAGTAGTAACTGTTGTGGGTTCCTCAGCTGTATTTGCATCCGTCAGCCTAGGATCTTCAATTACAGGCAATCCAACAGCTACATTGTCCCCCAGTCAGTCATTTTCATCTAGTGAGTTAAATATCTGAAATCTGTTAGATGTTGGGACTGCATATTGGCCATGAACACTAGTACCTAACCCAGGAGCATTAAAATTGAGATAATTTGGGTTTGATATTCTAAATAGATTCGATGGTTGCTGTGGTACATACTGGGTGTTTTGGCCATGGGGAAGCATAAAGTGCCCTACTGGTTGCGCTGGTGCCTGCTGTACAGGCAGATTCGGGGTTTGCTGTGGTACATACTGGATGTTTTGGCCATGTGGAAGCATAAGGAGCCCGGCTGGTTGCGCTGGTGCCTGCCGTACAGGAGGGTGTAGCATATTTGTTGCTCTAGGGTGTTTGAAGTTCTGCACTGGGACTTTAAATCCCACCTGGTTCCTATAAAAGTAGTCCAGTGGGAACAGGGTGGTGTTGTAATCGTTATCGGCAGGAATTGGGGCATTAAGGATGGAATCTCTTGCCCATTCGGTAGTTTTATAATTTATAATTACACAGTCCCCACTTATTTCCTTTTTGCTGGGGCCCACCCACCCTACCCTTTGGGTTGAAAGAATCTGACTTGCCCCTCGTAGAGGGAATCCACAATTGTGGACTAGCCAGTGTAAAATTTTATTTTTGAGTGTTTCGCTGTTTTCAAATTGGGTGGGTTTTAATTTCGGGACATTAGCAAGGATAGCCACGTATGGTCTACTTTCTGGCGGGAGATTAATCACTGCGGGAATGATGTTGCTATATTGGCTGTGTGCCGATGGATTCCCGTTTCCCGAAGTATGACCCATTGCCTCTCTACCTCTGGCCTCAGAGGGCCCACTTGTCATGTTACTTGTGGTAAAGTTATGCATGGAACTGGGCTTGGCAATAGTTGTCGTTGGAGCGACATTTCTAACAGGGGGGACCTGTGTATTAGTTGTATTAGTTGTACTCGAATTATCCTTATTTTTATGGGATGCATGCAGGGAGGTTGAAATAAATTGCGAACCCAGCTGTTCAAGGATGTCTAGCTTTGCTAAACCTAATTTCTCCAAAATTTCCACCCTTTTACATATCTGATCGAGTTTGTCAATTAGGGGGGAAATAAGAAGCTTCATAGCATCAGCAATTTGACACTTTAAAGATTCCACATTAAATGTGGTAGGATTAATATTGCCTCTTGGCCCAGAGTTTAAACTTAACTGTGGGGGTGGATGCTCTCCTCTGTTTGCCTGCTCTGATAGTAGCGAAGTTGCCTTCTTTTTCCTACCCCTTTGTTTCACATATACCCTACTTGGGGCCAGTAGTTTTCTGTTGCGTGTGCGCCTGGGTCTACTGTGGGCAGATCCATGAACGGGCGTGCTATCTGCACAGCTAATGATGGATGAATCAGTTATGGGGATAAGAACTTCATTCTCGCAGGGAATCAAAACGGCACTGGACTTGGGCGTATTACTTTGCTCCGATACCTCGGGTGGTGTAACGTCAATCTGTAGATTTGGCGTTATTGACAACCGACTTTCCCTGTCTTGAAATAATGCAGGAACTGTGAGATCACTTTCCACGTGAGCAGGTTCGCCCCCGGGAAGGCCCGCATAGGATTGCATTAAAATGGAGTCATTCGATAATGATGTCACATTTATATTGTTTGTGTTATTTGCGCTGCAGTCAACGGGTTGTGATATATGCTGAATTAAGCAGGCACTGGGTGGTAGAGATAAACGTCTCTCAGTGTTTTCAATAGCATTCGCTACCACCACAATAGTCTGTTGCAACATACGATCGATTGCAGTTAATGTTGGTAGCGGTGTTTTTACTGAAGCATTGATTCTTGTGGCAGAGCGTGTACGAATGGGGGTATTTTTGACCAGGTTCTTGCTATTGGACTTCAGCTCCATAGATGCTATATATCAATCAATCAATCAATGACACTTGTAGAGCGCGCTACATACCCGTAGGGTCTCAAGGCGCTGGGGGGGGGGGGGGGGGGGTGCCGCTACTGCTCGAACAGCCAGGTCTTCAGCTTCTTCCTGAAGGAGAGGTGGTCTTGGGTCAGGCGCAGGTCGGTCGGGAGGGAGTTCCAGGTCTTGGCGGCCAGGTAGGAGAAGGACCTTCCTCCTGTAGTCGCTCTTCGGATGCGGGGGACGGCGGCGAGGGCGTGGTTGGCTGATCGGAGGTGGCGTTTGGGAGCGTAGAAGTTGACTCGGCTGTTGAGGTAACTCGGGCCTCGGTCGTGTAGGGCTTTGTGTGCGTGGGTGAGGAGGCGGAAGGTGATTCTTTTGTTGACGGGGAGCCAGTGAAGGTCTCTCAGATGTCCGGAGATGTGGCTGGTTCGTGGGATGTCGAGGATGAGTCTGGCTGAGGCATTCTGGATCCGCTGGAGTCTCTTCTGGAGCTTGGCGGTGGTACCGGCGTAGAGGGCGTTGCCGTAGTCCAGACGGCTGGTGACGAGGGCCTGGGTGACGGTCTTCCTGGTCTCGGTGGGGATCCACCAGAAGATCTTCCGTAGCATGCGTAGGATGTTGAAGCACGCCGAGGAGACGTTGTTAACTTGCCTGGTCATGGAGAGGGAGGAGTCCAGGATGAAGCCCAGGTTGCGTGCATGGTCTGTCGGTTTGGGTGCGGTGCCCAGGGCGGGAGGCCACCAGGAGTCGTCCCAGGCGGAGGGTGAGGAGCCCAGGATGAGGATCTCCGTCTTGTCCGAGTTCAGTTTCAGGCGGCTGATCGTCATCCACTCGGCTACCTCTTTCATCCCTTCGTGCAGGTTGGCTCTGGCGGCGGCGGGGTCGTTGGTCAGGGAGAGGATCAGCTGGGTGTCGTCGGCGTAGGAGATTATGCTGAGGTTGTGTTTGCGTACGATGGCCGCGAGGGGGCTCATGTAGACGTTGAAGAGGGTGGGGCTCAGAGATGATCCTTGGGGGACGCCGCAGATGACTTCGGAGGCCTCTGACTTGTACGGTGGTAGGCGGACTCTCTGTGTTCTTCCGTCGAGGAAGGAGATGATCCATTCCAGAGCCTTCTCCTGAATTCCGACGTTGCTGAGGCGCTGCACTAGGGTGCGGTGGCAGACAGTGTCGAATGCCGCGGAGAGGTCCAGGAGGATGAGGGCCGCTGTTTCTCCATTGTCCATCAGGGCTCGGATGTCATCGGTGGCGGCGATGAGGGCGGTCTCGGTGCTGTGGTTGGCTCGGAAGCCGGACTGTGAGGGGTCGAGGGATCCGTTCGTCTCGAGGAAGGCAGCCATCTGCTTGTTGACGGTCTTCTCGATGACTTTGGCTGGAAACGGGAGAAGCGAGATGGGGCGGTAATTCTTGAGGTCGGTGGGGTCCGCTGTTGGTTTCTTGAGTAGAGCGCTGAGTTCGGCGTGTTTCCAGCTCTCCGGGAAGATGGTGGTGTCGAAGGATGTGTTGATGATGTCTCGCAGGTGGGGTGCAATGACAGCGTCGGCCTTGTTGAAGACGTGGTGAGGGCAGGGGTCGGTCGGTGATCCGGAGTGGATGGAGTTCATTGTGCGGATGGTGTCTTCGGTGCTGATCGGGGTCCAGGCGTGGAGGATGGTGGTGGGGGGTGGTTGTTCGGTCATGGTGTGCGTTGGTTGGTTGTTGAAGCTGCTGTGTATGTCCGTGATCTTGTTGTGGAAGTATGAAGCGAGGGAGTTGCAGAGGTCTTGCGATGGGGTGACGTCGTTGTTTCCTGCGCTGGGGTTGGAAAGCTCTTTCACGATGTTGAAGAGTTCCTTGCAGTTGTGTGCGTTGTTGTGAAGTATTGTAGACAAAAAGGTAAATACCTTAGGAGTGGTAGCGATTTGGCCAGGGGGTTGTGCCCAGCTCAGACTCCTCAGGCCTCTGAGGGCCACAGAGGGCCCGCCCTTTGCCCGGGCTTAGCCCCGGACACGGCCCCGCGCGCGGTCCCGCGATGCGGGAAGACCAGCCCCTTTTACGGCGCCTCCAGGCGCTCCGCCTCTACGCGACTTCCGGGCCAGTCGCGGAGGCTTCTGGGGGCTGTAGTCTCTACTCCCCCGCTCGGCGGCAGTCCCGATGTTGTAGGGCTGCGGCGGGGGGAGGAGACAGCTGAGGCAGGGGAGTGGTAGAAACTGCTTGCCGGTTGTTGGACTCCCCAGGCAAACGGTGCTGTGGCAGAACGGGCTCCCAAAGCGGCAGACAGCGTGCAGCGTGCAGGTAGGGACACACGCTACACCTCGCAGGTTTAGGCGTTTACACACCCGCTCCGCCGCAAGACCAGCCCCTTTTACGGCGCCTCCAGGCGCTCCGCCTCTACGCGACTTCCGGGCCGTCGCGGAGGCTTCTGGGGGCTGTAGTCTCTACTCCCCCGCTCGGCGGCAGTCCCGATGTTGTAGGGCTGCGGCGGGGGGAGGAGACAGCTGAGGCAGTGGAGTGGTAGAAACTGCTTGCCGGTTGTTGGACTCCCCAGGCAAACGGTGCTGTGGCAGAACGGGCTCCCAAACGGGCAGACAGCGTGCAGCGTGCATGTAGGGACACACGCTACACCTCGCAGGTTTAGGCGTTTACTGAGTCAAAGAGGGGAAGTGTGTGTAGAATAAAGCGGGTAGCATTGGATATGTGAAGAATGCAGTGAAGCGGAAAACAAAGAAATAGATGCAAAAATGAAAAAGAGAAATGAAAGCAAGAGGGGGAGGAGGACAGAAGAGGGGACAGACAACGGGGGCAGAGGAAAAGTACGGAAGGTCGCCAAAGAGGGAGGTAATGGAAAGGATCTGAAGTCGTCTCAATTCGGGTGAGAAGATTGTACTCTATGAATTAATGAACGGGCATTTGTAAGTGATCATCATGGTCATAAAGCTGTCAGAAAAGTGGAACTCCCGGGGAGGATGCGTCTTACAACTGGAAAATAACAATTGTATAAGCATGTTTGTGACACCTGATTAATTCCGATCTCCCCAGGAAAAGAAAGAAAATGAGGCTTGTTAGAAATGAAGCCTGTGCACAACGTTTGTGTGTTTATCCATGCATGAGTGTGTGTGTGATCATGTGTTTGTTTGTTTATAGCGCACTAATACTCTGGTGTTCTGGCGCTCTGCACTTCTGACATCACTGCCTAGTCTAAAAAGTCAAAAGCACATGGCAAGGGCTCTCGGAGAAGAGACACGTAGGTCGTGAAGGTGGGAGGCCGCACGCGAAGCATGTTAGCAGTATACGATGGTGGAGATGTCCGGACGTTAAAACCTGGTCTCTTTGTCATCAGACAGAGGAAGGCTAGCGTAGAGGAATTAACACACATATTTATAAACTTTTTTTTCTCTATCTTGACCAGACATACCTATTTGTAACTTCTGTTGAGGGTCCCACGAGGCACGGCAGAACAGGGCGGGTGAGCTGCGTATGCCAGTAATGGTGCTCAGGCTACGTCCGCGAAAACACATACATACGCACGTATGTACGCTCTTGGGCCAAACCATTGTACCCGCATGATGCAGGTGGAATTTGTAACTTGCCCGTACTTTGCGTATCTTGCGCTGAGCTGGAATACGTTCATCCTGCATTCAGGCCCTGGTAGGGCCTCAAAAAGACTAATATTTTAGTGCCTACAAACGGTCAAACTCTATCTTTCCCACATCGTGCGCGGCGTCCCTGGCTACTGATAACGGTGCCCCGGGGCTCCGAGGCGCACAGTTTGGGAACCACTGGAGTAGAGGCATCTGCAGTTGAGTCTATCTCATGTTGATTTTGAGGTTTCCTGCTACTGGCAGCTGCCTATATTTTCCGTTCAATCATATAGAAAAGGCCTACAGATTATGTGACCAGGAAATGGTATTATATACCTGGAAGGTCATTGGTAATGAGTTGTCATGGATTCCCTCACACGTCCGCCTTTAAATTTGCACTGACTATGACAGTATAATGTAGCAACTGCAGTTCATAACAAATTGTACAAGGCTTTCTATGGTTGCTTTGTTGTAGTGTCTCTTTGGATTTAGCAATATTTTCCATATTGTCAAGTTTTGTGGCCAACAGAATGAAGTTGCATCTTGTCATGGAAAAGATTCACTGCTATTTAGGGTTTATCATGGTCAAAATATATAGCTGTTGGAATCCTGAATGGATATATACAATTTGTCTTTTCAAGGGGAAAAAACTTTCAATGTTTTAGATGCCTTTCCTGGTGCTACAATTCTGTCTTTTGTTTTTTGAGCATTTTGATTAGTATGCTTTGGTTTTCCTGATATTCGCTAGGGCGACACACCAAGTTGCCAAATTAGAGCTCCTTTATATTTTTTGAGAGGGCCTCCTGGTTTCTTGTGGTTTTGACCTTAGTCGAGTGTTTTTTCCACACCACACCACACCACCCAAGGTCACAGTCTGAGAAGCATGTATTTTAGTGACTATCATACTAGGCAATTCCTCATCTGCTCCGCTGTAGAAGAATGTACTAGGTTGGAAACTGGAACGAAGATCAAAAAAATCTCTCTTACCAAAGCCCGCTGAATCCTAGTCATGGCTACACAGCTCTGCCTCACTTGCCATAATACTTTGCAATATAGCAGATAGATTCTCGCAACTTTTGGAGAGATGGTGTGATCATGTAGTCTTATGAAATGAGAATTGCACTCCCTGTGCCTTATGTTTTGGTTTATCAGGACTGGATGGGTAATTTCCATCACATGGTGTTTGGCATATTCATCCCTAGATCGGTAAATACGTTGTTGTCTTCCAAATAGTCATGGCCAAGCTTAAACTTTGTCTAATATTTGTTACAAGGCCCAACACAAATGGCCATTCATTTCTGAATATTTAATTGTTGACTATATGTATGACTCTATTTTGGTGACTTTTAAGTAAGAGTGAAATCTAATTAGAGTGTGTTGCAGGCACAAAGATCCCATTTGTATGGTGGACATCTTTTGACTTCAGAATCTTATTTTACTGGGGACCCTCAGAAATACTTTATACACCTCTTGTAGTTAATAGGAACATTTTCTGATTAGACCAATCTGGAATTGTGTGGTGGTTCTTGATGAATTATGATGTTGATCAGATTCATTTCAGTTTATAGTGTCCAGCCTGAGTTTCTCTCGAACCAATAAATAGACGGTCCTGAAGAAATCCAGATATGCCACTTACAGATTCATCTGGTTACTGGTAGTGAACTTGTGCAGTATATGAATCAGCACATAAATCTTCTCAGTTGTGGGTAAACCAGGCTAAAGCTTCCTTGTAATGGAGACTGATGTATTCAATAAGAAGATAGATACTTCAAGTAGATTACTTAGGTTGCTTTATTAAGGTAGTTGTTAAGTTATAAATGATAAAACCCCATCAGGAGCAGCTGTCCTGCTGCTCAGCCCTCACCCAACTGACATTCACAACACATTCACATTCCATTCATCAACATTCCACATCTCATGCATACTAGCTGAGCAGCAGGAAGACTCAAGATACAACATATCTCCCTTCGTTAGGGGAGCAACTGCATTGAGCAATAAAAAGGATGACATTTTTAACATTGCATACAATACATTTTAACTCATCTCGCGCACTACAGTCTGAAAAGGGCATTACTTCCTGAAATAAACAACTAACCTACATCCTACGTTCTTGTGCCACAAATCATACCAGTTGGCCAGACAAGTATAACAAGAAAGACACACCAGAACAAACCTTAACACCATACATATCAGGAAACAACATGCCCACCTCAGACGAAGAACAAGCACTCACATAACTCATTCTTGCGCCACAAAACAACGTGCACACCTCAGACCAAGAACAAGCACTTACATAACTCATTCATGCGCCGGGAAACAACATGCACACCAAAGAGCAAGAACAAGCACTTACAAAACTCATTCATGCGCCAGGTATCAAACACCACACAATATCGAGAAAAAAAAACTGACCATAAACAGCATAGTCATCTCATGTAAAGGGTGACCACATACAACATAGCCCCCACACACAGAAACCAGTGAGTCAGCCAACAATTTGACAATACTCACACACAACATTAGTTGTGGAACAGCTCTGAGTGACTTAAACACTTACAACCAGCAACACTATCAAGGGGTGACTATATACACATAGCCCCCCTAAAACACAAGCTAATGAGTTGCCCAACACCTAGACACACCTCACACACAACATTTGTTGTGGAACAGCTCTACACCAACCAATTAGCGGGCTAACAACTCAATGCCACTCAAACTCACACACAAACAAATGACTCCACTCCAGAAAAAAAAAACCCTTAGGGATGGTAACCCCTAAAGTGCTCAAGTTCTGGTAACTATGTTTCCGATGTAAGCTCCTCCACCACGACTTCATGATTGATAGTCTTTCTTGAGCAAGCTCTAAACATGGTCTCTCACATCCGCCACAATTACAGGAAGCATAGTCCCGTTATTGCGATCAGAAATGTTCCACAGTTCCCTCTGCGTACGCCGACTCGCTCCGACTCACTTCTATTCTCGAGGCCTTTGAGCAATTCCTGTAACAGCCTGGCCCTGAATTTTGCCAAACTTCGCATAAATCAGTAAACACCATATGCAAAAACGAACTGAAACAGTACCTGGTTCACGCAAACAAGCTCCTGATAACATCAATGGCAATACCTTTCCCTCATAATTGTAGAGTCATAGCATGAACACGGTCTAGTGTTCAAGAGTGTTTGTATTACACTTCACACCCACCCACCACAGACGTCATGGTGTCAGATGACGCTGGCAATAAAAGGGGCAGAGCGCACGTGCTCGTGGCCATTCCCACTACCCCTAACTGGTGTCTGTGTCAGGTCATTGCTGCTAGCTACCATGCGGGCCTAGGGCCCTCCCCAACACTACACTGGCGACGAGGCCGGTAGTGCTGCCCATGCGTGCCACTACCCACTGCTAGTTCTACAAGAAAAAGGGGAAGAGAGCTGCCCGCCTAGAGGGCATCCCCTGCAGCTGGGCGCAGCGCGCCGAGAAGCCGGTGGGCACGTCGGAGCCCCGCAGTGACCGGGAGCCCCGCAGCAAGCCGACCGGAGCGCACCCGCATCGACCGCCACCACCGGGTGCCACCAAGCAACAGCGGACCGCCCAGAGCCCACCTGCGACGGCCGCGAGGCTGAAGACCCCCACCGGAGAGGTGCACGGGCCGGGCGGAGCCCACCCGCCACGACCGCGACAAAGCATCTGGCCCGCCGGCCGAAGGTGAGCCCCAGGGGCGAAGTGCCCGTCATGAACTGTGCCAATGAATAAGCAGGACCAGCGGAGCCTACCCGCGGCCTGCCCGAGTCGTCCCCCGCCCCCGCCGCGTGTGTGCGTAGAAGCGGCGGGGCACTGAGACTGAAGCCGGCGTGAAAATAAGTGTGGCCGGACCCGCAATCACCAAAGACAACGAGGGGGAGGGAGCGGAGTAGCTAACCGCCTCCCGACCCCCCTCGCAATGTGATCCGGGCCAGCGGAGCCCACCCGTGGCCCGCCGGTAGCGCCCCCCCCCCCCCCCAAAGGAAGACTCTGCAAAGAGCCGGCGGAGCTCACCCGCGGCCTGCCTCAAGCGTCCCCTGTCCCGGGGAGAGTGACCAGAGCCTACCGCGGGTGCCGCCCCGCACGGCCCCAGCGCCGCAAAGGAAAAGAAACCGCCACCAGCACCGCCTCTCGGTGCTCTCACCCGCTCCGCTCAGAACACGCCCCCGCACGACCACGCATCGCCCACCAAACCCCCTGCCCGCGCGGGGACTGAGGAAGCCTGCCGCGGGCTGGGAGGGCTCGGAGCAGTGAAGGCAGAGCGGGCGCCAGCAACAGGAGCATGCCTCACCTCCTCGATTTCCCCGGCGGGACAGTGAGGCGCCTGCATGCGGCCAGCGCCGCCGAAGATCCGATGAGCCTCCACCTCGTGGGCTCCATAGGAAAAATGAAGTGCCTGTGAGCGGCCAGCGCCGCCAACCATAAGCTGTGCCACACAGGAAAAACTTTAAAAACTTGTACCCTGTGCACAGCCACGGAGCAGTACCTCACCTCTCACACCCATACTCTCCTGCACACCAGGTACCACAAATGAAAGTGTCGGCACACACAGCAAGCATGTGAGCATTGACCCCATGATCCAAAATAACAGTGCCTCACTTACATGCACAGGCACTCCTATGTGCCCCACCCTGTGAGCAAACACAGAGATGCAAATAAAAGAGACTCACCAGCTCCCAGCAGCAGCAGCTTCAGCCCCCTGTGCACTGTGACAATAGAGTGCACATCAGGGGAAGACAAGCCAGGCTGCTACCAAATCCAGCAACACTGCCACCCAGTGGCCAAAAGCAACAGTGCACCTACATCCACCAGTACCAAAACATGCATTGTACAACGCAAGCCCAATCAGCAGCAGCAAAGGGGCGACAGACTGAGTAACGCCCCAACGAAAGCATCCAACCTCACGCAGCAAGTAAGTGCGCAACAGCGCAAGTGACACCCACACACACCAGCAGAGAGTCGGTGGCTGCCACTCCCAACGCGACGTGGGAAGAGGCGCGAACGTCTCACTAGGCATCCAAGCACTCACAGGACGTCTGGAGGAAACGACTGCCAAGCGCTGGAAGAACGTCCAGGGAAAAGACTGCCGTGATCAAAGGACGGAGAGAGCAGCGACGCCTTGTGGCCACAGGCGCTCACCGCAGCATTAACTACTCCCGCCAACGGTCCAAAGCATCAAGTACCTGACGACAGCCAAAGCAGCAAGTACCCAACGTCACGCAACAGGTATCCCAGAACCCTGAACAGTAAGTGCGCAGACAACGCGCCACGTGGCGACGCACAGCCACCGCAAGCAGAAAGAAGAATGCATGCAGCGCCATCGCGCAGAACGATCGCCCATCAAGTGCCGACCCGCGACAGATCCATGGCGCCTCCCAGGAGCCGATCCGCAGAATGATCGCCCATCAAGTGCTGACCCACAACGGGTCCCCCAGGAACTGTTGTAGCGCAAAGTCCGACAGGACGACCGAAAGCAACCTGCCAGGCATCGGCAGAAGTGGACCACCAACCGGTCCAGGACGTTCAACCATGAAGAGGTCTACAAACATGGACCCCCGAACGTCACCAACAAGCATCAAGAAACGACAGCATCAAGAAAAGAAGGTTCGCGACACCAACTCTGGCTGCTGAGGAAGAAGGAGAAAGTGTCCCGACGGGGACAAGACCAGGGGTACACATGCAGAGTGCGCGCACTGCATGGAGGACCCAGGTCAGGAGAGAAGACACTAGATCGGTCCAAGTGATGTCGCGAAGCAGGAGGAAGAAAAGAAGAGATCCGGGTGGCACATCTACCACCGCGAAAAGGAAGGAAGAAAAGAAGAGATCTGAGTGGCACGTCTGCCACTGCGAAAAGGAAGAAAGAAATGATGAGATCTGAGGGGCACGTCTGCCACTGCGAAAAGGAAGAAAGAAATGAGGAGATCTGAGTGGCACGTCTGCCACTGTGGAAAGGAAGGAAGAAAAGGAGAGATCTGAGTGGCACGTCTGCCACTGTGAAAAGGGAAGGAAGTATATCCATGTGGCCTGTTGCCACAGTTAAGAGTAGAAGGAGAAGTCAGTGCGAAGCAACGTCCCCACAGGGAAACAACTAAGGAAAGAGAGAGGAGTGCAGGAAGACCACTCACTCCCGAAGAGAAGTAAGGCGACAAGTGCCAGGACAACGGTGCGAGGAACACGAGGCCGGAAGAACACCAGTGGCAAAGAAGACCAGCTGACAGACGATGTTTCCGCACACCCAGGATCTGCGGAGAGGAGCAAGCGAGACCGTTGGTGACATCCACCTTTGGGGTCACACGGACACTGCACACATGCCAGCCGTGGTGACTCAGGGGCAGAGGCCTCCGGGACGCAGTCCCCGCGACGAGAGACGGTCCTCCGATGCCCATCCGAAAGGTCCGGGGAGGGCGAAGACATCGCAAGCAAAGACAGAAACCAACAGCTACCTTGGGACGAGGCTGCGGAATCTGAGGTGAGACACATCGTCTCTTCCATACCCCCACTGACGGCGGGGCAGGAACAACTGATGTGGACACATCCAGCCCAGCGCAAATCCGAGAAAGAGGACCTCAAGGATATCCCGTGGCAGGGGAACACCGACGAGAGGGGTCATCCTAGTGAGAGGGATGCCTTGCAACGGATCTGCCTTTTGCCAAGTAGGACACAGACTACAAGTGAAGCTAAGGCCGAGACCGGAAATCGTGCATCATTCCCCGGCGAACCACAAGAACTCTAACTGCACCCGTCGCCATGGAAGTGACCAAAAGAAGGACTGTGAGGACAATCTTGTCGCAGAGTCGTCAATAGACTGGTTCCATCGAGCACCCCTAAACCGGTGCCACTGTGAACTGACGTTCCCCGCAGCAGATTGAACACCCTCTGTGACGCCAAGCAGCGGCGGATAAAAGGACTCCACGGAAGTTGAACACTTAACTGCATCCAGATACAGTTTGTTTTTCCCACAGGTTGAT
The DNA here is from genome assembly GCF_964261635.1 of Lissotriton helveticus. Classification (NCBI taxonomy): domain Eukaryota; kingdom Metazoa; phylum Chordata; class Amphibia; order Caudata; family Salamandridae; genus Lissotriton; species Lissotriton helveticus. The sequence continues at coordinate 376,875,303 of NC_136069.1, forward strand.
TTCTGTATGTGGGTTTTTGTGATTAAAAAATGGGAGGGATGTAGAGTCATAGCATGAACACGGTCTAGTGTTCAAGAGTGTTTGTATTACACTTCACACCCACCCACCACAGACGTCATGGTGTCACATGACGCTGGCAATAAAAGGGGCCGAGCGCACGTGCTCGTGGCCATTCCCACTACCCCTAACTGGTGTCTGTGTCAGGTCATTGCTGCTAGCTACCATGCGGGCCTAGGGCCCTCCCCAACACTACAATAATGAATGCCAAGATATGCCACTTCCAAAATGGAGGCACGTATTTTAACGTCAATACGGGTGGTTCACGGCACACACATGCGCCAAAGCATTTTCCACAAGAAAAGACTTCACAGAAGATGACACCGATGCTTGCTGCGATGTGAAACCAGTCTCGAGCAGATTACAAAACAGACACGGTAACCGTTATCGCTCCAAGTTCATGAAAACGGTCATAATAATGAAATGAACTTTTCGAATGTAAATATCTCCAGAAAGATTACCATTTCCAGTACATGTCTGTGCTTTTTCTTTTTTTAAAACGCAAACGGAAACTGTCACTTCTCCATGCTTAAGCAAACGTTCTCAAATGTACTATACTTTTGCCAATGTCAATATTTCAGAAAGATTCACATTTCCACACAAAAGTAGCATAGGTCCAAAAGCACAATTCATCCCAAATCACCTTCATCCGAGGCTCGATTTTCTGCCTCCGAAATAAATGCTGTTAAACACTTGCAAACACAGCAAGGCCTTCAACGCTTGGTTATCAGATGTTACTGACCCTCAATATTTCACTACATGGCTCGAACTTTGCTCATTTAAATCAGTCAAAACAAAGGCAGGAAATTGATCGCACTTGACTCTGAGGCTCGATTTTAGCCCCCGAAGATAAACATCAGAGCGACAGTGATAAATGACGCACTTCTCTATGAGGCCCGATTTTTTTTTTTGCCCCCGATCAGACATCAACATTAGTCTTTCACTCTCCACTGAAACTTCAATTCGGCTGATTTTTAGCCCTTGAATAACAAGGTTCTGGCACACCTGGGTATTAGGGCGACCGATGGCAGGGTCACTGATGGGGTTTTTCCTTTTGTGCCAGACCACGTTACATACGTTCATATAATAACTTTTGAATTCATTTACCTCAAATTATTCTTTTCTTCATTCTTCTAGTTTCACTTCCAACAGCTTAGACTTCTCTTCACTTTTTTAGTACAGTACTCCTATGCTTTTCAGTTTCTTTTAAGTTGCACGCGTAGATTCTTCTCCTCAACAATCGCCAAATGATGTATTCAATAAGAAGATAGATACTTCAAGTAGATTACTTAGGTTGCTTTATTAAGGTAGTTGTTAAGTTATAAATGATAAAACCCCATCAGGAGCAGCTGTCCTGCTGCTCAGCCCTCACCCAACTGACATTCACAACACATTCACATTCCATTCATCAACATTCCACATCTCATGCATACTAGCTGAGCAGCAGGAAGACTCAAGATACAACAGAGACAAAATGTAATTGCCTGCTATCACTTGTTTCGTTAATGTAAGGCTACCTGAGTGATGGTTTTACAGACAATGTTGATCAGACACAACATATCACCCGACCTTTTTTGTAAATGGCCACAAGATTGAAAGTAGTCTAGAGCAGTAAAAACAGCAGAGGCTGTTTTTAGCTTGACAACAACCAGACAGTACCTTAGCTGAAATACTTCAGGAGGCATTATATTAAGTCCAGTTGTAGTGCCTTTTGTTAGATGACTGAAGGGATTCTCAATATATTTTTGGAGAACAGACTTCCAGCCTATGTGCAGAGACCCTCCAACTCACTCAACTATTTCCCTCTTCTCTGGTTTGCTTACTGATGCTTCTCAGCCTTTGCTGGCATTGAAAATAGTGGTGAAAATGGGCCAGACAGATACTCTAAAATATTGGCCTTGATATTTGACATCCGTTCACATAGGCCTTGGGCAAAGCATATTCACAATTTGCTATGATTATCTCCCGGATTGGCAGCTTCCAGCGCCTCACACATTTATGGAGCAAATCATTCTCTTTATCAACAATTTGTAAATCTCTCATTTGTCTGAAGCCTTGCTTCAATGAGCCTCTTTATCGAATGCTTAATCTATATCTGTGGTGTTTAACATTGTTGGTCATACCAGTTAACCACCTCCTTGATTGATTCCTGAGTTCTATAATCTTAGATTATTTACTCTGTGATCAGTTGTAGAATGATGTCCATAAGAGTCTCATAGTGGGCATTGATTTCATGCTCTTTCCTGTCAGGTTCCTATTCAAGTAGGCTCCTTAAGGGAGGGAGTCTGCATGTTCTGCTGTTTTGTCTTGTTGGCTCAAGCCTTAATTGTTTTCAGGTAGAGATGGTTCCATCTTCAAATACAGTATCAGTGGATAATTTTCACTTTGAAGGTGGAGCAAGATCTTAAATTTCTCTAATCTGTCTCAGTCTATTATATTTCATCAGTAAATAGCCACTGCTGTGCTGTCCACTCTTGCATGGCACATATAGATATACCTGCTCTCAAAATGAAATGAGCTCTGTGTAGAGATCTGCTCTCCATTGTCTTAAATGAAGACCTGAAGAGTTATGCCAAAATGCTCAGGTTTCTGTATTGACGTTCACGCATATCGACTCCACGGTATTGCCACCAGCCTATTGTCAAGGTAAGTAGAAGCAAAGGTAGAGTAGTACATCTTACCTTGATGATATGCTCAAAACGCCCTCAGCACAGGCTCCCATTGAAAAATGTATGTTTTTGAACAAGATGCGGAGTGCCAGGGGCAAGGGGGCCCTGCTAGGGGCCCCCAATATCGCTTTCAAACTCCCTTTCTATGTCGAAAAGGCCGACATGGAATGGTTGTCAGAAACAAACATCCTAATCCTAACAGCGGAGCCGCCGTCATGAAGGGATTATGAAGAGTTTCCAACGCACCGATAGTGCCTGCCCGAAAGCATCAGTCGGTCCCTCCAACCACACACTTTGTAATGCATCTGTCGGTCCATAGCAGCAGATGGTAGTCCGACCGCAACCGACGAACCGTTGGTTGCCGTCCGACAGCCATTGTAATTATGCCCTAAGTGTCTTTGCTAATTGGATGATAGTAATGATGATTTCACCAAACAAGAGAAATATTTAACTTTGTCAACGTGTATCAAGAACCCATCATAGGCAGCTCTTCCCTTTCTTTATTTTGGGTCAGCCATTTCCACAATATCCATGATGGTCCTAAAATGATAACAAAACATCCGTCTTTTGTATCCTGTTCAATGTTGCCACAGAGTGGAATGACGATTTGGCGGTCATTGGCATGTAAGTAAAAACCTATGATGACAAGGAGCTCATGCATAGGTTTCAAGGATCTGTATTCCTCGAAAAACTTCAGGTACTGTTTCCAGTATCCTGACTAAAGCATTTGTAGTGTTAGTATTAATGTCTGGTAAGTAATGCTCTAAGTTCCTAACTATGCTGATAGGGACGAGGTCTCCCAAGCATTGCCTGGGATCCACGACTCATTGTTAAAGGATCTTTCACACTGCTAATCTATTTGTTGACTTCTGTGTGTCATTTTACTACATTGAAAGAGCCTTCTTTTGTACAAGGTAGAACACTTGGGTGTTCCAGGTACACATCTTACCCATGTGGTTGACTTACATTGCATGACATGTGCAAAGTCATGAATTTCTCGAAGCTGTGGGTTTGGTATGAATAAGGGATTTATTCTTGCCTGGCTGCTATTTATACTGGGCACGAGAATGAAGAGTATATTTCCACTGAATAGGGGTAGTGAGCACTTACCTTCTATTGCGCATTTTAGTGATACCATCTTGTACAGCTTCAGCCAGCTTGGTCTCCTGCAAGGTCCCAAATAGGGGTGATTGGGTCACCGAACTAATGCAGCCAATACATGGATCTGTTTGCCCCAGTGGTCACAGGTTTGAGTCCCAGGGAGGCCACCCAACCACTCACCCTTCAGAGCCAAATAAAATGAGAGAATAACACACAGCGTCTGTTAAGAGGGCCAAGAGAAAACCTCTGGAATTCTATGCACTCTCCCAAATACCATGTTTTATGGTATGCAGTGTTATGTTTTGCCCTAAAAGCTTTATGTGATTCATATTTAGAAATACATTTCCAGGTGACCCAAAGTATGGTTTTCAGCCCTAAAGTCCCCAACACACGTTTTGTAGGAAGTTAATTATTATATTCATCTGGATTACCCTATTGACAATAATCAGACTCTTCCCTGCCCCCAGTGAATGCCCATAAAACCCCTGCAACCATAGTGACAGATGTTTGATGAGACTTGACTGGAGGTCAGTGATATAATCTCTTCTACGCTAACATCCTTCTAAATTTGATCTGTGGAGCTCTTGCTATGTTCCCCATATTGAATGGAATTGCCTCTGCTTTGAGGGGCTACTGCAGAATATGTGTTGCACTGAGATCATTTACTCCAGACAAAATACATCCCACATCTCTAGGACTCTCAGCAGCTGCTGCTGCCACTAAAGAGTAGTGGGGCAGCGCGGGGCAAATAATTTTTAAAAAGCACATATCTGGCACTGCTGCTTACCCTACCGGCCAGCGCATCGGTGCTCCTTCACAGCTTCTTGGTTACTGCACAGGCTCCCCACCTAATCCAGATGCTGCTCTCATGCTGTACCAAGCATGAGAGAAGCTCCCGGATTGGCCTGAGTGGGCTGGTCTGATGCCGGCTCAGGCACAGGAAGTCTATGCCTTTTCTCCATCTATGTGCGCATGTCGGTTTGGCTGTCCTAAGACGGCTGGCCAAACTAACATACACACTTACAGTGCCCACCACTCCTCCTCCTTTCTGCACTCCATTGAGGATGGCCCCGCCATAACCTCAGCGGACTCAGTTCACAGTGAAAAATAAAATGATAATTATTTTTCAGATGCGGGCTCTGACCAGTGGGGCGATGCTCCTCCGCCATTACGGAGGCGCCGCCGCTGCCTTGTCTTAGGGTGAAATTTGTAAGCATCAAAGCAAATGCAGACTGTGTGATTCAGAGATTGTGCTAAGGAGGCATACGTTTTTTGCTGTGGTGTAGTGTTTTTCTTGCCACAATGTCTCTAACCATTGAATTATTAACTAGATGAACCCAAAGACTATTCCAAGCGAATTGTTTCTACCAGTCTTGAATCTGTAAGTATGTCACATGACTTTTTAAGAGTTTACATTTTTATGTAGACTACATTTTACCATCTTTGAGTATGTTTGTGTACAGCCATACTTATGTTTTCATACACTATTAGAATTATAAATCTAAATTAAGTTATGCATGTGGAGAACAAAGAGAAGGACTGGCTGAGGACTTTAAGGAGGACTAGGCCTTTGGCAGTCGAATGAGATGTGGACAATAATATCTATCCGTTGATGTGGAAAATCTCAGAACTGGCAAAAGACTTTTGCTGCGTTGTGGTGGTGGGCTGAGATGCTTGTAAGATGCTATGTTGCTGACTGCTAGGGCTTTTTTGAACTGCAGACATCAACACACATTTTGTGACATTATCACTTTGTCAACGGGAACAACTTTCTGCAGCCCTAGCGAGCAAGATGCTCCAAGTAAACTGAGGATTTCCGGTTCCAACAAGCACGTACAATTATTCAGATATGTGTAAACCATTTAGTATTCTTGCTTTTTTAGAAACCACACACTTTGTTTATCAGATTTGTAGACCAAGTCACGGATTTGTTTTCTAGTACATTTGTTTATTGTTATACTCCTTACTTTGTTCTTTTCCAGGTTTTTGATTTAAATGCTGATGGTAAAAATGATAGAATCAATTTAAGCAAAAATGTCAGAGTTGTGAAATGTATGAATGCGGAACAGCTGCTGGATGGGTTCTGTTGCACTGTTGAAGCTGCACTCGTGATCTTCCGTTGCCCCAGATATATGCCATCTGTTGTATGCAAAACAAGTAATAATTTACACATTGGCAGCCTGTGGGTGGTTAGTGTTTGTCTGATTTTGGGAAGCAGCAAACTTGCGCATTGAGGAAGTGTATCTTTATAGCAGTAAATGATGCAATTTAGCAAATTGTAGAGACAAAGGATCCTTAAATATCTGTTCCAGTAATAATTAAATATTTCCTGCACATCCATGACTTCATGAATCCAATTAATTTGTGTAATGTAACTCCGTAATTGACAGTGGCTGTAAAACATTGTTAATACTCTTCCAACTGAAAAGGAAAGTGTTAGGCACTTTGACGTTTCAGAGCCTAGTTGGAAGTTGGACCTCAATGTAAAGTCCTAATGCGGTGGCCCTAGCTAGAAGCTACAAATTATTTGAGTGCCAAAGTAATATTTAAAATTCTTGTTTCATTTCTAGTTTACTTGTTTTTTTTTTGTTTTTATGTGTTCTTTGCTCGTGGTGTGTTTTATTATTGCTTATGCTTTGAAGCCTTGTATGAGAGTAGTGTCAGCCAGTTTGTAAAAATGTATGTCTGATATGTCTTAGGTAACAGCATTTAATTACAAAAAAATAGACGAGAACCAGCCGTACAATAGCATAGTTCTGATTTAATTATTTTGATAGCCAGTAATTAACTGTAAATGACATGATTTGTTTTTCTATATGGCGAGACACTTCTCCAAGTTGAGCTTATCGAGTGGTCATTTATTCAAAAAGCATAAAATCTCCAGAAAAGTCCCTTGAAACTGTGAGAATCTGAAGGTAGGTGCAGTGCAGCTTGTCCTGATCACCTCTTTGTGAGGTTAAGCCATGTTTGGCAAGAGAAATGACATGATTAATGACAGCACTATGAAACCACACCAGTGGCAGATGTACGCTGTAAAAATACATGTAACATAACGTTGCACATTAATATATCCATCAGTAATCCCACCCCTTCAGGGATGAACCCAGAACAGCGGAAAAACATGCATGTCTTGGACTTTCATTGAAATAGTTCATCCGGTATATTTAAAGTGACTTATTTTTTTTGTTATCATCTAAGGAGGATAACATACATATATGTCTAACAACTGGGATATACATTAACCCTACCGCAGCCGTACTGATAAGAGGCTGTTAATAACATATATATTGCTGTGATTACTTCTAAGCTCCTATTTTAGTGTATTTTTTCTTCAAATAAATTTGTATTTATTTCTTTACCCAAATAAAAACAACTAAGTTACAGTGGTATATAAAATAGTAAAGTGAATGGAGAGTGTACTTGTATACAAGCGATTAGAATTTGTTTCCATTTATAAGATATACATATTTGAATCCACACTTGTTTGTACCCTAGAATGGAGAGAAAGAATGAAGATAACAATACTCCATTGAGTAGAGGTATAATATTTACATCAACGTACCCAAACAAAGAGATATGGAGTTTATATCCAATATAGTATATGCTCGTAAAGACACATACTGCACCTAATATCATTCCTAGTACATAAGGTATATATATATATGCACGTCATTTTTTCCTGCTCACGAGGCCTCTGAAGAGATGGTGAAAGTCCATCGAAACGCGTCAGGCCACAGGATGTATTACGGAATCGGAAGCTGCCTGTTTCTTCTAATTAAGGATGTTTCCTTCATCGCAGTGTTGTGCGGCCTCAAATGCTGGGCATTTTTTGGTACATATTTATACGGCTGCTCCACGCCGTAGAGGGATCGCACCATCTGAAGAACTTCATGGATGCGGACAGGGGGAACCCCTCCCCTTGTAAATGGTACTGTGATTTGTAATTTAACAGGCAAAGTCCGATTCGGGAAGCCTAATGGAGGGCTTGAAAAACATTTATCCTGCAATCAATCGTGGGCATGTTACCCACTGGAGGGGATAAATAGTGCTTAAATGGACTACGCTGCCCAAAATGCAACAAATTCGGCATTCGGAAGCCAATTAATAAAATGGGCGGCGAGTCATGCACGTCATTTTTTCCTGCTCACGAGGCCTCTGAAGAGATGGTGAAAGTCCATCGAAACGCGTCAGGCCACAGGATGTATTACGGAATCGGAAGCTGCCTGTTTCTTCTAATTAAGGATGTTTCCTTCATCGCAGTGTTGTGCGGCCTCAAATGCTGGGCATTTTTTGGTACATATTTATACGGCTGCTCCACGCCGTAGAGGGATCGCACCATCTGAAGAACTTCATGGATGCGGACAGGGGGAACCCCTCCCCCTGTAAATGGTACTGTGATTTGTAATTTAACAGGCAAAGTCCGATTCGGGAAGCCTAATGGAGGGCTTGAAAAACATTTATCCTGCAATCAATCGTGGGCATGTTACCCACTGGAGGGGATAAATAGTGCTTAAATGGACTACGCTGCCCAAAATGCAACAAATTCGGCATTCGGAAGCCAATTAATAAAATGGGCGGCGAGTCATGCACGTCATTTTTTCCTGCTCACGAGGCCTCTGAAGAGATGGTGAAAGTCCATCGAAACGCGTCAGGCCACAGGATGTATTACGGAATCGGAAGCTGCCTGTTTCTTCTAATTAAGGATGTTTCCTTCATCGCAGTGTTGTGCGGCCTCAAATGCTGGGCATTTTTTGGTACATATTTATACGGCTGCTCCACGCCGTAGAGGGATCGCACCATCTGAAGAACTTCATGGATGCGGACAGGGGGAACCCCTCCCCCTGTAAATGGTACTGTGATTTGTAATTTAACAGGCAAAGTCCGATTCGGGAAGCCTAATGGAGGGCTTGAAAAACATTTATCCTGCAATCAATCGTGGGCATGTTACCCACTGGAGGGGATAAATAGTGCTTAAATGGACTACGCTGCCCAAAATGCAACAAATTCGGCATTCGGAAGCCAATTAATAAAATGGGCGGCGAGTCATGCACGTCATTTCTTCCTGCTCACGAGGCCTCTGAAGAGATGGTGAAAGTCCATCGAAACGCGTCAGGCCACAGGATGTATTACGGAATCGGAAGCTGCCTGTTTCTTCTAATTAAGGATGTTTCCTTCATCGCAGTGTTGTGCGGCCTCAAATGCTGGGCATTTTTTGGTACATATTTATACGGCTGCTCCACGCCGTAGAGGGATCGCACCATCTGAAGAACTTCATGGATGCGGACAGGGGGAACCCCTCCCCCTGTAAATGGTACTGTGATTTGTAATTTAACAGGCAAAGTCCGATTCGGGAAGCCTAATGGAGGGCTTGAAAAACATTTATCCTGCAATCAATCGTGGGCATGTTACCCACTGGAGGGGATAAATAGTGCTTAAATGGACTACGCTGCCCAAAATGCAACAAATTCGGCATTCGGAAGCCAATTAATAAAATGGGCGGCGAGTCATGCACGTCATTTTTTCCTGCTCACGAGGCCTCTGAAGAGATGGTGAAAGTCCATCGAAACGCGTCAGGCCACAGGATGTATTACGGAATCGGAAGCTGCCTGTTTCTTCTAATTAAGGATGTTTCCTTCATCGCAGTGTTGTGCGGCCTCAAATGCTGGGCATTTTTTGGTACATATTTATACGGCTGCTCCACGCCGTAGAGGGATCGCACCATCTGAAGAACTTCATGGATGCGGACAGGGGGAACCCCTCCCCCTGTAAATGGTACTGTGATTTGTAATTTAACAGGCAAAGTCCGATTCGGGAAGCCTAATGGAGGGCTTGAAAAACATTTATCCTGCAATCAATCGTGGGCATGTTACCCACTGGAGGGGATAAATAGTGCTTAAATGGACTACGCTGCCCAAAATGCAACAAATTCGGCATTCGGAAGCCAATTAATAAAATGGGCGGCGAGTCATGCACGTCATTTTTTCCTGCTCACGAGGCCTCTGAAGAGATGGTGAAAGTCCATCGAAACGCGTCAGGCCACAGGATGTATTACGGAATCGGAAGCTGCCTGTTTCTTCTAATTAAGGATGTTTCCTTCATCGCAGTGTTGTGCGGCCTCAAATGCTGGGCATTTTTTGGTACATATTTATACGGCTGCTCCACGCCGTAGAGGGATCGCACCATCTGAAGAACTTCATGGATGCGGACAGGGGGAACCCCTCCCCCTGTAAATGGTACTGTGATTTGTAATTTAACAGGCAAAGTCCGATTCGGGAAGCCTAATGGAGGGCTTGAAAAACATTTATCCTGCAATCAATCGTGGGCATGTTACCCACTGGAGGGGATAAATAGTGCTTAAATGGACTACGCTGCCCAAAATGCAACAAATTCGGCATTCGGAAGCCAATTAATAAAATGGGCGGCGAGTCATGCACGTCATTTTTTCCTGCTCACGAGGCCTCTGAAGAGATGGTGAAAGTCCATCGAAACGCGTCAGGCCACAGGATGTATTACGGAATCGGAAGCTGCCTGTTTCTTCTAATTAAGGATGTTTCCTTCATCGCAGTGTTGTGCGGCCTCAAATGCTGGGCATTTTTTGGTACATATATATATATATATATATATATATATATATATATATATATATATATATATATATGTATATATATATGTGTGTGTGTGTTTGTATTATTGATCAGCACAATTATGTGCATGAGTTACTAAATTCAACGTGTTCTAGTTTTGGGAATGTTCCACATCGTTCTACCATATATGGCTACTTTACATTTGAGTAAATTAAAAATAATCGCACCAGCCTACTTTTTAATGGATTTTTGTACTAATTGCTTGCAAAGTTGGAAACGTAATCATATTTTCCAGGCAGAACGATTATGAAATCTGCTTAGGCCTGTTGAATATTGGGGCTAGAAAGTGCTCAGGTAGCTAAAAGGTCAAGTTTAAAACCATCCTGCAATTACTTTACATTGTTATTCTGACCTTTTGCATAAAATCTCTGAATTTGAGAATGTGTTCATTTACGATCTGCATACCAATGTACAGCTGGCCTGAAAGGCAGTTCTTTTAAAATAATGAAGTTCTTTTAAAATAACTTTTTAAATAATTCTCAGGGCTGAAATCTGGCAACATGAGTTATCCCCTTTCCCCGAAACAGAGATCTTTTTCACGTCCCACTTCTCAAGAATTAGTTTCATAGGCGCGGGCTCCCTCAATATCCCGTCACAGTTCTTCTTCCCTCACTCTCTCCTTCAGACCACTCCCATGGATTCTAGAAGTCTTCTGAACTCCCGTCACCTCCCAACTCAGATGTTCTGGTACACAATAGAACGTGGTTTTGGGCAAAGCAAAATTGCACCTATCCTTAGTGAGTATTTTATCTAACCAGGTAAGGTGGTATGGACCGGAGATCCAAAAACCCTAAATCTCCTAAGACACAGGCTGTCTCTATTTCCATAAACAACACACAATGGCCCAGCACTCTAATATTAGTTATGGTTCACAAGAGGCGATTAGTTTTTATATATACATTTTTAAATCATATTTCATCAAAGCAGTGGCAGTTCAGCAGAGTTGTTTTCAGCAAATTCTTTATTAATACATTCTTTTCCAGCAGGATAAAAAGACTGTAGCCAACACGTTTCGTCCTCTCTGCCTTCTTCAGGGCGAAAAATAAATTTTCTTCCAGTCTGTGCTGAATTCATACACAAATGTGATTTCTCCTTTTAAGATCTGATAAGACTCGATTGTATCTGAGATTTCAAATGCAGTTTATGATGTTTATTAAGATTCGATTGCTGATTTCTCACGGTAGGGGATCAGTCAGTGTCAACCGTCTCCCGTTTTATTTCCTGACCGGTTTTGAAAATCGGTCGGCCGGCATCTTGTGGCCATCTGATTAATAAAGTCCTCTGCGACCTTACGTTTCAAAAGGTTTTATTTATTTTGGGTCATAATAATTGTAGCGCCTAGATGCCTCTGGGCAGTAGTCCGCTCTACAAATCCCTCTAACCTAAGATAACATAATAGCAACCTTCTACCCCTAGCAGCCACTCCACTTGTGACTGAATGTTTGGTTCATGTTGGCTAATGAAGGAACTAAGGTCTTCCCACTCAGGATCTGTGAGGCCATTTCTGTTTCAGCTATTTGTAGGGCCCCTGAGATTACGTGGGGAAAAGACGATCTCTCTAGAATCTGCTGAGAGTTTATTCCAGGAGTGGGCGCCATATGGACACATACATCTTCTCTCTTCCTCTAAGGACCAATGAATAGTTCTCCATCCTCACTTCAAACAACAAGCTCCTTGACCAATCATGTGTATGGGGAACCATGGCCATGCGTGCATCTAGCCCAGATTGTCTGTTGGGAACAGTAGGATTATATTATTTAAAGATACTTTTTATACATAGGTATGTCTGCTTCCATAATGGCAGACTGGTTTGAGGTTTGTTTGGCATTTTAATTTTGGCAACAGTTTCAATATTTTGTTTCATCTATTCCCACAGTATACGTGTCCTTATGCCCACCTGCCTGCAACCTCTCCAGCATCAGTCATCCTTATAGGGTCGTCGCCTGTGAACTCTATCAAGTCTTCTCCCACTTCCAATCTCACAGCCCAAGGTTCATGTGGTACCAGCAATTGCTTCATTCTCTAATATCGTCACTTAATTTTAAATATGATAGATTGAAGAGCCACAAAATGCACTAAAGGTGCCGTCTGATGAATGGTGTCACAATATATCTCAAAACTCAAGCAACCATCAAACAAAGGTGCATTCCGGAATGCGTATTGTTAGTGATGCTGGACTACTAAAGAGAAACATTCTTTCTCTTTTCTGGATGTCCTTTAATTCACTGGATTTGTTAATGAAGTTCACTTTCATTTTAATGTATCCCTGCCTTTTTTACTCTTCTATTCTTTCCTCATACCTGTTTTCAGTCCCCTGAAGCTTCAAATCCACCCCTGCTATTCTTTAGTTAACAGTCTAGGCAAGGCTTTTGGTGTGTCTGCCTGTCTGTTTTTTCACTAGAATATTTTCTTGAATCTGTGCAGATACTAAAGCGGTCCTCTGTCAAACTGGGGTCTTCCCTATAGGTTTATTGCATTCCTGATGTGGGATAGGGTGATCTCCGAAATGGGCACTGAGCAGATGGAAAAATACTTCCTCCATGCCCATCAGCAGGCAGTGAGGACCAGCATTTGAAGTGCACACATATTCATCTTATGATCAGGGGTTTACCTTCGACCTGTTGTGCACTACAGAAGTCACATTGTTAGTTTGTTTGCCCAATGAGTATTTTACTCCTGTAGTCTTCTGCGGCCACAGTAACTTGTCCCTTCACCGCTCTCTCTTTACACAGTGATCCTATGAACAGGACGGTGCCACGGTCCCTTTATTTTGTGTATTCATCTACTTGTGCTGGGAGTCAAATCTCATATTTGCCATGTGTAATCCTCTGTGGCAGTATTTGTGGTCCTCCCGATGAGTGTCAGGCTGGGACAGAAAATAGGTTTTGTCGCCAAAATAAAGGAGCTCACATGTAAGTTAGTTTTAAAAAAGCGGGCCACATTGCAAAGCAGAGTAGGTTTGAACCTGTTAAGACCACTCCAGAATACTCCCATCCTCTTTCTTATTGGGCGCCATGCATGTGAACCAAATATGTTGATTATTACAACTTAATGATGGGTCGGTCAACACCAGGACCATTGTCTCGCTTTCATCTATTCTCTGGCAAATGTGGGTTGTTTTGGCTGCAAGCTGACCTTGGCCCCTCTAAAAGTTAACTGTTGGAGTCATATAGAGCCAACACGTCTCTGCTGTTCAAACAGAAGAAAGAGCAGAGTGCGTATGGAAGGGTCAGCAGTGAAGAAGAGGCAATCATGCAGATGATTTAGACAATATATATGTTCTATACTCATATCTTCTCTTTTCCTACTGTGTGTGACTTTATCGAAAAAAGTCAGGGGGATCAATGAAACATGTAGAAAACTTACTATTCATAGGTAAATTTGTTGCTTGGAAACTGGGAGATATGGGATCTAATTTCAGTTTACTATCATTTTGTATGATCCAGGGCAAACACTTAGGTTGTGTCTCCATTAGTTACCCGACATGAACTAGCTGAACAACAGTATTAATGCACACACTACATTCATAGTAGCCCACAGGTGTAACCCGGCCTGGATAAGCTAGTAGAGTGAGAGAAGCAATATTGTGGCTGTAACCAGTTTAACCTTAGAATAGGATCCACCCAGATACGTGTTTCTTTTTTTGCAGACCTGTCCACGTCTGATTGGCTTGCAGTGAAGGGAAGTGTTGAGTGAGTGAAACGCTGGAATGTGAAGTGCCGCTGGCGGGCATTGATTCATTCTTCCCTGACAGGTCGGAATCAGAGTTGCAGCACTAACCACAGCAATTATGGCATTAAAATGTCAAGATATTAGAGGTCAGAATAACAGATAATTTTCTTGCCGGTGTCAGATTAAAAATTGACACTCTTTGACAGCATGGGATCTCTGGCTGAGAAAACGATGACAGCTTAACTCGTCCTTCGCTTGTGAGGCAGCAAGTCGTAATGAACTTTTACCATGACAGGCTTCTCCTGTGGAGAAACATGACAGAACGCTCACGGTACGAAGCCCGCATCTCCTTTTCATATGTAAACAGCAATTACAGCGGGTATTAGACGTTGTTTGGAATTGTGTTTTGCTTATAGGTTTACATCATAATCCGCGCTCGTGTTCCAGGCAGGTCCCCCCGCCTTCCGGTAGGGCAGGCAGCCATTTTGAGTCTGTTAACGACACGAAACCATTACATAAATGCACGCGGTAATGGGCGCATTAAAAATGCATTGCTTGCCCACACAACACCTCAAAATAAATATGCCGTCGTAATTCATGTTTCTTTTCAGGCTAGTTAGGAAACATATTATTCTAAAACCAACTCCTATAATTGCCTCCCCTGCTCCATCATTCAACATTATTAAAAAAAAGAAAGTATGCTGAAGCACTGAAGGAAATATCGCTTTAATAACGTGAAATGATTTTGCTTTATAACAATAATTCAAGCGGGTGCTTGGGTGGAGAGAGAGAGATGGCGGGGTTTTAAAGGCTGTTCTACGTTCTGTTACCGTGTATTAAACCAGAGCCAACCATGAAAGCACGTTTGGTGAATTCTAAGTAAATGTTGCACCTGGATCGCTTGTTTCTTTGTCTCGAAATTCCATGGGGTCCTTTCAGCTTCAGTGGATGCATTCTGTTTGTTATTAGCACTGCTTAGCACAAGGAGTGAAGACCGTGATTAAACAGAAACTTGATTTGATGTTCCTGTCTTAAAAGTCATTGACAGGTTTATCTGCTTGTTTTCCCCAGTGTCCTCTTAAAGATGTTTTTTTTGGGGGGAAGGGGAGGGCAAGACATATTTGGATCCCTTGATGGAACAAATTATAATTGTATTACCCACTTCCTGCTAATTGAAGCCCGTATGATGCTAAACAATAATAAACTATAGGGTAAACTTTAACAGGGGCACATAAAAACAGTTGAAATATATCCTGCTCTGGACCCCCCAGATCCTTAAAATGACACAAGCTAGAGGTGGGCAGAGAGGGAGAGAGTTTTAGATGGAGAGACAGGATAGACAGATGTTAAACAGAGGAAAAGGTCACTTTCCCAAGGTCCCCTAGGAAGGTGGGGCCATTGGCAATTGCCCCCTTTGCCCATGCCTCAAAATATCTCTGCTTCACCCTCTTTCTAGGTATTTCTGAGGAATGAGCTGATCTAAGTAGACTGTGCAGTATAACTACTGACATGTTGTATGCCCTCTGTAAATGATTGTATTGCATGCATAGTACCAGGAATACCATTTGTACACTTCACTGTGACTGCAGGCCCCTGGATAAGATAGACTGTTGATGGTAGTAATGTTGAATTACCTCCGCTCACCTGCAGCTGAAATATCCAGACCAAACCATTTCAGCATGACTCTTACAGTTCAGAGCCCTTTCCCTAATCTTCGAATGACAGTTGTGCTGGCAGCAGGACAACCATATATCAGATTAAATATGTATTTATTCTTCGTGGGCCCAATGTTTAGCATATTTATATTTTTTCTCAAAGCTATTAGGATAGTTCATTGTTCTTGTACCATTAACTATCAGTATTGGTGAGTAATACTTACGCAACCGGTAGGTCATATTTATGCAACTGGCCTCTCCGCTTATCTCTTTGTTGAATCTGTCAGTGACAGCACAGTACCTTTCCAAATCTGCTTAGTGAAGCTCTTGGCTCCCAGAGGAGTCTGAGAAGGTCACATCCTGTTTTTATTTCTTCGATATATATGTAGCTATTACAGAGATCTAACAAGATCAGATGGGTCAGAATGATTCACCAAGAGCAAGTCTGTAGGGGGGATTCCACAATGCACACTGTGACAATGAGCACTGTAGAAGTGCCTGTGAGTGGCCAGCATTTGTTTGCATGGTAGACTGAGGAAAGTGATGCACATGCAGAATGTATCTTGCCTGGCACAGGTTAGGAAACTTGTTTATTTTCGGTTATGCTAAAAGGGATACATTGTGATTACATTCAGCGAGGCTGCCCTATGCAAGAAGGGGCAGTCCCTAATGCTTTTGATGGATGACTAGGCAGTAGCGAGCGCAGTAAGGTTGATAGCTAGGCTCCCATGGATTATGTGCTTCTTTCTTGCCTCCTTGAGTATATTATCAAAGTTGAAAATGGCTCCTTTGTCACTCAAAAACGTAACTAATTTTCGAGGTGGGATTGGATCTAATTTTACTATTTACAAGGTGAATTCAGGTTTCTGGATATGTTTTCTAATCATGTATAGCCATATTTCATTTGAAGTCCTTCTGTGGAATAAAGGCAGTGATCTACCCGCAGACGAATCTTAATAGTGGAACATGCCACCTTTACAACTGAGATGTACTCCTTTGGGTACAGCAGAGTTTCAGCAAACGCACATGATTTATCTTTCCAACAATTGGATTGGCCAGAACTGTTGGTGTCTACATGTAGCGCGTTGCACATATGGGTGAGCCTAATGAAATCCTCTGGATACTGCACATCTGTTTTTTCTAAAAATATATTTCCCGCCTCTACTTCTGATTACCTATGTACTGGTTGAGTATACCTGGGTTATTGAATATTTCTGATCTATTTCACTGAGTGTTGCCATACTCTTTTATCATCTTTTGTCTATATATGTTAAATGCAGATATTTAATGCTTGATATTATTATTCAATTCAGGCTTTGACTATATTTTCCTGTTAGCATTTTCAGTGTTGGCTCTGCAGCCTTCAGGAGCTACCTTTTTTGTTTTCCATCCGGTTGATTCGAAGCGCATTGGTATAGTTTCATCCTTCTTACTGTCCTGACTGTCTTTTAGTGGGTGGAAGCTTGTATGTTGTTTCAAGCACTTTCCTCATATAAACTCCACAGCTAGAGGGCAGAATGATCTAATTTGTGAAACAAAGACCTCACTGAGCCAGAGGGGGTTGAAATCCCCTCGGGCTCTGTGAGGCCTTTGTTCACAGCAGCAGCTTTGAACAAACATTGGAATGTTGATGCCCCGGGTTTCTACCAGCCATTAGAAGCCCAGAGCACTTCACTGTCTTCAATGGAGATCTGAACATCACTGGTGTAACACAGGCCCTCGCAGCCCATGCAGTGCGGGGGGGCCACCGAGGTGCAGGGGCCCCTCTCAACACAGTACTCAGGCTTTAGAGATCCATATTAAATACGGAGTGGGGGACCCTTCATGTATCTTGAAGGAGGGACCCCCTCCACTTTTGTTACGCCAGTGCTGAACATTCCAATGTTCTAATATTCTTTAAAGACTTTCTTCAACGAGGGATAGTCATTAAGCCACCAGGGTTATTTTGGTTACTAACAGCATGATTAGTGTTTCAGATAACGGTTGTCTTACATAGGAGCTCCCTAGCCTTCTTTCTTGAACTCAAAGGGGCTATCCAGTTAATGATGTCTTAATAGGCCCCCAACCCAAGGGACATAATCAAATAAAAGACATTCTGGAATACCTATTTATTGTTGGTGATTGTCTGTGATGCAGGCTGGGTAAAGAGTTTTTGTTTGCTTCATTACACTGGAAGGCCTCTTTCAAACAAATGTGCACAAAATAATATTTTTTTTCTGATGGTCATCTCCACCCGCTCCTTTGTTGTGGCTGAATAACCCATTTCACTCATGAAGTGGTGAGTAATATTGACTCTTTTGGGCTAGGGATCCAGTGCCTATTGGGTTTGCTGCCAAGCATAGGCGCTGGAAGTAGGGGTGCCTGGGGTGCTACAGCACCCCCAAAACCACAATGCTGGAGTTCAGTGGGTGAATGAGCAATAAAGATGCCTTTAAATGTTGTTTCTATTTTTTCACACTTTCTGTGCATTCAAAGACAGAGTCAAAAGTCCAGCTGTGTCTTCTGATTCGTTGTTACTGATTCTTTTAACATGGAGATTGGTATTTACTTTTTTGAGCATGCTGAAGCATTTTGTAAAATTAAGTTTGTGACAGTCTTGCTGCTAGGGTACAGGAAGTGTGAAAGGAAAGTGTGTAGGATGTCAAAAAAATTAAAATACCTGTAAATAACTAGAAATATTTCAAAATATATCAGTAGTGAGGTAAACACATTGAAGCACTTTTTTTGTTTAGTTCTCGAGTGTGATAGAAATAAATTTAAATACCATCAAATGTATTTTAGGCACTTTACTTGCCAATGTGCAAATTATAAATCTGCTCTGATACTCTTTTTTCGCTCATTATCGTTTGGGCAGAATACAATTTGGATTTGGATTTTCCATGTATAAAGCATAACTCAATGGCCTCCTGGCGCAGCAAACCAGGAGAATTGTACAGAGACTGAAGCAGAACACTGAATCAGAATTTACAAGATAATAGTCAAGTTTTAAAGTCATTGCAAATAGGAAACAGTTGATCAAGCAGGCATTTAAACAGTGGGATATAATCTAAGTTTTAGCTGCAAAGATGGAGAAAGTGTATGGTCCAAAGGAGGAGCATCTGAATCTAGGTACCATGAGCAGGAGGGCGTTGGCACACCCGAGAAATCCAGGGAAGTTTGCTGAGGGCAGCTGCAAGAGAGGCCTGATGAGTGAGCAGCAAATTCAACCACGTCGCCCCAGATATCAACATTAAATGTCTAAATTTAGTGGCAATGTCAATAAAAAATGTGCTGTCTATGAATGACAGTGCACTTCCACACCGTTATTTAGGAATATATTTGCGACAGTATGCTAAAAAAAAAGCACCACTAGCTACATAAACATCCTGCAGTGTATGTTGCCTAAACGCTTAGATCCTATGTAGGTTTTATAGGAACTACATGACATGGCGCCGCTAACATTGGTTGGGTACTTATTTAACAGTCACGTCTGAGTAGTTCAGAAGTGCTGTTCTCAGAGACCCCTACTAACATTTCCCCGGTGACATCTGGAGTAGGGGGTACAAAATCCGCCGCAGCTGAGTAGGCAAAATCCTATTTATTGGCTGTTGGTTAATCAAGCTTGAAGGACACATCATTCCTATTTGTGCATAACACCTTATCTTGGTTCCCTTGGGGGAACTCTTCTTACTAAAAACAATGACTGAGCAAGTGGATAATGCTGTACATGAGCTAAATCTCTCAGCCGAAGAAGAAGATGCAGATGCAATACAAATTACAGAAAATCTTAAAATGCCATCACCCTAAAACTAGCTTCATATGGTTTAACATCTTGAGGTGGGCCAGTAACCTTCGTGATTGAGGCACACAAATCATTTAGAACAGAGGTATTCTATCCATGGGTTAGATTCCCACAGGCAAATGCATGATCAAAAACATTTTATTACTACACAGAAGGTGACTTAGCGAATGAATATTGTCCGTATGAGGACATTGAAGTGCCGCTCACTTACCAGGTGCATTTATACTGGTTTAAAGGTGCCCTTCCCATACAAGAAATAAAGTAAGACTTGATCCGCTCTGAAGAGATGGAGCAACATGGCCAGTACTAGCAGCCTACACATCAAATCCTGACATTGAAACTTATGTACACTTCATAAAGAACTAATAAGACTTTACAGAATTATGACATAGTTCTTAATGAGAACACTCTCCTTCTTAATGGGCGAATGGGCCTCACATGTGTTCTACTCTTGATTTGTGTATGATGCTTGTATTTTTCACAGTCTCTGTGACGTTACTAATAGAAGATTGATGCAGCACCCCCACTCTGAAAATTTTTCAACAGTACTGCTGCCAAGTCATCTACTGCTTCATTTAGGAAGCACCAATACTTAATTTGAGCTTGTGGTTTCTAGTACTCTGCAACAGCATTTACTCATCTTTACCAGCGATAAGCCTTTCTGTCTGAACTTCCTGTATAGTAGCAAGAGGAGGGCGTCGGCTGCTCAGGAGCCCACTAGGCCTACTATTCAGTATCGGCCATATAGTGTGGTTTGATCAGATCAATGGAGACAAATCTCTTCTTTTTTCCAGCAAGAGGTGGCAGAAGTACCGTTCTTGTTCTTTCGATGTTCAGGACAGGTAAAGGCTTTCTATACGATGGCCCAAATTCTGTTTTGTTCTCAATTTTTTCCCTGACCAGATCCCCAACTTTAGGAATCCAGACAGGTCTTGCCGTGATTGACTTGACTTCCCCAGTGGCAGTCCACTTTACCTGCACATTACTCTGAGGTGCCCTGGATTCATTCAGATCCTGTAATACAGCCAAACGTTTATTGATGTCAAAAGGTTTTTCATCCGCCATTGTGCCTTCACAATCGAGATCCGGTACCCACATTCTCGTCCCAAAAAGGACCTCATAAGGATTGACACCCCCTAGAGAACTACTTGGCAGGTTATTCAAGGCCCGCTGTACCCCACGCGCAGATCCTATATAGGTTTTATAGGAACTACACGACAAAGACTCTCCTTCTTAATGGGCCTCACTCTTAATGGGCCTCACTTGTGTACTACTCTTGATCTGTGTGTGATGCTTGTATTTTTTACAGTCTCTGTGACTTTACTAATAGAAGGTTGATGCAGCACCCCCACTCTGAAAATTGTTTCAACATTACTGCTGCCAAGAAGGCTCCTGCTTCATTTAGGAAGCACCAGTACTTAATTTGAGCTAGTGGTTTCCTGTTCTCTGCACCAGCACTTTTCATGAGCACCAGTTAAGGACACATTCATTTAAGGTACAGGCCGATGAAGTGATTTACCCAGGATCACAGAATGTTGAGCCGATGATGAGACTCGAACCTGATTCCCCAGCTCTGAAGTCGGCAGCTCTGGCCATTATGCCCCATCCTCTCCCCACTGTCATGGTTAGTAGTTGGTTCTGTTTTAGGCGACGCTAACAGGAGAAATGGGCTGGTGCAATCTGCCTCATGACGAGAGCCCCAGCACTTTATTATTATTATTATTTTTTTTTACAAATGAACCACTGGGAGGCACCCTCCTTGAACACTGAAATGAAAATGAAGTCTGCATTGAACAGCAGTGCTTTTCATTCGACAGTCCGTCCGCGTAGCCAGTGCGGTATTAACATAATGTGTAATTACGGTGAGTGGGAGAGTCAGTCTTCGGAAACCGTTCAAGTGCTATGAATAAATCATGGTGCTTTAACCTGGACCCCAGAGGAAGTGCGTCTCATTGTGTGATGTAAAATTGAGTCTGTGGCCTCGGTTTATTTTAATGAAATTAGGACGCCTCTCCTACCCTACCCTACCCATAGCCGCGTGCATTGAACAGTGGGTGTGCCCCAGCAGGCCGCTTAATGGAGTAATGGACAGAGAAACTCAAATGCAAATGTTCAGCCTATAGTTGTGACATCAATCTAATATTAATGCTAGGTTTAAGCTCAAAGGGCTAGGAATTTGCAGCTTGATACGAACAGCTTTATTATGCATATGCCAAAAACATATATTTTATTTGTTTAGTTATTCATTTGGGGATGATGTAAAGTGAGTGCTGGGTGCTTCTAGTCAGACAATATATAACACTTTGAGAGGAGGTTTTACAAGGGGCTCTACGTTTATAAGAGTTCAATGGTATGCACCAGATCAAATGTGGCAAAGTCAAATTTCGGTATTACCACCTTGGTGTACTGATTTGGTGAGGAAGCCCTCTGTTGATCCTTTGGCATCCTCTGGGTGATAGAAGTCAAGACTGGCCCTAGTCATATGATGATAAAGAAATCAGAAAGTCAAGAAGAAGCAGTGGGACCTATTTTTGACTTATACATGGACGATCCAGGTTTGGTAGTACTGCTATATTTACATAGAGGAATGTCACTTTATAGGGGCTGCAGTACGTTGAATAACACTGACAGTGTACCTAGCTTACCAGCAAGCTCTTTGGATCCTATTACATATGTTTGCCCTAGTGCAGGGCAACTTTTCACCAAATAACCAGTGGACAAACAACATTTGTACCAACAGACTGCTGCAATATTGCACCCACTGTATCTTTCAGTTGCTATATTATTTTGTCTTTGGTTTATCAGTGCAAATGTTAGTTTTGCACTGCTTGGTTGGGCATATGTCGTTGTGGCTTTTCAGTGTTCTCTTAAAAATACAGGTAATCTGATCCATTGTTTTAGATTGGGTCCCTTGTTTTAGGCTTTTGTTTGAAACATTTGATGAAAGTGAATCGTTATTGATATTAAAATAATTTGTGGTAAAATTCCTGGTTAGATTGCCTTTCCTGGTCTTCTTTGCGTTAATTGTGTCCTTTTCAAATATGGGCGAGCTGAATGAAATCCCCTGGATACTGCTCATCTGAGTTTTGACAAAATATTTTCCCGCCTCTACTTCTGATTACCTGTGTACTGGTAAGGTGTGCCTGTGCTATTCAACTTTTCTAATCTATTTCACTGAGTTTTGCCACACTTTTCTATCTACTTTAGTCCATATGTGCTATTTTTGAAGTAGGTATATTTCTGTGGATGTTGAAGAAATGACTTTGCTTTAGTATGTGTGCCAGACGCAGACTGGGACAGTGTGCCATATCACAGCAAATGCGTTGTTCCTATTGCAGGTGGGATCCTGCGCATGCAATGTTTGCTGCTGGTATGATTTTCACTGTGTAGACTGCAATCTGGCCAGCATTTCAAAGAGTGACAGAGATCCTGCTGTAGTCCTGTGTAGTGAGGGACTGTTCCCACCTGTAGAGGGTATTCCTGGGAGTCCTTAATAGCCCATATACCCATTTTCTAGTTGCACAATTGGGGAAAAACTGACTGTGCACCACTTCTGTGTGACTTGTCGAACAGCCGTGAACCTTCTGATGGCCTCTTTGCCTCTGCGCTCATGTCTGTAGCACAGGCCAGGCACAAACAATTCCCTCATATGCTTGGGTTTATGCCCCCATGAACATTTGCGAATGCCCCTATAAGATCGTCACTGGCGTAACGAAAAGTGAGTGGGCCTCCCTGCACGGTACTTAGGGGGGCCCCCTCCGGGCTCAATCAGGAGCTCTCCTGGCCAGAGTTCAGTGCCGAGGGGGCCCTTTGGAGCTAGGGCCCCCCCCGCACCGCGTGGGCTGCGGGGGCCTGTGTTACGCCCCTGAAGATCGTGCCGGTGGGGGATCTGTATTGCAAACTGGCCTGTGCAAGTATCTGTGACCCCTTCTGTGCTACCAAAGGGCACAAAATGAGCAGGCACACATGGCTGTTTTGTCCCCAGGCAACTTGCCTTAACCCCTTGCGTGCTGCCGTCGGCCGACGGCACCACTACCTCCCTAGCGCTGCCGTCGGCCAACGGCCGACGCAGCCCCGCCCACTCTCCAGAATGCCCGCACTGCGGCGGAAAAACTGCAGCGGTTAAGGCGTTAATAAAGCCCTGGGAGATATTCAAGACTCCAATTTCAGATTAAAAACATTCCACTGGTGGCAATCAATTTTAGCTTCCCTAACACCTGCGTCTTAGAAAAGTCTTCAAGCCTTGGGTAAGAAAAGTACCAGCAGTGGCGAGTCAGTAGAGTAGTATAGCGTGCACATGAGTACAGTACTATCCAAGCCAACCCAGAACAAGTGAAAACAAGATCTGGAATGTGACATGGTCAGTGACTGGCTGCCGCCCCCCCCCCCCCTTATGACCACCAACCCCCGGACACATGGACATGAAACATGGTTATCTTTGGAAGGCGGGAGGTCGCAAGACCCCCCGGCCGTATTTATTAAGATATAAAACAATACATTTTTAATTGCACGATAATCAGTTTATACAAAAATCAGCAGGACATTAGATACAATATTGTCAACAGGTGTGAGAAACTATCCTTAACAAAAACTCTAATACAGATTGTTTCCTAACCGAATCTAACATCCTCATCTGAATTTTGTATACTAACATTTCTGGCCATATGGCAAGGTCGCTAACCGGTGTCAGGTCCTACTAGCTGCGCCTCACCTAAAGATGTGCGCATGCGCAGCCGGGCCCGGTAATTACCCGGTCCACGCCGTGAACTTCATTTACCCACTAAAGGAGGGCCCTTACTCTGCGCCATCCGCTGACGTCATGAGTATGTGCGCGCGGGGTGGCTACCAGCCTAAGGAAAGCGTGACTACTCCCCAACCCGCGCCCCTTTGAAGCACCAGTTACCTTGCCCCTGAAGTTCTAGGAGGGGCCAATGGCCCCTCCCCCTGGGCGGGAACCTCCATAGGATGATGCCCGCCCCCTCAGACCTTAAAATAGCTGCTCACCGGTCATGACCTTACCGCATGCCCCATTCCTAATAAATATGACGACCTATGGGAAAAAATTCTAAAGGACAACTACACTGACTAAGTCAAACATCACGCATAACACCGTAGAGCTACAAAGGGAAAAAAGGCCTAAACACAATTGCAACACCAATAACATATTTCAGTACCATTCCCTAAAAGGGGAGAAAAATTCTAATAGAAAGCATCATCAGCAAAATACACAATCCAACTACAGTTTACTATGCATGGCAAATTAGGCTAATCAGACATCCTAGCAAATTACACACTAAATCGGACTAGTAAAGCATCAACCGCGTTGTTCCAGGGATGGTGGGCGGGAAAACAAGAAGCCCCGAGCGCGGGGCACGACCGGTGTGGGGGAGCGTCCAGGCAACAAGGGGGTCACCTGGGCGCTCCCCGCTTCTTTATCCTCGAGGGGCCTGGGGGGGGTGGCTACACCCCCACCCAGCCTCTCCCGCAACACGCCCCTCCTGACCCGGATGTCACTTAATGCCATCCGGGTCAGGGAGGGCGCCAACCAATCGGTGGTAGGGCGCGCCCCAGAGGACACGCCCCACCACCGAGGGGTACCGGGGAGGGGGCGATCGCCGCACCGCCATGCGGGCGGGGGGCCAAGAGCCCCCCCTTTTCACATGGTCAGTGACTGGCTGCCCCCCCCCCCCCTATGACCACCAACCCCCGGACACATGGACATGAAAAATGGTTATCTTTGGAAGGCGGGAGGTCGCAAGACCCCCCGGCCGTATTTATTAAGATATAAAACTATAAATTTTTAATTGCACGATAATCAGTTTATACAAAAATCAGCAGGACATTAGATACAATATTGTCAACAGGTGTGAGAAACTATCCTTAACAAAAACTCTAATACAGATTGTTTCCTAACCGAATCTAACATCCTCATCTGAATTTTGTATACTAACATTTCTGGCCATATGGCAAAGTCGCTAACCGGTGTCAGGTCCTACTAGCTGCGCCTCACCTAAAGATGTGTGCATGCGCAGCCGGGCCCGGTAATTACCCGGTCCACGCCGTGAACTTCATTTACCCACTAAAGGAGGGCCCTTACTCTGCGCCATCCGCTGACGTCATGAGTATGTGCGCGCGGGGTGGCTACCAGCCTAAGGAAAGCGTGACTACTCCCCAACCCGCGCCCCTTTGAAGCACCAGTTACCTTGCCCCGGAAGTTCTAGGAGGGGCCAATGGCCCCTCCCCCTGGGCGGGAACCTCCATAGGAGGATGCCCGCCCCCTCAGACCTTAAAATAGCTGCTCACCGGTCATGACCTTACCGCCACAGGCCAGCATTGTTCACCGACGATCTGGCCTCCCCCATCCTAGACCTAAACCAGACGCGTGCTTACTTTACAAATCCCTCCAACCAGGCCCAGAGATTATTAGACCACAGGACGTTCCCTGCCTCAGTCAAGTGTACCCCATCCCCAAGATAGAACTGCTCGCCCCAGATACACCCATGTGGAATCGTCTGCAACCGGGTGGCTCGAAATAGTTTGTTCAACTGTGTGTTGATCCTCTTTACCAAGTGATTCAACGCCCTGACCGAGTCCCCCCCACGCCACTGCCACCGAGGGATAAGTTGCGACCATACTACTGTGCAACCCGGGCAAGTCCTGGCCACCCACCCCGCAGTGGAGATGATCTCCTCGATAAGGATGCGCCTCCCCAGTTTGGCCAAATCATTCTCCCCCAGGTGAAGTATCACCGCTGACGGGGGGGCGGGCTGCTGAGCTAAGAGTCCCTGGAAGAAGTTCCTAAACTGGCTGAGGCATAAACCCCCTCTCCCAAAGAATGAGATGTTAAACCCCTTTTGCGCCGCCCTTTTCTTACGGTCTCCTGAAAGAAAAACATGTTCAGCACGCCTCACATAAGAGTGGCCCACAATCCAAGTCACCAATGTCCTGTGTTCTTTATGTCGCTTGTGCTGCGGTGGTGTAGATCGTCGACGCCCAGCGGCGAGTTCCTCCCCTGCGTCACAGGTTTGAGAAACTGCATAAACCAAAAACATACCAGGCGTGAGTACCATCCGGTCACAACATGTCAATTCGTACATATCGTTTGTAACATTCAGACGACCATCTCCCAATTCTCTTTACGCTCTCAACTGGGAGACCCCTTAACGCTGCTTCAGTTGCTGCCCCAATCCTAAAGGAGTGAGTGCCAAATTCCTTGGGATCAAAACCTGCCTGTCTGACCGTCAGCTCCAAGACTCGCCTAAACTGGTACCTGGTCAAAGGTGTACCATCGGCGTGACACAACAGTGCACCCCCCCGCCGTGCCCTCTCGCTGCCTGTAGAAGATCTCCACGTGAGAAACCGGGCAGCACGGGTTGGCCCGGGCCCGGTGGAGCACTATGGTGTGACCCCGAGATTCCTGGTCAGTTTTCGATCTCTGAATTGTCACCCACATAGTATCCTCTCTGATCTTTACACAGGTCCACTGTAGGCCACCCAACTTATCTCCTTTTGATCCTGCAACTAATTCACCAATTCTCAGAGCCCCATAGAAAGCCAGGGAAAATGCAGCCTTGAACAGAAGTACCTCCCACTCCGAGCTACAGACACTGTGAAGCACCACCAATAAGGCTGTCAGCCGCGCTAGCCCAATGGGCCTTCTTCTATCTGCAGAGTGACCTTGTAAACGGCGCCAACCCCTCAAAGCCTTGCGCACCATAAAGGTGTTAGTGGGATCTCGCATGCCCTTAGCCTGCGCAAAAAAGAAGGAGACCGCCGCCCTATGTCTGCTCGCAGCCGCCACTGAGCGCCCTACCCTGTGCATCCATTCTAAGTAGGCCGCAAAGCTGTCCTCTGGGTCTCACCTAACCTCCCATTCGGGCCCCAAGAAAGCACGGTAAGACAAAAACGCCCCTTCGTAAGCTGTCTTGGTCCTGGGGGCTAAGCTAGCAACCACGAGGTCCTGTAATCTGGGGCACCAATCTGCCAAAGTACTGCCGGGAAGTGCGCTGGCGAGGGGTCTGCTGCAGGAAGATGTTCCCTGAAAACCTGCATTTTAAAGCGAGAAAGGGAGTCAGCTGCATTGTTGAGGATTCCTGGGACATGCTTGGCTCTGAAAACCACATGCCATTTTAAGCACTGTAACACAATCTCCTTTATCAGGCGCAGTATGAACGGACAGATTTATACATTCCACAACTGTCATGTTATCAGACCAGAACACCACTGATTGATTACCTAGATGTTCCGGCCAGACCTTCAAAGCCACCCATATTGGGAAGAGTTCCAGGAAGCCAATATTGGCAGTCAGACCCCATGCTCTCCATTCCTCCGGCCACCGCTGGGCGACCCACTTGGTCCCCAGGATGGCGCCGAAGCCCACACTACCAGCAGCGTCTGTCCATAAACCCAACTCTGCTGATGTGGCGGGAGGACCGGACCACACTACCCTGCCATTAAAATCCTCCAGGAATGCCATCCATATATGCATATCCTGGCGAACCTCAGATGACAACCTCGTGCGGTGATGTTTCTCCCGTAGTCCTTTCATAGCTTGGGCAATAAATCGTGAGAATGGGCGTGCCATTGGGATGACCCGCAGAGCAAAGTTGAGTTGCCCCACCACTTCCTGCAGCTGTTGCAATGAAACCTTGTCTTTGCGTAGGCATTGGGGAAGAGCTGCTCTAAACCTAGACACTTTGTCCCTGGGCAACCTGAAGCATCCCTCCACTGAGTCAATTTCGATACCAAGGAATTCCAGGCAGGTGGACGGGCCGACCATCTTCCCTGGCGCCAGCGGGACCCCAAAAGCCCGCATGAGCACGCAAAATTCCTGCAATGCCCAAGCACACTCCTGAGAGCCCGCCGTACCTAAGAAAAGGAAATCGTCCAGGTAATGCATGACCTGCTGGTGGCCCGTCGCCTGTCTCATGACCCATTCTAGAAATGAGCTGAACGTCTCAAAGTAAGCACATGATATGGAACAGCCCATGGGCATGCATTTATCCATGTAAAACTTGCCTTCTCAATTGAAACCTAGGAGGTGGTGATCCAAAGGATGGACTGGGAGGAGACGGAAAGCAGATTCTATGTCGGATTTTGCCATCAGTGCCCCTGGCCCCAGAGCACGCAATAAATCAACAGCCTGGTCAAATGAGGCATACTTTACACTACAAATCCCCTCATCAATCGCATCGTTCAAGGATGCTCCTCTTGGTGCCGACAAGTTGTGGATCAGTCTAAACTCGCCTTTCTCCTTTTTGGGTACTACTCCAAGCGGTGAACACACAAAATTGGGGACAGGCACCTTCTGGAAAGGGCCAGCTATCCTGCCCAGAGACAGTTCCTTGCTAATCTTAACAGCCACCACTGCAAGATTATGCTTTACTGACAGTTGGTTCCTGCAATGTGCGCTACCTGTGTACCCCACCGCCGGGATCCTAAAACCTTGTGAGAAACCTTCCTGAAGTAGAGTGGCCGCTGTGTGGTCCGGGTATCTATTCAACCATGGGATCATTGCTAAAACGTCTATTGGCGTAGGGGTACCCAAATCGTCTGCCCTACTCTGGCTTCCCCCTTTCCCTCTGACCGTGGTTGCCGTGCTTGGACCTGCAAGTTGTCTCGGGGTGGGATGGGTGACCACAGACTGCACATGCATGTCTAAATCTACAGGTGCCCGGGGCCCTTGTGCAGGAGCGCTTATTAAAGTCCCAGCATACCCCTTTCCTCTCTGACCCCCCTCCCCCTATTCTTCCCCGGGACCTCACTCCCCTGGGCTGACCGAAAGGGCTGTTGTGGTCTGGCGGAGAACACCCTGACTGCACTGGTGGACTGGGATGGGGCTGTGTCCCCTGAGAACTGCTTATGCCAAGACATAGAGTCCACCCTGTCCCATGCCAGTGATGTGTCAAATTCCTTGGCTTTCCTGAAATTAACATCATACTCCTTCCACGCATCCCCAGTGTATTGATCGCTCCACCCCACAATCCTGCTCTGGTAGCAAGCCATTGCTGCCTGCACATTAGGGGGGCGTTCGGCCGTGATAGCCGTAAGGACGGAAAAGGCCCTGATCCAATTCTTCAAAGTCTCCTCTACCCTGAACTTGGAGCACTGTGCCCTCCATTCACTCAGATGCATCCATTCCTTCAGTAACTTGGCCTGCTCCATTTCCCTATTGTCTAGTAACAAAGAAAAAATGTAGACATATTTTCCCGCCCAAATCAACTCTTTCACTGCCTGGGACACATGTTGTGCCAAATTTTCACTCCTGGATGGCACTGAGCCGTCCCCCAAGAGAGGCAGCGCCACCTCCTTACCATTTACGGGCACCTGGGCCGGTAGACCACCATCTCCATTCGGTTGGGCGGGACTGGAACCTGTAAGTGAAGAAGATGAGGGCACCGCAGCACTGTCGGCCGCCGTTGCAGCTTTAATCTTTTCTACCAACTTCGCCGCTTCTGCCGCATGATCTGATGAAGCAGGTAACACCCCTCCCTTTTGTAGCCAAGGCAATAAGGCCGCTATCTGAGATACCAACTCAACAGGGACCGGGTCCAGGTTACCAGCTGGCACCTCAGGGACCCCTGGGGGCATGTCCGGTGGCCCTGGTGTGGTAGGCAAGGGAGCAGGTGTCGGCGGCAAACCCGGGACTGGTATCGGTACCACGGGCGGGGGGTAGGCCCCGCAGGTGGGGGTGCCGGCGGCATGGAAGGAGCCGGTGCCGCGGGCGCCGGAATTACCGGCACAGGTGCAAGAGGAACCGGTACCGCAGGTACGTGTGTAACAGGGACCGGAACTACAGGTACGGGGGCTGGGGGACTGTACCTGGGCTTCTTGGCCTTAGATCTCCTTGGTGGGGGAGCGAAATCCCCCCTTGGCAAGGGTGCCGATCTCTGCCGCATGAGCCTGCCTGATGTGCCTGGGGGATCAGCAAACCTCTCATTCATGCGGGCTTCTAATTCATCAACTTTCCCCAACCTTTTATTAATTTCACTCATTTCACGCATCATGGCCTGCATCATAACCTCCATGCTGGACCCCTTAACCCCTTTTTGCCCTGGCATGCTTGCCACCCACTGCCCTACACTCCTAGTGTTACAACCCAGGTAACCGTGTGCTTTTCGTACCTTCACCAGATGGAGGATGCACAGGGAGCTTTAAGCACCATGCAACCGTAACCGCAACGCCCCGGCTTCTCCGGTTTGTCAGGGGTGAGTAAACTCTAACATAGACCCACCCGGCGGCTACCAGAAGCAATGAAATGCAAGCCCCCGCTCTCCTCTTACCGTACCAATCCTGCGCCCTTCCACAGCCGGTATCCGGTTTGTGACAATGTCCGCCGTTCACCACTCTGGGCTCACCGTGCACTATATGCTGAAACTCTGTAGTGTATTGCCTGCAATAGAAAAATTATTAATGTCTGGGAGTGGCACGCTCAAGCAGCTACACAAAAAACTGGAAATAAAATTCCCCCTGACAATGTGCTGGTAGAACAAAGAGTCCCC
Source organism: Lissotriton helveticus (assembly GCF_964261635.1). Taxonomy (NCBI): domain Eukaryota; kingdom Metazoa; phylum Chordata; class Amphibia; order Caudata; family Salamandridae; genus Lissotriton; species Lissotriton helveticus. The sequence continues at coordinate 376,906,383 of NC_136069.1, forward strand.
GATGCAGTAGAGGATTGGCAATAAAGCACAACACAACGCTATTTTATGTAAATTCTTTCCTCCACATACCCCTTCAGCCTCCAAGGCACAGTGCAGAAACCAAAGAAAATCCCAGCTGTTCAACTCAGCACTACTTGTAATTAAAAAACAAAGTGCTAAAAGAATGCATTCCCAATCAGGACTCCCATCCGGGCCCTGCCTTAGTCGACCCTGCTTTGCCCCCCACAAGAACACCGATCCCAAGCGCTGCTTAGAGCGATCGGTTAGCCCGCCCGTTTCTGGAGCGGGGAAGGCGGGGATTAATCGCGCATTTACTCAGAGGTTTAACGGGCACCAGCGGCGGGGGCACAGCCAGCGGAACTGCACGGGCGGAGGTCCAAATCACTTCAGGGATTAATCGCGCTTCACCGTTTAATATATTTGTCTGCCCCCGCTAGGGATCGAACCCTTGTCTCACAATACGGAAGCGATATCACCACGTCACCGCCCGCGCCCGCCCCGATAAATACCTTGTCTCTCAAGACACTCCCCTCTATTTTGCGACTGCTCCACGTGGCAGATGCCGACTCTGAGGAAGAACGCCGGTCCGGACACTGTTGCAGCACACCGCCCTACTCCGTGCCGCTCCTGATCAGCACCTAAAAGGCAAAAGACAAACGATAAATAAAAACAAGAAGCCCCGAGCGCGGGGCACGACCGGTGTGGGGGAGTGTCCAGGCAACAAGGGGGTCACCTGGGCGCTCCCCGCTTCTTTATCCTCGAGGGGCCTGGGGGGGGTGGCTACGCCCCCCACCCAGCCCCTCCCACAACCCGCCCCCCCTGTCACTTAATGCCATCCGGGTCAGGGAGGGCGCCAACCAATCGGTGGTAGGGCGCACCCCAGAGGACACGCCCCACCACCGAGGGGTACCGGGGAGGGGGCATCGCCGCACCGCCATGCGGGCGGGGGGGCCAAGAGCCCCCCTTTTCATTTTCTGTATTAGAGTCAACCAGTGAAGTACAGCTTAGCACAGCATCTATTTGTATATAGAACATGTTTACTCCTTAGGGCATCTTTGCACCAAATAGCAGATGTTTATTGTTACCCGATACAAGTGCACTCGTTTTATAGACTACAGAATGATGAAAAACGGAGTGGACCCACTGGAATTTGAACCCGTGACCATGAGCTCAAATACAGTGCCCTGGAATAGATGCATCAGTCCAATGAGGCACCAGACCCAGCTTAGTTCAGTCGTGCATAATGCACCCTCTCCTGACAAACCCAATCAGAAACTAAAAGCGCCCTACTGCAATAACTATGCATCGCTGAAGAAGGAAAAGGACGCCCTGAGAATTCTTTTCTTTATAGATGGAGCACATTATACATGGAAAAGACAAAATACCCTTTTTGCCCACTCAAATACTTTAATAATATTTACTCACTAAAGCAAAAATGCCAGTCAATCATTTTATTTCACTCCTCGTTTACTTCATGTAAAGTGCCTGGAGCACGTTCGCCTGAAGTATGTTAACAAATATCACAGATAGCACAATGGTTTCAGAGGAAGGGGAGGCAATAAGCTGCATTATCATTTTGATTTGCCTTCTGCCGTTATTGGATTTCTCAGCATTAAAAAGTGATGCTTTCCCCGGTCTTGTTTTATTGCATTAATAAACGCGATAAAAGAATATATGCATTTCCACATGAATACTTTACTCTTGGTGTTTGGTACAGGTTGTCACGAGAGGAAATGCATTTTCAGGGGAATTCTACTCAGAGAAAACCATATATTTTTCTGAAAAAAACTCCATAATTTATCAGAAATTGGCAGGAGATATTCTGCTGCTCAGTTTGGGATTGTACTAGTTTTACAGCACTTAACTGCATTGGGGGCTCAGTAATGACCTGGTTAAGTTCCCCATGGGCTTCTGAAAAGTGCATTAAGTGTAAAATATAATACCGTGCATAAATTGCAGACTATAATTCCATGTTTATATTTTTCGCTTCATGCCACACTTAACCTATTTCTAAGCGCTGTAAATGATTACTCTTGAACAGGATCTTCAATAGAAACAAGTATACTTGCATTTCGGATTTCCAGTGTGTACGGCTTCACTCTGAGTTTCTGTCACAAACAGAAACTTGTGCCTAAAGCTAAAGTACAAGGTCTGCTGGAAAAAATGCACATTTGGTAAGTTTTCACTCTCAATTTTCGCTAGGAAACACCTGACGATATGGGAATGGGGATAAAAACCATGCAAGGAGTACAAATATAGGGACATTGATGCACAAACATCTGATTCTGCACGTTATGCCTCATTCTGAATAGGAAGACTTGAAACGATGTGGTAATTTGGCAACAACTGGTAAATAAACCAACCTGCGGGATCAGTATTTACCAGTGTCGCATTACTGTACCAAAACTATTAAGTCATCATGAAACCATTAAGGTTCACGGCTCAGTAAACATGCAGCAAAGCTTTTTCCATGAATAGGTGTCTTACTCCAGGCTTTACTGTTACTTACTCATGAATGTCACAATGTGCTTCGTGTTCAAAATTACTTTTAAAAAAAATGATTTGTGAATCAGGCATAGGAATAATCAAGTGTAACTCACATCTAAGACAGATGTAAGACACTATTATTCATACCAGCTTTTGTGACTGTAATTTGCGTGAAAAGAAATGTTTCCGTAAAAGAGGAGCATACCGTTTAATAGGTAATTTTGTAAAAAAAAAATCAACTTTTTTTCTCCTTTTGATATGACGATCTAAGCATATGCAGTTTGTATTTCTAGCTTTGTTTTTCTAACTCAAAATATGTGCATAATTAAAAAACTATATATGATTAAGGTATAAAAGGGCACATCCTTCAGCTGGTTAGTATTCATCGTTTGGTGGAGATTAACAGCATAACCTTGTGTATGAATATGAATAGGATGGACACTGTTTACAGTGATGGAAGAATGTCCGCAGTGGAATTTCTCTTCTGGGCAAGTGTGACACTAGGTGCTGCCCTCATGGTGTAGGTTAGCTACTGCTAAGGGCATCCTGCTGGTGACTTGCCTGATGTCCTCAGATGAAAGTGTTGATGTATTGATCTTCTTGCTGCACGGAGGCTTTTGGACAAACAGTGACCTTCTGATGGGGTTCTCCTTTCTGTGCCACTAGGGTTAGGTTGTATGAATTGTTATGTAATTGCTGGCCATCTGTTCAGTACTGGTATGTGGGAACGTCTTGGAGACTGTGAGTGGGGTTTGTAACATGTACTAAGGTTTTCTTAGCAATGTAGAGTGGAACATGCCCCTGGAACCCCACTGGTGGTCTTCAACAATCTCAGCAAAGATGGAATGAATCAACTCTTCTACCTCTGTTTATTGAAGGCCCTCCTATTCTCAAAAAAAGCTGACGACTGCATTCAACTTAGGAGCACAAGTTAATTTGACAGGGTGAATTTCCAAACCTGGTTTACAGAATCAGAACACTGGAATGTTATCCCTGCACATGCGGAAATTGTGGCAATATAGTGGAATAATCTGGTTCCTGTAAATCCCACACAAGTCCAACACTATCCCCAAATATAAGAATAACTCTACGGGAGTACATTTCTGATTTTCTTTGCTGTCCTTTGTGAATCAGTTTGTTAACAGGGGGTTGAACCCATATGTAGTCACTGGGACCTGGGTTAGATAGATGCTGAGAGGAAGGGGTCCCAGTGGCACTGTATGACGTTTAATACAGTTGATTGTTTTTCTACATGATGTATATTAGATATACTATATCCCACTGTGAATTAAACTGTGTGGATCTAAATAATTGTTGTTGATTTATTCTATCTAAATTGTCAGTAACTACTTCCTTGTTACACTGGGACCCCTTCCTCTCAGCATCTTTGTGAATCAGGGCATTGATCAGTTAGATTAACCAGCAAGATCACATTCCTATTATTATTCTGAATAAGCTATCGTCAGGTTAAGTTTGCATCTTCAATCCTCTGTTTCACCCTGCACAAAAGTACTTTGCGTTACTGTGCTCTTTTAAATTTGAACCATGGGGAATAGGTGTGGCCTAAAGGCTTGAGCTGCTGCCTTTGGAACATGGAGACCCAGGTTCGAATCCTTAGCTTAGCTAGACCCAACATTGTGTGATTGTGGACAAAGTGTGTACTACATACATACATACATACAACAATGGTACATAGTTTGGCAATTTTATGTTCCCTACTTTGAATGTTTAAAAATATATGCCATCATTGCCCAGAACGTGGAAGGGTGAAGGTTAACAGCAGGATTTTGATGGGTTGGAAATCAAGTATCCTGCCTATTAAAAATGTTTTTGGCTTTCCTCTCCTCTTAAAATGAAGAACTTAGATAGTTGTTTGATACACAACAAACCCATTCCGTAGATTGACACATGGTGGTCCTTGTCATCAGGAGACCATGTTTCCCAGTTCTAGGCTTTAATTTGACAACCTGCGGGTTGCTTTCACTGAAGCAATTGGATTTATACACATTCCTGATAGCAGTGATTTGTCACAGAACTGTTCAGAAGAGATGACATTGAGATAGGTGGAAAGATTGAATTATGCAAGTATAATTATTTAAGGCACCTATATAAACATATAAAAAGGCTATCAATAGTCCATAAAGTATATTGATCCTCCAGTGTATTGTCTTCATTAATCCACATATAAAGCTAACAATCTATTCTGTGGTATGTTATAAACAGTTGTAGATTAATTAAAATGGTTGTCGCCCATTTAATTCCATACATTCAACACTCATTTCGCAACGTAAGGCCACTTTTTCAAGGCAGGAAAATGACAATCCTAATAATAATCAATAAATATAAAATAGCAAACAAATCCTTAATAAAATAATTAATTGTTTGAGAGCTATATTATACACATAAATAAAAATAGCGAACCAACAGTGTTAGACTTGGCATTCCTGGCATGGTTTCTCCACCTATCTTTTTGCCCTCAGACCTTCCGTTTTGCCGCCTACTTTTTTGCTGGCTTTAGGACTCTGCGCAATTTACCATTTGTCTAATTGGCACTTTTAATTTACCAGTAACTCCCAAGTAGAGTGGCACTACCTGTGCCCAGGGCTGTACATAAAATGCTACTAGTGAGCCTGCAGCACTGATTATACCACCTACTTAAGCAGAACTTTAAACATGTCTCAGGCCTGCCATTACAGCCTGTGTCTGCAGGTTTGAACTGTCATGTCGAATTGGTAAAAAATAACTTTTGCCATGCCCAAACCTTCCTTTTTTAATACATATACCTCAACCCTTCAGGTAGGCTCTGGTCAGTCTAGATGGCACGGTGCAGTGTATTCAAAAAGCTGGGCATGTACTTTTAAGTTTTACATGTCCTGGTAGTGAAAACAATCTTACATTAGTTTTTCACTATGGAAAGCCTACCTCTCTCATAGGACAACATTGGGGTTACCTTATTAAATGTAATAAGCTGTAATTCCCAAGTGGGAGCAAGTTCATGTTTGGTATCTTTGGAATTGTAATGAAAAATCCTAACTTATGTTGAAGTCGGATTTTACATTATAATTCTGAAAATGCCATCACTGGCAGTATGGGAGGGTGCAGCTGGGCACAGCCCTACTTACAATTGAATAGGCTCTGAAATGCCGCCACACAAAGGGCTGCATACATCATGTAACTAGTCTGGAGGCAGGACAGGTGAGGCAGGATACCTGGTGACTTGAAAGGTAAACCTCTAGAAACGTCTCCCACACTTTAAAGGCACAACTAGGTATAAATGCTGGACCTTAGACACCACCACTTCAGTACGCTTCTGAACCTGTAGAGAAGGAAGAAGGATTGCTGTGCTGCTGAATGACTGCCACTCTGCTGGACTTCTGCTTAGCTGTGCTGACCTGCTGCCCCTTGCCTGGGTGATAAGGACTGGTCTTGTATCTCCTGATCCCAGAACCCGGAGTGACTCCAAGGGCACAATATCTGGCTTCCTGACCGTTAGCCTGTGGGACATAACAGGTTTCCAGCAACCTTGCATCTGCACCTGGACTCTGCTATCTGTGAGTATACCCTGCTAAGTGGTTCCACTCAGTCCTGGACCCTTGGAAGTGGGCTTAAGGTGCTCTACCCGCCTCTGTGGACCCAGTGTAACCGACACATCTCCTCTGCTGCGCAGTGCAACCCAGAGCAGAACTGATACATTTCCGCCACTGCATGGATTGGACCACTCACAAAGACTTGCATTGCCCCTCTTTGGTGCTGCTATTAGTTCAATTTAGTTTGTACAGGTGCTTCTGTTTGTATCATTCAAAACACAATAGACCAGGCACACGGTATAGTCTCTATGCAATTAAACTGGATTGTCTTTGTGCATGAACAGACACCATTGTGTCTGCAAATAATATGTAACTTTGATGAGTGTGTGAATAAACAGAACTGCTGCTACCAAAATGTCCTGCGGTATGGAAGAATCTGCTATGTTTGCCGTTCCGCCCCCTGCAGCGTGTCTGCAATTGTTTTACTCTGCAGAACATCTGCATTATTCAGGAAAGTATGACTTCTTTGAATACAATGAGGGTTCATTGCATTTTAATGAGATCTGGAATTCTGCTGGGCTACAAAAGCTTTTTTTTTCCCACTCGGTGGCGGAGGCACACGTCTGAACTATTAGAGACTTTCCATATCGCAAACGTGAAAGATGATGTGGGAGGTGCAAATGTATGTTAAGGCGCTGCATATATTAGAGCACTTCTCAATTACGTGGAGCTCTGGGTTGTCCTAGCACATTGTCTTTTCCTGACACTGTGCCAGGCTCAATTAGGATGATCCTCAATTAGCAAGCTAGCTCTTGTTTGGGGTAACACTACACGCACATCACAAAGGAGGATCTGCAGTTGGTGCCTGACACTCATTTGTAGTCAAGTGTATAATTCTTTGTGCTGCTGCACACCTCTCACTCTCATAAAAAGTATTAGGGAGGTTTACACCAGTATGGTAGCATTTACCCCCTCTTCATATTTTTAACCTAGAACCAATAGTTTTGCTGGTCCCTGAGGTCAACGTTGCTTATGGGTAATCACACAATTGCATGACGTTTAACGGGTTAAAAGTGCTCCAAAATGTACAGCTACATGCCCCAACAGCATATGATGACAGTAATTCAAAAGATATTGTGCTAAATATGTGCCTATATTTTTCAAGTAGAATGGTGCCAACAAATTAGTTTTACATTTGAAATAAATGTATATGTACACAGTGTATGTTCTTTTTTTTCCTATTGAATGTTGTATTAAAGTACTCTCTTATTTGCTTTGGCACTGCAATTAGTGAAGCTGTCTCGAGAGCCCTTGATTTAGTTCATTTCACATGTTCAATGGTGTAGCTCTCTGAATCCTAGAAGTGTTTATACTTTGCTAGAGCTCATCGAGCCAAAGGTTGATAGCATAAGGACTGCTCAAGGAGACAAAAAAGGAAAAGAAAGGAAGGCTAGGAGACATTCAAAAGGAGCGAGACCTTCTTCAGGATACACAGGCATTCAGTGGGGTGTCTTCGACCAAAAAGATCAGATAGAATGTTTTCACTATAAGCGAGCTGTTGGCTGAGTGGAGTTTTTTAGATGAAGAACATAATTGCTTCAAATGCCTCAAGAAGTGGTGGGGGTTTCTGACCATTTGGTAATTTTAAATACCCGCAATAAGCTTTTAAAGAGCCTATTTTCAGATTACGCATTGTATAATGTAGACTAATCGTCATACCTCAACTGGCCATTGTGAGGCAAAATATTGTGCATCTTCCATGAATAGGGAGTATATTCTCAACATAGGTGTCCATGTCCTACAGAGAACAGTGACGAAGTTGTAATTGACGTTCATAAATGACGAGTCGTGAAAAGCAGCAGTAATTTAAAATATTGGAGAACTAAAAGAAAAAATAATGTGCATATCTAAACAAATTAAAAAAAATGTGTTATTGGTTAGAAGCTTTTTTTTTTATTTCTGTAATTTTTTATTGAAAATAAAGAGCATATTTACATGGTACTGGGTGGAGAACACATGGGGATTGCAGAATGAACTGTCAAGAGCCAAACTAATTAAAGCCAATGTATTGGTTAGAAGCTTTGAGTGATTGAATAACTGATGCTTCAACAACCTGGGCTTGGGAACCCAGCATCAGTGAACTCTTGCAAATAACAAATATCAAAGCCAGACAAATATAGTCATATTAACCTCGAGACATATCCAAGGTAGATATGCACCTGTGTAAATGTGTGTGGAGTTCTTTCGGTGGGTGCAGTGTTGGATTTTGTGGTGTGAGTGGTTGTTGATTGCCCCACCAAGCCTCTTCTCACTAGCTCATTTAAGCCAGTCTCAAAAAAAAGAAAACAACTATGTTCTTTGAATGAATTAATTTAAATCACAAATATTTCTTTTTATTTACTGCCTATCAGATGAGAACCAATTACAAAATGTAGCCATGGATAGTGTTTTCAATATTTGCCAGGACTGAGCTGCAAGAGCCAGACATTCCCTCGTCAGTGACTGACAAGTATCCAGCAGCTTTATTTCTCTGCCACATCAAACGATATTTGTGCTCCACGGAAATCGCAAAAATAATCTAATGGTGGTCCCTGTAGACTCCGTTAGGTGAGAATCCCAGAGCCTATCAAGGAAGGAAAGCAGGCTTTAGTCCCCAAGCCCATCTCGTCTGGACAGTTCGACCGTGCTTCCTGCCTCCCATTTACAAGTCTATAGGTTAGAAATAAAAAAAATTCAGAACTTCATAAGATTAAATATTGCAGAAATATGCATTTGCACATTTAACTCCTTTTGCTTCTTTTTTCCATCTGTGGAAATCACTTCTAAAATCCCAGCCAAAGAAATAGGTATTTTAAACAGCCAGTAGTACTCTTAATGTAGCATTTTGTGGTTCAAATAAATTGTACATACTGGGTGTCAAAACCCATATCACATTCCCAATAGCTAACCTTTCACATAACACAAACAGCAATGATATTTCCATCACTCCCCCTAAATTTTGACAGTTCACCAAAAGAGGGGATTTTCCACAGTTAGAAGTTTTCTACTGTGTAAGCATAAATATCATTAGATTGATATTCTATGATTTAGAGCATACCATCCGACCTCATGGGTGGTTCTTTATCGACGTTTTGTAAAGAAGGCCATAGGTACCTGTGCTATGCTGAAAATTTATTTTTTGCTAGCTTCATCCTGAATAACAATACATGTACAGCCAGACTGATTGCTTAAGGTAAGAAAAAATAGCTCGATTTTAAAATTCAATTTTCCAGAGGACGTCTTTATCAATTTACGACTGCCTATACCACAGACCTGGCTGTCAACTCTTTGCTTAACTGTGTTGTTTATAGATCAGTTACTAAACAGCCTAAGTTATGATGTTTCAGTATGTTACAGCCATACAGTGTTGCTAATATTCACCACCATGAGGTGGCCAGAGGCTGTATGAGAAAGGGTCTGTCCAGTGCAAATACAGGCCCTGATTCACAAGCCTAAGGCTGAAAAGTCAGATGTCTATTCGCCTTTCCCTATTCCTAGATTTGATTTATTTTTCTGCCTTTTTATGTCATTCACAAAGAGTCACATGAATACTACTTTTCGGCTAATAATTAGAATTCCTATTGTATTCATTTGTCTTTGGGGCTTTCTTTTTGCGACACTTATATGTTATATTCCATTAATTGAAATAGAGTCTGGTGCTTATAGAGAATCAATTTTTTTAGGGTGTGGCATACAAACAAATACATGAACTAAATCTACAACAGCTGTACACTTTTATGAGTACTCTAAATGCAAATTGCATGCATGTGGCTTGTCTTCCCTGCGTGACCATACTCTGCATGTATACTTCCTCCAAAGACACTCTTGCTCTGTTGAGAAAGCAAGCTGAAGAAATTTCAAGATGACATGGTGGAGTAGAGACCCCACCAGGAGAACAGTGTCTCTCCAAGCACCCGTGGTTTGCCTTCTGGCTGCAGAATATCTTGAACAACATTAGAAATGCTAACAAAGTCACTGCAGTGCTTGTCAGCAAGATCACCGCTCAGGGTAGAAACTGCGGCAATGAATATGTCTAACTCAACTTATCAGACGTGCTGAATATATTTGTTGGTTAACTCTACCGGATACAAATAAAAAGCAATATCTCAATCCATTAGTACAAAGCAATAACATTTGTAGACTGCATGAGCTATCCACCTAAGGGCTGTCAGTTACTTTTGTTACAGAAGATACCACACTTAGGTGCTGTTGATCACAGCTGCCAAGAAGAGCCGCCTTTTAAGGAGAAAGAGCGACATGAATTGAGGACCGATTTCTTTAATCTTTCTGTGTTGCTCGTAAGAATCTTGTGGCTGGACCTGTAGCTGGAAAAAAACCTACGATGCGACATGGGCTGCATTGTTGTTCTACGATTGTGATCTCCCTGTGTTATCTTCTGACAGCAGAGGACGTGGGAAAGACAGTGCTTGTGTATTCAGTGTATGTAAGTGGTTGACTCTCCTGGGACAAATTGTTGTAAGTGATTAGTGCTATGTGGACCAAACTCGACCTAGGCTAACTACAGTGTAGATGTAATAAATGCAAAGGCTTGATTGCATGTTGTGTATGATCTGTAGTATATCTATGCATGAGTATTGCATATGTTCTATTTAGCTGCTCATATTCCCACCCTTTAATGCACAGGGTTTCAAAGGGATGTGTGATGTCACTCATCACAAATACAATGACATATTTGACATTGACTGACTATTGTAGCCCTACAATTGTAGCTAACAGGTTTATTATTTCTTGAGGCACTGTTATGACTAGATGGTGAAATTGGAGACAAGCAGAATTTGCCTCGACTCTATAATATTGTGATGCATGTCGTTAGGTGTGTCAGAAGCATTAGAATCCTGCTGGTCTTCATTGCAGCACAAGGATACAGCCTTCTGAACACTGCATAGAGTTCTCCTGTCTATTATGCATCAACATTTACAAATAGCACGTAACAGATCATGTAAAGCATTGAAAAGTGATTAGGTTAATAAAAAGAATAAAAAAAAAAGTGATTAGGGATTAGCTGTATAGCCAAAATTGGGATTAGGATTCTGTGTTAGGGCAAGGTTAGATTTAGGGGTGGTGTTGGTAATTTAGTTGGAACATTTTCACTGCTTTCTAAATCGGTGCCTCATTAATTTCCCGTGAATTAGATGGCATGCTACAGAGCCAATCAAGCATCTTGACAGATAACTACGTAGTCTCATGGGTTGTTAAAAAAAGAACAGTGCATTAAAGAAGGGGGTGTTGCCATCCCATTCTCAACCTTCAAAACGTACTTGTTACCGTCGTTGAATAGAGTTTCCATCCATTTCCAGATTGGGAAACTACCTTTATAATATTTTCCACAAGCCTATGTTTCCAGATGAACCATTTTTTGATGAATCACTCACAAACATAAAACATTCTCACTTCTGTCACAACTCCGAATTTACGCATACATTAATTGCATCATCCTGATAGAATTTAAACGTTTGTAAGTGCATTTTATCAAGGTAAAATTCTATAATTTCTGGAAAAATAAGTTAGGATTTGGATGTTCTGTTTATAAAAGCTCATTTTGCAAATATAAATTCAACCTCAGCTGTGCCAAGTGCTTTGCGAATCTGACCCATGATTAGTAATAATTCTCGTTGTTTTAAACTACAGGCAAATATAGTACACTCAAAATTTTGATGTTCTTATGAATATCAGCACAAATAGCTTTCTTGTATGTTTTTGTGTGTTATAAGCTAAATTATCTGACTTGTTCAGTGGATTTCTTCTCTGCGTTGCTTTTAATTTTATTTGTTAAAGTATTTATTAATAATCATTGTTAATGCAAAAGTGTTTCCAATGGCTTACAGTGATCTAGTAGAAATAATTATCGCTCAATACTGATTAGAAACTGTGACAAATATGCAGATTGGGATGAAATCTAGCTGTTCTGCTTCCGAACTTGTTGTACTGTCTCCTGTTTTACACCTGCCAAGCGCTTCCTATATTTTCTTTTCTTCTGTATGAAATCTCTTGGTGAATATTTTTCCCCCGTTTGTAGATTCCAGAGGCTTACTTTCTTAGAGATCCCTATACTTTCCTCCTTACGGTGAATTTCATAAAGGTATTTGCACCTTTGTGTCTGTGTGTGTCTGTGCTTAAATCTGCTGAGGGAACACTCACCCGCGGCGCTGGCTTTTCGTGCCCCTAACCGCATGTCATCACAGGTTACTGTTTTCGCGTATAACCACAGCTCCCGAAAATGAGAACGGTCGGTTGGTTGGCTGAGGCATGCCTGAGAGGAGCAGCAAAGCTTGTCTACAAAATACTAACACTTGGCTGAGTCTGCAGCCCGGGAGAAGAGCGCCGGGTGGATTTTCTGGACTTCTTTCATGGCTGACTTGGGATGCGCTTGCATTGTCAAAGAGTGTGTTGACCTATCGCTTTGATGTATATTGCTGATGACACTTGCTCTCTCTTCCCTGCAGGCCATGGAGGCACAGATACAGAACTTTGGACAGACGCCATCTCAGTTGCTCATTGAGCCACATCCGCCTCGGAGCTCTGCCATGCACCTGGTGAGACACAACTGCTTTCTGAGAATACAATTCCTGTGCACCACCACATGAGAATGCGAATATAGTTTTGATATAAACTGCTATAGAATTACAAACGTAAACCACCCTCTTGAAACGCCAAAACGGATGCTCGCTCAAGTAGGTGGTGTGGTGTTTGATGGTGGTTTGAGTATGAAAGTTTACGGTTAAATCCACCCACATGTGACACGCTATGTTATTATGGAGTTTCGTTTTGCACCACAGCTGTGCATTAATTAACAGAGTCTCAAAATGGAACCTAGTGTGTGTTGAAAAATGATGTTGGTGCCTCAGTAAATCATTAAAGGCCTGTTTTGCAAGGGGCATTGCACCACTTGTAAATGTGGAACAGCAGTTTCAAAGCCCGTAGGACCGAATCCACATTTGGTACCTATGTGTAGCCAGCGTGGATGCTGCTTTGACACATCCCAGCATGCATAACAAAGCAGTGCCTGCTGTTCTGTTATGCATTATTTCCAAAGAGCCACATGGGCATGCTGGTGGGATGCTGCCAATATCAGCAGACTCCTGCCTCTGTACCCATATCACCAAAGCATGACAGGCATTAGCAATAAAAGGCATAGGTTTGTCAATGCTTAGACTTGCATTTCCACCTCCAGATTAGGGTGAATGTATAAATCTGTACTCCACCCGCATGTCTATCCCTAGTTTGCTTTGTGGCGTCTCCCTGTGGCAGCCTTGTACCTGTGCGTGACTGCCCCAGGGAAAGGAATGTTCACCATCAGATTTTAGTAAACCTTTTTGTAAATGAGGAAAGAGCTGGATTTTGCATCTGCAAAGATCTCTTGCCATGTCCATGTGCAACATATTTTATTTTTGGTGTGCTCTACTTCGGTTTTGGTGGACAGGGTAATCGGCCAGAACTGTGGCCGAGTACCCAGTCCACCAAACTCTTTGCTCTATTGACAGTTGGAAGTATTGCAATGTTTCTGATAGTGGAATTTACGCTGGATCCAAGGGCAGAAATGTTTAACTCACCGCCCGGCTGGTCCATCGACCGATAGGCGTCTGTCTACCCTATTGAAGGCAAATGTTCATTTTTTACTGGTCAGGACCCCCATAGAAAATGGTTCTGTTTAATTGAGGGACGAAGTTAGAAACATATATTTATTAATTCATCTCAATTACGCATTTAGTGTTATCTTTTTCTGTAATTGTAACCTCAAGATCTTCATTCGGCCTAGAACCTAGTTCTTGCAGGGTCCTAGAATTAATGACAAAAGGTATTTCATTAAACTAGCAATCCTCTTTTGTGAATTGGACTAGCACCTGCTATTCCTGGCTCAGAAGTTGATACTCATGTTTTTTGGCCCAGGAAAGCACTAACACAGACAGAAACTAAACATGATGCTAAGGCCGCATTATGAAGGATCCAGAGTAATCCTCCTTTCTCCTTTTTTGTGATGCCTCGGAATTAGTTAACTGGGGTCCAATAATTCTGGGGACAGGGAAACAACAGTTTCATATTTTGGGGGAATAATATAGGAGAAGCAGTCTTACTGTTCCAATTCCCGTATGTTTTCTCTGCTATTTCACCCAAAAACTTCTCTTGCTTGCGGCAATTGAAATCTCTAGGTGTAATACCTACCACTCACCCGGGGCTGTTCCTGCTAAACGCATAATTCTGTAGTTACCAGTCCCATCAGAACTTTTAAACCACCCATAAAGAGGGTCTAAGAGCCATGTTTAATTTGTGTTGCTTCCTCTCTGTGTTCATTTCCTAACCCATCAGAGGCAAATATGATGCTGTTAAAGAGCTAAACACAGAACAAAGGGTCACCCAAGTGATGCCATTGTTGAGGAAAGGCGGAGTGGTGTCGTTTCCACTATTTCTGACTTTCTTGTGAATCAATGTTAATGTCAATGTTGCAGTTCCAAAGATGTGGTAAAAAGTACAACTGGAAAAACAACTCCAGTACGGAGCAGTGAAAGGTGCTTCAGTCATGACAGCCTGAGCGCCAGAAGCACCCCTGCAACCATTTGTCAATGAACTAGATGCACATTTTAGGGAGAAGGTCTGGAATTGCAATTTTAAAAGGAACACCCACTTTCTGCCTTCAGAGGGCACAGGGCCGGCTCTAGGCTCACGGAGGCCCTGAGCAGGGAGTGTAGGTAGGGGGCCCGAGGCCGCCAAATCCCTGCCAGGGGCCGCCACGCAAATATGTATCTAAGGATATATATTGGCGTGGCGGCCCCTGGGGTTTGGCGGCCCTGTGCAGGTGCACAGCTTGCACATGCCTTAGGCCGGCCCTGGAGGGCATTGCAACGTCATAATATGTAAGTAGTTTCACTGTAAACATGACTTTACCACCAAAGAAATACATCTCTCAAAGAGGTTCAGTATTCACAGATGTTGCCTTTCATGTGACTAATCCATGTTTTACAATCCGCGTGCTTTACAATCAATGATATATAACAAGGAACAGTGGTTCATGTGGACAATGTGATATCTGGTAATGATTAGCTTAATGGCAATATTTCTGGGAGAAGAGATGTCGGACAGACAAGAACCATATACAACTAGACATTTGTCAATATTTGCATTTTATGGACACATAAGTAATCAATTAAATCAAAAAGAGTGCTGGGTGTCCCAAGTGAACATAGAACCTAAAACTCAAATAAGTTTGCGACATGTAAGTTTAAGGTTTCAAAAATACAGAAACTACCACATTATTTAATTGCTAAAGCACAGCCATCTAGAACAATGGTAGGGGCTGAGAAATGGTTAGTTTTGAGGTTATGTCGACGGCTTTTCAACCCCACCTTCAGTAGGGGGTCTCCTCAGGACCTAGTATAGAAGGACACCTAAAATGATAATCAGGGGGTCAGTAAGTATGTCAACGAAGCATGATAGCAAATAACCTCAAAGATATACCAAGTAGAAATATCAAAATAAAGTGGCGTTTGATGACATTGGTATAGACTTTCCAGGTACATTTAGAAGTGATACAGTAATGCAGGCACACTGTCTAGAATGAGCAATTACAGGAGAAGACGGATTTAGGACACAAAGTAGATGTTTTGTGTTTTGTTTAATAAGTCTACAAAAGCAGCTTAATAAACAAATACACAATTCCAGAATGAACCTATTGGAAGGTGTGATTCAATCCCACGTGCTCAAAGCATAATGTAAGCAGACACGAGAATTTCTATGAGATCAAGTAAGGCTTTGAAATCCGACATTCGCTGTAGAGTGGGGAAAAGCAAAAGCCTTGAAAGGCAAAAGTTGTTTTTGGAGATATAATATCAAATTAACATAGAAGCCATTCAGTGGAGTACCTTCCTTGAGCTACATAGCTTCAGGGGTATTTTCACTGCTGACTACCGTATAAATAGGGAGAGAGCTATTAATATTGCATACACATATTCATTGCAGAAGGTGTTGCAGCTTCCTAGAACTGGAAAGGTTAAAATGGTTATGCAACCGCCATGCAGCTCTGAAGATATTCTTTTGAGAGGCATGTCCATGTTGAGCCCTTAGCAAATCACCCTTTTATGGTGGGGCTACAAGAGTGTCGAGAGAGGTTAATACATGAATTAGCTTGGTTGACACAACACCCTTGATGGGACATGTCTACAGATACAGGCAAAAAATCCCTTTAAAATATCCTTCTCCTTTCCGTAGGTAACGTCGGTCGAACTCGGTACTTAAGTTTACAGATGTGCTATTGAGGTGGAAGGATACAGTAAGAAAATTAATAAGATATAGAATTTATGGTGCCTCTCAATGGTGTAAAAATGTATTAACTAAATGCCAATGCAAGGTTGAGAGTATAATGGTGAAATCTGGACGTGAACTTATATAAACTTTTTTAGTTGAGTCGTCCCCTTACGTAAACTTCGGAAAGTAGTCTTAGGAAAAGACTCAGGGGCTTATTACGACGGTGGTAGTCTTAGGAAAAGACTCAGGGGCTTATTACGATGGTGGTCGGAAAGCCTGTGACCATCGGTCGGAGGCTTTCCGACTGCCATCATTGGTTTCAATTCCAACCAGCTGATAAAGATGCAGCTGGTCAGAATTGAAACCGGCCAGTCATTCTGGCTGGCTTCTGACTGGCTCAAGGACCTAATCGACCGCCACTCGGAACTGGCTCCAAAATCCCAGAGGGTGGCCTTTCTTCCCTTGGGATTACAATGCATGGTTTCTGATGTGATTTCCATGACGTCCTGTCATACATGGAAACCATGTCGCAAAGCGTGTTTGGGGCCCCATAGGAAAATGTAGGAATGCAACCAAACCGTGTTTGGTCGCATCCTAGTTATGTGGTTGGGACAGCCAACCAGGTTTCAGTCGGTCCCAGGACCAAGTCAGTGTCGGGCTGAAGTTCCGCCTGACATCGAAATCGACCACTAAGTAGGAAAAGGTGTCTTCCCTCTTGAGCATCTTTTTGGTTCACAATGCTTTTCAGATCAATAGTAAAGAGAGTTTTCACTGAGTCAGACAGGTTGAAGCAAAAGTAGCAAAGGAGATTTATGGTTTACCAAAAACAAAAAAAGCTTTCAGTGGAAGCAGGCGTGCCCAGTGGCTGACGGAAGAAACAAAGTGATCAGATGTGTTAGCATCTTCATTGAAAGCTTTTCCCGTTGCAAGTTTTATTCAGTATAAATGCCTTCAGTGGGCATTAGTTGTGGGCATAAACTGAAATGACTGAGCATGCCACTGCTCTTAGAGAAGAGGTCTAGTATGGCTGAAATAGCCCTCTCTCAGCACGACCATTTCCCAGAGGCGTTTCGCAGAGTCACACTATCTGTTGCATCTGTCCTGAAACTTGCCCTGGTCCTACTCTTGTGCTGTGGGCTTTTCATCCTATATAAAGCAAGACTAAAATGTATTTGAGGGCTTGCCCTTTCAATTTGTCTTCAGGGTTGGCTGCCTTATGACATTGTTCTTAACACAATACCTAGTACAGGGGAGACCACTGGTGAAAGTGAGAGCAGTTATATGCCCAGGTCATCGGTGGTTATTACCTTTTCAAAGCCATTGCTGTACCATTGTTGTCCTTTGCCCAATGCCACTTTTAAGGTCGAAGCCTACCAGACACTGCAGCTGTCTGGTTTGCTAACGACATCTTGAGGACATTTGGAAACCTTGGATTTGTGGTTTGTAACATTTTCTTACTTTCTATTTCCTTGTTTAATTTGTTATAGGCTGTCTAGCGTGAGTTTGTCCTTTCCGTTGCCCTTACGTTATTTACTGAATACTTCCATGTGCTCCTTTTCTGTAAATAGGCCTTAATCTGGTCATATGTTCTGCACATTCAAAGACAGAGGTCAAATGTCAGACACTGTCTTCTGAGGGAGCTTGGCATTTACTTTTCTTCCGCTGACTTCAAAGTGAGAGGATTTATGTGCCAATCATGCTGGCTATTGGGGGTAAATCTGGTAATTCTGAAGCTTGGTGGAAACAAATATTTTAATACAATCATAATTAATCAATACAGTAGGTGATGATATTTCCTAATTATTGTTTGTGCACTGTATACTGTTATGAGTAATACTGTATGCCTGTGCAGATGTAATGAGTGCAGAATTTAGTGATTGATGGAATGCTTGAAATAATCTCAGCCATTGGTAATCACTTGGGCCGCATCCCAATCCATCATTATTTTGCACACTACGCCACCTCAGTTTTGACCCACCTATTGCAAATCAGTCTTGACCCTGCTCATATAGAAACAGTGTAGCCCAGACTGCCAATCCAGGTCCTTCCTGAAGCAGAACACAAGCAATCCAGGACTTGTTTCCTCCTAGTTAGCAGCTCATCAGCCAGGGACAGCTTGGTGCCAGTGACACAGCGAGCACGAGACCCTCGTCTGGGCATACCCATCCCACATAGGGTGACACAATAATACACAAAACAGTGACCTCTACACCACTTTACTCAAAACCAATATACTCTACGTCACCACACTCTACATCATTGCAGTCTGTGTCACTGGATTCAACCCCACTCCAATCTACTCTGCACTACTGTACTCTACGCCACTGCACTCTATGCTACTTTACTCTGCACTACTTTATGCCAGTGCACTCTACACCAATGCATTCTACGCCACTCTACTCTATACCACTATACTTGGACACTCTACACTTCAACACAGTACTCTCCTCCACTGAAATCTGTGCCTCTCTACTTTGTGCCACTGCAGCATTGTACTCTATGCCACTAAATGCCAATGCTATCTATGCCAATCTACTCTATGCCACTGCTGTCCATGCCACATTACTCTACATCAGTGTACTATGCGCCATTAATCTATGCCACTACACTCTATGCCAATTCACTCTACTCTGAAACAATCTACTTTACGCCACTTAACTCTATGCCACTGTACTTTACACCACTCTACATTGCAATACTCTACTCTACGCCACTCTACTATAAATCACTGCACTCTACGCTAATGTACTCTACACCACTTTACTTTAAACCAATGCACTCTACGCCAACTACTCTGCACCACTGCACTCTACACCACTGTATTCTAATTTGCAAATCTCTGCTCCACGCCACCACAATCTCCGCCACTGAATTCTATGCTACTCTTCTCTGCACCACTGCATTTGCTACAACTTCACTCTACTGTGCACCACTCAATTCTATCCCACTCTACTGAACTCTGCGTCAGTGCTCTCTACGCCACTCAAATCTCTGCTACTCTACTCTGTATCACTTCACTCTACGCCAATGCACTCTGTCACTCTATCCTACTATTCAGCATTGCACTCCACTCTATGGCACTGCACTCTCCGCCATTCTACTCTACACCTAAGCACTTAATCCGGCACCACTCCACTGTTCCTTGCACCACTTCACATTACTCTGAATCAATCTACTCTATGCAACTGCACTCTATGCCACTCTACCCTGCACCACTCCAATCTACCCCAATTCACAATACTCTGAAACAATCTCCTTTAGGCCACTGAACTCTACACCACTCCATGTCACTCCGTGCCACTCTACACCATTTTACGCCATTTTGCTCTTAATCACTGCACTGTACGTTAATGTGCTGTACACCACTTTTCTCAATTCCAGTGCACTGTCCGTCATTGTACTCTATGCCAAATACTCTGCACCACTGCCCTCTGTGCCACTGTACTCTAATCTGCAACACTCTGTGCCACTGCACCGTAAGCCAATTTACACCATTGTGCTCTGTCACTGTTCTCTACGCCACTCTATTCTACTCTGCACCACTGTACTCTACACTACTGCTGTCTATAGCACCCTGCCCACTGCATTCTACACCAATAAAGTCTACACCACTGCAATCTCACCACTGCACTCTAATTTGCAATGCTCAACTCTGTACCACTCTACTCTGCATCACTCCATTTTACATCACTCCACTCTGCATCACTTTACTCTATGCAACTGTACTCTACACCACTATACTCTGTGCCACTGCACTCCATGCCACTCTACGCCTCTGCACTCTACCCTGCACCTCTCCACTTTACCCCATACAACTTCATGCTACTCTGAAAGAGTCTACCCCACTGTACTCTACGCCACTTTCTGCCATTGCACTATATGCCACTGCAATCTATACTGAACCATCCACTCTACTCTGCACCACTCTACGCCATTCTACTCTACTTCACTCCACTCTATGACCCTCTACTTCATTAAACTCTGCTCCACTCTGAGCCACTCCACTCTACAACACTCTACTCTGTGCCACTCTATGACACTACTCAACTCTATGATGCTCTACAGAACTCCCCCTACGCCACTCTATTCCATGACACACTACTTCATTTTATGCCACTCTATGCCACCCAACTCTAACTCTCACAATCCATGCCACCCTGCCATTCCAGACTACTACTCTACGACAATCTACTCCCCTCTACGCCACTCTGCAACACTCTGCTACACTCTCATCAATACCATCTACGCCACTCCACACCTCTCCACAACAATCTGACACTCCACTCTAAACCACTCTGAAAGTTTACTCCACTCTGTCACTCATCTCCACAACACTGAACTGCACTCTGCCCCCTTCCACTGTACGACAGTCTACTCCCTCCACAACACTCCACAACATTCTGTTCCACTCTGACGCTCCACTTCATGCTACTCAACTCTAATCTACACAACTCCACACCACTCTGCAATCTATGCCACTCCATAACACTCCACTCTACTTTACAACACACCACTACACTCCATGCCACTCTCCTTTATGCCTCTAACCTTTAGCCATTCTGAACAGCAGTCACACTGGTGTACAAATTGGCTAAAACATATTGGCAACGCCAATAGCACTTGCGTAGGCGAGAACTATTGGCTGTGCCACAGCTTATTAACAGTTCATCTTTTCAAAATATTATGTCTTTGCTGTGGCTTCCGAGCCTTACTTCTTTTGAATGCGGACATGGCTACTAGCAGCACAATTTGTAACTCTTCTTCCTAATCAACAATGCTTGATCCTATGACAGGATAAACTGTAAATCACAAAATTAGGGCGGGCCATACACAGTACTAACACCAGTGGTCTGTTGCTGTTCCCCCAAAGGACACAGGCCCCTTTCATTTACATTAATTAATACTTTCTGGCTTATCCCTGGGGAACTGCCAGTGCAATATGGTTCTTGGGACAGTAGATTAGTACATAGGTTGTGTCTTCCTGCCTCTGCCCCGTCAGAATAATGAGTACCAGAATTTATTAGAAAAAGTAATGCATGTCACACACTTCACAAAGATACAATTTTGGGGGGGAAGTAACAATTGCTACTAAAAGAGAAAGAAATATAGTTGCAATTCTGAAGAATCTCATTTTATCAAAAGAAGCTATTTAAAATCACTTATTGCCTGACTGCACTTCACTTGTAAATTGTAAAAAACATGTTTACAATGATTTGTCTGGGCTTTTAATGTTGTAAAGGTTTTAATTAATCAAGCAATAAATATATTCCTATTTTTATTATTATTATTGATGATGATGATAATCCACATCAAAAAGACTGATGTCTTTTAGGCACTCTGAGGGCTATCACAGCACAGTATCAGGTCAAAGTTAAAGGGAGATGTTTCTTCTACTTGTTTTCTCAATGCTTACTTAACTGATCCATGTTGACGGACAGAGACACCCACATAGTTTTAAGTCTGGCAGTAGCCAAGACATTTTGATTTTAATAAAATATGTATACCATATTGACATATTGAGGTTTTCACCCACCTCTTTTCATCCATTGGTCTGTTGTTGTGCTGTTCACATTTTGCTTATGCCCGCTACTGCATATGGCATGGGGCAGTAGGTCAACCTACTTAAGCCACTAGTTAACTTCCCTTAGAGTGACTACATTTTGCTCTCTATGAGACCTGGCATTCTTGGCATGGTTTTCTAACCTAACATTTTGCCTTCAGACCTCCTGTTGTTGCTGACTTCATTTTTGCTGGTATAAGGGCCCTGCACGCTTTACCACTGCTAACTTGTGCTAAAGTGCTTGTACTCTCTCCTTAAAACATGGTATTATTGGCTTATACCCAATTGGCACATTTAATTTACTTGTAAGTCCCTAGTAATGTGGCCCTACCCGTGCCTTGGTCCTGTAAATTATTCTCTACTAGTGGCCCTGCAGCACTGAGTGTGCCACTCGCTTAAGTAGCACTTTACACATGCCTTAGGCCTTCTATTGCAGCCTGTGTGGGCTGTTTTAAACTGCCATTTCAATCTGACAGAGTACACCTTTTGCCAGACCCAACCCCCTTTTTAATACATATAAGTTGCCCAGGTGGTAGGCTCTGGACAGCCCAGAGATTAGAGTGCAATGCATTTAAAACTTAGGACATGTACTTTTATGTTTTACATGTCCAGGTAGTGAAAAACACTTGCATTCATTTTCCTTACTGAAAGGCCTAATTCTCTCGTAGGATAACATTGGAGTTACCTTATTACATTTAATAAGTGTAATTTCCAAATGGGAAATTTGGAATTGTAATAAACCATGCTAACTTATGTTGAAGTCGAATTTCAAATAACAATTTTGAAAATGGCACTTTCAGAAAGTTTTTCTTATAAACAATTGAGAGAGAAAGGGTGGTTAGACCTTGAAGGTCTAATAGGAACTCCTGGTCCCCTTAGGTATAATAATTAAACAAATGGAGGAGTAACCACTAAGGATACTAAATACCTGTATATTTATTACGGTATTGAGGTGCATGCCCTGAGACCCAATCTGGGACAATCCTTTGTCCTTAGAAGACCCCTCACTCACCAACCTAGTTGGTGACATGCTTCATCATCGGGGTCCCACCCGGACGGCCGAATGCCATCCAGGTGTGCTGCGACACCTGATTACAGTGGAGCTGGTTATTCTTGTTTTATATGTGATATGAATAGAAAAGTGTGGTTAAAAGTTGTCTCAACACTACCCACTCGAAGACTTTATTCTGGAGTGGTTGGACAACCAGTAAAAATATATATATAATTATATTTACATGTGGCCCCTTTGCCTGATTAGGTAGGCTGTGGTGTCGAAAAAAAGACGTAAAGAAAGTTAAAAGGGGAGGTCTACATGTTTCAACCTTCGTGTGATTGTAGAGGTTTTCATCAGGACCAGTGTATCTTAGGCTGGGTGGTCTACACACGCTAAGGTGTATCCTGCCCTCGCCTAATAGTATGCAAGAAATCACAAACCGGTGATAAAAAAAAAAAAATGTTGTTCTCCGTGTAGTTTTGATTAAAAACCTGTGAAAAAAACAGGGAGAAAGGGTGTGGTGAGGGCATATTAATCCAGTGCAAACATCCAGAGAATATGTGCTTGGTGCACTGTGAGGAGATGTGCCCGTTACCGGGCTGGAACAATCGTAACTGGAGCAGGCTTACGTGCTATTTGTGAGAAAAACACGCGTTTACTGCCATCAGGGTGTTACGCTACATTCGGAGCTGTGATGTATCGTGATTTTTCCAAAATACGATTGCCGCTGTACCCGTGAGTGTCAGAAACATGAGTGGGTACGGCTCATGCGGTAATAGCAGTATCAAAGCTCCGATATCGGAGCGTGCCGTGATTGAACAGTAAATAAATAAAGTGATGCGGCGCAAAACAGATCCTAAGTGCTGATAATTCAAGATCTGATTAAAAAACACACACACACAAAACATACTCGCATACAGGCAGCACAAGCAGTCATCCACATACGAGCAGATTGACAGAAAGTCCTTACTCGAAGCGCGCTGATTTAGGGCTTCTGAGCACCCCCGACCCTGCTTTATCGTGCAACCACCATCTAAAACGGAAAGTGGTAGGGAAGTGAGAGGATCGGAACGGTTCCGTCGAACCTTCACCCATCTGGTTGGGCTATATCAGGACTTACTTGTG
Organism: Lissotriton helveticus; assembly: GCF_964261635.1. Classification (NCBI taxonomy): domain Eukaryota; kingdom Metazoa; phylum Chordata; class Amphibia; order Caudata; family Salamandridae; genus Lissotriton; species Lissotriton helveticus. Next base: position 376,930,372 of record NC_136069.1, read on the forward strand.
GCTTCAGGAAATCAGGCTGATTAGCCTAGCAGCGATTCGGTCGGGAGCTCCGTGGAAGTGAGGTACGAGCTCTAGCGTGAAGCCTAAAATGAACTTCCGTGTTTGCAGAGAGGACGGGGCATCGTCACGTGGGGCCCGGTTGCTAGGGTAACTCTTGCTCGAGTCAGACGCTAGGCTTGCGCAGCCGCAGATGGTTGTGCAGCCAGAGGACGTCGAAAACTCGGGATTTAAAGGACTTGGATTCGGGGGTGGAGGGAGACGCTCGTCAGCGTAGTGTTGGACTAAATGTGATACGTAGTGATCGAGTTATCAGAAAGGAGCGAGGGATCACTTGATGATCCTAGGGGAGGACAGAATCTTGTAACGGATCATTATTAAATGAACTTAAAGCAAATACAGATCAGTGATTTTAACTGGAGAGCACTGTATTCCAGGGGATATTGTCGTTGAGACCTGTACTCTGGGTGGACAGTCTATATATCCAACGTTGCTCTTTTTCATAGAGTCGTTGTGATAATCTGTCGCCCGGTGTTAGCTGTTCTATGACAGTCCATGTCATATCATTGGGCGTATGGTTCATGGAAAGGTAGTGCTCAGTCAGTTTAGTCATAGATTTCTTGCACCGGATGGTGCTTCTATGCTCGCCAATTCTTTGCTTGACCTTCCTGCTGGTCATACCTACGTAGCGAAGGTTGCAGGGACAGATGATAAGGTATACTACGTTAGTACTGTTACAGTTGGTGTGGGATGGTCCAAGTTTTTCCTGGTTCCAAAGAAAGAGTTTTAGTGTTCTCCGTCAGGTGGCACACGCTGCAATTGCCGCATTTATAGTGCCCGGTGACGTTTGGGAGGCCCCACGCATTGAGGACTGTAGGCGATGGTATTCCCAGTTTTCTTGGTCTAGTGTTCACAACCGCGTCCTTTATGCTCCTGGCCCGTTTGAAGGAAAAGAGGGGTTTCTCCCATTTCAGATTGCCCGTGTTGAGTATTTTCCAATGTTTATGGATGGCTTTGGTCACACTGTTTGATGCTGGGCTGTAAGTGGTCACACAGGTCAGTGGAATGTCATTGTTGGTCTTTGTGACATCTTCCAGAAGTATCTCACGTTGCTGGTTTCTGGCTCTTTTCTGGCTTTGGTTTAGAATCTTTTTTGGGTAACCTCTAGACTCTAATTTCGAAGTGAGGTCTCTTGCTTGGTCTCGGTAGTCTTTGAGGTTGCTGCAATTCCTCCGTATTCTAAGGAATTGCCCGTATGGCAGATTTTCTCTTAGTGGTCTCGGGTGAAAACTCTCAAACCTGTTCTTTGCTGTAGGTTTGTAATGAGTTTTGGTGTGTAACCGTCTATTTTCCTTGTTTATGACCAGGTCCAGAAAGACCATGTTTTTGGGGTCTTTTGTGTAGGTGAACCTCAAATTGTCGTCCTTGGAGTTGAGCCAGTCAAAGAAAGAATCCAAAGTCGTTTCTGGTCCCTGCCAGATGACAAAAATGTCATCTATGTAACGTTTCCAGAACGTTATATTGGATCCAAAGGGGTTGTTGTCGTTGAGGATGAACTGTTCTTCAAAATTGTACACGTATAGTCCGGCTACACTTGGAGCAAAAGTGCTGCCCATAGAGGTACCCCCTATTTGCAAGTACAGTGTTCCCTCATATTCAAAAAAGTTATTTTTAAGAGCCAGTCTGGTGCACTCTAAAATGAAACTCTTTGGTGTTCTTTGTGTCCATTCTTCTTTATTGAGGACTTTCTCCAGGACTTTTAGGGTGTCGTCCAGGGGTATGCTCGTGTAGAGACTCTCTATATCGAAACTCACGAGTAGAGTATTCTCGTCCACTTCAATCTGGTCAAGTAGTTGTAGAAGATTCTTAGTATCCCGTAAGTAGGTAGTGGTCTTTTGTACAATTGGTTTCAGAAATACGTCGCAAAAGTGGGACAAGGGTTCCAGTAGTGATCCTATACCGGATACTATGGGTCTTCCCGGAGGAGGGTGTTTATTTTTGGGGAGGGTATAGAAATATGGAGTTTTGCCCTCATTATTACACAGAAAATCGCCCTCTTGTTTTGAGATGAAACCCATGGCTTCCCCATGTTCCACAAGGGATTTTATCTCTTGTTTCAGATCTTGTGTTGGGTCACTTGGTAGTCTACGATAGTTCCGCTCATCTGCTAGTAGACGTAGGCATTCATTCTGGTACATAGTCTTGTCCTGTATGACTACTCCTCCACCCTTATCGGCTGGTTTGATCACTATTGTGTCACAGTTTCTCAGGTCATCCAGGGCTTTTCGTTCGTTTTTATTGAGATTGTGTAAGGTTTTGGTGGTTGTAATTTCTCAATATCATTGAACACTGCTTGTTCGAAGGCTGATAGTTCCACTGGGGTGGTATGCGGAGGTGGTGCAAAGGTTGATTTTAAACGTAATCCAGTCTCATTGGGATCATCGTTTGTCAAGGGGTTGTCCAGAAAGTTGGCATTTTCCTGCCTTAGCCGTTTGTTGCCTGAGTCACATCACTGATATAGTTGACAGTTAATTTTGTGTATTTCTCCTAGACAGCCACACATAATTGGGAGCTTAGATGTAACTAGATGGGCCATTACTGACAGGATGGAAGGGACAAGCTGGGCCCTGCCCCACTTACACTTGAATAGTCTGTGTCCTGTTTCCTCACAAATGGCTGCATACCTCCTGTAGTTATTCTGGAGCCAGGACAAGGAAGGCAGGGCCCTTCAAAGGCCTGCCTCTAGGAGCTTCTCTCCACTTCAAAGGTACAACTGGGTTTAAATACTGGACCTCAAACACCAATTCTTCAGTACACTTCTGGATATGTGGATACTCTGCAAGGAAAAATAACTGCTAGGCTGCTGGGCTGCTGAAAAGACTGCCACTCTGCTGGACTGCTGCTCTGAAGAACTGCTGCCCTGCTGTCTCGTCCTGCTGCTTGTTGCCCCCTGCACTCTTGCCTGGGTAAGAAAGACTTAACCTGCATCTCTTGAACCAGGAACCCAGAGTGACTCCAAGGGCAAGTTGGCTGGCCTCCTGATCTGAAGCCTCAGGGGGACCACAGGCTTCCAACAACCTTGCACTTTCTCCTGGAAATTGGCATCTGTAAGTCCATCCTGCCTAATGGTACACCCAAGTCCTGGACCCTTGGAAGTGAGCTTGAGATGCTCTGCCATTCTCTGTTGATCCAGCAGAACGACGCATTTTCTCTGCTGTGCGGAACGAACCCGAGCAGAGCCAACTGCTGTGTGGATTGGACCCTTTGCAAAGACCGGCATCATATCGCAGCCCATTAGAACTGCTGCTGTGCAACACGTTCTTGGTAAAAGCCCTCGCATCCCTTATTAATGGCAGCCTCGACGACGACGACGGACTCTGCATTGTAGCCTCGCAGCTCATCGGAACCAACGTATCACCCTCACTGCACACCAGATCTCCGACGCCGGATTTTGCATCGCTAGCCTCGTCAATGGGATCCTCACCGATGACACAGATCCTCACACCGCAGCCTCGCTGCATCTTGGAACCAAAGCATGACTTCAACTGTGCAGCGCATCTTTGATGCAGATCCTCGCAATATTCTGCAAAGCAGGTTTTAAGGTACTTTGTTCAGCTGGGCTCAGTGGATCCCTTTCGCTGGCCTGCACTCCATCTCAGTTGGCCTGAACTTTTGACTTTGTCATGGCCAGGCGTGACCAGATACTCACAGTTGGCGCTTTATGGAGCTATTTTTACTAAAATCTCTAAACTTGCCTATCTCCGCTTATACTGATTATTTATTTTTCGTTTTGGTCTTGTTTTATTTATTAAAGAGAGGTCTATTTGTCTGATGGGATGTGGTATCCTTTTTGAGTGGTGTTATTGCTTTATAACTGTTTGAAGTGTTGCACACATACTTTACACAATTCCTCTGAGTTAAGCCTGGCTGCTCTCTCCCAAGCTACCAGAGGATTGAGCACCGGTTAATTTAGGGTTGGCTTGAACCTCACCCTGACGAGGATTGTGGTTGCTGCTTGAACAGGTCTCACACCCAAAAAAACTCATTTTTTTACACTCTCACTAGGAGCACATTTGCAGACAAGTTAGTTCCCATCAGTACCAGTGTTTTTGTTTTTACTTTATAAATATTACTTTAGTGTTCCCTTTGCATTTAGAACCTGATATGATGGCAGAACACTTCTGATTCACATTCTTTCATTATCGGATCCCATCTCCTGCCAATGCTGTTGTAACATCTTTTTGGATTGTTTTGCTTTTCTGACTGCTGCAATTTAACAGTATGTCCGATCAGATTGAGTCCATTTGAAAGCGCCTACTGCATCTACTGCATTTGAAACTGTTATGTATTAAGTTATCTTCTATTTGCTTTTCCTTCTTCATTTCCTATTTTATTTTCTTCCTTTTTTCTTTCTCTTTCCTTCATTTTTGCTTTTCGTGATTCTTTTTTCTTTCTATTTCCTTTTCTTTTTCCTCTCCTTTCTTGTTTCTTGCCTTCTTTCTTTCTTTCCTTTTTCATTTCTCTTACTACTTTTGTTTTTTTTCTTTCCTTCCCTCTCTATTCGTCCTTCTTTTTCTTTCTTTCCATGTCCTAATTTCTTTCACTTGTGTTCTTTTGCCTTCTTTCATTCCTTATTTTCTCTTTCTTTCTTTTTCTTTCTTTGCTTCTTTCTTTCTTTCGTTTTTTCTTTCTTTCCCTCATTCTTCTTTCCTTCTATTTCCATCTTTCGTTCACTTTTCTTCCTTCTTTCTTTAATTTCCTTCCTTCTTTGTCGTTCCTTCCTTTCTTCCATCTTTCTTTCCTTCTTTCTTTCTGAAAGGCAACAGGTTTGCAGCCAATGCTAGACTGACATTTTTAGGTGTTTTGTATCCAAGAACTTTTGATTTTACTAAAATTATGTCTATAGCATAGTTACTTATAGGGGTTTTAGCCAGACTTCATCCATTAGTATGTGGTTGACGTCATTATGTTTTTTCCTCCACCCTCTCAAGCCTGCATTAAGGGGCAATACCCCTGCCCACTTCAGCCATTGGCTGACTTGACTACAAGTTGCAGCATGCCATACATCCACATGAAACACATCCACACCCTAAGTAGTTCCTTTCTGTGATGGAGGGTTCTATGGAAATGTATTTTTTTTTTTACCCAACACATTTTTTTAAATATTGATATGGGCCCGGTATATTCCCAAACAATAAAGTTTTCCTAAAACCATGACAAAGCACGAATTGCCAGAATACTGACAGCCACAGCCAGACCTATTGGCTTTGCTAATGTCTGTTTGAATTTGTTTCATGTTACTTTTTAATAAAAGCATAACCATGGTTCTATAGCAAGAGGTGTGACTGAGCCAGGTTATACTAATGTTACCAACGTGGCTGTAAGCGATATCTATTCCAACAAAATCACATGGCTACTGGAAAGAAAAATATATTTCTGAGCCCAACTAGTATTCAAAAGACGGGAAGAGTAAGCTAAGCATTTGGAGGAGGAAGGTTTCCTCATGGTATGCAATGCTTTCCCAAATGCAGCTAAAATCGTTAAATTCAGGAACTTTGTACTGAAGGACTGAAGACCTTCTCATTCTTCAATTAATACCTTGTTGTACCACCCTGTCACTCTTTCCTGTTAAGGAAATCACATGAAGTTGAATTTTCAGACTGTGATTTATCAGTGTAAACAATATATATTTAATTGAATTCCTGTGCTCCTCCGCATCATTTTGGTTTATGTTGCATACCACATTTCCCTCAACCATTGAGCTCTGAAATGGGTTGCCCATAGGAAAACCCCCAAAATTCTAGCAGACATCAGGTAAAAACTATCTCTGCTAAACATCAGTTGGTATAATGTGAGAGCCGGTTTGAAATATTATATTGAAAAATTATGTGTGGCAAGACTTCACTGGTGAAATCTCAAGATGGTGTGGAACATAATGCACTTACTACTGCAGATATCCTCACCATGAGTGCGAAAGAAATGTGCAGTAGTGAATCCTACTAAATAGATGGGTGTGGTTGTTCCAAGGCGTGCTTTGCCTTAAAAGTTCAAATGGCCTGGATATGCCTGCAAGTATTTACGTTTGTTTGCTTTCCCAGACTCCTCTGTAACACTTTTTGCAGCCGGAGGATTTACTCGACGCAAACTGGAGTATTTTCCCCTTCAGCATGGTTGGAGAACAGATCATCCCCAGATTTTGCATTTGCACAATTGGCCCCATTCCCCTTTGCAAAGATTTGTGCTATGTAGAACATGGCACAGGAGCCGACATGCAGCGGCATAACTCCTGTTGTCAGCGGCTAGGGCGAGGCACGTGTTGTGCCCCCCAACGCGTGGACAGTTAGTACTTCTTGGCACACATTTAAAAAAAAAAAAGAATTAGTAGTATAATTGTTTTATTTTTTAAAATGTTCCACCCCTAAGAATTTCGCCTTGAGGGCAACCGCCCCCTGTGGCCTCTCCCTCTCCCACTCCAGGCCACTGCCGACATGAATAGTCAAATGACATTCCTCGTAGCACAACTGAAACATGTACGCGGGAAAGATCTCCAGGTGCATGAAAAAGAATGTGTGTGACTACCAAAAAAAGTATATGTATGTGCAGGGAGGGATTTAAATCTCCACCGATTCTTTGTTTACTGAATAGGGCCCTCATGCCTCACTAGCAGATCCTGTATGCAAATAGGATGGACCAGGGAACAGAAAAAAATCTCATACGTTAAAAGTGCCATTGACATTGGAAAAATATACTTCCAAACATTGCATTGGGGATTGTGGTAGTTATTTTAAAAATTACAGTTTTAAGTACTGCAAAAGGTTGTGTTGGTTGTTTGTATTTGCCCCAAGTAATCCATTTGACTGATGATCACCATGCACAGAGGTTCTTTCCTCCTCATTCCTTACTCAATCATATTAATATAGAAGAACCCCCATTCGGACTTCCCTGCTTTGTCCCCATGTCATTTCTCATTTATGCCACTTAATGTTACCAGTGCTGATGTGCGTCTAGAACATTGGCCTTTTTCATTCTCATGCCTGTGTGCTCATGTTTAACCTTGTTTCCCCCTGAGACCTTCTTGCTAATTGTGATGTCCCTTCTGTTTTCTTCTCCTTTCTACTCAACAGTGTTTCCTACCACAGAGTCCACTCATGTTCAAAGATCAGATGCAGCAGGATGTTATTATGGTCCTGAAATTTCCATCTAACTCGCCGGTCACGCATGTGGCAGCCAATACACTTCCCCACCTCACCATTCCCGCCGTGGTAACCGTGACCTGCAGCAGGCTTTTTGCAGTAAATAGATGGCATAACACAGTAGGTATGTACCTCTTGACCTGATTTTGTCTTGTACCTTGTTACCCAGACACCAGATTGCACTTTGTTTCATGGTTATGTGTAATTAGCTCAACTACACATTTGCCCATGTATTTTAGCTAGTAACTCATTACTATGTCTGGGTGAAGGTTTTACAGTTTAACACAAAAAAGTTGCCCAGGAAACTCAGGAATAATTCAGGAACGATTTGGTGCCCCAAATATTTGGGAAACCCAGTCAAATAACTGATGTCTTATTCTCCTAAATGCCCTGCAGAGGAGGCACAAGGATCTGCTCAGACCTCCCTGTAGCCATCTGCTGCGGTGCCCTATTTCCACCACTGTCACTTTCCCAGCCACCATAAGCGCGCTACCATTACCATGGTATAAAGTCTGTCTTTATAATTGTGGAAAACAGTCCTTCTATTACGTCTGTACTGCTGCAGACATTATAGAAATTATGGAAATAGAAATACTTTCTAATTGATTGTTGCTGTACACAATAGAAGAACCATCTTCTGCAGTGGAGAAAGTACTTCTTCTGCTATATACAGACTTAACAGTTGTATTATTGTCTGCGTTTATAATGTTAGACACTATTAAGTATACCTCAATGGGCGGTGCTGGGTTGGTACCAGGGAGGCGGGGGCAATTGAGAAGGTGTTACAGCACCAGAGGGAGACAGGCAGCTAGTAAGCATGCCCACTGTCCAAAAATGACTTGTCTTAACCCTACAGTGCATTTAGCATTCCTACATATAACACTTTCTTGACCACAATTAAGCACTTGGCAGACATCACCTCCCACATTTTGGCGAACTTTAGCTGGTGTTTGAATCCCCGCATCAGCTAAAAATCCCTTTGTGCCTACTAATCACTTACTTTAGTATTAGAGCTGTACAAGCTGGATGACTCTCGGTTTTTTCCTTGCATATAATAGGCTGTAAAACTCAAATGTTTGCCGAGAAATTATGCATACAGTTTACCTATATTTTCTCAATAAATTATATATGTTATCCCAGCTGCAGCTTCTTACATTTACATGCATGGACAATGTTCGTGAGAGTGAATGCGCATTTCATGAAATCATAAACGTGGGGGTTGAAAATAGCCCGATGGGGGTATTTTCAACCATTCAGTCTGTAAGCCAAGCAGGAAATACCAAAAGACTGTTTAATAAAGTGCTGGCTAATGCCCACCGTTGCCAGTCTTTTAAAACACCACTATACATTCACATGTTTTAAAGTGCAGGTAGAACAATGTCTCCTTCAGTGCACTGGCCATGCCCGACTTCGTCAGCAACACAGAAGCTCCTAACAAGAGAATCTCCTCGTTTACCTCTTCTGTGACCAGGCAGACACCACTTCCAGCTCCCTCTTTACCCAGCCATATATTAAGCATCCGGCCCTGGTCGGAGCCACTTTAAGCTTAAAACCCTCCCAATTAAACATTGACCTCTCTCTTTCTCTCTCTCTCTCTCTCTCTCTCTCTCTCTCTCTCTCTCTCTCTCTCTCTCTCTCTCTCTCTCTCTCTCTCTCTCTCTCTCTCTCTCTCTCTCTCTCTCTCTCTCTCTCTTTCTTTCTCTCTCTCCCTCCCTCCCTTTCTCTCTCTCTCCCTCCCTGTTTCTCTCTCTCTCTCTCTCTCTCACAGTGCTCTCTTTGAAATGTCTGTCCCTTTTGCTTTCTGAAACCTGTTAAGTCCCACCCTCATCTCAGCAAGCGTGCATTTGTGCAGTACTACCTGTCTCTCTCCCTGCTGATCATCAAGATCTTTCCATCTAAGCAACTGTTCCTTTCCCAACATGTTTTGGTTCAGTTCCTTCAATTACACTCTCAAAGCAGGAGTTGGCACGTTCTGTAACGTTTCCCCCAGCACTCCACCGTTCAGTTCTGGGTTGTCCTCATACCTTCACCATAAAGACCACAATACTATTATTTTTCTGCAAGATCTCTCTTGTGCTACTTTGTTTCTTGACCAAGCGAGTCCTGGGTACTTCAAAAGCCAAATCTCTTGTACACCCGCCTGCAGGGATTGTCCAAAAGCTTCAATCTTTCTTGCCTGCATTCTACATAATGCCTTCTGTCCACTTCTTAATGCGATCAGCACTGCTTCTTTTGTCTCATTCATGGTTTCACGGATCCTCTCCAACCTGGCCTCACTCCTGACTTCCCCCACTCTCAATTTCCTACTCGTCTCCCTTCCACTTCAACACTCACCCGGCCTCAATGACTTCCTCCATCCTCTTACCAAATTATTTCTTATCCTCAAAACATTCAACCTCGCATGCATCCTGTTATTCCTTCCACTGTTTGCAGTCAAATATCTTCTAACTACAAAAAACATACTAAACTGGCTCATAAACTGTGGAATAGACTGCCGGAATACTTGGGATTTATCTCGGATGAGGACATTTAAAAAAAAAAAAAAAATTGAAAACATTCTTATTCAGAGCTTAGTGATGATGTGTTGGAGACACCCTTTTCAGGGCAGTTCTATTTTAGGAAGCCTTGTAAAAGCGCTGGGACATTCCTTGGAGTAGCTGTGCGCTATAGAAATTACTTCATTCATTCATCATTTTATTTGGTCTTTTGCTTATCACTGGCTGTCATCCCCACTGCTTCAGAGAAATAGATCGTGCTGCCATTCCGGCTAAAGTAAAACAGTGAATTTTGTTGTCCTGTCCTGTTACTAACCATTCAAACTTCCCTCATGTTCCCAGCTATCTCTAGGTCCTTTGATACTGTACCCATTACACCAGCGCTCCACCTTGCCTTCAGCACAGCATTAGACTAGAGTGCATTGCATCTGCAGGGACCACTCATTTTGCATAGCCTCTTTCTCCTTCATCAAATCTCACAAACCTTCACTTGTGGCAGTACCTCAGGGCCCCATCACGGACCCACTCCTTTACTTTCTCTGTACGACTTCACATTAAAATATCATTTCTTGCTTTGGAATCTCATACTATCTGTTCATCATCTTGTCCTTTCCATTTTCTCCTCTCTGTAAAGGCCAATATTACGACCTACGTCACAGCCACCCACCACTGGATGGTCCTTTCTTTCATCAAGTTTAACTTTACATATACAAACTTCACCTAGTGCTTCCTGTTTTATCCACCTTCACCGATACGGTCACGCCACTCTTTCAGGAAGGAACTTGGATGTACACTTTGCCACTCAAATGAAGCAAACTGAATGCTATACCTCTACTGCATCAGCTGCTGTTTCCAATTCCAAAATAGGACCACATCAACCAGACCATTCCGCCAAGAACCTGATAAACTACGTCGGGCACTATCACAGGCTCATCATCAGTTTTCTGCAGAATTCCTCCATCCTACATGGACAAATAAATCAACTTTACCCCTCAATTACTCACCCTCTGGTACCATCACAATGAAGTACTGCTGTATGTGCAAAAGAGAGCACTTTTCTTTTCAAGTCCCTTTCCCTTCGATGCATCTCAGTTCACAATCTCTTACCTCCTAACTTTGCCCACATAATCCACTTAAATTCTACAGCCTACATGCTCGACTGAGACTTTTCACGCCTTTCCGTCACTCCTGTGCTCGCTAATGCACAGAACCTTAATGTGCATTCAGATCTCTCCCCCTGCACTATCATGCACTCCCACTAAACCTGCAAACTATACAACTCTGGTTGTTAAGGACGAACTCAGAATCAACCTACTTGCCAAGGAACCTTGAATTTACAAACTTTCAGAAGTGTCCCACGCAATAGACTCCATCACCCACAAAATGTCACTGAGATATTTAGGGTATTGATGTATGCTCCTGTATCTGCTACCCACTAACATCCCACTACATCGTCACAATCCCCATGTTCTTTATTTAACCACCAACTAACCCATTTGATGTACGACATTGTTATAACTATAGGGGGGGTCTTGTCGTAATGCTGCTGGTGAAAATAAATACCACTGTTCAAAAACTACGGTTAGTACTATCCTGAACAATTTTACATGTTGAAATAAGGCTTCTAGAGCTGTGGGATATCACGCATGAATGTGTCTGCTATAGGTTTGTATAGGACAATATCGAACCATAAATCCCTCTACGGGCTTTCATTGCTTTTAGTCAAAGTGTGCCCTTAAGCACCTTAGGTATTAAGAACTCGAATTTTTTTAACATCTCAATAATGTCTTTATTTGCAGTTTTATATAATACGGACAATGACACGTGTGGGTATAGAGCATTTCACATAAGGCAAAGCAGTTTTTTTTGTTTCTTTCCCAACCAAAAGCTCTCATTTTCTATGTTCATAAAGAACAGTGTAAAATCAAGTTGGTAACATAAAATAACATTGAATTCATTAAGCTCATACCATACGAATATAATCTACACAAATAAATGCACTGAAAATTGATAAGCACTCTAACCCCTCTTAAAACTACAATCTAGTTTGTGACTGTATGAGGTGAATAAACCTAGACACATGAAGATGATAAACAATTGCCTAGATGGAGAAAAGATGAAGACCCACGACCAAGATGGCCGCTTAGAATCATGTCTTTTTGTGTAAGATCTTCTTCTGGATATTTTCAGTAATGCATTCTAGACATTAGTCTTTATATATTTAAAAAAATCAATATTCACTGCCATTGTGACAAGAGGTGTGATTTATGGCGCATCATCCACTGGCCCTGTTGTTTTGGACCTTGATGGAGTGGGGCCCATTGCTGATTTAACACATGCTGCTGAGAGGTATGAATGGCACAGCAGTTCCGGTTCAATGTGGGCCTGGTAGAGTGGTTGTTTCATAAGGCTATTGGCTCCCAGGGCATGTGGATGGACACACGTCCTGGTACCCGATCATGAACAGAGATCCTAGGTGTTTATGTGAGATCTGGTGGTAGGTGGTATTGAGATCCCCAGCAATAGTGGACCATCTTCACTGAGGGATGAATTCAGGCAAGGATTCCAGAAGAGCACATTCTCCCATTGCCATCCTGCCTCCATCACTGTCATTCATCAGGCGATGCAGAATGAGACAAAGATAGGGTGACTGGGGAGTGGGATGCAGATCACCACCATCTAACTATGGCGGGACCAGCCCGTCAGAGGCAGCTTCCTATGATCCAAAGTGGTGAAGGCAGAGCGCAAGGCACCTAACACTGATCCCCAGTAAGATCAGACTTCAGGTGGCCTTTCGGATGTCCTGCAAGGTGGTCTTTAGCTCTGATGAGGGTGCCTGTACGGTGGGTGGAATTAGTTTGATGGTTTAGTTGACGGTGAAGGGTCACCAGACGTTTAGTACGTTTTTGAAGAATTCTGCTGGGATCTGTAGCAGAGGGCTCCTTTCTACTCTGTCTATTACTCCCTTAAACATCCATTTGAATAATAAAATGAAGGATACCCTTTAATGATCCGGAAGAGGGGCATGTCACGGTTTTTTATGTGGATTCTTCTAGGGCACAGCCAGTCGTTTGAAGGCAGCTCAGAAATCCTTGGAATGGATTCAGGCTTTAAGAAGGAGCGAGTGGAAAGTTTTAAGGTGGTTTCAGCTACCCAGAGTTTGTGTACTGTAGCGGAACCCTAAATAACACAGCTCCGCAAAAGCATAGTTAGCTAATTTCAACATTTCTGTAGCACACATGTGTAATTGCTTGTTTGTTTTTCTTTCTTGGTGGTGTAATTAGGCATACTTGTAAAAAGAAGAAACCCTAATCTAAAAGTGGAAACCAAACGGAGCAACACAGCACTAGAATTGGTAGCCTTATATGAACCAGAGTAAAAAAACAAAAGTTTGCTAGTAAAAGCGTCTTGTTTAAAAGAAAATGTGTTGTGGAACGGAAGAGGCCCGTCTGCAGTAAAACCCCGGAGTCGTTAGCAGATTTTTAAAGCATCGTTGCTCATTGACTCAGAAAATGAGTGAAAGTTCTTCAAAAGTATAAAAGCTTCAGTTAAAGTTTGGTAAGCATTCATCACAACGACATTACTAAGAAAAGAAAACAATCCCAACGTAATCTTCCTTAGGGCTAATACCAAGTAAACCGAATAACCCCTTGAACGAGAGCTGCCTTTTTATAGTGCTGCAAAATTAGAATAGCCCTGCAGCAAACAGCTTATGACTTGTAGTGAAACCAATAAACGTAGTATTTATGCTTCAGACTACAATGTGTTTACTTGTTCAGCATTTCTGCCAGTAACGTGGCTTGCTCTACTATGTCCTAAAAGCTTTGTTAGTCTCCAATTTTACAGCATCTTAACTTTTACAAGTTTGTACAACTGAGATCTTTCAATTTAATTGTACGGTGGAGACTCTACACTCCAGGGATTATTTCACACGATGTTTCATTTGTTGTTTAGTTTCGATTGCATATGCAGAGAGCTCCTGGACACTGCTCAGGGACAGTGAGCAACAGAAGCTTCACATATTCAAATGAATGGTAAATGTCTGTAACATGCATTTACAAACAAACTGCTAGTGCATCTACAAGAGAGTAAAACACAAGGACATGGCCACTGCGATAACCTTAAAAGAGCAGTGCATGTGAAACAGCAGAACAGTCTCAAGGATTATTGTCACTGAGGAGACAAGGTGGCAGCAATATACCAAAACAGATCTGAAAGTGACCTACTCAGGTTTAAATGCCCTTCTATTTTCTGCTAGTGGGCGGCTGTTTGTATCCATTACTACGACCCTGGAACATCTGAACTCCCCTTTTTTTTATCCAGGAAGTTATGAGACCCATGGACAATCAAACCTCTGTTTACTGTAGACCTGTCACTCTGCTTCCTACATACCAAGTTACATGCTGAGGTGCTTTTGAAGGGGGTTTTATGTTCGAACTACGAGTTTGCCTACCACGATTTCATTAACAATGAGGTAGCAACCACTACCTCGTCTAAACCGCTATTTTTTTTACCACGAATTCCTTTATCACAATTTTTCATGGTAAAGGAATGCGTGTTAAAAAATAATGCTTTCCATCTAGTACCCTGATCCCTCCACCTCTTAAAAACTGATTACCCCCTCCCTAAAATTAAACACGATTACCCACACACACACTAAATGTATTCCCCCACCCTAAAAATATATACGATTACCAACACACCATTAAAACAATCTCGATCACCTTCACCCTCTAAAAACTAACCTCAAACACCCACCCCTAAAAACTAACCCCAAACCCCAACCCTTTATACTAACCCGAAACCTTCCAACTAATTCCCCCACTCTACAATTAAACACATTGAACCACAAACCCTAAAAACGAATTCCCCCACCCTATTATTAAAGATGATCACCCACACACCCTTAAAACATACACGTTCACCTACACCCCTTAATAAACAAACTTAACCCCCAGAAAACTAATTTCCCGCTCCCTACAAATATTCACGATCACCCCACCTCCTTAAAACTATCTCCACACCTTTTAAATTAATTCACCCACCTTTTAAATAAATACGAACACCCATACCCCCTAAAAACTAAACCCCAACCCCTAAAATCTAACCTTAAACTCCCCCAACCCCTGAAACGTAACCTCTTTTACCATTGAGACGCTCCTCCGAACTCCGCCCTGCCCAAACACTAGACCAACTCATCCTTAACTACGCACATAGATGGTTAAGGCTGAGTCGTCGTTCGGGCAAGTCGTTGTTCGGCTTGCTTTACTCCTGTACTCGTTGTTCCGGATGTTTCCATTTGAAGGGATTACAGGTGCGGTCATCGATAAGTGAAATCTTATTTTTAATCCAATTGGGCTTTAAAAGGAGGGGGCACTGATTCTGTACCAAACCGTGCCAAAGATATAGCTGTGAAGGTCCATTTGCGTCTGGGTATTTCTTCTCAAACACTTGATTCTGTGACTCACATGCTGCTCACCTAGGTATTTTGAGGCTGAAGAACATTTACGGCATTCACTTCAAATACAAAGCGGTGTAAGACAGAGGTGTGTGTTCCCACTGTTAGTATCTCAACATCTCATTTAATGGTTTAATACGCCATTTGAGAGACACAACAGTGATGCCATTGCCAAGTGCTGGTTAGTGGTCATCCCAGCCAAATTAAATATAATGGGCCTGGAAATGGTGGGCTAGTTGGAATTATGTTTACTTTTAATGGGAGCCTATTGTGTACCTGATGTGTTTATGAATTGATTTATATACTTACTCAACCTTTTATGCAGTAGTACCACATCATCCGAGGTCTGTTCTACGACATATAAACTCAGAGCAATGGAATCTGAAGAGCAGTTTAGGAAGGCCCTAAAGACATGGATCTGTGGAACATCAGATGACTCATGCTTCGCACTCATCTAGATTCTAACCCCTTACTGCTGTAGCTCGTTATCTGATAGCGCCAGAAGGCTCCTGTGGGAGTGACAGTTCGCGCTTTACAAACCCCTCATTTCATGACCAGCTAGGAGTTAAGAATGCAAGCTTTTAATTACAGTGACTCAGCAAGAGCAGGACACTATTATGCTATCATGCTGCAATGAAGGTTTTTTAACTCGCCCATGGGTGTTGTGGTATAGGAAAAGAAGAGACATTGACTATTTTCTAAGCAAGAACAGTGCCATCTCTACTAGATGCCACCGGCAATGAGACAGACATGAATGGTGTCCTAGAGAAGCAGTTGGGGAACACAGATAGTATAAAGGCAGCAACTTTAACAGTGATGGAGAAGATTCAACCCAATACTGGTTGCAGAACTATGTGTTTGCGTGTTGCTAATCCTACGAGTCAGAAGACAATTAAACAGTTAAAGGCGCAATGATACTAGTAAGATACTCGAACAACCACATAGTGCTCTTTTCAGTGGTGCAATTTAAGTGGCGGGCTTAGCAGCAAACGTGTAACCTCCATAAAGTGAAGTTACAAGTTAGTAACTTGATATGGACAAGCCAGCCACCACGTTAAGCAGAAATGGAGCAACCAAAATTTGAAGAGAATTTGTTAAAGGTATAAAAATGTTTTATGGGAAAGATTGTTGATCTGTAATTGTATTTTCTTCACTGTGAACATTGCTCTTTTTGTTAATTGTTTTCAAAGCTTTTTTGATGCATAATCTGTTTTCAAAGAATTACAATGATCTTTGATTGATTGATAAATACATTTACTTAATACAAATATTCAAAACAAAAATTATACCCAAATCTCATCTTGCTGTTACTTATAATCCTTATTAATGAATGTAGTGAACTCACTAGTCGGGTGGAGGGGAGATGGACAGGAACGTTTTGAGCCGAATCTCCCGCCACACCTGGTCACAGCCAGGTCACAGACCATTGATTATCCTAGACTCTCTATGATACTGTTTGCTCACAGTTTTGGTAGCTTGACCCAAGCTTGATCAACTAACCAATGGGAATCAGATATTAGATTTGAAGATTGTTGGACTTGGCCCTTTTGGCAGGTTCACCCGAAACTTTTTGCGTTCTCCTAGCCTTTTCTTGTAACCTGGTGTTGGTAATTTTAGGCCTCTGCGCACTTTAGCACTGTGGTCCAGTGTAAAGTGCGTGCGCTCTCTGTGTATGTGTGGTGAGATGGGCCTGCCCTCTCATAGGAATGCATGGGGGATATGTGTACCCCTGGTAGTTCCTGGTATGAGATGAGTGCAGGGGCGAGTTTAGTATGTGCAAACTTGTGAGACTAAATGCTGCGCAATGGTGTGCGTAGATTTATGGTGACTGGTGGAGAAGTGCCACTTTTAGAAGTTGGCATTTCTGTGTACTGTGTGTCTGCCTGCCTGATGTGAATTGCATGTCTGGCTTGTGATTGACAGGTGCTGGATGATGTGGGTGGCTCCATGAGCCAGGATGGGTCTGCCCGGTGGTGAATAGGGAGATCTGCATGTTGATGGGAGGAAGGAGTTGCACCTGGGACCTAAATAGGGCTGTGCCTTCCCTCCACAATGCTGGCTCCGCCCCCTGTGGTGCTTCTGAGCACCTGGCCTGTCCCGTGAAAGGGAGAGAGGAGCTGAGCAAAACAAAGTGCTCAAAAGCTCCCCTAAACCAGTTGCATCTGGTTTTCCCCCAGCCCTGTGCTGTGTCACAAAGGGTTTTCCGAATATAAATATAGGGGTTGTGTCCCCATAAAATTGTTCTGTTTTCTGTTCCAGAATCCTGCTGGGGCGTGCTGCGCCTGGGGCCCAGGGGGGCTGCCAGGAGGGCTTGCCTTCCTGGGCCCTGCACTGCCTCTTCACCTAAGGACCATGCTCTTTGGCTGCAGGACTTGGAATCCTTTAGCGCCTGGAAAGCATTTTATTTTCATTTACTAAAGCGCTTCTGCTTTATCCTGACTAGCGCTCAGGTGGTGCCCTGGCAGCCCTGAGCTGCATTGCTGCAGAGGGGATCCCCATCGTAGGGATTCCCCCATGATGCCACTTGCGGGTGCCCACCCCGCTTTTTTGATTTTAAACTAGAGGGAGCCCCTCCTGGCCGCTTTATCGCTGGTTATTTGGTGGTTGCCTACCCCACATTTTATTTGATATTCCGAGGGAGCCTACCCCTCATTGCAGGAGAATCACCGCTGCGGCCCACAGGAAGTCAGGCATCCGGGACGTGGGCGGAGCCTGCGGTGAAGTAGGAAGTTATCCCCCGAGCCGTGCTCCCGTGAGCTGTTCGGAGCCGCGGTGCATGCTGAGGAAAATCCAGGTGGGAGCCTACCACACACTGGACGGCGCCGGAAGAGAGGAAGGCAGCCTGGGGCCTCTCTGGCTCCATCCTAAAGTCCCCTTCCTGAGACGGGGGACTGGGTGAAGCGGAGTGCCGCAGCAGGATTCCCGTGGAGGGGGCGCGAGGCACATTGCTGGTGCCTGCCCCCACCGCATCCAAGTGAGGAGCCTTCCCCCCGCCAAGGGCCGGTGAGTGGAGGCAGCTGGGGGGGAGGCCAGATGCAGGCACGCGGTGCCACTTTAGTGAGCGGGCCCGCAGTTGCAGGCCACTCCGACGGCGGGGCATCTTTTGTTTTAGAGCCCATGTGGCCCTAGTAATGGGCAAAGTTAATTAAGAGGCCCCGTTTAGGCCGCAATTCTTTAGGGAACATGCTGAAGTTAGGAGTGAGACGCACTCCTTTGCCTCATTTGTCTTCACAGCTGCTCAGCACTTAGTGCCAGCTGCTACGTTTAGGCCTGCGCAAAGTGCGCACCATTGACTGTCGCTGCATTGGCTGCGAGCCCTGACTCTGTGGACATAGGGCATTTGAGCCCCTTTTCTGAGATGGCCAGTTGGCCAGAGGGACTATTAGGTTTGTAGGGCGCTAGGCCCTAATGTGATGTGGTGCTAGGAAATGTATTGTGTGTAGTATGGTTTCCGCTCCCTGTTTGATACCTCTAAAATGTGTTTTATGATTATGAGGTTGTTTTGCATGTTATGGTTTATGCTAGTGAGATTATGTTGCACTGTGTGAGTTATGCTTAGGAGGTTAGGGTCTAATGCGTTTAGACTTGGAGATGATGGCATAATGTGCTTATGCTGGTAAGGTTGGCGCAGAATGTAATTCGCGCCTAATGTGGACTGTACATAATCTAGTTTATGTTACAGGCTGATGCTAAGTACAGTGATTACCAGTGTTTACTGGTTGTACGTTTATGATGTGTTTTACTTTTACCAAGTGTGCTTTGTGATGGTTCTGAAAGTGGCCCATGTGGTCCTGTCATGTGTATATAATCCCTTGTGAATATTGCTCCTGCCAGTTGATACAGTGTATATTATGTGTTTACTATTCTAAGGTGTTATGAGAATACAAAGTCTATTTTTGATATAATCTTGTGTGGAGTTCCTTTTGTAGTGTGCCTGGGATGTTGTTGCTGTGTGCGTGTGCAAATGCTTTACACATGGCCTCCGGGATAAGCCTGACTGCTCGTGCCAAGCTACCAAGGGGGTGAGCAGGGGTTATCTTTAGCGTGTAACTACCTTGCCCTGACTAGAGTGGTGGTTTCTGCCTGGCTTTGGCGCAAGCCTTAGCCAACCAGAAATCCCATTTCTAACAAAGATCCTTCTCAGTATCTAATTAAATCAGTGGGCCGTGAAAAACTGTATTTAAAAATTATTAAATAATATTGTGGAAATATCAGATGTGGTAGGCGTTGACTCTGATTTGGAGGATCTGTACACTGGTTGCTGAACAGCAGAGGTGGGTCCGCATGAGCAAATCAAATATTAAAATAGAGATGCATATATTTGGAAAGCATCTGCCTTCCTCCTCTCAAAGGCAATACAATACAATGACAAAGGGATAATGATTGGCTTTGAGCCCTTGCCCTTCTGGCATTTAATGGGTAGGCGGTACTCTGTGTAAGGTACCTTAACCCCTAATTTTCCTGGAGTCTCACTGAATTATTCTGCTCCATTGTCTGCGGAAGGGTCCCGCCTGTTGTTCTTTGAGGTAGGTAAGGACTTTGAAGATTTAAGGGTTGACTAGATAAACCCAGGGAAATGCACTCCAAGAGACATCAGCACAGTAATGGCTATAAGACCAAGGTGCCAGTGAGAGTTTTCTGGCCTTAAGTAAACTCTACCGTTTTTGGTGACATCACACTTCGGAGAAAGTCATGTGCCTCACATAAGAATCTAGTTGGAATTGGTTTGGGAGTTCCCATAATATGATTCTATCCTCAGACTTTAAATTCCTTAACACCTTTGTAAAAGCAGGTCTCTCTACATCTGCAGGTTGCAAAACAAGGAGATTGTCATGTGTCTCTGCTTGACTATGAACTGCTAACAGGGTAGAGGGTGAACAGCCATGACAACGCGGACTTTAAACCGCGCTGCCATTACGACGCTGCCCTCACAACGCAAGTCGTTACATCGACTTGCGCTGGATGGCGCTAGATACTAGGGAATAGTAGATTTACTATTCCAACACCTTCCCTACTGTTGCGTAGGCTGGAGTTGGAATAGTAAATAATACTATTCAAAAATCCAGCACCTACAGCGCAAGTCGTTGTAACGACTTGCGTTGTAATGGATGCGGTGTAAAAGCCCGCGTTGTCATGACATACATCCGGGTAGAGTAATTATACTCCTAATTTGGCTTCCAGGCCAGAGTAAGTTAAGTACTACTGAACTTGCCATAGTGCCTTACAGGTTTCACGCCTGTGGCCTACAGTGCTGAGCTGGTAGTTGTTTGGGGTCCAGAGAATCATGCAACCTGCAAGGGAGAGCCCCTGCAATTACTGACTTCGTAAGAAGGGCTTTTGGACCGTTGCTCATTCTGTCCAGAAGCTGTGTCTATATTTGATCTCAGAGCAAATAATAATGATACTACAGTAGTAAGGAAACCTACTACTAATGATATTGTTACCACCACCACAAACCAATGCATAGTCATTTGTATTTATGAAGCAAAACTGCAATGTTTGTGTGCTACTATCAGATGACTTGTGGTAAATAGAAAAACCATAACCTGCTCGGATTGGACAATGCCTTTGTCATGCTTAATGAAACTCAATCCTGTAAAACAAGTTCAACACGCGCTCATTTGATTGCAGTTCGGACTTGAGGTGCCTTGTCTGGATGAAGCTCTTTAACATCAGCAGCCAGACCCGTGTAAACTTCAGGAAAGAGAATTAACCAAGGAGCCCCTCAAGAGCATCAGATGGACTTACATCCTTCACCAGCCACCTAAAGGCACTTTTTATGTGCTTGAGCTTTCATTTTTGGTGTTCTTCTCTTTACAGAGAACCCTACTCATCTTCTAGTTATGTCCAATGGTAATATTTCTCACCATCCCTAGTGCGACTGTCTGTAGTTGTGAGACAGACTCCGATTGGAGGTCCTGCTGAAATCCTTTAGAAAGAGATTTTATTTGACATGTTTACGCTCAGAGTTGATTTCCTACAGTCTTTCATCGTTATTGTTCACTTGAGCTTCATTTTCATTTTTACTCCTTCAATTTTCTTTTTAGATATTATCAGTTCAGTTGAGTACTTTTCGACCCTTTTGTTTTTCTCTTAACCATATTGCTGTTTTGGCCGTGGTTTCTTTGAAGATTGTCTTTGTTCTCAGCCAATCTACTAAAACGTGTGCCAGAGCATATATTTAGGGGAAAAATTGTTTTACCCCAGTAAGGTCCACCTGAACAAGTTGTGCGGGAGATCAGCAAATCTTAACCTAAGAGTATTGTGTCCTTCAGCCTTCAGTGTGGATCCCCTACATCTGTAAATCCAGAAGTGCACTGTTCTTGAATGATAGGAATAGCTGTGAACCAGAGAGTGTTGGAAGGACAAGGGGAAACCTTGACATGTGATTGTCATGCTACCTTATCTAATCCTCTCGCATGGCAGCTATTAACTTGGGTTGGTAGGGTTCTGACTACGATTTCATTCTTGTTCCTAACTACAATAATACACTTACTCAAAAGAGCTACCAATTCAAAAAGATTGGGTACTTTCTTGTGATACATATGCCTCTTGGATGGTCCAGTGGAAAGGTGCAATCGTGCGCACTAATATTTATTTTCATTCATCCACCTGACAGCGTGTCTTCGTGTCTGCTAGTTACACCAAGAAGGGATGCAATTGGGATTATGAATCATGGCTTGCTCTGGTCACAGGGAGTGAGTGACTGGGTGGAACAAGGGTTTCTGCAGTACACCAAAGAGTGAGGTTTGGATGTGTGCCCCATTTTTAGGATAGGGTTTGAGGCCTAGTACGTTCCTAGTAACAGAGAGAGCTGCTTTGAATCTACTAGGCGAGCTGGATTTTCAGCACAGAGAACAAGTCTTGGTAATGTTTCCATATTTAATATAAAATCTAAACTGTCATAACTTCTTGTGACTCCAGCATTCTTTAGTGACTTTCATTTTGAAAGATTAGACAAGCCGTTTTTGATAGCACGTTTATTATTAACTTTTGGTTTGGCATCTTCCCTAAATAAGCCGCATATAATTAGCCAATTTCAAAACATTCCTCACATCCATTCCTTCATATCCCCCCTCTTAGCTATTTTTACTGCTAGCTTCAATATGCTCCTGATTTAAGTTGATCCCATGTTTTTAAAACCTTACTTACACAACATGACATAAGAGATGATTTTGTAGTGTGCCTATTCAACCAGGGAGCGGTGTTTCTTGGCATTTTTGACAGATAATAGCAGGCTATATTAAATTGCAAAGATATGAAACCCTGCACATGAGGTTAAACACTGGTCCAAGCAGAGGATAAATTATTGCATTGAGCCACAAGAGCTTGCACAAGTTGTTCTAGAGCATACACTTGCTTGGTAGAGTGAGACACAATCTCACCGCCCTCTACAATCTAGAATGAGCTGGGATCTTGTAACAGCGGGAAATATATGGGTGTCCGATGCGACAGATTGGCAGGAATCTATCAGTGGGGTGAACGTACGGAATAAAGGAAGCATAACTATCTTGATAGGCTTTAGTAGTGGTTTAAAGTTACACTACCCTGATAAAAGCATATATTTAAATATTTGGGGTATTTTAAACAATGTGCATAATGCAGAACCATTGTTGTAGTTAATTGTTCCTTTCTACATCTGCAGCACAATATTTAGTATCACACTCTTAGAAAATTACTTTCTCTGCAAGTTGCTGTACACATTTTTCCCCCTGATAGCATATTCATTTATGTTCAGAAAGAGTGGTTCATAGGTTTTATGTCCTAAACATTTAAATAAGTTGTTTAAAATCATCTGGGGTTTAGGAAATCAATCAAAAATGTCATCAGATGCAGATTTTTTTAGACTTGTGAACTGCAGTCAAGTGCCTGTTATTGGTGTAAAAAGATTGTCTTATTGAGCATCTTAAACAGGCTTTTGCATTATTATTACATAATACGCCCTCGAAGGTTCCAAAGGGGTGCAGGGTTCCCCCCAACCATTCAGCCCCCCCCCACACCATTTAGCCCAAGACCAATGAATGTGTGTGGCATATGGGAAACTCAGAGGCCCCTCTGTGTATTGTGAAGGGGGGCCCATTATCTTTCGTTATGTCACTCTTCTATGGTGGCTGTTCCTACAACAAGTCGTAAAATCTGGCTTTGATCACTTAAACTGCATGGGGTAAGGGTTAAAAAACATTAAAATGGCAACACTGAGGGAAAGGAACAGATCAGAGTATTTTAGCGTGCCAGATGGAAGGACAGACAAGCCAGCATCGCTGCATCTAACTCCTGCTAAAAAATACATTACGGGGCAGATGTTCTGCATAAACACATTCGGATTTAGCATTTGCTGTTAAACTATCTCTGAAACTTTTTCTGCATTTAGTCATCCACTTTCAATGAGTTGGAAGAAAACCCTACTGTTGGGGCCGGCTGCTTGCTATCACGCTAATCACACATAGATTGCCCAATTAAAACAGAGGGTTTTGAACTTTTTTTAACCAGAATATGAATCTTGTTTGTTGTACCTGAGCATAAATATTAGCTTCTGCAGCTACACCTTCGCTGGATAGCACTACGGACACAATTGATTGGACAAAAGAGGGGATTCGTGTACCCCCACAGAGCTCCATCGGTGGAATGCCACAGATCACAGCGACCAATCTGATGAACAAAAGGACACTATAATTTAACTGGTCTGCGCAGGCAAAGAACAACTGTGGCAAGGTCTTACAGCCTAAACCCCCACGTCAGATATTTGCTATGCATACCTGATTAACAGCCTTTCATTAAACCTCTCACACATTTTCACGCATACCCATCATCCTTAAATTGTCCCAGTATTTCTTCTATCCCGTTTGTCCTCTAATTAGTCTAAGGTCACCTACCTTTAATTCTTCTACCTCTGCATTTCATCTGGCTCTTGAGCCTCCCCGTTCTCCCACTGTCCTCCTCAGAGACTCACAACTCCTCAGAATCATCACCTCACCCCACCCTGGGCTGACTTGTACAATAAACAGTGAAGCCAACCATCCCGAGACCGCTTCATGAGGCCCCAACATTGTCACCCAGGAAAATTAACTCATTTGCATTACACCCAGATCTCAATGATATAGTATTTGCTTCCGAAAAATAAAGTGTATTCAATTTTGCAGAAATAACTCGTAGTCCTCAACTATTTTGCCTTTTTTTTTTAGCTCTTTTAAGTCTTCTGAGGTGCAAAAAACATATTTCCTGATTCACTTTCCTGATGGCCATATCAATTGCTGCTTATCCTGCTCCAATCTCTTCTTTTTTTTAACTACATCTGTTTATTAGTTTTAGAGAACATAACAATCAGAGAATCAACATACAATAAAATAAAACTGCATTGAGCCCGTTCTTGCGATTTCACAATAATCAGTAAAGTATGTGCATACATCAGAAAGACCGTCCCATTTTTATTTTAAATTTTATTTTATGCGTTTTTATATAGCGCGGACTTTACCGAAAGGTGTCAGAGCACTTCACAATAGGAACAGTAGTGAAACATGAGGAAAAATTACAAGTCAGCATGTTACAAAAACAAACGTTACATTACATAAGGCAATAGTGACACTTGTGTATGTATCAAGAGCAAACAAAATACAAGAGGTAGCAAACGATACGTTACATGAGAAAAAAAAGTGATGTGTGTATGTTACAAAAGCGTACTAAGTACAAATAGAGGTATAATACTGCACTAAATGGCAGATACTCAAAACACAAGAACAAACGTTACGTTACATGAGGCAATGTTGGCAATTGTGCATGTATCAAAAGCAAACAAAATACAAGAGGTAGCAAATGATATATTACAAGAGGGAAAGTGACGTGTGCATGTTACAAAGGAGTAAAAGGAGTACACAATATAAGTAGAAGTATAATACTGCAATAAATGGCAGACTCCCAAACCACAAAAACACATTGGGAAGGCACTTCTATAGTCATGTAGAACAGAATTTCCTATAATGGAAGGACTTCCTTCAGATAATAGAGAGGGCGTGAATTAAATTTGGAAGTGTGTTTGAAGGAGGAGAGCTTTGAGGTCAGTTTTGAAGGCCTGGGAAGAGGTGGTGGTCCGGAGCTGAGGCGGAAGTGAGTTCCAGATTCTCACCACGTTGCCTGAATAGGATTGGGCCATTGACCTTTCCTTCTTGAATGTGGGAGGTTCAAGCAATAGATTTTCCGCATTACGTGATGGTCTAGAGCCTCCAGGGAGTTTCAGTTTATTCACCAGGTAGTGAGGAGAGGAGGAGTGCAAGTCTTTGTGGGTGAAACAGGCAGTCTTGAAGATAGATCTTGCCTCGATGGGAAGCCAACGGAGGGTGGATAAAATGGCTGTTATGTGGTCTCTTCTTTTGGCCCCATATATGAAATGAGCTGCTGAATGGAGAACAGATTTAAGGGGGGACAGGTGGGATTTGGGGAGGCCAGTAAGAAGAGAGTTCCAGTAGACCAGTCTGGAAAGAACCAGCGATTGCACCAGGGTTTTAAGGTCATGCTCCGGGAAGAAGCGACAAATCAACCAAAGAAGGCGCAGTTGGTATCGAGCAGACTTTGCAATGGAATTTATGTGGGAGAGTAGATTGAGTTTTGTGTCGAGTATGACACCAAGGGATTTTGCACTGTCGACAATGAAGGGTTTATTTTTAAGTAGATTCATCTGATCCATCCATGATTGAACCAGCAGAGGAGAAAGTGAGGAGGAGAGGAGGAGGAATTCAGTTTTAGAGGGATTCAGAATCAGTTGATGAGTCGAGAGTAGAGCTTAGGATGGAGAGATCGTGAGTGGAGGCAACCTTGAGGTAGATTTGAGTGTCGTCCGCATAGAGATGATAGTGGATCCCAGATTTGCTTAGGAGATTTCCCATTGGTTCTAAATAGAGATTGAACAATGTGGGTGCAAGTATAGAGTCTTGAGGAACACCTTGACCTACCACCAAAGGAGATGAAAGACTATTCGCAATTTTGATCATTTGGGATCTATCAAAGAGGAAAGAAGCAAACCATTTAAGCACAGTGCCGTCCCATGGACAAGAGCCATTCTAGGAAGGACATCCAGTCTCCCCATATCCTATTGTACTTTTCCAGGCACCCCCTGGATATATAATGTATTTCTCTGCCATGGCAGCAAAGTCATCCCCCTTGTCCATTTAAGAAATGGCGGAACATTTTGAGATTGCCAATACCGAGCAGTGTCTCTTTTTTTGCAATGGTAAAGTCCACTCTGACCGCCAGCCCGGTGCTGCGACCCCCCCCAGGGCCGAAGCAGGCCTAAAAGAATCAGCTTCGGGTCCAAGGGAACAATTCTGTGTATGACGTGAGAAAGGGTAGTGCAAATGTGGGACCAGTAAGTTTAGAAAATAGGGCAGGCCAAAACCATATTGAAAAAGGAGTCCAATAGGTGTCGGCCCCACCAACACTTCCGTGATGTCCCGACCTCATATCATGTGGTTGTGAGGGGATGTAATATATGCAGTGTAGATATTTTAATTGGATGAGGCGGAGCATCATCTATACCGCCAGAGATCTAGGGGCCATTTTTGCCTCAACCTAGTCATTGTCGTCTAATTGGCCCAAGCCCCCCTCCCAGGACTCACTGAGAGTTGTCATGGGGTCTGGACCATTGTTCACCAATGTGCAATAAAGGTGGGATGCACGATGCACCCTTCTCAACAAGGTGTGAGTCAAGCAGGTGTGCCAGAAGGGGATTACATTGAGGGAGGGGTTTAAAGGGGTCTAAAGGGCATGGCGCAGCTGCAGAAAGTGATACAATTGTGACAAGCTGTTGAAATGGCACATGGTCGTGCCCTGCCACACATCCCCCAGTGTTGTAATGGCAATAGAGTCAGTCCCATTCCCTAAATCCCTGCAGAGCAGAGAGTGGGGAAGCAAAGAACCAGTGCAGAGTAGCGTCATTTCCATCATGGCCCCATGCTATCTAACCTACCTCAGGGATTTGCGCCAGGACAAAAGGGTCGAACGAGTGGCCGGGCGGAGGGATGAGGCAACTGTGCAGCCATAGAGTGGATTAAGGGTACCACAGAGTTCCAACTCCATAAGTTCTGCCGCAGTAGTGGGATTCTGGCCATCAGCGAAGAACCAGTCGGTGATGGGAAGAAGGCATCTGGCCTAATAATATAATTAGAGCTCAGAAAACCCCAATCCTCCCTCGTTGGGGTGGAACGCACATTTATAGAAGGAGATACGTGGGAGGCCCCATCCCGAATGAAACTTGTTACCTCAGCTCGTAGTGTGCAGAAGAAAAAAGGGGGATGGGGTGGGAGTAGTTCTGTATGGTGTAAAGAACTCTCAGCAAGGAGATCTTTTCCACGTTAAGGGAGAGTGTGGCCATCTGAGCCATGCCCCCCCTGGCCGTAGTGACGAGAAGTGTGATATTGAGGTCCCATGCATATTGTTGGAGAAGGCAATATGTATCCCCAGGTAGTGGAAATGTTCTGTGGACCATTAAAATGGGGTTATGGCCCATGCATCATCGTGGGGGCCCTGGAATGGGATATGGATCAGTTTACCGTGATGCCTGAGGCATCAGGGTAAACCTGTAGCATATGTAAGCGACAGGGATCGAGGCTTTAGGGCTGCAGACATAAACAAGCAGATCATGTGCATAGAGGGAGACTCTGATCTTTCGGCCTTCGGGAAGCTGCACAGTTGTGCGTCCCGCCATATCCATTCTGCTAAGGGTTCAATGGTGAGTGCAAATAAAAGGGATGAGAGAAGGCAGCCCTGATGGGTACCTCGTTCAATGGGGAAGGTGGGAGAGGTTGCCCCAATGACCCAAACTCTCACCCAGGTGCTGAGTAGAATATTCACACCCTGCAGCAAAAGTAGGGCCAAAGTTCATCTGCTCAAGCAGACGAAACACAAAAACACCATAGAACTAAGTTGAAGGCTTTTTCAAAATCAATTGAGATGAGGGCTCGACGTTCCGCCTTGTCCTCATAGAGAGAGATAGCATTATGTACCCTGCGAAGGCAGTGCTGTGTGCCGTGACCAAGCATTAAACCGTTTTAGTCAAGGTGAATAAGGGATGTAACTATCTTTACTAGGTGGTTCGCCAGGACTTTGACACAATCCTAATTTACGTATTTTAAGAATGGACCCACAATGCCCGGGAGGTTTAAGTGGTTTAAGAATGACAGATATTGTGGCTCCAAGGAGTTTATAGGGGAGTTTGCCTACCTTTAATGCCACCTTGAACTTTGTAATTAATGGGGTGGATAACATGGAGGCTATTTTTTATACATTTCTAATAGAAAGTCATTGGGCCTGGTGTTGTCCCATTAGGGAGCGCCCCTATGGTCGACTTAATTTCAGCTGCCGTAATGGGTTTGTCTAGTACTTGTCTGTCACTGTTGGTTAGTTGGGAAAGAATAAGATCTTCCAGGATAGGATAGAGGCGTTCGGCCTCCTTTGTTTGGCAGTCAGCATAAAGCCTGGTGTAATAAGGGGAGAATTCCTGCGCTATCGATTGCGAGTCTGCTACCACGCGACCTGTCACTGTAATAATCAAAGTGAGCAGGTGGAGAGCCAGGTCCTAGCTAGCTAGCCATTGCCGGAGTTTCCCAACCTTGTTCCCAACTCCGTAAATCTGACCCTTTGAGGGAAGGTAAGTAGAGGTTGCGGTGTCCAGTTGTTTGACAGTATGCAAGTTGTTTTAAGTCTGCCACATGTTTTAGATGGGCAGTGAGGTTCGCAGAGTAGGCCTTGTCAGCTATGCAAAGGTCTTGTTTAAGGGCCAAGACCCCTTTGGGTCTATGAGAGCAGGCAGCTGACCGGTAGGAGATTATATGGCCAAGAAGAGTTGCCTTCAGTGCCTCCCAGAGTGTGGTGGTGGAGGTGATGGATGAGTCCACAAAGTCTGAGTCAGTGAGCCACTGTGCGCTGAGGTGTTAATGACTGAGTTGTTAGTGTATGGAGGACCTGAGGGTCAAAGTAATGGGAGCATGGCCTGTCAGTGCATGTGGGGGATTTGTGCATTGAGCAGTCTTATAGCATCTGCACCTGGAGCCAGAGAGGGCCAAAGAGGTGGCCCAGATGACCAGATTGTACATTCGGCAAGCAGAAGGGTTGCTTAAGTCGAGCTGTGGGGCCATCACAGAGTTAAAATTGCCACCTGGAAGGGTGGGGCCAGGAAGGGATTGGAGGAGTAGGGGGCAAGGGCCTGTAATGTGGAGGACACTAGCATGGGGGGGTGTAAATAGAGGCAATCATTCAGTGAACCCCCTCCATGTCCCTTGCCACCAGAGCGAGTCCCCCAACAAGGGTGTTGCAGTGGAACCATGTTGCGTGCAGAGGGAGGCGTTTGTGAAGGAAAATGGCAGCGCCACAGGAGCTGGCTGTGTATACAGCATGATAGACTCGAGTGTAGCCCCCTTGTTGTAGCGCAGGACAATGGTTACCAAGTAGGTGAGTTTTTGAAGATGCACCACTATTGGCGAGTGGCGTTTGAGTATTGAAAGAGAGCTCCCATTTAATTTTGTGATTGAGGCCTTTTTCATTCCAGAAGACAGCGGTGAGCAGTGTGTTAGTGTGTGTCATGGCGGCTGAATGAAAAGAGAGTAGGCAAGATAAAGCAGGCTATGAGTGCAGCGGTAAACTGGAATAAAAAAACAACACACCAAATAAACACACTATTTCCCTTGCAAACAACAACCAGTAACTAGGTGGGAAACAAAACAAATAGTGGCCTACTACAACCTAATCCATCCCAATCAATCTGGAGTTGATAAAAGGATATAGTGGTGCTGGCGGCACTAATGTAATCATGGCCCCGAAGGCAGGTCAGGCATTTTTCATAGGGGTCGGGGAGGCGTTCATCTGGCTGAGAAAGGTGGTGAGGTGGTGTGGTGAGGAGGAGAGGGCGTCAACATGGTTCTTCCTTCGTCTCTCTCCTGGTCCAGAGAGGTGTGGCCTCCGGTGTGGTGGCGGTTGCTTTGTGTTGATCTCATACATATCCTTGGGGGAGAGGCAGAGGGCCTTCTCCCCCCGCATTTGAGGAACCCCACAGGGGCGGGCGGTGCACTTAAAGGGAAGCAGTTTGGTAGCCCACAAGAGGACTTCCTTGGGGGAGTTCAAGAATCAGGATTTGGAGTCATGTAGTCCCTTGACGCGAGCGGGAAAGAGGAGCATGTAATGAAGACCCATAGAGTGGAGCTGTTGCTAATCAGTGTCATATATCCTGATCCGTGCTCTATAGCACCGGTGTAGTCCAGAAATATAATTACTTGGGTTTTTTAAAAATGGAGGTCTGTTACTTCGCTGGCCTCTTGAAGGATTTGATCCCAATCCTGGTAATTTAGGAATTTGGCTATCAAGGCTCGAGGTGGGGCCTTGGAAGGGGGCTTCCGTGCAAGGGAGCGATGTGCCTCCTCCACCACAAATCAGTTAGACTGGGAGGAGGCGGGAAGCAGGAGATTAGCCAGTTCTCAAGGAAGTGTGCAGGCAAATTCCCTTTGGAGCCCTCAGGGAATCCCACAAAGTGCAGGTTGCATCGACTGGCCCTGCCCTCAGCATCTTCCAAGCGGGATTCCAACCCCGCAGATGTCCTCATGAGTCGGTGAACTGTAGATTTGAGTTCCTTGACAGTGTCCTCCAGTTCCAATACTCAGCCATCAGCCTTCATGACTGTGTCCACAATTTCCCTGAGTTCCAGATCAGGAGGGTGACCATCCTCTGACATTGCTCTTGCAGCTTGGAATGACTAGAGAAACCTCCTCGCTTCTTAAATTCCACAAGAATCTGAAGGCCTGGCTTTTCAATAACCAACCTACCATAGGCAGAGCTAGGCACACCTAGGATAACCTTGCGGGTGCGCTCCACAACTACATATAACATAATAAGTAACAGTGCCAACCCAGATTGATTTACACATATTTGTTCCCCAATAAATTCCCAAACCCTTCCATACTGGTAAATCCTCACATCTCCCTAAAATAGACCATCTTCCTTGTCCTATGTACCCCATTCTTTTGTGGGTCTTCAGCCATCCTTGCTCTCAATTCCTGAAAATACCACACCCACATCCTACCTCTGACATGTATTTGGGCCTTCTAAATTACATCCATGTAGTTAGAAAAAGTGATGGTGTGCCCAGTAAATGCTAATGTTTATCAAAAACGTTGATGTCCAATTCTTTATTGCAATAGGTACCCATGGCCTCTTCGGCACTTACTGCTGGTTCTCTTTGAGCCTTCCTTTACCCTTTCCATGTGAGATAAATATAGTGACGCAAGAATGTGTGGAAAATGTACGCAGTGCCTCTTAGTGGGTCTACACAGTTTTCATTAAGCAGCAAATTTCAAATATGTTTATTTCATTTGTTAACCTCTGGCTAGTGACAGACAACATCTTGACAGCACTGATATCTCTAATGAGGCAGATCTTGTAGTCACGAAAGCCTTCCCTGGTCTTTGAAGGCCTGTGAAAACATGAATTGGGGATATCATGATCTGTACTTTGCTCTTAGCTTCAGTGATGGTGAAACTCTGCCCATCAATCACCTGACACTTTTCAAGGACAGGATGTCGCAGAAGCGGTGGTGTCCCAGAAGGACATGAAGTTCTCTGTAAAGAACCAGGTCTTATGTCTTTTTCGGAAGTCTGGCCCAAGGAGTTGCAGAGATGTGCACTTTGTAGTCAGATTGGTCTCCCTGTGACTTCTGTAGAAGCTGGCATTGAGGTTTGCCTTGCTGGAGCTCATGCTGTGGTTGAGTGTTAAGCTTGCCAATAAAGCCTGTACATCCTTTAAGCCTAAAATCCCCGTATTTTCTAATACAGTATAGAGAATTTGTATTTTATTTTCTGCACTAGAAACTCAGTGAACATTTTGGAGCACTGGAGTAATGTGAGCCAAATTCTTTAGCTTGGTTTTGCTGTCGCTGTAGTTTTAATAGCTCTTTCTCTGGGGCTCTGTCTTCGGCAATGTTGCGCTACTTGGCTTTCGCCAACATCAAGGTTCTGAACTGCTCAACTTGTTGAGGCATTGGCAGGAGGAGGCAAATCATCTGTAGCATTATGGTTTTTATCAACTGAGATGGTTTGGAGGTAAAATTATAGTTTTCCTAATCCAGTTTTTACTCTAGGAGCTAGGGTCAGGCAGCACCGAGATGCGCTGGAAAATGTAATGATAAGCTGACCCCTGAAGAACATCTTACTCTAAGAATCTTCGCTAGCCCCTGAAGAACGTCTTACTCCAACAATCTCTGCTAGCCCCTGAAGTACGTCTTACTCAAAGAATCTCTGCTACTTCCTGAAGAACGTCTTACTCCAAGAATCTCCGCTGGCCCCTGAAGAACATCTTACTCTAAAAATCTCTGCTAGCCCATGAAGAACGTCTTATTCTAAGAATCTCTGCTATCCCCTGAAGAACGTCTTACTCCAAGAATCTCCGCTAGCCCCTGAAGAACGTCTTACTCTAAGAATCTCTGCTACTTCCTGAAGAACGTCTTACTCCAAGAATCTCCGCTGGCCCCTGAAGAATGTCTTACTCTAAGATTCTCCTCTAGCCCCTGAAGAATGTCTTACTCTAAGAATCCCGTTCTCAGTACCATTCAGGTACGGATTGTACTGCTTCATTTAGCAGTATATGCACTTCTTTGATGCTATTGTTTCGCCCTTTCAACTACTGAAATGTGCAGCTGAATATAAACCACATACATTTTGGAATTGTGGATGGTATTGAGATATTATTTCCTGTGCCAGTGGCCTCATGTAAATATTGAAAAGGCGGTTGGAGGGGTGGAAACCCCAGCAGGATTATTATTTATTTTTTTCTGCTCGAAGAAGTCAAATCATTTTAAACGCATTTTTTGAAGTTTACACAGTTTTAATATGCATAGTTTTCATTTATTTTGTTTTAGATTATTTTTTTTTAATCTACAATCAATTTTTATTTCTGCTCAAGATTATCAGACTAACATGGCGAATCCATCAATGATAAAATTCTACCTTCTACTGTGCAGCAATTTATTAAAATCTTTATAATGTAATATTTATGTACTACCATGCACTAATCCGATTTAAGGCAAAGAAATTTGGAGTGGCACAAATGCTGATGCCATT
Organism: Lissotriton helveticus; assembly: GCF_964261635.1. Taxonomy (NCBI): domain Eukaryota; kingdom Metazoa; phylum Chordata; class Amphibia; order Caudata; family Salamandridae; genus Lissotriton; species Lissotriton helveticus. The sequence goes on from NC_136069.1 coordinate 376,963,604, forward strand.
GGCTTTGGAAAAGTTAACTCCGTTGTAAATGAAGTTTTGACAAGGGCTGTTTCACTTTTACTGGACAGGTAATTCGACAATCACTTTAAAGACGTGCACTCTAAACATATACAAATTCTTTTATTTTCTTATAAGGTAATGTGTGTTTTTGTGGACTTTATATTTGTGTCTTACATGTTATTGTCTAATATGCATTATTAGCTTTGCCATATGTAAAAATCCAACCTTTAATCGGTCCTACATCTTGCCATAATCGTAAACAAGACTTTTCGTGACCCACTTATACAGAGTCTAGCTCAGTGTTCAAGCTACATATATATCAGTTATCTTTACTTGATCTTGAGTGTCAGTGATGTCTGCATAATTGCTGATGCCCAAAGAGCAGAAAGATTCTGATACCATGTTTTGACATTTTGTCTTTTTCTTCAGGTCTCAGGGGAGCCCCAGGATATTCCTTGGATCAATCGCATCACCTTCCTATTGAAATGGACCCATTAATTGGTACGTTTGTGTGAATTCTTTTTATAGATGTGACAGAAAGTGAAGTGAGTGTCATGTTTCTGCCCCACAGGTTACATTTGCTTCAAGTATTAGTAGAATAATGCAATTACTGTACTGTCCAGATAGATAGAGTAATCTTGTCTAAGATAGCTTTGCAACTCTGCCCTCTCTAGAGACATGATGTGCTTAAATTAATTGGAAGTTAGCACATTATCAGTAAGTTAATGTTCTTGTTTGTATACTAATGTTATCTTATTTCAGACTCTGCAGCTTATAGTGAGACGTGCATGCAAAATGTTGATCATACACTATACTTGAAATCCGTGTCAATCCATTGACAGGAGTTACTGCTTGTAAACAGAATAATCAAAAAAGAGAGAAGCCCTTTCTACATAATTTTAATCCAAGCTAGGCTTATTTTTATGTTCCTATTAGGGTGAAAGAGGATCTGTATGCGCTGAAATGAAAAAAACATGATATGAAAAAAATTCACTTTTCTTGTATAGCAGGCTTTCCCATATGTGTTGTGGACCAGATCTTAAAAGTGAGGCATGTTTTACGGAACACTGATGTCGCCCTATATAACGGGCATCTTATGCATTAACGTAGGATTTTTTTTCTTCAAAATTGAAGCTCCTTCACTGTGGTTTAGTTCTGTAGTCAGGGCCGGACTGGCCGTAGGAGGTACCGGGTGTTTCCCCGGTGGGCCACCATGGCGGGGGATTGTTTTTGGACCCCAGGAGGCAGTTTTTGTTACCGGGCCGGTTTTGCAGCATAGCTGCAATATCAGCCCTCTGTAACAAAAGCTGCAGCTGTGAGACAGGAGTGGTGCTTCCATCTAGTGCACCCCCCCACTCCCCTGGGCTGGCGGAGTTGTTTGCCAGGGCCAATTTCCAGCCTCTGCCACTGCAGGTAAGACTGGTGGGGTCAGATGAGGGGGGATTTGGAGAGACGACCACCAGGGAAAATTAAATAAATAATGCATTTTTCCTCGTGGTTGTTTCTCGAGATCCCCCCCTCACCTGCCCCCCCGCCATACCGCTCTTACCTGCTGCGGCTGCCAATTTCGGTTCCCATTCCGGCCGTGTCTGTAGTGGCAGGGCAGGACATCATCACACAGCTTCAAGCTCAGGGTGGAGATGCTAATGTGCTGCATATATCTCCAGTTCTGTCAGCTTTAAGTGTTCAAAGAATATGATGTCAGTATCATGTGTGAATACTCTGGACGGTCATGTGGTGTGTCACAGGGAAAGCGGCTAAGTAGGAGCTTTCAGAGACCCTCATATCATTTATCTTCCTTCCACCATGTAGCAACTCTATTGAACTTTGAAACACGCCTCTTAAGTAAAGTTTTAACCCTAATGCAAGTAAAGCTACCGCCACTTGTGATTATAGTCTTTACAGTACTGCACTATGCTAATCTTTCAAATGAAGGAATATTTATTTTCCCATTTCTAAAGCACATGGTTACGCCATCTGACGTGTCCCCGCGCTAGCAGATTCGCAACTAGGACCTACAGTTAAGCACTTCGCTATAAGTTGCAGAGTAATGCAATCTTGTAATACTTCTATAATTTAATATGCGGAGGAAAATAGCCAGGTTTTTAGCTTCTTCCTAAATTGGCCTTCGCATGGTCCCATTCTTATGGTTTCTGGGAGTTCATTCCAATATTTTGCTGCAAGATAGCTGAAGGACCGGGCCCCATTCTTGCTCTCCCAATTCTCTGAACTTTCACTAGTGACCTACCTTCTGATAGTAAGTTACGCCCTGGGACATATTGAGAAATTAGGGGGTGTAGGTAACGGGGACCCTTTTTTGCAAGTATTTTATGGAATTAGCACATGGACTTAAAAAGGACCCTTTCTTCCACCGGCAGCCAGTGCAGTTCTTTCAGAGCTTTCCTGGCAGATGCTCTTCTAGGGAGATTCAATATCATCCGTGCGGCCGCATTCTGCACCACCTGTAATTTGGCTAGCCCTCTTTTGGGAGCCCCCAGATACAATTCATTACCATAGTCCAATTGTGATGTTACCAACGCATGGACTATGGTTTTCCTTGCATTTGGAGGAAGGAGATCCAGGATTTTCCTCAGGGTTTTAAGGGTTCCAAAGCATTTGCCCACTACCCTTCAAATTTTAGCCTCGAAGGTCAATTTCGGGTCAAACATGACTCCCAAATATTTTACTTCTGATTTTGGCATCGGGACAAGTCCCAAGGTTGCTGCCCACCATGCAGAAGACCATAAACTCGGTGCATTGCCTACTATCATCACCTGTGTTTTATTACTATTCAATTTTAGGCAATGGTCGGACATCCATCCTGCTACCTCTTCTAGACACCTGATGAAGTTTGGTGCTTTTCAGATAGTGTCACAATTACCTGAGTATCATCAGCGTATGATACAATGGTAACTTGATGTTTTTCCACTAGTTCTGCCAGTGGTCCCACATATAGCTTGAATAGTGTGGGACTCAAAATTGATCCTTGCGGGACTCCCTGCGGCAACATGATACTCTTAGAAAGTTGTGACTGATCTAACACTTGGAAGCTCCGTAGCAATAGGAAGGATGTCATCCATTGTAGTAAGATACCCTCTATCCGGCATTCCTCTAGTCTCTGCAGAAGATGGAAGATAATTACCATGTAGAATGATGACAGGGAAAGGAGATAAATCCCTTTTGGTTCCAAGTGGGTAACATCTGTAAAGAGCCTGATTCCCCCCTCATGATATATGGACCTGCTCACCCACCGCCTGGCTATTCATTTGCTCAACTCAGCAGCATAGTTTTATCCAATCTTCTTGCTCCCAAAGTCTTACACTGAATGAGAGGTGCCTCTTGTCTAGCATGCAAGCCAATGTAGGTACGGTACTCCTGGAATCAACACCAACCTTTTACCTTTTTGAGATTTGTTTCTAGTATACTTTAAACAGTAGATTCAATTCTGCTATTCAGGGTCCGAGGAGAGGGTTTCTCAAAGGAAAAAAGTGACTTTGTATATGAAGAAACATATTTTTTTATGCTGCAATTTAACTTTTTAATTTTTGCTGTTTTATTTTATGTATAATTTCCTTTTTAATCTATGTATCATTTTCGTATGTGGAAAGAAAGAAGGGTCATAGTCTTAATACTTGTACGACTATGAAAATTTCAGTTGTTATTGTATGCTCTACACTTTTTATTTATGTTTATCCAAACCTTCATTGAAACGTCAGATTTTTTGCTCGTATACAAATTGATAATTCGATTTTCATGCACCATACAATTATAAATAGTCTATAGATATGTTTTGAATCCTTGCATTATGAGATATCCACATTGTCCTTGCAGTCAATCTTGAATATGGTCAATTGTTCTTCAGAGATACGCATGCATGAGTGATAGATTGCGGTGTCATGTGTTTCTTTTGTCATGCAGCCAACAACTCGGGTGTGAACAAGCGGCAGATCACAGACCTGGTGGATCAGAGCATCCAGATCAACGCACACTGTTTTGTGGTCACAGCAGACAACCGTTACATCCTTATCTGTGGTTTCTGGGACAAGAGCTTTAGGGTTTACTCAACGGAAACAGGTAATGCACATCACGTGGCATTTTCGCGTGCACTTCCCTATCAAAAATGGGTGCCTGTTAATGCATTCCCGGTCCAGCCATCATTTAAGAAATGCCAATGTGTCACATAAGCAAGCTTCTGCTGCATGTAGAATATTCTCAGAGGCAGGATGGAATTAAACAGTTCAAGACTTTCAAGATCCTGCTGGAGGGCTTCCTTAATGATGGATTTGTTATTGTTCATCAATTTTGGAGTTCCTATGATAAGCTGAGCAGGGAATTCTGGGAGTTTGTTTTGGGAAATAGGAGTAACACACCAGTCATCAAGTGCTAAAAACTGTTACCCAGCTTCAAGGTCGGCCGATCTAGCTGTTAGGCCACATCCTCTGTGTACACAGTGAAGTTGCTCCTGGCCTGCTGTCACTAAGAGAGCATAGGCAGATGGAAGGAACGCAGTAGGGGAGAGCAGGCGGAACTCGTAGTGACTGCATCTATCACAAATATTATACAGATCATCTACAAGTGGCTAAAACTGAAAAAATCTGCAGTGATAAATAGGAGTGACATGCACCTTAATTGGCAGAAACTGTTCCCCCGTGTGCCAGTGTTACCAGCCATCGAAAATACTCTTGTATTGTGCATGTGACATATCTGTGAGTTTCGTCTGTGGAACAGTCATAAAGCATTCGTGACAGCCATTTTAAATTGTAGTCTGTTGAAGCACGCTGTAGGATATTAGCCATTTTTCTTAACATAATGGTTAGCACTTCTGCAAGAGGTGGGGTATTTTGAAGTGTTCCAGGAACCTACATTCTCAACAAATATTCAAACTTAAGTTAACGAAGTTGGGAAATAAACTATTTACTGCTGCGGAGTAAAATGTAGCCCTTTCCCATATATTTTTAGTATGGTATTACAATAGACCAAAAGCACATTTTTGTGGGGAAGACTTTAATATGATCGTTAATTATCATAAAACATCTCACTGAAATATCTGGATCAGTCGGGTAGAATAGAGTACATTTATTTAACTGTGCATCACACATTCTGTTTTTGCTGCTCACAATTCTCCTCGCTGTCATCTTGAGCACCGCTACACATAGTTTATCTGGCAATACCTTCCTTGATTTCTTCCTTGCTTGCGCTTCAGACTGTAACATTTAGATCACACATCACTGTGAGAGGTGTCTAGCATCTCCTGTGGCTAAGTTGACTGGACTGCTTGGAAAACATTGGTTTTACTTTAAACATCCCTGACATAGGTAAACCTGCGCATTTCACCACTCCCTCACCACTGCACAAAGCAAAGACTCTTAATCTTATTGCTGACAAAAGGCAAACAATAAAATATTCCAAATTTGCACATTTATAAGCCAAACTGACTGCATCAATACTGCATCAATTCTTCACAGTCCAAGTCATAATTCCGCAAGAACAAATCGCCTGCCTCCTAGCATTTGAAAGATATCCAAACCTGCCCATGTGTTTTAGGGATGAGACAACAGTTGAAATGATTGTGTTTTTTGTAAGGTGGTTTTTGATTAGCATAAATTACTAATGTTTTATCCTGATTTTCTGCTCCATCATTAGCACTAAATGCTTTCTAGTGCATGTTGTGGAAGACCTGACGCTCTTTTCTTTGGCCTTATGCTAGTATCATCCTGCCAGTGGCATTATAATACATGAATTTTTGAACCCACATTTCTCTCTAGAACCTATTTGGTTTTTCTCAAGGTGAGTCACCCACATCAACACATGCAGTTGGAAATTGGAACACATCAATGACTTGTCCAGATGTCATCTGGTGTCATTGTTTGTTGATAAAGGGAAGAGACGTATCAAATATTAAAAAAATGCATTCTATAATATCCCTTGTAGCTTTAATGTGATAAAGTGTATTAGAACATTGGAATGTTGGGAGCTCCATTGAAGGCAATGGAGTGCTCCTTGCTTCTACAGCAACGTTCCAATGTTTTACAAAGGCCTCTCGGAGCTCGAGGGGATTTAAATCCCCTCGAGCTTCGAGAAGCCTTTGTTTTATTTGTTAGAACATTCTGACCTCTAGTGGCAGAATGTTCTAATAGCCTTATAGCCCTTCCTAGCAGGGCTATAATGGCTATTAAAGTCCCGTCCCTTATTAAAGTCCCTCGCCTGCTCGGGCCTTTAACGCGGGAGCAGGCCTTTAATAGCCGGTATAGCCCTCTACAGCGTGCTATAAGGCTATATTACTCCTGATCTTGAACCAGCTGTCTGGCATAGGTTCTCCCCTTAATTTGCTCATTCCATCGCTTTATTCCCATTGCAGATGGAAGGCTATCCCAGATACCCAAGGGTTGGTGGCTTGTAGTCCTATGAGAGGAAAAGAAACAGCACTGGGCGCTGCGCAAAGACCACCAGACACCCTAATTCATCTTTTTTTCTTATGCATATTTCAATCCTGGTTAATGGAATCATGACTGTCAGGATTTTAAATGTCTAGGCATCACTTATGAATGCTGAAATTCCTTGGTAAGGAGGATTTACTGCATTTTTAGTCTTAGGGCTAGGGGTGAGACATTAGGTGTTTTTGGTCAAGCAGCCTGCAAACACTCCTGAACATTCACAATATTAAAATTTTGGGGAGCTTTAGATACCATGTACAGGTTGCGCAAAACTCTAGAAATGCATAAAGATGTGCTTTTCTCAATGAAAGTATTATGTGTGTTTCCATATTTAGAGTCGGGAAATGGATTTTTCCATACAGACAAATTTCGTCTTTCGTCTGCATGCAGTGAAATATCTGCATTAGTACATTTCTCATGTGGACTAAGTCCATGATCCTATATGAATGCCAGAAAGTTGGAAATTATCTCCACGTGGATAACTAATCTGAAATGAATAATTTCCACCTTCTTCATTCTCAACCTGGTAATTCAAACCCAATATCTGATCATATACCTCATTTAACTCAGTTTCTAAGTCATAGTCTACCCATGCGTGAGTGTGTGGTGAAGTGGTTATGTAATAATAATTGGAACATTGGAATGCCAAGAGCTCCATTAAAGACTGTGGAGTAGCTCCGGGCCTATAATGGCTGGTACAGGCCTGGTGCTCCAACATTCCAATGTTTGTCTTCATGTTTCTCCCTTTTTAACTTAAAACATTCTACCCTCAGTGGGTGAAATGTTCAAATTGCCTTATAGCCCTTCTGCCACTGACTATACTGGTTGTTAAAGGCCCTCTCCTTCGTTATAGGCCCCCTCCAAAAATCGGGTTCAACAACTGGTATAGCCCTTGGCAGCAGGCTATAATAACTCATATGATACATAACAGTGTGACAGGCGAGTATATTATGCATTAGCTCTCTCATTGCCTTCAGACTGAGCTAACCTCTTTATTGTGCTCGACTTTTTTGAAGGAAAATTAACACAGATCGTATTTGGCCACTGGGATGTTGTCACGTGCTTGGCTCGATCGGAGTCCTATATTGGCGGGGATTGCTACATTGTCTCTGGATCGCGGGATGCCACACTTCTTCTGTGGTACTGGAGTGGACGACATCACATTATTGGTGATAACCCAAATAACAGTAAGTATTTTTAAATATGTTGTCAGCAAGACCAAAGGTTCCTTTAACTTGAAGAATGCTTATTGGATTTATTGCAGTTTTTGTTACATTTCTTTCCTGCTCCTAGATCTTAGGAACTTTCTGACAGTTGACAAAAGCAGTACTTATTATTTGATTTATGTTAGGAAGGGTTTGTGATTCCGTGATACAGCTCATGAATATACAAACGTGGCCTATTCATTGACACCATTTTAATACAGGACATTATTTTTTAATAATAAACGAGAGGTCCCTAAAATGCAGCGCAAGAAGGTGCCATTTGTACAATTGTGATTCCAAGCATGTATCTCATTTTGTGGTAGGAAGCTGCCCGTCAATTGTTTTACAGAGGATGTGATATCTCCGTCCTAGCTTTGCATTTTTCCATTCTGAAATTACAGGGAGACACTTTTGCTAAATTTTTGTTTTTAATATCTTTTTATTGATTTCAAACCCTTGACCCTAACATTCGTTAGTCAACATTTCGTTCGGTTACATAGTATAGTACACCATCTAGGAGAATATATCAGATTCAGTCACGGTACACTTCTGCACATTTTTGATGTTTTGACCATTAATCCAGATGGGCCAGATTAACTGGTCTATGCCACTGAATCTGTTTCAAATCAAAATGGCCGCTTAGACCTGCTTCTGGATTTCCTTTGCCCTAAAATCTAACGCTTACCTTCAAGCTATTGAACTATCCTTTGGTTTTGAAATGACTCTCTACAAAACCTTAAAAACAGAGATGTTTTGGTTGTTTTCAGTTAACAACTCTCTACTGAGGGCTGAAATATACTACAGTATTCCACTACTTCCCATTAAAAAGCATCTAAGAAGGTTAGCGGCTTCCGAAAGCAAACCTTCTCATTATATCAGGAAACATTTCAAACCAGCAAATTAGGACTTGTTAGCTTGGAAAAAATGGCAGTGAAATGTGCGGGGTCCAGCAAATCCAATTAGTTAACATCTTTAGGAAGGAACCTGTAAAAAGACGTGCATGGTATTCTCCCGGAAAGATGGTTTCCACCGCGCTGTCATCTGGAGGCGGCGATAATCTATTCTGTATGGGCGGCTACAAGGATGTGAACGATTTCGAAACACATGATAGGTTATAATAATTAGCTGGGTTAGCTGCTTGGCTCAGTAATGATCTTTTAAGATGAAAGACAGTTAATTATCAATTCATGCTTCATTGCATCCAATTAACAATAGACAATTTACTTCCATTCAAGAAGGAGAAAGGGAACTGTTGTCTGTTTTTATCTAGCTAGAGTTCATATGCTGAAAAATGGTTCCAAAATTAGGTTTCCATTGCTCAAGTCCTCTGTTTTGTTCGGCTTTTTAAAGAACGGAATTGTGAATATTACACGGAAGCCTTCACTTTCTGTGTCGCCAACGAGATTGCACAGACTGAAGAATATATTTTCTACAAAAAAGTCTCTGATTTTAGAAGATTTCCACATTTGTAAGTACACAAAGTGAAAAATATAAAATATGACGACCACACTTTTAAAATAATTGAATGAGTCAGCACAGGGTTCAATGAAGTGTGGGCTTTATTAACATCCACAGTGTGCGTACACCTCTCCCACCTCTATTTACAAAATCTCCCCCATTGTCCAGCAGACTTTTCAAAAAATGGGTCACCTGCTCTTATTTTCCTGGAAGATTTGTAACAAGAGGGCTATCCTAAACAAAAGTGTGTTTCCCCTTTCTAGTGAGATCATTTGCATCATTTCCTGCCCATGAAGATGAGTTGTGGTTGACTGTGTGAGGCACCCCTTACTTTAAAATAAAGATTTAGCAGGGCATCTACTGTCTGCAGAATGATGAAGGGTTGCGGGCAGAGATTATGTGATTCAGTGGGACGTAGGAGGCTTCTGGTGTTTTGAAATGGAATGGTGTTGTGGATGGAGGTCTCCCTGTTTTGCTACAGTATTCCCTGGTGTTCAGAAGCTCTTTGGAGTTAAACCAAGATTCCAGATCTTGGAATAGTGGATTGATTGTAGAGTGATTTATTTATGCTGACCAATGGCAGTTGTAATCGGGACTTCCTTGTGAGACTTTGCCCATCTTTTGTTCATAATATTGATCTCAATAACTATTCTTACCTAATACTTCTTCCAGACTACCATATCCCTGGACACCACACTCTTCTCAAGGGCCAATATTCTTCTATGATTTGCTGGAAAACATTTTTCAATGGGCAAATATCATTGGGTGCTGCATTTCCATTATGCATTTTTTATGGGATTTGCCCTAGGTGATGAGACATTTCTATCTCTTGCAACTGCTAGCCCATACAGGGAAATGAAAAATTGCCTTATTGATCTAGAGACACAATTACGGTGTGGCTTGATGGCAGTGGCATAACGATAATTGAGGGGGCCCCCCTGCCAGGTTCGTGGAGGGGCCCCTCCGAACTCTATTAGGAGCTCTCAGGCCGAAGTGCAGTGCTAAGCTTGAGGGCCCCCCCCGCACTGCGGGGGATGCGTGGGCCTGTGTTATGCCCCTGCATGATGGGCTCAAGGCATGTTGGGCATTGTTAAAGAGCCCATAGTCATGGAATGAACCGTTGAAAGGCTCTTGATCAAATTGTCCATAATCCTATGTGATCAAAAAGGTCTTTGTGGGGTTTTAGGGAAGGAAAAAACGACAGCTTTCTAGATGCAGTGGTTCACCCTAAAAATTGTCAGCTTTGGAGGAACTCTGACGTATGAGAGTCATTCGCTTTCCATCTAGTTAAAAGCTCATCACCCATTTGTAGCTCCTTGAACGGTGGCTGTGGCAATAAATGGTTTCTAAAACACTCTGGAGCCTCTATTTTTTTCAGAAAATGTCAGTGAAGCACCCTATTTACTTCTCGAAGTATATTTCTCTTTCATCAACATGGAAAAATATCTACTAATGGTTCTGTTTGTCTTTGCTTGAATCGATTTTAGGGTGATAAAATCAACTCTATTGATTTGAATAAAACTGCCACAGAAAAATACTTAAGCTTGTAGTATGCTCTAAAAATAGTTTGCGGTTAGCAATATCCGTCTCTATTTTAACAAAAAGGCCTGGGCCAAGCAAATATCTTAAATGCCATTTTAAATTTTCTATGAAGTCTATTGTGTTTTAATCGTTTGGTAATTATAATAATTTCCACTTGGTAGAGCAAAATGTGTTATTACACCAAATGCTTATTCTTTTTTTGTTAAAGAGCATCATTTAGTTAAATCAGCATTCCCTTTTATTGAAGCCTGCTTCTGTTTAAAGGAAGGGGGCAATTCCTCTACCCCAGTTCTATTCCTAACGCACCTCCTGGTTGGAAGTGCTGCTTTAAAAGGTACAGAAACCAACACACCTACCTTACCAGTGGAGACTTGAAGTAGCCCTGCCCCTTTCACCAGGGTTGGATTGGGATAAAAAATCGGCCCCGGCACACCAAACAAAAAGGGCCCCACATTTGCGCATTGCATTTCCGCAAAACACTGCTTCAGCGAAGTTTATGAAAAAAAAGGGGGTGGGGGCATATTTTATTACCTTCATTTAGATTTAAAAAAATGCACAGATTAGTTCACACTGCTGAGCCACACATGAATGCAATTGAGACCACTTCTGCTCAGGCTCCCTGGCCCCGCTTAATCACATTACATTAATGGGCCTGCCCAGCAAGAGAAAGGGAGTGATACCTCCACCCATCTGCCTCTAGAAAGGCCACTCAGGCACCCACTGGCGGCATCATAGCAGCACAGACAGCCCCCAGGCTGCCCAAAAAAGCAGCCCACAGGTCGAACTCGGCTACTGGCCCTTCGGACATTTTCCGAGTGCCCGCGTTACCAATCCGACCCTGCCTTCCGCCACCAGAACGTGAATGTGAGTCCTGTCCCCACCACAGGTGTATCTATACAACTGCAGCCCCAATCGTTACCTCAGTGACACTTTTAAAATGGCCGATAGTCTTTCCAAATGCCATATAGATTTGATTCACAGTGATACGACCAACAGAGAGTACAAAATAATCCACTAAAGTGCCAGTTTCAGATGGCTAGAAACTGTATCTTCAGTCTATATTTATTTGTTTGGTTGTTCGTAATTGTATATTTTATTTCCCAACTTAACTATAATACATAGATGGTATAAAAACAAAAAAAGCATGAGCTATGCTTGAGACACATTAACATTTATATATACGAATAACATATCAAGCTGTTTGCTGGTAGGTGAAAAGCAGTGTTTTAGTACTGACTCTGCAGCTGAACACCTTAAACATCAGTTCCTTCTCTCGGTTTCCATAGCACTTATTGATCAGTCTGAAGATATTTTTAAAAGTCATCTCTATGTTTTGAAAGTGCTTGCTTTGTTTAATACATATAGAAAAGCTAAAGACAGAACCAGCTGTTAGTATTCAGAAAGTCACAGGAACAACCTCATTTAAATTGGCCTTCCACGGAGAATGCAAGCTTTTTAAATGGGAGGGACTCTAGAAACAAAACTAAAACATCAAATAAACACTCGCAATGAACTCTGACTAGATAAGGACAACAATTATAAAATTACAAAGGAGACGGGTGGCCAGCAGGCTCCTATGAAAATTCGAAATTTTCACAAATACAAAACCTCATTTGGAAGTGCCAGAAATTAATTTGCACGCTTTAATTGGAAGCCGTCTCCTACATGATGGAGGCGAGAGTTGCGCGGGCAGTCGGCGGTGGGAGCGTGATTGAATTTCTCATGGGCTGTTGTGTTGGTCTTGGTCTGTTATCCTCGGGAGCCTCTCCGCCACATATTGCTTTCACCCTCTGCCTGGTGTTCTTAATAAGGATCAATGCTATACCGGCGCGATCCCCAGAGCCTGACATTTCATTGATCTCAGGACTTCATCTGACATTTCTCATTACACAGCTTCCAACAGGATAGTCACAAGAGGTGCAAGTTCACTAGCGCTGTTTTGTTCGTAGGTCTGCTTGAGACTTCGTTTAACATGCTGAAGGGGGTGCTTAATTTGTGCCGGTGCTTGCTGGTGAGCACCAGGACTCATTATTGGGGACCTGGCCTTATTCTTCTTAAGAGGCCATGACATCACAGGGGGTAAGGCTTTGCCACTTCTACATCCTTTAACAGCCTCCTTTTTTGTGCTGACTAGTTAGTGAAAGGGCTAAGAGCAGAATCTAGAGAAAACAAGCAGGCCTGTTCGAGCCATCTTACTGCCCGCTCACTGCTTCATGAACCCTGAGACAAGAGGTGGCACAGAGTGTGCTATTAGCACCAGTGGTCAATTCAGATGGAGCAGCTGCTGCTCGTTGTCTACCTATCACTGATGGCCGTGATTGTGTGGGGTTACTACACATTAGGATCATGATGGAGGGGTGGTTTGTGCTTTTAGGTTTATATTGCTGCTTATTATTTTAAATATTGTGGCTGTTGGCTTTATTTGCCTCTGCCCACTTACAAAGGCTGTATTTGTTTGGTTGCTAGAAAGGCAGAAAAATATGTATGAAGCTGATCAAATATCTCCATACGACAGTAATTAAATAATATTATTTTCTGTTGCCATATTTACATCATGTGGGTTGTTGCGCTTAGCTCCAGTGCTAAAGACGTAATTGCACAATGCAGCAGTAATTTCCGGGGTGCTGAAATGTACTGTCTTCATAACATCACCACATTGTAAAAGTGGATGACTCATTTGCACAAGAATGATTAAATACAGGTCCCCTCCCACATCTTGCTTAACTATCATAACTCACAGTTGGTCGAGGATTCGAACATAGTAAAAAAACATCCATTTGTGCTTGCTGATGTTGTCGTTATTGGCCTTGGTCAGAAAATGTTTTCTGACCTCTACCAGGGCACTTTGTGTCACTTTCCCTTGTTAAGGTTTCCATGTGGAACAAGAATTGGATGTTTATAGCTTTTTCCCCCAGCTTGGTCAGGAACAGCATGTTAGATGTTTGCCTAAAGCTACGCGTGGCATTGGGTGCAGATATTCATTCTCTGTCAATAAGCCCACACTAGACATAAAACAGTGTTGTATGTGGCCTTCCGTAGATTAGCGTTAAAAGAGAAAGGTATAGGAATGTAGGTTTTCGCATTCGGTTGTACATTAATATTAGGTTCCCACTATCTCGATCATTGGAAGATTCATCTGCTGATGTCAAATAATCCATTTTACGTTAAAAGATATAAGATATGTCTACACTTATCAAGCTAAGTGGAAATTCATGGAGGTTTGTGCACTATGCCAACCTCTGTTTGATTTTTGTTTTTAATAACCACATTTTATTGATTTTAATAGAGAAAACACTGCAATAGGACAGTCGAAAAAAAAACATGTCACACACAGCACTGCGGTACACTTGTGTAAATTGATCATACATCTGAACCTAGGCCATGATATTTCCCCCACTTGCTCCATATCCTCCCATGTTTATGCGGGCAACCCAGGCTAATTAAATGGACCGCTCTTGTTGTGCACAGTAGTCCACCCCTGCCCTCCACATGGCCAGTGAAGGGGGTGCTTGGAGGTCCAGTTCAGGGCAGTGCCTCTCTTGGCAATCAGTGGGACGATTCCCCAGGAACGTCCGCTTCAGCCCAGTCCTCCAGGAGGCCCAGCAGAGCAATTCTGGGTGAGAGCTCCAGCGGTCAGCCTAAGACCGACAACAGTTCATGTTCTGTTTGTTGCCAGTAATGGGCCAACACAGGGCTAGACGTAGCCATGTGGAAATTGTCTGCATTCAGTGAGGAATATCGAATGCAGTCGGCGCGGGGGATCCGGCCCACCCACTGGAGCCGCAGGGGGTGTCATGTAGGTGAGGTGGATGTAATTAAGATGGGCCAGTATGAGGGGGTTGAAATAGCAAGTTCCAGAGGGTCCATCCTGGCCTCCCTCCACTCCACTTCATCAAGCTCCCCAACCCCAACCATACCTCACATTGTTGCTTCAAGTGCTGGACCTTGTGCATGGCATTAGCAGCCAGGGAGCTGTATGCTTGTGAGATTGGGCCTTTGGTGAGCTTCTCTGTCAGTAGTTTGGTCTCAAGGGGGCTGAATTTAGGAATGGAGGTCTCTGGCGGAATGTTGGCCAAGGGAGTGTGGCGTAGCTATAGATACTTGTGCACTTGAGTGTGGGAAAGTTGATATTGCTCCTGCAACACTTGAGATGAATGAATGTGGGTCCCTGACCAGACGTCCCTCAATAGGGTGATTCCTATTCTGTCCCATTCCGCGAACCCCTCCAGCCCCAGTCAGTGATGCAGCTACGTCTCTTTCCAAAAGAGGGTCATACAGAACTGCCACTGTGATATTTACAGTTCTGATCTAGTTAAAGCCCTGCCTCCCCCTCGACAACAGTGGTGCCCAGAGGAGGGCTCAGAAGAATCTCAGTAGGGAGCTCAACGTGGGGGAGAGCAGCGGATGAGGCACATAGACTGACAGGAAATTATATTGTTTATCCTAAAACAGGACCATGACTCCGACATATCTCCCATAGGGTACATGCTATAATTAGACCTAGAACTGCTTACATCAATTTTTTGACTTAACTAGCTATAGATCTTTACTTAAAGTATATCTCCCATAGGGGTCTTTGTGTGTGTTGGTCACCACCAGGAGGAACCCTCTACGTAGTAAGACATCGACAACTCGGGACCCTTGCGTGAACCCCGAGTGGTCGACCCTGTTATAACCACACCGTTGTCGGAATGGGCAGTGCACCTCCACAAAGTGCGTCTCTTGTAGCATTAGAACCGCCGGCTGGAACCGTTAAGCATACCAAAGAACAGCTGTGCACTTAATGCGGTCCAGCAAGCCATTCATGGTCCAGGACATTACATGGACCTCCATCATGTGGGTAACGAGTTTAAGTGGAGACTGACATTGGGTGGGTGCTCTATGGACACGCCAATGTGTTGGTGCCACTTGCAGCAAGGGCCTGTAGGATCACAAGGACTAGATGTGTTGCTGTGGTGCCTGCGACTGAAGAAATGTACAGATAAACAAATGAGGACTAACATAAGATCCCTCGCTACAACTGCCCTCTCCCCATGCTTCTACCCTTGAAGCATCTGTTACCCTAACCTAATGCATAACAGAATACAGTACTTAACTATAACATGTCATAAGGACCTCTTCTTCTACCGAATTGCGTGCCAATCACGCTTGTTAGCAGTACATTCTAAAGTAGTGCCCTCCCCAAAGAGGAACAGTTCGCCATGTCAGGCCAGGCGGTCTCAGTAGCCAAAGTTCTCCAGTCACCTGCGTTGCTCGGTCGCACAGTATCAGAATCAGGCCCGGACTGGCCATAGCGGGCACCGGGCAATCCCCCGGTGCGCCGCAAGGGTGGGGGCCGGTATTGGGGGCCGATTTTGGGGGCTGGAATGCCGAGTGGCCATGGGGGGGGGGGTGCACTACAGGCGTAGTGGCGGCAGATGACAGCGGACAGGTGAGGAGGTCCGCAGTAGAGTTAGTCTGGGACTGCCATCTTGGCTGCCGCCGCCACGCCTCCCCCATGCCTCCCTTGTTACGAGTCACGTACCATATCCGGAATTGTAAATACTGGAGGGTGTGGTAAATACTGGTTGCATTATTACTGTTCCATTATGGGTTTTTGACCGTGGAATGGGGAATAACTGTTGACATTTTCCACACCTATTTCGGCCAGTGTCCCCCCTCAAAACAAGGACATTATCCCTGCTATATTCTGCTTCTTCACCCACACAAATTGTGCTCATTTACCAGATTATGAATGTCAGAGAAACTTGTAAATTACTCGGCCTTAAAAGAAAGTAATCGGACAGTGTGCAGACTCCAGAGATCCCTAAGGTGGATGTTTTGAAAATTGTGAATTTTTACTAATTTGCAGCCATTGCATTTGTGCACGATTAAAATAACATTTCACTCAAAAAAAAAATTCAAGTACATTTGACCCGTGGTTTACACAATTTCAAGGCCAATGCAGGTAAGAAAAGAAGATGTGAAGCAATCTCGCACAGTGAGCGCGCGCACACTGGATGATTCAAATATTTCGGTGAGTTGATTTTTTTTCGTTCTTCCTTCTGCTACTGTAACCCTGTGCACGTCAGTCGGTTTTTAGCCCATTATTAATAAATGAATGCAATCCCAGTCCGATCTTTGTTTCCATTCTTTGTCCTTTCACCTGCAGCTGCCCGCGCGCCGAGGCCTTTAACCCGCTGCTGCATCTATCACTCTTGTTGGGGCTGTGACAGAAGAGATGACGGATTGCCGAGGTGCCTGACATCTGTCCCTTGCACTGCAGTATATTGAGGGCTGCTGTCCCTCCCCACGCCTCTGCCCCCATTCATGACGTTGCTGCTATCCCTGTGGAATATCTGAGGGCCAGAAACTGCATATTTGTTTCAGGAGTCCAGGGATCGAACATGTCTTTTAATTTACTATTTATCTACCTTGCCATTCAGTGGGTAAAACTAGATAAAAGCTCAAAATCATTATAGACCTAAAAACAATTTATGTGCAGCTTTTGTCAAGTAAACAATTACATTAACAAAATTAACAAGGCATTTAAACGAATACAGTCACCCACATCATTTCAACATATAATATAACCCTTATTTTGAAATATTACTTTCCAGATAAGCAATTTTAACGTATTTTGACTCATTTATTTTGTCAAGGCAATTCAGACGTTCGCAAATGTACACCTTATACGTACATAAATCACTAAATATTCGCTTATATCGGTTATGTTTAAAAAAACATAAACCATTTAGTCGGTTAGTGAGTCATCTCGCTACCGAAGTGTATGTATGGTTCATGCATCCATTATAAAAGAGACAGTTCTTTACCATCTGGTTTATAAAACTAAGCACCCTAATCAGCGTTCTCATCCATAGGTTTAAAAACAATAGCACCTTTTTAAAAACATAATTTTTTTTAATCATAATGAAGTCCAAGAAACATGCGTTAAGTACCAACATTTGCGATCCTCCTATATGTGTTTTCAGTTGCCGTGGAAACCGCATGCTTTCACGTGCAGTGGATGTAGGATTCTCTTTGAAATGATGACCCACGAGGGAATTGATACTTGGGTGCACGGTTTGTAAAATGTTCTGTATATATCGCTGGCGCGTAGGTTTCTCAGCACATTGTTGCCTGGTAATTTTCACTCTCTCTCTCTCCAAGGGGGGCTGTCTTTGGGGTATATAAGACTTGCTGCTGGCTGTACTATGTAAGTGTCTAGAGGGCACTACAGGTGCATGTACCAATTCATTTTGTGCCCATCGAAGCCCTCCGTCTTGCAAAAGGAGCCATGGTTGCAATAGTGAGTGGCTGGGTGCACATTTTGCACGCCTGCCGTGGAAAGGCCGCATTATCTCATGTGCACCGGGGAGTGGCCCCATGCAGTATATTGTCTGAACACCTTTGCAGGTACATATTACTCGGGCCACCACTAATCACATGCTCTTCAGAAAACAGATCAAAACCTGGTTGTTCTCCTCTATCTAGCTTACTCTCACCGGCCGCGCTGTTGCATCTCCTGTTATGTCCATAAGCGTAGGACGCCCCGTCGCTGGGTTAGCCATGCGCTATACAAATAAACTTAACATAACATACGGGCGCACGGGCAAAGAGGCTCTTTGGATCCGTCCTAAATGTGTGCAACGCAAACTGCCAACTCACATGGTGGCCCCCCTCAAACGGTCACCCGGTGAGGAGCCGAAATCACACAGTGCCTGGAAAAACAAGCTGAAAACCAACCTAAAGAGTGGATTTCTGGCACATTTTCGGAGGCAGTCAGCAGCCGATGTCCATTGGGAGGTGTGGAAACACCCCAGAACATCGGCGACAACCTCAACAACCCTTTGTTTTTTCAGAGGGATGCGGGGGGATGGTGAGTGGCAAGTGCCTCTGAGGAAGCTCTTAGCACAAAGGCCTGCCCTCTCCAAGGCCCTGCCCCTTCCTTACATGGTGAAACTAGTTTGTAAGTTGGCAGGTATGAAAGGGCACTTGTTGGAAGGGGGCACAGGGTTCTGAGACCGCCACATCCTCCCACACAATGGTGTAGCCATATATTTCACTAGCCTGCACTGCACTACCCACGCCCACTTCAAATTCCGGCTGTCCAGTGTCTGTGAGGGATGGAATTTGAAACCAGTGCTCCGCCTCTCACACTGCAGACACAAGTTCATCCTTTTCTGCTTAGTGGCCCCGCAGAGCTGACTGGTAATGCCTATTAATTTACCAGATCCCTAGGTCTTGTGAATTCCCTGGGGACTATTCCCCTCTCTGTGGTACGGGCACCTTGTGGTTAGCAGTATTCCCCCTTCGTGGAACGGTCAACTGGAAGTAGATATTAATAAGCTTGGCTTTGAGGGCTCCTTCTAGATTTTTTAATAGAGAGACCTTGAGGGATTTGTGTTCTTGAAAGGAGTTGAGTGACTGGGGGGAGTGTAGAATGGGATGTGGCCTCTTACGAACATTCATGCACATCATATGGGAATGCGACCTCATACGTTCCTTTTGACAGAAAGTGCACTACACGTTCAATACAGTACTGACCGTCCACCTTCACCCAGAAGCCCGTAGGTGCCTCCTAAATATATGGGAGCCTACAGACTTGAACGCTCACCTGACGCAATGGGTCACGCTGGCCTACGGACTTGAACGCTCATCTGATGCAATGGGTCACGCTGGGGTTAATGCTTGCAAAACGGAATATCGCACAGCTGTGGGGTGCGGCTCACCCACCCAAAATAGTGGCCTGGAAAAAAGACCTTGATTGGTGCATGCACAGAGAAAATACAGTTTATGTGGCTAGGGGCTCCCCCAAAAAATGGTCCCACATATGGAGCCTGTGGAATTCATACCGAGGAGAGATATGCAAACCGCCAGTTAGTATCGAAAATGATGATCCCCTTACCCCGTAACCTATTCCCATGATGTAATGTTGTCATTAGCTCGCACTTATTGTCTCCACCATGTATACTTTTACCAATTCCTCTGCACTGTATATTTGATGCCAATGTATGTTAATAAAAAGATTTATTTAAAAAAAAGGAGCTGGGTGCCTGAAAGTTAGGTTAATGTGTTGTGTTACAAGGCAAACTCTATCAAGCAAGATGAACCCATTTTGGGCAAGCCCTGCTATTTACAAGCCCCCTCCTCCTTTCTTTGCTTTTCTCTCCTCTCCTATTTTGTTTGCTTTTCTCTCCTCTTTTCCCTCCTTGTCCCTTTTTCCTATCTCAGTAGCCTCTTTGCTGTTTTAAGGCCGCTTTATTATGGCTTCTTCATTATGGGAGAGATTTAAGGCAATGGGTGTCGAAGACCTTGTAGCTAATATATGTGTAGCAATGTGTGCTGCAGTGTGATATTCATTGTAAAGAGAAGTTTACATACTCCTAATGAAACACAATGAGACTAGCATTTGGGATTTTTGTATAGCTAACTGTGAATGTCTTTTGCAGGTGATTATCCAGCCCCTCGAGCCGTCCTTACTGGCCATGACCATGAGGTGGTCTGTGTATCTGTGTGTGCAGAGCTCGGACTTGTGATCAGTGGAGCTAAAGGTGGGTGATTGTTTTGTAAATGCATACACGTGCCGCATAATTCTGTATATAAACAATGCACAATCGATCTTCTTAACTATACTGACTGTTAAAAGCAGATCTAAAAATCTGGAAAACAGTATTAATGCATATTTTAATTAAGTGTGACGTTGTTGGGTCGTGGATGTACCCCATGTGCTATTTGAATATTCACACCTCAGCCTTCTAAGGCCTGAATCCCAACTTTACCGAAAATCATGATTCGTCTGGAAATTAGTGTTTGGGAGGTGAATTAAAATGACAAGTTATGCAGAAAAATTCAGGCAGTCTAGTTAAAAAAAAATATTTCTTATTATTGGCAGCCATTAAATAGATACAGTGTAAGTCATCTTCGAGGAAGGATGCAAAAAGGGTAAATAGTAGAACATAAGAGAGTTTTTCTGGGCTTGTCGTTTTTCTCTTTATCGTTCTCATCCCCCTTACAAAACATAAAACCAAACATCACCCTCCCCCTAACGCCAACCTAACTTAAACAGTGGTTAATTTGTGAAAAAATAAGTGCTGGGGCTCTCATCAGTAGGCAGCTTGCACCAGCCCTTTTTTCCTGTTAGCGCCACCTAAAACAGAACCAACTACTAACAATGAAAGTGGGGAGAGGATGTGGGGTAATGGGGAGAGTTTCAACTTCGTAGCTGGGGAGCCAGATTTCAGTCTCGGCGTCGGCTCAACATCCTGTGATTCTGGGCAAATCACCTAATTTCCATGTGCCCACCATAAATTAATGTGTTTCTAACTCGTGCTCAAGAATAGTGCCGGCATTACTGATTAGGTGCCGGTGCTGAGCACCGGAAACCACAGGCTCAAATTAAGCACTGAACTTACCCCACCGCCTCGGTTCCAACCTGTTCCTTTTGTTTCCACAACCGTTAGTTCTATTGGGCTTTAACATAGAATTTAGGTTGATTTGCGGTATCTGGACCTGCCTAAGAGAATTTAATGTGGGCGTGAGTGCCATATATGGAGACAGTAACTTTCACACCATCTAGTTTACCAGTAGACACATGTCACCAGTCAAAAGGAGGAGGTGAAACTCTCCGGATAAGTCCCTGCAAGGGCTGAAAAATGTGTGAAAATTAGTGCGCAGTTAATGACGTCCTTGTTTATTTCCTCACTTCAAGGGTCAAAACATGTAATGCTGTGGTTATACTGCACCCTTGGTATGGGTATTCTCGGGCGCCATATTACCGCAGGATTCTGCTTGGTAAATCTTTTTAATAGAGCCCTAATTGATTTTGTATCAACGCACAGCTCTACATTAGATTTTGGTTGACATGTTAGACAGCCATTTTGTTTTCAGTAGTGCAGACTTTTACCCCTCACTTGCTGTTGGTGTTTAAATTGGAATTAGTAGACTGTTGCTGCTTGCAATCAAATGTTTTCAAAGTAGTATTTTAACTTATTTCTGCTTCATATTGGCTGCTTGAACTTGTGTTAGCCTCTGGAGCAAGAATGAGAATTAGTATTGCAAACAAAATGCAGTATGGGCGAGTGGTATCCTCATTTGAAGCACTGGCGTGCGCGACAAGCAGATAGCCTGCAGTAGGAGCAAAAAAGAGAAATTAGTACGCTAGAGACAAGCATATAGCTTCGAATTACATGCAACAAAATTCTGCAGAGCTTCAACATTCCCATTAAAATTTAGATTTTTGTGTTTTTTGTGCGAATTAAATAAAATTTTTAATCATTTGTGTATGTATGTGATGTATGCCTGTTTTCACATTTTAATGTATTTTTTGAGGTTCAACTTCCAGCAGTGATTCAGTGGGGATGCACAGAAGTCAAAACGTTAAAAACAGCTGAACTAGAGTAATTGTTCTGTTTCATTAGAGTGTCTTCAGGAAATGTGTGATCCGAGCTTCATCACACATTGGCACGTCTTTATGAGCCTAATACACCTTTCTTGTCTGGTTGAAATTTACACATTCGACAGTCAATCATCCGAGTTCTGTCAGTCTCTGTCCCTTCCACCCCAGGAGTCTGCTGCACCCTCCTGTGATTAGGTAGCCCTTCTCCAAAAACACTACCCATTAAGAACATCTGGAAATTGAATTTGTTTGTTCTTTAATGTAGATGCTTTGGAACACTTGAGCTTGTAAAATCTGTTAAAAGCCTCTCTTGCAATGGAGCACTCAATGTGCCTCTGAAACAGAGAATGTGGGACATGACAAGTGGGTGCACTTGTCATTTCCACTTGGAAAGTGCAATAATTGTTGTGCAGGTTTCCATTACGGAGATGTGCAATCACACCTACCTCTCCAAATCTAACACCTCTAAAATACACAATCTTGCACATTCTCACCCCAGAGCAGCTGAAAACACTGCATAATGTAGAAAGCAGTATATAACAGAAGTAGATAGAATATATATATACACACACACACACACACACACATATGGTGCAGGTATAGTGATGACTACATTGATCAATATTGGTAATTTATACATCAACCACAGTCATAATTGTGCATTTTTGAAAAACTAAACTTGGTTAGCTGATTAAAGAAAGATTGATGACTGGAGGTCACTTTATGGCAGAACGTGGTGGTTTCAGCGCAAAATAATTGAGATTAGAAGATGTTTGTTCAAAATGGTAGTTGGATAGAAAATGTGTCAATTGAATAAGCCTTTCCATTAATGTAATTTAGTAACTGCGAAAGCCTTATTAGGTTCCAATAAAGAGGCAAATCTATTGTGGCATATCCAATATCGGGTAGGTTTAGGTACAATTACAGAATCCATTGTTGTACTTCATCACAGATGGAGAAAATAAGTATTTTGTTAGTCAAGGCTCTGGGACTTAGCTATGCCGAGAAGAAAGTGCAAATAGACCTATGGGTGTTAGCATTTGTCCTTTAGACATTAGGGGTATCCAGAGAAGTTTCAGTATCCTGAGATCGGCTAATGTTCCAAGTTATGTTGTTTGATAGCAATGACTTCGGAGCTGTACGGAGTATGTCCAAAGAAGGTGTGTCATTATATACTTTTCTTATTTTCTTGACGGTGTAGAACTTTTTCTCAAGAATTCTAGACCAAAGTTACGTTTATCAAAACAATGACATACTGGAGTTGGCTCTATTAGGTTGCCTGAGTCAGTTTTCTGGTAATATACATTTTTAGTATTAAATCTTTTTATTGATAATTTTACAGCACATACGACAAAAATACATGTAGATGTGGCCATTGTATCATTTAACAGAGCTAAGTCCAGGACTCGAAAAGACAGGCTAAGTCTATTAGCACTAGAACAAGCTTGTGCCACTGCAAGACAGCATTGTGTATGCACATTTTTAGCAAGAATTACAATAACCTCTTGTGAGAAATTGGGTTGTTGATTCGCTGGGGTGTGAGCCCTGGTCAAGCAACAGCCACACTCCCTTGCTGGGTGAACTACAAAAGTCACTAAATTAACCTGGGCTTAACCCCTGGGTAGCTTGGCACAAAACACAGTCAGGCTTAACTTAGAGGCAATATCTAAAATGTGTATGAAGCACACAAACAATAAAGTGAAAATAAAAGAAAAATCCCACACCAATTTAGAAAGATATAGTGAATGTTAATAAATTCTTTGACAAAAAATGACAAATCACAAATCAGTAATAATCGAGTAATCAATTTTTAAAGATTTCAGTGAAAACTAGCACCTAAAAGATCAAAGCGCCAAGGACAGACATCTAGTCGTGTAAGACCGCGTCAAAGTTTAAAAATATGGCAGACTGTGATGAAGTGTGGTTCGGATAAAAGAAGTGGCTTGGGCCTAGTCAGTGCTTTCCTTCGGACTTAGAAGAATTTCTGCGAAAAATGTTCGGTGAAGGTAAAGTTTATTAGGCCATGAGGCTGGATACCCCGATTGGCGAAGGATTGCTGAAAAGGATTTGCTGCTGTGGAGAAGAACGTAGCGGGAGAAGCCAGAAAAGTCAATCTGACCAGCGATGCACCTCAGGTGGATAGATGAGCAGGATGGGCCCTGTCTCCTCCTGCTTTTCAGAGCAGTATTTAACCAAAAATATGTAAAGTGCCCATTTGTAGATTTTAGCTATCTGTTCACATTCAGTACCACTTTCACGTGTCCAGGACTAGTGGGGGACCACTTGGAGGGTCAGGACTCACTCAGGCTGGGTTCAGGTGTGGGCCCAAGGTGAACAGAGCCTTTTGTGTCCCTGAGGCTCAGAACAGGAGGCCAGCAATCTAGGCCTTTTGGAGTCCCTGTGGTGGTCTCGGGTTCATGTTGAAAGTCCAGTCCTCCTTCCCCAGGCAAGAGGGCAGCAGTGCAGAAAGTCAGCCATTCTGCAAGGCAGAAGCAGGTCAGCAGAGTGGCAGTACATTCAGCAGCAAAGCAGTTCTCCTTCTTGGCAGTGTATTCACAGGTCCGGAAATGTACTGAAGAGTGGGTGTCTGAGGCTGTATTTTTATAGCCTTGTCCACTCCTCATGGAAGTTGGGAAGGTACAAGCAAACCCCAAATTAACTTGTGCTCAACCCCTGGTAGCTTGGCACAGAGCTGTCCGGCTTAACTTAAAGGCAATGTGTAAAGTATTTGTGAAGCACTTCATACAGTAAAACAGCGAAAGCACCACGCAAAAAACCCACACCGGGTTAGAAAAATAGAGCTGAATTTAATAAATAAAATACGACCAAAAAGACAAAACCCAATTGGAAGAACCAGAGTTTTGAATTTTTAAAGAATAAACTAAAATAGCACCTAAAGCTGAAAGCGCCAACGTTGGCTATCTGGTCACACTGGACAGGGTCAAAGTAAAAAAATTCAGGCCGACTGCAATGGAGCATGGTTCAGATATAGTCCTAGATTAGTCCCACTGAAGGTTTACCTTCTCAAGATTTGTGCCAGGAGTCCTGTTAGAGTTTCAGAGAGTTCCGGGTTACAAAGACAGCATCACAGCTGGTTGTCGGCGTGGGCCGAAGAGCAGGCCAAGCGTCATGAAGAGGCAGGCTGGAGCTTCTTTTTGGTGTTTCCCCCGGCTGTTGATGCTGTCCTGAATCGTTGGAAGTGCAACTCTACTTCATCTCCCTTAGCAAGGCTTTGCTGGCTTCTTGTTCCAGATATAGTCTTTATGTAGTATTCGTCTTGCCATGTTTACCACTTCTCTGTTTATCATCCCAAAAAAGTTGTGTTACCCCAGTGTACACTTTATTGGCATCGCATATTCATCTTCTCTTCCTTAGTGGAGGTACCAAGTGCCACATGTACGACCTTTTAATTTTGCAACTCACAATTGTGATTTTTTGTGTGACTTGCAATTAGCAAGTCACAAAATGAAATGTACAACTGTGTCTCAGACACTGCAATTCCCAAATGGCTTGCATGGTACCTGCCTCATTAATATTCATGAGGTAGGTCGCAATTTGCAACCCATTGGGAAAGCCTGGCATTCACATGGATGGTGGCCTGCTGGGGTCAGCAGACCAGCATGTCTGTGACTGGTTTTTCAATAGAGCAGTTTTTAAAAAACAAAAAATGCTGCACGTTTTCGTTAAAGGAAAACATGATGCAAATAAACTTTTGTTCATATTGTAAGAGTAGGCAGTGGTCTGTGGGACCTCTGAATACTCTTAAAAGCGTTTTGGTTGCCAATCACAAAGGAAAAGGGGTACCCTAAGAAGCCCTTACTATTTTCGACTGTCTTACCACTTATTTGAAGTAGGTGGTAAACTGCAATTGCTTTGCGACCGCATTCCGGTTGCAAATGAATCATACATCCCCTTTGATTTACTATTAGGAAGAGACTCCCTTAGCACACCCCTTCCTAATAGTGATTCTCAAATCCTATTTTGCTAGTCGGTAGCAGGTTACCGACTCGCAAAATAGGGTTGATACATGCTACAGGCCATTTTAGTGTTCGGAAATGGCCCGATTTGCTAGTTGCAACCGCTAAAAACAGTCGTACATGTGGCCCCAAAGGCTTGGCCGGAGGGTTTTTATTGTACTGCTCATTAGCATGGTACAGCTTTCATTTAGACTTTTCAAGCAACATATTCCTTTGTGTGTTTTTTAGTGAGTTTTCTTGTTGGAAACTAAAATCCTTCTGTTTTTTGGAAAGAAACCAGCATCCTTTTCCTCTGCCCACTATACCTCTTTTCTCTTCAGCTGTTCTGTGAGCACTCAGAAAATGTAGTAATTGTTGCAAGTGCTAAAAAAAATCATAGGTGTGAGATGCACATCTACGCACTCAAGCCGCAGTTTTCTACATCAGCACGAATTCCCATTTTCAATGCATGATATTGCATAAAAGTAAACTAGTGTAGATCATCAATCCCAGTGCTTGTTGTGCTGCAAACATGAAACATTACATAGGCACTGCTTTTAAAACCTCTCCATTCCCACATTTCAATTATCCCAGGATATCAGGACGGTCAATTGCCTCTGCAGTATTTGCTTAGAGATCGTAGGGGCATCATCTCATTGTGGGAGTAAAGAAAACTACACAGCCATCGAGGACTGCAGCAAACTCCTCACTACACTTAATCAGCATTAGCAAATAGCAGCTAGAGATTTCAGAGGCACAAGAAGCATATCTTGATTCAGTTTCTGTTCCAGTACCTCAGTGACTCCACATCCTGCTCAATTTAAGTTTTTATTTACCTTCACGCTTGACTTGCACATATCATAGTCCTGATGTTCCAGAGTGTCCATGTGGAAAGGCACAATCAAGGACATTTGTAGCAAGCTTCCACCTACTCTTAAATCACATCTTTTTTTCATCTTGTGAGCCTTGCAGCTTAGCATTTCTGAATTAGTGAATTAAAAGAAAATCTCATATCTAGAGATTGTTGGTCCCTCCACGTTTGATCTAACATGGCCTACATTTGTTAGTTTGAAATATTTAAATTGCCAGTCCTGAGAGCAGAGTAGCACATGAAAAGGTGCCACTTTCACAATTTATATTAATTCAAGCTAAAGCTAATGGCTTCTTTTGGTTTATTCCTTTTTGGTGAAATAGTTCCAGGTCAAATCAATAATGAACATGTTATTAAGGGTGTGCCAGCGAAACTTGGCGACTTCTCATTACTCTTGTAACGTTGAGTTCCAGACAAATTCTGTTGATTTCTGCATGGCAGATTCTTTTTCAAGGAGGCTCTTAAAATGCTAGCACAAGCCAGATCTGGCTTCCCTTACTGCAATTTTGTGTCGCTGGGGGTCGCGGTCAGAGGACTTCATCTCAAGTAGATTTTCCACTCGAGCACAGCAAAATCAACTCAAATGGCCGCGCGCTCTTACTGCATGGTCCCATTTACTCAGATTTTTCAGTACTGCTTGCGCTACACTAAATTGTAGTGCAACTAGGGGTGGGCGGAATTTGCATAATCGCGTTACGCAAATCTCCGTGAAATGGTAAAAAATCTCTGCGAACACGCAGAAATTCCGCGAACACACTGAAATGATTGTTTGCGATGCTTTTTTACTGTTCACAATCGCTGTTTGTTTGCTTGCTCGGGAGGAAATATCTCGCAAACACGCATTTGAGAACGCGAACAAGCAAAACATTTCGTGAAGTAGCAGAATGCAGAATTTTGGGCAATTTTGCGTTCTCCGTGGAACGCGAAATTACCCAAATTCCGCCAGCGGAACGGAATTTACCACTCAGGCCTAAGTGCAACATGCATATTTGAGTTTTTATGCAAATCCGTGAGTGCTGTCCACCCTTACATGTGATCCAAGATTCATCATTAGCAACTCAAGCCCATGCAACTGAAATGTAAGAAGTATTTCGCAATGTCCTCGAAGTCCACAGTCTACTGAACGTCTTCCTGCTTTCTTCCATACATGTTCCTTCTGACGCTTCAGGCTTTTACAGTCTGGCCACTAATTTTAAACTTTTTCAATGCCTTTGTCTTAGTACTTCTTTTGGCTAAGGAATGTATTGCTTACTGGTCAGTAATAGTCTTCATCTTTCGGTTTCTTTTCTCATAGTAATAATCTGTGAGAGGCCAATTTCCAAACAGTAGGTGACAAAAAGAGCACATTTTCTTTTCTTGGAACATTTTGGTACAATTCAAATGCAATCTGCCTTCAATTACGTAAAATGTGTCTTAAATCCGACATTTCAATCAATAATCATGAGATGCCAATCTATTCCAGCTGGAGTAGCTCCTCGACGGTCGCTCCCTCTCGCTCCCTGCCTCACTTCCCCGACCACCTGGATACACTCCTGCTGATCACTGCCAGACATCGCCTGCAGTTCTAGCGCCTCGATGCCGGACTAGCGCTCATTGCCTGTGTGGTATCGTTTTTTAGGGAATATCACATTTTATTTTACTTGATTTTAAAAGCGCTGCATTGCCTGTCCTGTGTAATTTCGTTTTTAGTTTAAATCATATTTTATTTATATTGCGCTGCATTTACTGGGTTTTAGCTGTCCCCTTCTGTGTGTCCGTGCCCCAGTTTCACTTTCCCTCCCTCCATTTGTTGTGCTCGTGGCCCGTGTCTCCTCCCAGCCTCCCAGCCGCCCCTCCCACGCTCCGCCCCCTCCACTCTCCATTTATGACTGATGTCCACACGCGCAGCGTCCACGCGCTACGGCCGCGCCGAAGGTGCGCCAAAGGTAAGCCCGTCTACGCCCGTCCGCGCCTGGACCGCGCCCAGCGCCAGACCCCCTGGTCCCCGCAGCCCCCACCCCTCCCGCATTACATACAAATCATCCACCCTCTTAGCCCTTAACCCCGGCTGACTCCCCAACTGCGCACAAGCTGCTCCTGGACACACCCATGGACCTTTCACATGCATCTCCTGCAAATTTGACGTCACCAAGACCAACTCTTCACCCACTAACACCAAACAGAGACCTGTCACCAACCACCTAAAATGCATCCTGCTCAACACCCGCTCGATCCACAGACACGCCATCAACCTCTGGAATCTACTAGACACCATCTCTCCGGACGTCGCCTTCCTAACTGAAACATGGATGAACGCCTCCTCAGCCCCAGACATCACCATTGCCATCCCGGAAGGCTACAAGATCATCCGAAAAGACCGGACAGGAGGAGGCATCGCTATCGTCCACAAGAACTCCATCCGCATCTCAACCAGCCCAGACGTCAACCTCGCTACCGCCGAGCACCTTCACTTCCAGATCCACACCGACCCGAAGACCACACTCAGAGGCACCCTCCTCTACAGGCCACCAGGACCCCGTGCACAATTCTGTGAAGACATCACTGACTTTATCACCCCTCACGCCCTCCCCTCCGAGGACTACATTCTATTGGGAGACCTCAATTTTCACCTGGAAAAGAGCAACGACAGCAACACCACCACCCTTCTGGACAATCTCGCCAACCTCGGACTCAAACAACTTGTTAATACCCCCACCCACAATGCAGGTCACACACTCGACCCTATCTTCACCTCCAGCAAACATATTTCCTTCAGTCACACCACAGCCCTCCATTGGACGGACCACAGCTGCGTTCACTTTATCTACAAAAAAACCACAACCAACAACCACCCTCAACCTACCCTGCGAAGAAACTGGAACAAAATCACCATCGACCAGATCTCCTCATCGCTTCTTCAAAACCCCCCTGCCCACTCTTCGAACCCCAACAAAGCAGCCCTTAACCTCACTCATTGGCTAACCAAATGCGCCGACAACCTGGCACCCCTGAAAAAACGTAAAATTAAACTAAGCAACAAAAACGCCCCCTGGTTCAACGATGAGCTTAAGAAATCCAAGAAACTCTGTCGCTCACTTGAGAAGGCCTGGAAAAAAGACCCAAACACCAACACCAGGGACGCCTTCAAAAACGCCACCCGCATACACCACCAACTGATCCGGACTGCCAAGAAAGCCACTTTCAAAGACCGACTTGACAACAACGCCCACAATAGCAAGGAATTATTCAACATCGTCAAAGAGTTTACCAACCCCACTGCCAACTCCAACGACATCACTCCCTCTCAAGTCCTCTGTGACTCCCTAGCTTTGTTCTTCCACGACAAAATCTCAGACATCCACAACAGTTTCGACAACCAACCCGAAGACCAACCCACCCAACCTTCTGCCGTACCTTCACCCCCCTTGAACATCCTTAATGACTGGAACCCAATCTCCACTGAGGACACCATCCGCCTGATGAATTCCATCCACTCAGGATCCCCCACAGACCCATGCCCTCACCACATCTTCAACAAAGCAGATTCCATCATAGCACCACACCTCCGAGACGTCATCAACTGCTCCCTCAACTCCGCCACCTTTCCGGAAAGCTGGAAACACGCCGAACTCAGCGCCCTTCTAAAAAAAAACACAGCAGACCCCACCGAACTCAAAAACTACCGCCCCATCTCGCTCCTTCCATTCCCGGCCAAAGTCATAGAGAAAGCTGTCAACAACCAGCTCTCCGCCTTCCTCGAAACCAACAAATCCCTCGACTTCTCACAGTCCGGCTTCCGAGCCAAACACAGCACTGAGACCGCACTCATCGCAGCAACGGACGACATCCGAACTCTGCTGGACAATGGAGACACAGTCGCCCTCATCCTCCTCGACCTCTCCGCAGCCTTCGACACAGTCTGTCATAGCACCCTGTTACAACGCCTCAGAAACATCGGAATCTAAGGAAAAGCGCTGGATTGGATCACCTCGTTCCTTGCCGGAAGAACCCAGAGAGTCCGCCTCCCACCATTCAAGTCAAAGGCCAATGAAGTCATCTGCGGCGTGCCACAAGGATCCTCACTCAGTCCCACTCTCTTCAACGTATACATGAGCCCCCTCGCTGCCATCGCACGCCAACACAACCTAAACATCATCTCCTAAGCTGATGACACTCAACTGATCCTATCACTCACCAAAGACCCTAACACCGCCAAAACCAACCTGCATGAAGGAATGAATGAAGTAGCCGAGTGGATGAAGCACAGCCGTCTGAAACTGAATTCCGACAAAACAGAAGTCCTTATCTTAGGCACCTCCCCCTCTGCCTGGGACGACTCTTGGTGGCCAGTATCCCTTGGAAAAGCACCCATCCCGACAGACCACGCACGGAACCTGGGCGTCATTCTGGACTCCTCACTCTCGATGACCAAACAAGTCAACGCCGTTTCATCTTCTTGCTTCAACATTCTTCGCATGCTCAAAAAAACATTTCGCTGGATCCCCACCGAAACTAGAAAAACGGTCACCCACGCACTGGTTACAAGCCGACTGGACTACGGAAACACCCTATACGCCGGCACCACCGCAAAAATTCAGAAAAAACTCCAACGCATCCAGAACGCTTCAGCAAGACTCATACATCTCGCGTAATGAACACATTTCTGACCACCTGAAAAACCTCCACTGGCTCCCCGTCAATAAGAGGATAACATTCCGCCTCCTAACCCACGCACACAAAGCACTTTACGAACTTGGACCCGAATGCCTAAATACACGACTTTCCTTCTACACCCCCTCCCGCCAGCTACGCTCCTCCAACCAAGCCCTTGCTGCTGTACCTCGCATCAACAAAACCACCATGGGTGGAAGATCCTTCTCCTACCTGGCGGCTAAAACCTGGAACTCACTCCCCACTCACCTTCGCCTCACTCAGAACCACCTAGCTTTCAGAAAGCAACTTAAAACCTGGATATTCGACAAATAATTCCCCACCCTTCTCCAAGCACCTTGAGACCCTCTGGGTATGTAGCGCGCTATATAAATTATTTGAATTGAATTGAATATTATGAATTTGGCCCAACATTGTCTTATCACATCAGGGAAGGCCATGCACACGGCCATGGTAGTTTACGGCACTTCATTGATGACTCGCATTTTGTTTGTATCTCACTAGAAAATTTACGTTACTGTAATGATTTGCGGACAAGGATTCAGAGGTCTATCCTTGGCATTTTGGATACAGGTGTTTACTTGACATTATAGGTGCTAGTGGAGGGGCTTGAGGGGTCTCTAGAGTTCAGAGATTAATTTTTTCAAGTGCCCGTAGTCCACCACCTAGACTTTGTTGCCTTTGAAGGAACTACATCTGTGAGACTCTTACTGCAGTGGTGGAGCAAGCAGGTAGTTGATAGTTTTAAGCATTGATAAAAAATCCAAAAGGACCAGCATCCAGTCTCTGTGGTTATTTGGTTATTGTGTGTTACATAGCTTCTCCTAGACCCCCGAAAGTGTGAGGGCTGTGATCACTCCAAAGCAAATTAAATAGCTTTAATATACAATATTGTAGCAGCTATTCCAGCTACTTTACTGAAATTATTCTCCACTAAATAATATTAAATGTCAAATTTGGTATTAAAAATGTTCTTTTGTGCACAGTGCTCTTCCCAGGTTCACAGTTGTATCACAGAGGACTCGGATGAACCTGTAAAGCATGTAAAGCACAACCACAAATGTACATTAATTATGGTAGGTGATTGGCGGTTCAGCTCGTCCGCTGTCGAAAATGACAGCATAAGCTAAGGGAGATCATTTGATCCGCGTGACGCGGGGAAGAGTTAAAAGAAACAACATAAAGCTCTGCCATGTTTTACATCTACGTGGCGTTAAGTTGTAATGAGAGACACATAAAAGTAACCGTGACAAAAAGCATTACGGTATAGGCATCCAAATCCCCGGCTGTAACATGACACAGATCTAGTAGCATTACCATGAGCTGCATTTCATCCCATTGCCTCTCGAGCAATAAATATCCAGGTTACTCGGTCTGCATTTCAACTACCCAGTAACGAAGATTGGAATTCCTGTCACCAGGAGTAAGGACAGATTGGAGAATATGTCCCAACTCTGAAAAACAGCCATATGTCTGAAAACTATTATCAATATATATATATATATATATATATATATATATATATATATATATATATATATATATATATATATATATATATATATATATATATATATATATATATATAGATATATATACACACACACACATATATACACACACACACGCTCTCTCTTTCTCTCTCTCTATCTCTCTCATGTACAACATAGTGAAGATCAAATGTTTTATTGTGCGCTGGTCCTCTGCATTGAAGAACAGATATATGTGCCAGCCTTCCTTCCATCCCAAGAGTTCTTTTTGCCAAGCCAACAGAAAACCAGCTCAAAACAGTAGTTTAACTTGTCCTTCGACAGTGTGCCCATTTCTGGGGCTCAGCTGAGCTTTTTCTATGCTAGGCCGCTGTTGCCCAATCATAGGCTCCGC
The DNA here is from genome assembly GCF_964261635.1 of Lissotriton helveticus. Classification (NCBI taxonomy): domain Eukaryota; kingdom Metazoa; phylum Chordata; class Amphibia; order Caudata; family Salamandridae; genus Lissotriton; species Lissotriton helveticus. The sequence goes on from NC_136069.1 coordinate 376,996,981, forward strand.
TTGGCGCATTTTAAATTTCTGCGCAGGCTCTAACGGACCCCGGAACGGCTGCATAGAGTAGGTATAATAGATGATGCCCGCTGTGTCAGATGCTTGGATCCCTGCGCCGATTTTCTCCACTTAGCTTGGACATGCCCTGGAGTAGGTCAGTCTGCCAGTCTATATTTGATGGCATTGATGAGATCACAGACCTGCAGTTAGAGCGCACGCCCCAGGTAGCTTTGTTGGGTATGTTAAAGAGGCCCCCCCTGAGCTGTGGAAATTGACCGCCCTCTTGCTCCTCCTGGGTGAAAGTCGTGTAGTGATCAGTTGGGGCCACCGCCAAGTCCCTCAGCTGGCTGACTGGCTCAGGGATGTCGCTTATTGTCAGGACCAGTTGATGACATATTTGGACTTGATGCCTGTCTGATCATGTCCTAAAGATGTTTGGACGCCCCTAGAATCATATGTGCAACTCTGCAATGGAGAAGAAGAAGAGATCAAAATCCTGATGTACACTAGGTTGACTAATGTGTTTCATATCCCCTTACACTAAGTGCCCCCCGCTGCTACACATCCCAGTCGAATCCCCTTGTCACAGGGACCAGGGATGCCGCTGCGAGAGCTCTTGTGACCCTCACTCCATTTGTGTCTATCCCTCATTGTGGTCTGTGTTTTTAGTGCCTGATGTTCCATAGAATGGGTCATGGTGAATTTATTCACGTTGTGAGGCCACTGATTATGTCATTAAGTTGATTGTATTAACTGCTCACTGTATGGCTTGCACTGCAGTTTGTTCTCTCTGCGTACTTTAAACTCTTCCCGTGGAGTCATTGGGACACAAAAAGTGATAGGTTGAAAAACTTGCAACATAGCGATATGCCCAAGGCACAGAGCACAGGCCACGCCTTTAGCACAAAGCATCTGTGAGAGTGCCAATCATCTCTGTCCTGCTGAAATTGATATCAGAAGACCTTTGGGTATTTACATAGGTCTTCCATCTAAACATTACCTTAACCCTTCCGCGCTAATGGCAAAGCCAGCTCGTCATGGGCGTTACCTGCGCTACGCGGATGACGAGCTGGCTTTGTCATAAACAGCGCATTTTTTAAATTCCAGCGCACAGCGGGATAGCGCGGTTAAAGAACAATAGTTTGTGGTGATACTGAGTTATAAGAATTAGTACTGAGAAAATGTTGTTGTAATGGGGTATTGATGAGAGAAGTGTGAGCTGGGTGAGGGGACTGACTGGTATGAATCATTTTATGACATAAGACGTGTGACCACTAAAGTCACAGAGTGGCGTTCAAGATATTTTATGTAATATCCCTGATATTTCTGTACCAAATATCTGCACTGTAGCACTTTGGGCTTTCTGGATTGGGCATTGATGCATGACTCTGATCTGTGAAGATTGTGCTCTGTAACTGGTTCTTGGCAGTTTGAATTCTGTGGATCGCACAGCGCAGCTAACCGTGGAAGCTATGGCTCCAAATTTGTGAAGAGTTGGTGCAATGGTCATATTTCTGTGAGGTTCTTTTTAAGTTTAGTGCAACACTTTGTACACACATAGAATGTGTTGCATTGAGCAGATAAATGATTCTCGGTTTTGAGTTCATGTGTGGTGAGTGCTAGATCAACATGTTTGGATTCAGTGATGAAGTGGCGGCATGCGGTAGTGTTCTGTAGGTGGTGATGTACAAAAAGGGGATTGAGCATGGTACAGGAACATGCAAACATGGGTAAAAGCAGTCTGAAAGTAATTTAAAAAAAAAGTATATCTGATGTTAAGGGTGCCAAGCTGATAAGTGTGTTAGCCTCTCGTACTCTGGTGGCTGTGTTTCCCACAGCCCTAGTAATCCACCATTCCTGGCAAGAAAGATCAAATGCACGTAGGAGGAGACTAAATGCCAGACTTACCCTTGCTGTGCTTTGAGAATGTGGAAATTAATTCCTGTCTCTTTCAGGAAAACGCTTAGAAACCCCCATGTAAAGCAAACCTTTGCCTATTTGTATCCCCATTATATCAGACCTACCTGAAAAGTGTCTGTTTACTCGTTTGCTCATACTCTCACCCTGAACCGCATTGCTGTCTGCATGTGGCAAGAATCCGCCATATTTTATTACTGTATATGTTCCTCTAATTCTCTGTAGTCTATCAACTCTCCCCTTCCTCCCCTGCAAATATGCATCCTTCTAGTGTCCCATGCAATGCTTTGCCCTGCCACCCCTTTCACTGTCTATTTCCCCCAGTGCCTTATTCATTCTTTTACATTGTTTGTAATATCCTTCATTTGTATAACAATCCTTTGCTTGTATTTAGCTTTTCACTTTATAAATCATATACATAGGAGTAGAGAAGATTTTGTTAACTCTGGCTAGTGGTCAAATGCAGGGGGTACTAATGTAAATGTTTTATTGAGGAACAGAATGTTGTTTGTAGGATGGCCTTTGGCTCTTTTGTGGTTTCAAAGTATATGGTCTCATTAAACCCCAGTATTTTATGTGTTGTTTTTCTGCTGACTTAAGAAACATGAATCTGGTGAGTATGAGAGAGTGTTGTAGATATGACATAAGTGTTATCAGGAGCATGCTCTAAGCTCAGTTCGTGGTGTTCTTTGTTTCATGGCCAGGGTAGGCTTCGTCCTCCTCCCCTACCTACTAATTTTTTAATTATGGGAGTTAAAACGGCTACCTTTACTTCATGCAGGGTATGGAGGTTGGTGGCGTATGGTTGGTTGGTGGGTTGATGTGGGGGTGGATTTGTTTGCTGAATGAGGGAAGGATTCAGTTTGCACTAGAAGTTCACTAGAATTATGTTAGTTTGCCTGGTCCTAAAATGAGAGGCGTATGCTTTGGCAGCCTTAGTATGTAATACTGGCCCATCATGGTGATCACTTCCTAGACAGTGGCCAACTTGCTTTTGTCTCAGACAGTTATGATTCTTACTTGACCCCTTTCACTGTCATACCACTGCCAATTGTGGCTGTTGTGTCTCACTTCAATTTCCACATGGTTCTGAGTTGTTGCTTCAAGTGTGTTAGTGTGAAGTTTATTGTTTGGAGCTTTCCTGCAGAGTAGGTGTCAGAGTTTTATATAGCGCGAACAAGACCCGAACTGAATCAGGTATCAGAGCGCTTTACATAGCACCAGTTACGTTACATGAGGACACGCATTCATTTTAGGCACGGGGAGATTAAGTGATTTGCCCAGAATCACAGGAGGTTTTTTGGCGTCGTTACCGAGACTCAAACCCAGATCCCCAGGTCCGAAGTCGAGCGCCCTAGCCGTTAGGCCAACTCCTCTCTTGTTACTGACAATTGTTTGGCTGTTTTAACCCTGCATGAACTGTGATTTGTAGAAGAGTGGTACTATGAATTTCTCTCACTGTTTCTTTAGATATGTCCCATTTTCATATGCAAACTGAACAAAAATCTTAGCTGCCTTTATGGAAGAAATTATTAAAATAATATTAGACTCGAGGCACTGGAACTCGAACGTTGATACGTACATTGCGATAGCTCACACAATGACAGACCAGGAAAGTCGCCTATGAAATTGGACAAATATTGAAAGAGAATAGCGTACCATATGAATATCTTCGCCTACGTACCTTGTGGGTGGGAATTGTCTCCAAATTGAAAAAGTTCAGGACAAGGGACTAATAAACCTTGAAAAAGTTGCGGGCCTATTGCCCAATGTGACGACGAAACACGTGTTGGCTGGCTAAGAACCTGTATGAATAAAAAAGAAAAAAGAGGAATAGAATAAAAGAAGGGAAGAACCTCATTACTGTGTTTTTTATGCATGTTACTGCTGTCATGTCTTTGAAATAGTAAACGTGTGCTGACGATTGACATTTTGTTCATTTGTAGCCTAGGCCACAAGTTTTGGGGAGGCCGGTGGTTCTCTCCACCCAACAGCACCATTGAATTAATACAGTCCTATATATTGATATTTTGTGACATCACCCTTGTGGTGCCAGTTTTCCTACCATTATACCGCTGACCATTTGTTTTGCCTTTATGTAAGAGCAAGCCTATTGAATCTAGAGAGATATGACGTTTTTTTAAGAAGGGGGCTTGGTCAGCCTCCCATCTGAGAGTCTGTGTGTGGGGTTTTTGCATAGGCTGTGTCATCTTCTGGTTGCTCATATCTTTGTCATCCGTAGTATAGACAACTAATGGTACCGTCTTTCTTGTCTTCACTTTCTAAGTGCCTAGACGCAGACAAGACTGCACCGGTGTACAGTAACACCATTTCAAATTACCAGCTGCTGAGGACTATTTTTGCTCTTGGTGGGCACTTGTGTGTGTAACAGAGTCAGGGAAGAGTGAACTCCCTTGTTTTACGTGCCTAAAATAGTGTTAATTTAAGTGACCCAATGCCTTGTTTTGGGTTACTCTTAGTAGCTACTTGACTGCACTTAGTTGTAATTGCTTAAACAGTAACATGATAAATTGTGTATTTTTAGTAGCAAAGTTATTGAGTATATTATACACTGTTATAAACAATTAAGTGAAGTCAAGTCGCACGCACTCAGGACTTCTTGGCAAACATCCATGTTTGGTTTTCAAGCACCATCACAAATGTTTCCTACGCCTCACTGTATTTTTGTAATTTGCAGAAGGCCCTTGTTTGGTGCACACCATCACTGGAGATCTGCTGCGCGCATTAGAGGGCCCTGAAAACTGCTTTTACCCTCGCTTGATCTCCGTATCCAGTGAAGGACACTGTATCATCTATTATGAACGAGGAAGATTCTGCAACTTCAGCATCAATGGGAAACTCTTGGGCCAAATGGAGATCAGTGACTCAACCAGGGTAAATCTATGGAGGGGGGGCACATGCTTTTATATGACCGCATCAATTTGAATTGATACATTGATTAGAATTGTATTTACTCCTGGAAGTGAGCCTTTCTAAGCAGCAATTAATACTTCGACGTGGCGAAGGCACTTTGTTATTCTAAAATACAGTTGCATGCGTGTATTCCACAAACAGAACTGAAAAGCCTGTAGTTGTGCAAAACGCAAAGAAAAAACAGCAAACGTTGGTTAAACAGATTGACATCTTCCTGCAATGTAGTTAATGATGATTTTGGGATGCTCAAATCAGTAGCGTAACAAAACATGAGGGGGACCACACGCTCCTGACACAGGTAGGAGCTCTCAGGCCAGGAGCCTGTCGCCCCTGCAGAGTGCTGGAGGTGGCCATCTGGATTTCGGGGGCTAATGTTATGCCACTGGCTCAAATGTGAGTAGATAGAGTAGCCCATTTTTGGGTTTCTATGCCACGTCTGGCTCTACTAGTGAAAATTGAGATTTTTAACATATACATAGTTATGGTACTGACCAACAGAAGGGTTTATATTAAGGCATTCTGCTGCAGAAATAGAACTATAAGACATTGCTATTATTAGGTCCAGGCACATGGCATGGGGCCTTAATATATGTCATTTTACCCTGTTCCAATGAAAAAGACCCACTGATGACTAAGATTTAGTTCTCCTGGGAAGACCTGAGGTAAGGTGGACTGGATTAAGTGGTTTTGTTTTCACTTTTCATTCCAGATAGTCCTTGATATGGGTGTGCAAGAGGCATGACCACTGTATCAGTGATGATGGCTTTGTAGTACTTGGCAGTGTTCTATGAACACTAGAGCCGATCTTTCAAATGGTCAACATTTACCAATGAAATGTAATAATTACTCTTTTAGACAGCCTGCATAGACTATGGCACGTGGAACAGGATTCCTTTAAAATCCAGAACAACCACCTTAAATTTAGGAAAATGCTGGGAACTTGGCTGTTCCCTCAAATGATGGGATTGATGCCCCACTTAACCAGTCTGTGTCCCTGATGGCCACATCCTCCTGTACACATTTTAGCATTTACAAGGGTCTTTAATCCTCTGGGGCTGTGAGCGCTTTATAAATAAATAAGGACCCTATTCAGAGTTTTGTGGATGGGATACTCGGTCAATATGTGAGGAATATCTTGTCCTCTGTATCACAAATGCCATTGTCTATAGTGTGCTTGTAATACGGTTGATACAACATATCTCATGTTTGTGACAGAGTATCCTGTAAACAAAACTCTAAATAAGGTCCTAAATCTACAAGGAATTCTACTGTTTCAATTCGCGTAAGAGCAATACATGAACTCAGTTGGTTTGTAAAGAATGAGTCATAACAGAAACTACTAAAATCCAAATTTATTTCCATTTGTGCCCAGAGTTTAAATGGATACCATGGGACACACTGGAATGTTAAAAGAAACAAGACTTTGCATCATTTGCCAGTCCATGTGAAACCAGGAAAGTAGTAACAGATGGAAAGTGATATAAGAAGCATAAACTATCATTAAGATATATTTTGTTTATCTTCTTACGTCTAATGAAACAAAATATTCACATATGTAACCTTTCATTCATTGCAAATATGTTCTATCAATTTATAGTTTTCTTATTGCTTAGTCCTTTTAAAAGAAGTGGCCATAGACGTTCTCAATGTGCTGTGCTTTAAGAATAAATAAATAAAAGGCCTCGTCTTTCTAGTAAGGCACTTTTACTACTGGTTAAACAGAACTTTATTGAGTGGTGTGAAGTTAAATTAAGAAGGCAAAAATAGTAGTGGTCTAAATTTAACAAAATGAGAAGTAACATTGCAGTATAATTGACTTCAGTGCCATGACAGGAAGAGGGACATCACAAGATCAGAAACTCAGATGACTGATCCTAGTACATTTTAAGCATTCTTAATGGAAAACTCAAGACTTGAGGTTGTCTGTAAAAAGAGATTGACAATGGGTCCAAACAAACATCAACTAAAACCATCCAAAGCAATGCATTCTTGGATTTAACAGATCATTTGTCACATTCTCACAGTCTCATAGGGCTCATGTGGACATGGACTGGCTCAATACAAAGTACTACAGTACAGGAAGCTTCTCTGCCTTTGAAATGCAGAATTAGCTCTTTAAATGCTGAAGAAGGATAATGATCCGAAATTCAAGATTTGATTTGTGGTACTTTCCCATCAACTTTGAGCTTTGAAATTAAATAATAATGTAAAGTAATCTACCAAATAAATTTTTTGATTTTATTAGTAAGAAAGAATGCCAGGTCCACTCAAAAAAATAATCAAAATGTAATGCTATTGGAGGAAGTGAGGCGGTATCATTTTCGATATGTGCTTTGAAATAGACTTTCTGGACTGCTTGTCAGGTTATGTTCAAGTAATCTCAAGAGGAAGTAGTAATAATAATCCGATTGCATTAAGGCTGGGTGAACCTACTGATTATGAAAATGTTGCAAATCTGTTTATCCCTCGACAAACCCTTTATCTTTCCTCTCCTCAGGTTATTTTCAGATTTGTTTCAGTAATGTTGTCTTCCTACCCTTTTTCAGATTTCCGAACTCCCTCTGTTTTCAGGCTTCGGAAATAGCTATTTTACTGTTCTACTGAACATTCTAGTTGTGCACACCTCCTCTGATGCTGATTCATTTCGCTATTCTATTTTCTTTCAGCTATATCAGTTGTAAGCAATCAATACACAACTGTTGATAGCGTTACAAAGCTCAGATATAAAGGTTGAGTGCATCTTTTTTTTATTGAGGACAGGCTTGTGTACTACTGTCTTGTTGTACGACTCCAGTATCTAGGTGAAATCAGAGTACACTCCTTTTATATAATTCCGTCAGCTGGGAAAACTTGGTATGAAGAATACCCAAATTTCTTCCAATCTTTTTCCTCTTGTAGTAGATGTTAAATACCCCTTTAGACTGATATATTTGCATTCCTGATAAATAAATGGCAAGCGAGTATCATAGTACAAATAAAGCTGAGTGCTTCAAAAAAATCCAGCTTTCCTACCTTTCTCGGTTTTTCATTTACACTGTTACAGTAAAAGCAACTTGGTCATTTTGACTTGTGTTTAGAACTGGTTTATCTTTGGGAAACATGTTTGAGATGACTGGGGAGTGTGGGAGTAATTTCCTTTGGATTTATTTCCCTAAATACCAATTGATTTGATCTGTATTTTCAACAGGCAATCCTTCTCAGCAGTGATGGTCAGAACCTGGTTACAGGCGGAGACAATGGAGTGGTGGAAGTTTGGCAGGCTTGTGATTTTAAACAGTTGTACATTTATCCTGGCTGTGATGCAGGAATCAGAGCAATGGATTTATCTCATGACCAGAGGTGAGCCTACAGTATGACGAGTGCTAAAGAGCATAAATGTGCAAAATAAGAATTGCAAATTCAATGAGTTTGAGGCTTTCATTTTCATTGAACAAGCGTCAAGCTGATAATTTCTGTAGGTACCAATGCAACAAGCAAGTATCTCAGATAGTGTGTGATAATGAAGGCTGCCAGTGGAGGTTTGCCTACAGTAGTGGAAGATCGATCTATGATCCATACTTCTATCTAAGTTTTATCCAGTGGCTATACAAAACTATTAAGGTGGGACAAACTAAAAGTTCTGGAATTTGGGAACATAAAGGAACCACAATAAAGGGCTACCTGTTGACAAATCGAAATGAAGAATTCTTTCTTGGGTAATAACAATTTAGGCATAGCAAAACTATGTAATTTGTAAAAAATGTAAACAGTTTCATAATGAAATTAATTAAAAATGTGCATAAGGCTGACATTAAGTTTATGTTTGGGGTTAAGGTTAGGACTGGTGATGCTTTAGTGTCAGTCTTAGGGTATCGGTTTGTGGTCATTGTTTGGTTGGCATACACTTTCTTTGTGATTTTATTATTACCGAATTACAATTATGTATTTAAAGTAATGGTTGACATCTCACTTCCTATTTTGTTGCTTAAGAACTTTGCACCCCCTGACCAGTTTGCACCAGATTTGGAGAAAATGTTTCATAGCGTGTAAGAGTGTGCCCAAATGTGGTCCAGATTCACTTATGATCATCTCTTCCTGGCTTATTTGACAAGCTTGGATAAGCTAAAAATAAAAACGGTCTTTAGTCTTGATCCCTATGGCATAGCTGCCAAGGTTTACAATTGCTATGTGTGACATTTTCATAATTCAGTGTAATTAGGAGTGACATTTCAACGACTGTGAGTGACCCTTTCTCGTACGCAAAATCAAGCAGTGATGACGAGTAAAACATATAAAATAACTTGGGACCCAGGCCAAACAAGATGTGTGAAGACCCAACTAGGGCACGAAAACATCATGGACCTGCCTGGACATTTGTGTTGCTGGGCAGGCCGGCAGAATCCTGTCCTCCAGCCTTTGGCGACTCGTACTGGGTCCCCTGGCTAAACACCTTGAAATGAATGATGCTGTTTAGAGCATAAGTCTATCGAGGGCCTCTCTGCCACGTGTGACACGGCCCTAACAGGATGTTTGAGGTCCCAACAAACAACACACTCCTCCGGTGCCTACTGTTGCTGGGCAGGCGGGCCACCAGAAAAACAAAACACAGATTGCCAGCCTATGTGGTGGGCCCCCCTCCCTGCTGGCAAACTCGGGGCCTCTGACATTACGTGAGTGACCTGGGCCAACACGGAACGGAGATGGACCGATGTCAGAGAGGGCCCAACAACATAAACAGGTGTCATTAATAGTCAAACATGTCATTCGTTCGATCGGATCAATCCACCTTTGTCACTCTACAGAGTAGCAACTTTAAACTAACACCGGCAGGAACGACTGCAGCTACCTGATGTGATTGCGCGCTGCACTGGCATCATCAATGTCTATTACAAGCACACACAGGCTCACAGTGGCTGCCACTTACTGTCTTGGGCCATGGCCCGGCCGCAGATGGGTCTGAGTCAGTCCGGACTGTGGCGCAGGCGGGTGGCGCATGCAGGCAGTGACTCTGGTCTGCTTGGTGTGGTATGCAACGTTTACAACGCAACTTTTACAACGCACTACCATTACAACGAAACTTTTACAACGCAACATCCATTACAACGCATACATTTACAACGCAGTCATTACAACGCATGACACTACAACTCATACCACTACAACGCATACCATTACAACGCAGTCATTACAACGCATACCATTACAACGCAAAACTTACCATCCAATACTTACCCTACTGTTGCACCCCCTGGAGTTAGAATAGTAATTTTAACCCCTACACTATCCAAATAATTTCCCTACTTTTGCACCCCCTGGAGTTAGAATAGTAATTTTAACCCCTACACTATCCAACACTTACCTTATTTGTATTGTAATGTAATGCGTTGTAATGGTATGCGTTGTAAATGTATTATGCGTTGTAGTGGAATGCGTTGTAAAGGTATGTTTTAAGAATTCGTTGTAATGGTATGCGTTGTAAAAGTGTGCGTTGTAGTGGATGTTGCGGTGTAAAAAATGCGTTGTAAAGGTATGCGTTGTAAAAGTGTGCATTGTAACGTCATACATCCGCTTGGTGTACATCTGAAGGGCGTTGCTTCGCAATTTCCAGGAATTACATACTTTTTCTTGAATTACTTTAACAGCAGGCACTTACTCACTTTGTGAGAGGACTTCCCCCGCAAATGTCATCTGCTCGGGCATACTTCAGTGAATCTCAGCAAAAGATGAGAGTTCCTGCAGCCGCCACAGTCACTGGGGTTGGGGCGGCTCCGCCTGTTGCGGGGATCTGCATTTTCATTTGTTTTATTTCAATATTATTTACCACGAGGAGCCTTGCCATTACAAGTGAAGCCTCCCTCCCACAACCACCTGCTCGCGACGGCGCTCTCTTATTGATGTCATCTATCAGGATTCCGGCGCCATGTGGTTAATACTAGTGTTACATTGTAGCACTGCAGCTCAGCCACTTCCGAAGCCTTCCATAAGCAGGGCGCATGGTGCACTGCTAAATTTAGCTTTATGTTCAGTCTGCATTGAATATTGGTGCATGATTTGCAGCGCTACGGCCTGACAGCCAAGTAGGCGCTATGCCACTTATGCGTGACTTTCCATTTCAGTGCTGTGATGCGGATCACCACACTGAAATGCGTTAGTGTCAAGACTGATGCGTGATACTTGACAGGGCTGCTATGGTCTGGCCAGGACCAGAGTGTTTAATTATACCTCCCTGCCATATCCAGGTAGGGAACAGTTAATTCTCTTCCAGGGTATCCTCATCAATAGTCCTAAGCACTGAATATTCCCGCCCATGTGCGGGAACCCCAGAAATAATACAAAATGATATATGGAAACCATATATGTACTGCTCTACATATATATACACACACATATCATTTTTTCCCATATCAATGCAGCCCCCAAATGGAGGCTAAACAATGTAGTTCCATACATAAGAATTGCATTTGCCAATACATTAAAGACACGGCACGGCAGGAAGCAGAGACTCATATGTTTGCTGATGGCTTGGTAGAGGTGGTGGACTGACTGTTCCCTCCTCTTCCCCTGTTAGATCGTCGATATTGAAATTGCGATCTCTGCTGACCTTGTTGACTTTGGTTCTTTTGCCAATGAGGTGTTTGAACCCTCTGTTGGAATGATCGAAGGTCAGTGTTGCGGTAGCGACGACAAAACTCTTTCTTTTTCTCTAATCCTACCTCCTTCAGGGTATCCAGTTCAATCTTCATCCACACCATTTCCTCATCGGTGTGTGGTCCAAACAGCGAAGATAAGGAAAATGGCAGATTGATGAGTCTTGATTGCGCCTCTGGCTTCAGAGCTGTTAGGTGAAGCCATGAAGATCTCCCGGCACAAATTCCGTGGGCGTATGAATGCACTGAGAGTGTCGCTCCTTCAGCCGCCTCGACGGCGGAGGACCTTCTCTCGACGCTGGACGATGTTCCAACGCCGACAGGAACTTGGCCTTGGACGATGAGCGGCGCTCCTGCGCTCGGTCCCTCGACGACGATCCCGCCATCTGAGCCGACGCCGAAGGTGAACATGCCGGGACCTTGCTCCTTGACGTCAAACGCGCCCTTTTCTTCGACTTCATAGGAGACCTACCTCTTTCTGAGAGGCCATTAATCCTGATTCTCGCCCTGTCTTTGAGAGTTCTTTTAGGCCGCTTCCTGCAGTGTTGACATGAGGAAGGGGAGTGGGAACCAGGCAGACACAGGTTACACACCTTATGTGTGTCTGTCTTGGCCTTCTTCTTGCCACAGGCAGGGCAAGGGTTGAATAAAGAAGGCATTTTGACAGAAAAAAATGTGCTTCTGTCACAAAAAAATGGGTTGCACTCAAATGCCAAAAGACGTCCAGTGAAGGAAAGGAAACCCAGAAAAATCTGAGAATTTTTGACTGAAAAGCCAAAAAGTAGAGAGCTGTGAATCCGAGGTCCTGACAGAAGGAGCCGGAAAGATCAACTGACCCAACTGTCACCCCTGAGGCATGATGGGAAGCTAGGTGTCAAGGCTGCCTTAAAGGAACGGTGCCAGTTTTTGTTGAAAATACTTTCATTTTCCATGCTATTGTTTTGCAATGCAGCCTGTAGGCTAAGAATGTCTGCTAGGTGCAGGTTTTGCCCATTATGAGTGTTTTACTCATTAAAAGACAGAGTTTAAGTGCTAATTGCTCTCATGTGTCTTTTATGTATTGGCAAATGCAATTCTTATGTATGCAACTACATTGTTTAGCCTCCATTTGGGGGCTGCATTGACATGGAAAAAAATGATATATGTATATATATATATATATATATATATATATATATATATATATATATATGTAGAGCTGTACATATATGGTTTCCATATATAATTTATTATTTACGGGGTCCCCGCACATTGGCAGGAATATTCAGTGCTTATGACTTTGATGAGGATACCCCTGGAAGAGAACTAGGATTACAGTAAGTAACTTATCCATATTTCCCCACTCACTTTGCCATACGGTCAGCGAGAAGAGAATGCTGCCTTCACATTGGTAAATTGCAGGGGGTGATGTACATCAACCCCCCACCATGCTGAAGTGCAAAGGGCTTTACACTAAACTCACTTTGCCTTGCTTAAAGGAGGGAGGTAGCCTTCTTTCCACTCAGCCAAATGTGAGCGGGGTATACAGAGAACACCTCCTCCACTTGCTTAAAAGAGAGGAGGGAAAATGCCTCTTGACTCCCTATTACCTTGCCCTAAGGCTAGGATGTTTGTAAACAGCCCCCATCACCTTGTCCAATGGCATACAGGTAAAATTACCCCCACCAAGGCCTTGCCTATCGGCAAGGGAGGCTTAATAAAATAAACACGGAGTGATCTGCCGCCGAAACTGAGAACAGAGCATAAGGCTGACTGACAGTGTATTTCCTTATCTGTTGTATGTGAAATGTTGCTCAGTGTTGTGTGGCCAAAGAGCAGTTGGTAAGCTGACAGCTGCCACACCATCTTCCCAGTAGAGAACAACAGGGCCAAGGGGGGTAAGCCCACTCCTCGGCAGCCTGTTCAGTATTAGTGTCAACAGAGGAGGATACCAACTGACCAAACTTTCACTTCCAAGCTAATTGCTAGGTGGAGTATTTTTTTTATCGGCCTTCAACTCATCAATTGCCTTGACTATCTGCTGACTGTTTGTTTATGCATTATTTTTTTATTTGCAATCTTTGTTTGCAATATTACAAACAATCAATTATACTCCTTATGTCACATATGGAAGGTATAAGGCTGAGTCAGCTCTGTCAGGATTCATGTGAGTCAGAGGCGTCCCTCCAATCTCACAAGCAAATGCTTAACTCATTGAGCTTTCTTACCAGATTTTCATGGCTGGGAGTGTAAGTTTTTACAAGTGAAACCAGTTGAGTTCCCATGATGGCAACATGGTTAATCCTTTGATTTTATTATCACTTTGCACTGAGAGATGTTAGGATGAGACTTTGCATGTTGTCAGTTCTGTGGGACTCCTCATAAACAGGTGATATATGATGTGCTCGTTATCCAGCAGATCGTCTAACTGGAAGTTTGAGACATGGCCTGTCAGGACATCCTGCCCCTGCAAATACACTTGTCTTATTAATCAAGACCATTAGCTCTGCCCATTTTTAAGTCTTCATCTAGCTCTTCAAAATACATTGCCATTCTTCTTGTTGTGTAACTGAATTCAAACAGTTTTGATTTGAAAATGTGTTATATTACTCAGTTCTTTTTGTTCTAAACTGTATGCAGTACTGTAGGATATTTTAATTTTATTTTTGACACTGTTTTCGAGCACTTTAATTGTATTTTAACTAGATTCTCAAAGAATGTGTGCCTATATTGCACTTATAAAAATGCAAACCATTGCTTTGTATCTTATTAGTATCTTTTTAGTGCATCTCTTACTCCTTGCAAATCTGTCTGGGAGGTGCAGTTTCATTATGCTATAGTGCTTCATTTCAAGGCAAGTTTGTGAAACGTTCCAATGTGCATTATGCTCCTGGGCACCCTTCGAAGTGAATGCAAGCAAAAACACAACGACTATTGATGACTCACATAATATTATATTGAACTATGATATATGTAATATGTATTTCATCTAGTGTAAAACTGGGTTATATTTCATCACCACTGCAGTCCCACCATAAACTAAATAAAGGTGACAATAAATGTGTTTTCATTAAGAACAAAAATGATAACCTCTCTTGCTCCCTTTTTGGTGAGGGTGTGCGAAATCTGCATAATTTGCTTTTGCGCACTAACAGAAAATGTTGTCACAATTACTTAGAAATATGTATCATTATGTGAAATGCAAATCTATTGTTTCCTGCTTTATTTTAATATGAACTGAGTCTTCACATCAGTTTTGATGCAAGGATGCAGTTCACACTAAAAGAATAGTACAAAGAAAGCACTACGAACAACAGCCACTTGCGTTCCATTGTTCTCATGTGTACATTTTTACCATGAATAATGCATCATTATGCAAATTGGCATAATGGTGTGATTGTGGGAATTGCGTATTAAAAACAAAATGTAAAATTCTTGAAATTTGTGAATTATGTCAGTGATTCAGATTTTGCTCAGGCCTAATTTTGGTGTGTATCAATTTAGAAAATTTGTCCTTAGGGTGTTTGTAATTTTGCTGTTTCATAATACAGCGGTGAGACCTTCAACTAAAAGATTGGCTTAAAAATCTTATGAAAAGAGAATCAATTAGTACAAGTCACAGGATATTTTGTCATTTAATACTACCATCAAGTTTTGATCATATTGATTAAAAAGAAAGAAAAGGAGTTGGGAAGATGGAAAAAAATCCAATCATATCATTTGATATGTCATTAATCTGAAACTGAAGGGAGTGAGCAGTGTATGTGTTGAACAGCATAATGTATAGAACTGGGATGTGTTACATCAACACTAGGTAGTGAAAGGTATAACATTTGAAATGTGGACCAAGGCATACACTCCCCAAAGGTTATCACTTTACATCTCTCCATTTAAATTCCATTGCTTGGATAAATCAGATAATAGATCTTTAATTGCCCAAGAGAGAGTATAATCAGAGGTAAAATTAAATTCCTATTGTTACAAAGACAATTTGCATGGTTATGGTATTCACCCAAAGACCTCTTAGCCACAGATCAAAATGTGGAAATATCTTACAATCGAATGTAAGACATTGGGTTTGTGGTCTATGTTTTTAGATAATTCAAGAATATCGAAAAGGAACATATCATTTCCAAATAATAACAATTGGCTATTTCTTTTCTCAGGACTCTGATTACTGGCATGGCTTCGGGAAGCATTGTAGCTTTTAATATAGATTTTAACCGGTGGCACTACGAGCATCAGAACAGATACTGAATTGGGATGAAGAGTTCAAGGCCAAGTCAAAGCTGAGAGCACAAATGCTGCAATGAAAGGCGTTATCTCCGGTGGAAAAACACGTCTGCATTGACCTCCGTTGTACATTCCATTACACCTAGCAATAGCTGTACATTGTAGTCAGCGGCCATTTTACTTTTATGTGTTTTTTTCACAACTGAACACCAGCTGCTAAAGAGCAAGCTTGCATCATGTAAATTATATGAATTAGGAGACATTTTGGTAATAGTTTCGAATGTCCTTATTTATGAGTGAAATAAGGCGGGGGGATGCACTAAAAGAGACTTTTGAAACTTCTAGGGAACTTAGTATCCAATAGCTACGGTGTTTAGGTTCTCACTCTAAACTGCATCCCATGTCCAGCCTCTTTTCAAGCTGTGAAAAAAATGTTTGATACTTTGTACATCAGAAGCGCATCTTAACTTTAAAGGGATACTTTTGTAAAAGTAAAACCTTGTATAAAGAACAAAAAAGTTTCTTAATTTTATTGTGGAGTTACAACTTGCATGTACTTTGGACCTGATGTCTTAGTGGAACTGGTGCAGTCACACACAAAAAAAATTGAAAAAACCCACAGATTTCTCAGAACGGTTAGACCTTCTTTTTATAAGGTTGAGTCAGGGTTCGTCCCGTTACTTTGAAGATTCAACTGAAATATGTTTTTTGCACTTTTTTCTGGATTTTCCCCTCCTAAGTGGATTTCTGCTCACTTTCTGAAGCTTATGGATATTAAGCCATTTTGCCATGTCTGCTTTTTGTGATAAAACAAAAAGGTTGCTTTTACTCCTGTTTCATCCACGCCAAGAGGGAAGAGATGGTCAGTGCTGACTGTAAGCCCCGATGTTCACTGTTTCCAGGAGTCTCGTTGTGCCCTCTGTTGCTTCATGACTGCCGGACATGCCATGAGTGATGTACTACTTCATGTAAATGTATTGAGGGAGGGTGGGCGGAGATCTTGATTCAATTTTGTTCTTTTCGTATGTTTTTAATTAAATTGTTGGTTTCATGACACTGAACTTCAGTACAAAAACGACCTATGTTCGTCTTGGGTGCCACAAGAAGTAACTACTGAAAGCCACGTTCTCAGCCTAAGACACAATGTTTTGGAATACTTTGCTGAAAGCTATCAGAAAATTTGATGTACTGGTCAAATTGGACACCAAGGTGGATTATACACTTCATGTTTCTTCTTTGTATATTTGGTGACTGTATCGTCATAGATGTACATATTGTGTCGGTAGGGCTATGAGGCATGTAACAGGAATGTATTTTTTCTCCAAATGTACACTCACTTGCAGTCATTTATTTAAAATACGATAAAACAAGGAAATTGATTCTGTATTGGCACTTTGCACCAAAAACATATCATTATTTATTGATGTGATTAATTATTTGTTCCTCACCCTGTATTAGTAAATTATAGCACTGAATTCCTTCTACATCGTTTTTTGTATTTAAGAAAGAAAATGAAGATTCTCAAATCAGGGGGGTAATCACTGTCACGAAAACGTTATTCATCACCAGTCTGTAAGCAATATCTTGAGTTGTAGTTTAGAATTGGGAGACAATTGAACATCTGGAAGACAGTTCATTTCATCTTGAGATCATGGTGAAATATTTTGGATATATAAATTCCTTAAGCTATTGTAACCATGTTTTATTGAAAAGATGTAAAATATGCCAGATGTGTGTGAGTCGGAAATCAAAAAAAAGAAAAATAAAATATGCAAAGAGCTCGTTGATGATTTTCGTTTGATTTAACAAATGTCCAAAATAAGAATCTTTTAGAAAGAATTGTTAGCGGGAGCGAACAAACAACGTTCAAGTACTGAAAATAAACATGACTTCTGAGATCCTAAGGCCTCTCAAGTTCAAAATTGGTCAATTTCGTACAAGGCACCAAAACACATAAAAAAATCAAGGAACCACATTCAGAATCAGCGGTGAAATGAGAAATATTGCAATATATATGCAAGCATTTCAAACGATTAGTTAATACGCCGCGCTTGCAATTACATGTATTACAGTAGTGCCTTTAATTAAATGGTTGCATGACAATTAGTCAACTGGAAAAGAGGCAAAATATGTTATGCTTGATTAATTTCTAATAGTGCAAATGTAGATGTTTTTTTTGTCTTATGCATGTTTCACCCCAACCCTTACTCAGTAATTGAAAGTGTGCACATTGGTTGTTCAAAAAAAGGAGCAGGGGATTGACGTCCTGCTTCGGAGCAGAAATGAACCGGCTGAAGGATTCAACCTCTCTGCAGATCACTTGTACCTCCTCTGGCTGGAGTTAGTCATGCACGGTACATCAAGGTGTCAAAAATTCCTTTGTGTAATTTAACCCATCACCTAACAAACCTAGTGTGTTGATGACATTCTGCATATTTTAATCCTTTGTACAGTGGGATACCATTACCAACTGACGGCCTAAGGCATGCCCTCGTGATGTATCCAAGCTGTGGAATGAAACACGCTTTCCTTTCCCTCACGGAACCTGTTTCAAGCAGTCCCTCAATGGCTACTAGACCGAATACAGCACCTGAGCATGATTCTGGTTGCTCCGGGTTCATTTTGGTTACTGCAGCCTAATGTATACCATCCTCTCTGCAGGGATTAGTTTGTGATGGTGGATGTTGGCGGTGGGCACTGGCATTCATATTTTGGGAACAGGACCTCCTTTCATCATCAGAGTTTGATCCAGAGCATCAGTGGAAAATGTGGAAAAGGGGAAAAGAATGAGAGAGAGAGAATATAGTGAGAACCGGGAAAAAGCACGGATAAAAAATATCCTGCAAGAGCGAGATAAAGAAACAGGAAGAGCCTGGTTGTGGCAGAAAGAGGTATGAATAGGAATCAAGACAGAATAGGCAGCCTTGTTGTTCAGCAGCATTGGCAGTGGGTTCCAGAGAAAAACGCTGGGCCTCCTCTGTGAGATATATGTATATATCTATATATATCTATATATATATATATATATATATATATATTTTTTTTTTTTTTGACGAAGCCTTGAGCGAAACGCGTCTGTCGGGGGTGCTGGGGGGTTTGGAAATAAATATAGACTTTATCACGATACCGGTGCGCTGGCCGTTTTTTCTGGACACCATTGTTTGGGAGCGTGTGACGATATATATATATATATATGTATATATATATGTATATATATATATATATATATATATATATATAACAGCTCCAATCGTTCCTTTATCCAAAAGACGATAACGCACTCCCGGGGGTTATGTGGCAAAAATCTTTAATCAGCTACGGACAAACATGTTTGTCCGTAGCTGAATAAAGATTTTTGCCACATAACCCCCGGGAGTGCGTTATCGTCTTTTGGATAAAGGAACGATTGGAGCTGTCATAGAAACGCGTGAGTTCCGACGCGCAACGGGACCCGCCCGGGAGTGCCCCGGGAATCTGGTACACCTAGGAGCTGGAATATATATATATATATATATATATATATATATATATCTTTCTGGCAGCCGCAATCAGTAGTTATAGTTAGGACTTAGTTTACCTAGGAAAAGCATTTTTTGTGTGTATATATATATATATATATATATATATATATATATATATATATATATATATATATATATATATATATACACGCATAGTGTAATGTGCTGTTTCTTACCATTGTTGTGTGGGGAGTACCATTTCTCACTAGGGGCAAGAATGGTATAATCACATTGAAGAGACATTCTGGGTATTCGGAAACTTATTTCTCTATGTAAAGTAATTGTTACATGCAATCTGTGAGGTTTTCGTATGTTAATTTTGCCAAACTGTGGTAATAAATTCGAATTTCAACTTTGCACTGTAGTAATAAATAATGTTTCCACTGCACACCTTCTTCATTAAACCTTGACAGTTAATTAGTTTGCATACAAATCTGAACATACTTTAAATCATCAATTAACCTTTTTTTGATTCTGCGTGATAATCATAAAAGATCGAGACATAAAAGCCATATGAAAAACCTTAAAAACATTAATATATACAGTCCACGTTTTTTCATTCAAAACACACATTCTAAAAACATTAGTTACAGTTTAATAACAGCAAGCTAACCTATTGGCGCACATTATTTTATTCCAGTATAGGGTTCCTTTTAGAAAGTTGGTTACCACCAACATCACAACATGATCTGGTAATAACTGTAAATAGTCGAAATTGAATAAAACCCCTCACTTTTAAAAGTGGCAATAATTACTTCTTATGCAAAAAATCATAGAATTTACAGAATAAGACCAAGTGTATTAAGATTTGGGGTGACTGATCATCACAAGGTCAGATTAAAAAGCCATGGGGATCACTTTAGTCCGGTGAAAAACAGATCATTGTACAAATGGAACCCAAGCTAAATGTTGTAAGCAAGGATCTGTCCTTAGGAAGTTTAATGCTGTAAGGTAATGTTCGATGCCAGTGACCCATTTCAGGAGCAGGCAGGATCTGTTGGAATGTTTCTCCAGTGCCCCTGCTTCCCTCTTATCTTTCAGTCTATTTATAAATTGTTCCCTAAAAAGACTCCAGTCACCTTTTTTAAGATGTGGCCTGTTAAAAATGTCCATACAATCTAGGGAGCGGGCAGCAGTTTTGATATAATTTAACCACGCTATTGTTGAACGTACTTTAGTAACTATCAACTTGTCTTTTAAAGGGAAGTTATGTGTTCAAGCATACTTATACATGGACTCTCTTATGAAACAAACATGACCAAGCTGGAAATCATTATGTCTCAGTCCTCCACTGTATGTAATAGAAGGTGGTAGACATTTAATGAACACAGGGAAATTGTGGGCAACCAATAAATTGTGTGCCTCCACCTCTCAACTGAGACTCTGCCTAGTGATCTATTTAGTACCTGCAGGATCACAGTAGGAAAGCTATCTGTGAAGATAGTTTGAATAAATAACACAGTTATGGCTAATATGATAGAGACTTCTAGGTGAAGATTCTCCCTAGAAATATCATTAGGCATTAGACTGAATCCGGAAATATTTTGAAAGCTGTACCCTTGCGTGCTGGTAGGTGGCATCGTCGCCTGCGCCGTATGTGACATGTATGGTGTCTATAATGGTGCCACCCCAGCACGCCGATGTCTGTTCTTTTTTTCCACACCAGTCAGGGCAGATCTGGAGAGAACTTTTAAAAACTTTTTGTTGAAGTGTTTTTGAGAATCTTCTCCTGATGTGACCGGAATGTCATCCCGGAAGGCCAGCTTCGAGCCTCTCACCAACTGATGTTGTGATGGACCCGCTCCTTGTATGCATTTGGTGCCCCGAGCGTATCCATGATCCCCAGGCCTGCTCCGATTGCCGCACCCAGAACCCAAACATTTTGAGGGAGTGATCCCTCAAGCTCCTGACAGTTCGACGTGTGACAAGCTTGATCAAGGTTGAGAGGAAGGTCCCGGGAACAGTTGCAAAGCCCGAAATCTTCGTCGTACTCAAAGTCTTCGGGCCACTCGGATAAATCCCTTCAGAAGAAGAAAAGCAAGAAGTGGAAGAGGTCTTTTACTTCACCTCATTCGTTGGCAGACGAGACGAGGGAGAGTCGTAATTTGTGGCATGGCTCCGTGGTTGAGCCAGTAACTAGGTCAACTCTGTGCTTTCCCTACTTTACGGGAGCCTCAGCGACCCCCGCTCAGTTCCAAGAATTTTATGATGCCATGCACCTCCTATTTGAGAAACCCACTCCCACCGGTGCACCTTTAAGCCCTGCGGGTTGTCGAGTGGCCCCCTGACTCAGACACGGAGATGGATGGGCATTGTCCGACACAGACTCTAGCGCGGACTGTAGCCGTGCCTTCCAGCCAGAGCATGAGCCATTTTCCTGTGGGCTCAGACTTGTGGAGGAGTAGGAGGGGTTGCTGGACCCTGAAGAATACCAGCTCTTTGACACTAATGTGGACTGGTGCGAGAATTTGGTGGAAGCCAGCAGACTGACCACTTCTCCAGATACTGGCTTGATTTTCCCCCTAACGTGACCATGGGGGAGGGAGTATCCTTCGCAGTGGTAGTAAGGGGGATGTTCGAGGTCCTGGAGATTAGCTTGCTCTCTGTGGCATTCAAGACCAACATCTTGACAGAGGTGCTTCAGCCAGAAGTGTCCCCTACAGAACTGCTTCTCCCTTTTAATGGAGCCCTTACTGACGTCCTGCCAAGAGGCTGGACACATTAGGGAAGATTATGTTTTCTTTCACCAGGCTACTGCTGCATGCCTTTTGGGCGGCTACTCCTACGCTCTGTAGGACACAGTTGCGCAGGTGCTGCCGTCGGTTCTGGGGGAGACCTGGGCAGTTCTCTCCCAGGCTGTTTTGCCAACGGGAGAGATGCAGCAAAGTTCACCATATGTTGTGGATTGGATACCATTGTCTCGCTGGGCAGAGCGTTTTCATATACAGTGGCTTTACAGCACTATGCCTAGCTGAGGACAACTGGCTTTTCTGGGTATGTCCCAGCATTGCTTCTGGACATGCCCTTTGATGGCTTCTTTCTCTTCAGAAACAAGGCAGATTCTGCGCTGAAGCGCTTTAAGGACAGCAGGGCTTCGGCCAGGTATTTGGGCCTTTCCATGGCCCCTCACCACCCCCAATCTGCCTTTCGCTCCTTTTGTGGACATGGAAGGGGTGATGGCTCTCTTGGCCAAGGAAGCCATTGAGAGGGTGCCGACGTCAGAAGTAGGGATGTGGTTGTTATTACCTCTACTTTCTTGTGCCCCAGAAGAGCGGAGGCCTTCGCCCTATACCAGACCTCCGCCCTCTCAATTTCTTCCTCAGGAAGGAGAAATTCAAAATGCCCACTCACTCTCACTCAGGTCTTGTCTGCCGTGGACCCGGTAGACTGGATGTTTTCTGTGCTGTGACCCCTTTAGGCCTTATCAGCAACCCTCTGATGACAGTAACTGCAGCTCATCTGCGGAGATCAGGGGTGCCAGTAATCCCTTATCTTGACTGCTGGCTGTTAAAGACGGGTTCACCACAGACTGTCGTTTCCCACCTCCAGACTGTGGTGGACCTCCTGAATTTGCTGGGGTTCACTATAAACGTGCCAAAGTCACACCTGACTCCCTCTCAGATACTCCCTTTCATCTGAGCGATTCTGGATATGGTGCAGTTTCAGTCTTATCCTCTAGAGCGGCGAGTCCAGGATATTCAGGCTATGATACCGATGATTCAGCCTCTATGCGACTGACTCTGAGGCTGCTGGGCCTCATTGTCTCCTGCATCCTACTGGTGATACATGCCCGCTGACATACGCAGGCTCTGCAGTGGGACCTGAAGTTCCATTGGGCGCAGCATCAGGGAAATCTCTCCAACATGGTCCAGATCTCAGAGGGAACTGCAAACTAAGTGCAGTGGTGGTAAAGGAACCACAATTTGGTCAGTGGCAGACCCCTCTCCCTTCCCCAACCAGATCTGACAGTAGTGACAAATGCATCACTCCTGGGATGGGGAGGCCATCAGGGAGAGGTTGTGGGATGGGGAGGCCATCAGGGAGAGGTTGAGATCAGAGGTCTCTGGTCTTCTGCAGAATCCAGATTCCACAGCAACCTTCTGGAGCTCCGGGCGACCCAGCTGGCATGGAAAGCCTTTCTACCCTCCGTCAAGGGAAGGCTAGTACAGGTGTTTACAGACAACACCACTGCCATGTGGTACTGTAACAAACAGAACGTGGTGGGGTTGTGGACCCTTTGTCAAGAGGCCCTTTATTACTGAAAATGGCTGGAATGTCAGGGCATGTACCTGATATTTTAACTCCTGGTGGGCTCTCTGAAAGCCAGGATGGACACACTCAGCCAAAGGTGCCTAGTCTATCACAAGTGGTGTCTCCATCCAGAGGTGGTGCTTGGTCTCTTTCGGCAGTAGGGAGAGCCTTGATTAGATCTGTTCAAAACCGCTGAGAACATGCAATATCAGCAGTTTTGTACGCTGGAGTTTCCAAGGCAGCTCTTGTTGGGAGGCACTTTATCTCAAGTGTCGCTCCTGTACGCCTTTCCGTGCATACCACTTCTACCCAGAGTACTCAAGTAGATCAGGAACGACCAGGCCCAAGTCATCTTTTTGACTCGTGGCTAAGCTTGGAGAGTTTGGTATCCTGAGCTGTTCTTAGATCGTCCTTCCGATCAGGCTGCACCTTCTGGAAGATATTCTGTCACAGCAGCAGGGGAGGGTCCTCCACCCGAACCGGTCAACACCTTGCCTTCTTGCATGAAGATTGAACATGCAACAATTGACAGCTTTCGACCTTCCGTCCAAAGTCTGCAATGTTACTCTGCCAGCCAGGTGTCCCTCCACCAAAACGGTTTACATCTGCCGTTGGGGCAAGTTTGTGGCATGGTTTGCATAGAAACAGGTTGACTCTCTTTCTGCTCCCCTCTCTCAGGTTCTTCCGTTTGTCCTTTCTTTTGCCCATCATGGCTCTTCTCTTGACACTGTTAAAGGCTACCCTTCTGCTATATCAGCTTATCTAGCTTTGTCTTACTAATCTTTCCTCTTCTGATCCGCAATTGTAAATAGGTTCTTGAAAGGTTTGAATAAATGTTTCTTCCTTCTCCCTTCATTACGACTCAGTAGGACCTTAATCTGGTCCGGATGTTCGTGATATATGCTCCCTTTGAGCCCTTGCAAAACTGTCCTCTCAGGATGGCTTTCCTGGTGGCAATCACGTCTGCCAGGAGGGTCAGTGAGCTACAGGCTTTGTCATCCAAGCCTCCCTATCTGAACATCTAACCACAGACAAGCTTGTTCTATAAACTAGAGATTCCTTTCTGCTGAATGTCGTCACTCCCTTTCATGCAGGTGAGTCCATCACCCAGCCTACTTTTTATGCTTCGCAGCATCCCTCTAACTTAGAGGAGCGACTTCACCGACTGGACCCAAAAAGAGAATTGTCATTCTACCTTGACCGCACAAGAGAGTTCTGCGTGGATGACCAACTCTTCATGGGGAATGTCGGAATGAAGAATGGTAAGGCCATGCAGAAGTGGACCATCTCCAGGTGGATCGTGCTCTGCATTAAAATCTGCAATGCATTGGTCAAGAAGCAACCCCCTGAGGGCTTGCAGGCACATTCCACCAGCGCCAAGGCTATGACTACTGCATTGACATGCGGAGTTCCAGTCCTGGACATCTGCCAGGCAGCAACATGGGCCTCTCTGCACATCTTCACAAAACACTACTGCCTGCTCATTCAGGTCCATCAGGACAGGCACTTTGCCCGTTCGGTCCTGCAGGACTTTTTGGTGTAAAATTGTTTTGCAGACCCAACTCAGGGGAGGTATTGCAAGGGTATCTATTCGGAGGTAAGGAATCTGCGGCTAGGAGTATCTATTGGATGAACAAGTTAATTACCTTCGGTAACGCCTTATTTGGTAGAGACTCTATCTATCCGCAGATTCCTTACTGACCCACCCATCCTTCCCGTTCTGAAAATGGGTGGGCTCTCGTTTTCCTCACCAGTGGTCAGTGTTCTTCATAGCTCTGCTCTCATGGGGTGATGTCTATATAGGCAAGTGTAGATCACATCTGGTGTGGACAACACCACGCGGAGATGATTGACGCCATCTACTGGTGTGCAGGGGTACTGCTAGCAACATTTTTCCGGATCCAGTCTGACTCCTGGGGGTAATTCTAAGGTAAGGAATCTGCAGCTAGATAGACTCTCAACCAGATAAGGCATTGCTGAAGGTAAGTAACTTGTTCGTTAGGTGATTTGAACAGTATTATGAAGAAGCTTTGCTTTTCA
Organism: Lissotriton helveticus; assembly: GCF_964261635.1. NCBI lineage: Eukaryota > Metazoa > Chordata > Amphibia > Caudata > Salamandridae > Lissotriton > Lissotriton helveticus. Next base: position 377,022,473 of record NC_136069.1, read on the forward strand.
GAAAAGTAAACACTTAGACAAACATTAAGAGAATATTTTAATTAAGCAATATTAAACTGAACGTTATTTCCACAGCTGTGTTTCCCCAACAACAGCTGCCGTTCACCACTCATATATACTGTGATTGTGTCTGTAAATTTAAGGTAATGTCCATTTTGTTAGTTATGCAGCTCACTCCACTCCCATAGAGTCCTGAATTCAGATCATGGCTCATCTAAATTGTATGATTCTTTGACATCAAAAGACCACGCTTGGAAACTGGTCTTGTTGACTTCCTCCAATTGGTGTAAATTACCTGTCAAGAGATAAGATAGCAAAGCAGCAAATGATAAATTGCAATGAAGAATAAGTTCCCTAACTAAGGAGTTAAAATGCAAACTGTTTAGCGCAGAAAAGATATGAAAAGGGCAGCACAATAAATGTGGGAAATAGTACTTTTCTAGAAAAAAATAAATCAACGAAATTAACAAACATTTTATCAGAAAAAATATATGCAAAACTAACACATATATCCTAAAATGCAGTGGGTCTGAACCTGTGGTGCACAAACCCCTGGGTGCCCGCAACGCCAACACAGGGGGTCCTCAACTGCTTCGAAATTTAAATAATATTAACAGATTAATAAAGTATGTATAAATAAAGATGCAAAATGAAAAATTGTAAATTTCAAAATGATCTGTAAGTGTGAAGAAATGTGAAATTGGCTGGAAAACTGTATGCAGGAGCAGTGCAAGTACAGCAAGCAGAATATTGTATCGGCGATTGATGACCTCACTTCCATTTAGAAAAGCTCCAGCCTTCCCATTAGAATTTAAATTTCGATTTTTTTATATGTGTTTGCATATTAAATTAAATATTTAATCAATTGTGTATTTGATGCTTGTTTTTTCAGATTAGCAACATTTTTAAACTTTCTATTTATGTCTCAGGAGTGGGAGGGGTCCCCAGAATCCAATAATGATTCCTTGGGTGTCCCTGGCTTCCAGTAATGATTAGTTGGGGGTCCATGGAAGTTAAAAGGTTAAGAATCGCTGTAGTAAGGCATGACTGATTTCTTTTTTAGGGTATGTATTTGTTATGTAATGTCCTCAAAAACAAGTCATCTTCCATATTCTAAAATGAAACTGGGGGTCACCACCAATGTCGGCACTGTTTTTTTGTTGCAATAAATTTTTTTTTTCATCTCTTTTCTTAGTGCAAGGACTTTCTGTTGATTTACTCTACACTGCTACTATTGTGGTCTCTACAGTTTTTAAGCTGCATTTGTATGTTCATATATTAAAAGTTTTCATCTGTAAACTTAAAAAGGAGTTGACTGGAGACCCGCTGTGCATGTTAGTAAAGTTGAAAAAAAATAATGGTACCCTTTTCTTTATTTTCTTTTTCATCAGACTATAAGCAGTGTTAAAATAGCACTTGAGTTAAGGCACTGTAGTTAGTTCACTTCATAAGGCTATGGGAAGTTTTATCCCATGTGCAAATAAAAACTGCTGTCTCATTGGGTTTCATACATTTTTCTGAAGGTTTCTTTTCAAATACCGGGTAATATCCCTGTAGCAATTACATTTATTTAAGTTTTATCGAAGACAGAGCTTCAGTCACTCACTGCAAATTGTTTTCTGGATCTATGTAAAAGTAAGGTATTACTTACACGGAAGACAGGAGTTAATTTGGCTACTTTGTGCAAAGCGCTCTGATATCCTTCGGGATCAAGTTCGCGCTATATAAAACTTTATAAATAAAAATAAATAAATAAGTATGGATTATTATTTAAATTTGGGCAACGCTAAATGGGAGACAGATAACTTAAGTCACAGGCAAAAAAAAGTCACTTAAAACTCAATTAATATATATTAATAACAAAATGTTTCTTGAACATTTACACTTTCTTACCGCTACTTTCTTTTACTATCATCATATTTAATATCCGTCCGCAGCACCACTTTACTGTGTGAACTTCTGCTTTTAGATTGTAAGTTTAACACATTCTGAATACTGAGGCAGGGGTGAACCTATTAGCAAACTGACATCGTTCTTCTCAGAGACATGACCTCCTGTTTTTAAATGACTGAGTTGTAAATTATTTGAAACTTCTATTTACTGAAAATAATCTTCCTACACTTGCAGCATTTGCATTTTTTATCGAATTTAGCACTGTAAAGATAGCAATAGTGGTCTTGCAGGAAGGTTTTAGCATGATACTTGTATTACGGATGTATAGGTTAGTATTGGTTTTAACGATTTTTAATTGTGCTTTTCATGTTTTTACGAGATAAAATATACCAAAAAAATGTTTATGGACAAATTAGTCTAAATCAAGTTAAATAACTCCCCAGTGTCACCTGTTAGTTGGGTAAATACTGCTGTTTCTGCTGGTCTGTGATCCAGCCGGAAATACAGTTGTCCTGCAAAGTTCCTACCTATTACATTGACCTCTTAAATCCAAACACTTGCACAGTGCCTCTTCCATTTAATTTTGCAGCACGTCAATCTTTTTACGAAAACAGTTATGAGTTTTGCACTTTTCTGACAAACTGAATGCAAACATGTTTTCATCACAAGCCATATTAATATTAGGTTATGGATCGGATATACTGGCTTTAATTACGTCTTTTTAAAAATCCCAACACAAAAATCTTGTACTAGCATGCGTAGAATGTTATTTAAATTCCGAGTGGGCCTTCGCTATGTGCACTGACTTGTTTATCCTGAGAAGCAAGAAAAGTTACTTAGCTATTCATGCATGCTTGCAGAATAACTTAGCTCAATTAACCTATTGTTGGTTGAAGGCTTTCCACAACTTTATTGTATGTAATAAGTATAAAAACTGCATAAATAATTAGCTTTACGTCCTAGGGATTATCTCCCTCCCACATTCGTATAAATAGGCAAAGTCCCAGATCTTATGTTTAGTACGTGTAAATAGTTTTTCAGCCCTTCGTGTCCTTTTTAGATCTGACGTTATCCAAAGCCTCACGATGTTTGTAAAATAAACGTTACTTCTTGGAATGAGACTCGCAACAGGCAGTGGCTGGATTATTTAGCCACGTACCTACATAAGAGACATCAGTTTCTCTTTTGCACTCATGCTCGGTGTGTGATGAAGGCTTTGCTTAACCCAGTGGTTGCACCAGTTTAGGAAGTTTCCATTAGGCAGCGAACTTTCCAGTGAGCAGAGCTGAGCATCATACTGTGAATTGGCTGATGGAGTGCAAGAGCATGGAAAACAGGAAGGATGTTAAATAGAAGCCTGCCACAAAACACCATTCTCCTGAAGAAGGATGTGTTTATAGTCTTAAATGTCTTCCTATCCAAGATGGTCACATTCCTAGTGTTTGTTGTCCGAGTTTCCCAATCCTTGATGGTATTGTCCGCCTGCAATGTCCTCTCACACCAAGATCCTATTTAAGGAGGCCTTGGTCGAAGGTAAGATGGCGGCTGAGTGAGAGGTCGCATCAGCAGCCCTCTGTGAGCCCGGACAGATTCTTGCACTCTTAAATCTCGCAACCTTTTTTCCGTAAAAGAGAGGCAAAAGCGATTAAGAAAAGACTTATGGCTATCCTGCTAGAACCATAGTAACCATGTAACCATCGGCGGATCTTTTGTCGCAGTATATACCAGGATCACCAGGTACGAGTCTGGTGACCGGTGTTTGGAAATTAGGGGTGCCCTTTCTTATGCTTGTGGACTGCAAGTGAAAACTGAAACTGGCCGTAGGAAGCAGGATCATCGCTGTGGGCAGAGGCTGAGGCCTGAGGCTATGATTAAAGGACAGCAAAATTGTGAGTAAATATGAGCCGCAATTGAACTGTTTGATGTATGCAGGAAGACTTCGGGGGATGAAATGTGGTTGCATTTTGTACGTTCGTAAGGAGGAAACTTGAGCCCTTGAGTTGTGGATTACGCAAAGAATCGAGTAAAGAATAGAGCCCAGTTGTGAGTAAGGGGCATTAAGGGCTACGCTACGATCGTCTTTGAGTATTTTGAACTTTTTAACCATTTTCTGAGTCTCTTTGCTTGATTTTACCGCTTGCCCCCTTCAGCCTTCGCAGGTCGCAGTTCAGTGTCCATTGATGAAAACCTCACTCCCTTTCGTATTGCACTTATGTTGTGCTCTTACCGTGCAGCGTACGTTCATCTGGTGATCTCCGATTACTGGAGCACTCTGCTCGGCATCCGGCACCGACAGCACTGGGCGTCATCTGCACACACAGGACAGGTGCAGTATATGCTGTGCGCAGTGCGTAGCTTGCGTCCCTCATTGCAGCGGTAATGATGTGACGTACGAGTCAGCACTGAGAGAGGCAGCCAGAAGGGGGCAGTGAAAGCTTGTAAAAAGGAGAAGGTGAAAACAAAAAAAAGACAACGAATGCCGCTGAAAGAGAACTTTTGTATCTCGCTGTGCCGGGGGCAACCGGACGGTAAGGAGAGCCTCAGACAGATCAGAGAGACCAGAGAGGCCAGTAGAAACAGTGAAAATAAATTGATTCCAGATATAGCCGTGCTTGGTATCGATATTGGGATAACATTTGGGAAAACATATGTCCCCAAAGTAGATCAGCATCGCAGCACATGCAAAAGAGGTGCTTGGACCACCAATAAGACAATTAAAGACCCACAGATAATATCAGGGAGGCAAAGCAACTGGCGAACTGAAAGGAAAATCAGGGAAGCCAAAAAAAAACAAGTTCAGCTACAATTCTGGTGGCAATTACAGGTACAGACACGGGTACAGAGACAGCTCCCGAAGTATCTAAGAGAGAAAAAAAACTGTTTTCAGCCAAAAAACAGGACATGGAGAGAAGAGAAAAAAGAGCTGCTGCTGCTGCTGATGATACTGGAGGAACAGGAAGAGTAGCAACTGTGCTGATCAACTTGGAACCCGATGGAGGAAAGATGGAAGGGGAAGGGGAAGGGGAAGTCACGGCCCAGCAAAGAACATGTGAGGCCCAGGCACAACCCCAAGATATACCCCAAGAAATACTGGAACTTGCAGAAAACACTCAGAATTCGGAAAAAGACCCAAACCCATACAATCTGGAAAAAGCTACGGAAACAGCTCATGTTTTACAAACAACCAACGATAGACAGAGAGGCCCTGAAACCAGAGGGTCCAAAGCAAAGGAAAAGGAAAAGGATTTGGAAAGAAACGATCCTCATGAGAATGGGAAAAGTAAAGGCAAAAACGCAGAGAAAAATCAGGAAAAAAAACTAGAGAAGGAGAAGGAGAAGGAGAAAAGAAAACGAAGAAAAGAGAAAGAGAAAGAGAAAGAATTCGAAAAGGAGAAAGAGCAAGGGAGAGATATCGAGGAAGATGCCAAACTGGAGTTAATGGCCAAGAAAGCTCAGAGGCTACAAACAATAAAAAATTTAAAGGCTAATGCAAAAAATCCAGGCTCTCCGACCACTTCTCAGCCTAGAATTTCTAACATCTTCAGCCCTCTACATAAGGATGGTGCGACTAATGCCCTAAAGAACGAAAAGGTACAGAGTAAATATCCAAGTATTACAAGTGGAACTTCTGTAGACAGCCCGATGTGCCCCTAGAGAACATCGAAAGAGAGGAAAACGACATCCGAGATGCGAACATCACTAATCAGATCGTAGCTCCAAGTGGGAGCATCGAAGGGTCTAGGGCACCCATAAAAATAAAAAAAATTATGGCTAATCAAAGCGAGCAATCGGATCAAAGTAAGATGTTTCCACAAGGGCAAGATCTACATATAGAAAATAAATCATACTCCGAGGAAGACTCTGACTCAGATATATATCAAACAGGGATGTCTATATCTAGCGAATCAAGTGAACTAAGTGACATAAGTAAAGCTAGCCCAGGTCCACAAATGGAGACCTTATCGTTGGCGATATTGGGCTCACATGACTCGGGACAATTTTGTGAAACAAATCCAACGAAAATACGAGGGATAAAAAAGGATAAGAAGCAAACAAGAATGTAACGTCATCAACGAAGAGACAACAGATCCAGGCATTAATACTGATCATGGCAAAACTAGAACAAATCCTCCTCGAAAAAGCCCGATCAATGGGAGAAACACCACGTCAGAAATGCCGCTCGGTCGAGATAGAAGAAAGAGGTAAAAAAACAACGGCAAACAGCTGTGGATCTGGATTGACAAGCAAACCCTCACTAAGTGATGTTCTGAGCTCAATAAAGAATTTTCATAAGGACGTTAAAAAAGATAACCAAAGGAACCGTGCTGCCATTGACTAATTGCAAAGCGCAGTTAAAAAAGTTGAAAATATTTGTACTGAGATCTCCGAGAGAATGGCCACAGTAGAAACTCGTACCGAAAATCTGGAAACAGACGTCATCAAGCTACAACAGACAGAAAAAGAACATGAGGGAATAATCAAAGATCTTATGGCGAAAGTCGAGGATAACGAGAACAGATCCAGACGGAACAACCTCAGATTTCTTGGTATCCCAGAAAATTTTGAAGGAAATGATGCTAGAGGGACAATGATTACTCTAATTAAATCTGCATTCCCGGAATTGGAGGCCTGGGATATAGATAGAGAGATTCAGTGTGTTCATCGCTTTCCTTTGACTCTATCGAAACATTCTCACAACACACGCCAATATCCCAGGGCTATGCTTATCTACTTTGGGAACTTTCTTCTTAAAGAGGCAATCTATGATCTTGCAAGACCCACAAGCCAAAGGGAACATAAAGGGTTTAAATTTCTTGTCAGGCCTGATTTTGCACATACCACCGTAGAGCGAAGGTGGAAAATGCGCCAATTATTTGCACCATTTGAAAAAATTGGTGCTAAGGTATTCCTACAGAATCCGGCACGGCTGAAAATTATACTTAAAGGTTCAACCAGAAGCTTTACAAGTGAAATACAAGCCGAAGAATACTTGTGAGAAATTTCAGAGATGGAGACCCGAAATTCGGGGAAATAACTAAATATAATATAAAGAAGTAGCAGTAGAAAATTGAACATTCTGGGAATGCATGGGGAATTACTAGAATGGATAAACTAGGCGGAGCATAATATGAGTTTACGTTTAAAATTTATATGCTGAAACAAAAAATTCTGTACATGTATAAAGGTTGTGGTTAATCACCTTTTTTTTATTTTTTATATATAAATCTGTCAAGGCCGCGGGGTGCGCTCTGGCGATCTGACCATACGGGCGCCCACACTTAGGACCCATGCCTCATGGGATGGTAAGGGAAGGGGAGGGTGGGGAGAACCAAGGGTGGGACGTGGGAGAAGGGGGAGGAAGCATAGGACCAAGGAATGTCAATCACATGAAGGGCAAAAAAAACTATATTATTTTAGTCACAGATAATCGTGCAATGACCAGGAAACAAAAACATGGATATGACACCAGGCTGATGGCAATAATTCTAATTTTATTATGGCTAAGTTAAAAATTGTTTCTCTAAACATTTGCGGACTCAATGATATCAAAAAAAGACAGAAGGTGTCGGTAGGATTACAATTAATGGAGGCTAATATCGTCTGCATACAAGAAACACATATCGAAGGTTCTCAGCACCACTTATTGAAGTCACTAGGATATAATCTCATTACTGCTTCTACACAGGGAGTCAGAACTAAGGGGGTGGCAATCTTAGCTAAAGGTGGGGGGCTCCAATTTGATAGAGTACTTTCCGATAAATTCCGAAGATGGGCAATCGCCGAATGCAAGTACAATAAGGGTCGAAATAAAATAACAATTTGCACTATATATGGGAGTGTCTTTGATGAACCAGAGATGCTAATAAAGGTCTCCAACGAGATCGCTCATTGGCCTCTACCCCTTATAGTGTGCGGGGATTTTAACCTACATCTCCCCGGGGACTGGACCACCGGTCCGGAATTTAAATATCATGGTCGGAAACCTAGAGTCTTTCGGGCTCTAAAAGACTTATGTATGGTACATAGCCTAATAGATGGGTGGCAATATAATCACTGGGGAGATCCTGGTTTTACATTCTATTCATATCCACATGCGCGACATGCAAGACTTGATTGCATGCTCATATCAAATTCTTTGAAAAATGCATGTATGATAGATAAATTACCACGCCTATTATCAGACCATAACCTGCTAATTTTAACGCTTTCATACACTCCGAATAATCATCCAACTAAGAGCTGGACGTTTGAAAAGGCTCTGTTAATGAATGAAAAGTATTGCGAACATATGAAGGGGTGGATTCCCGGCTTTATTGCAGACAACCTAGGAAGCACTTCTGTAGTATTTGTATGGGATGCTCTTAAAACAGGCATAAGAGGTGAGACATTACAATTTTCTCTTAGGAGTAATAAGGAAGGGAAATCCCACCTAGCTGCACTACACTATAACTTGGGTAAAGCCGAAGAAGATCTGATCGCTGCAGCTCAACAAGGTCAGGGGCTAGACAATGCATTATCTCAGGTAGCCATTGCAAAAAATCTTATCACAGAAATAATAGTGGAAAAAGCCATCACTAAAGCATCAGTAAATAAGGAAAAGATATATGAGCTGAGTGAACAGGTTGGGCATCAGCTAGCGGTGCGTATTAGAGAAGAGACATCAGCAAGTACCATCAGAGAAATTCAAGACCCTAGACTTAGGCCTAAAATCAGAACCAGATGAAGTAAGGGCCGCATTTCAGAGATTCTATCAAGATCTGTATACAGAACCTATAAATGGATTGGGGGATCCAGATCAGTATTTAGATGTGAATCGAGGTCCTATATTTGAGAAGAAGGACCAGGACATGCTGGACGAATTACCCAATTGGGTTGAGATCCTGCTATCTTTAAAAACATTAAAAAGTGGGAAAGCGGTAGGAGTGGACGGGATACCATCTGAGTTCTATCTGAAATTTGCTGATCAATTAAAAATAATAATGATGATTTGTTTGCCCACATATTTCAGGGAGGTACCCCCCCCCACCATCCTGGTCAGAAGCTAAAATTGTTGTCTTCTTGAAAAAAAAAAAATCCACTTGATTTAGGGTCATATCGACCAATTACTCTAATTAATGGGGACTCAAAAATGTACTCGAAATTCCTGGCGGCCAGATTGGCACCAATAATAAAGAAAATAGTATCTAAACACCAACATGGATTTATACCAGGAAGGTCAACAACTGATCATGTTCAACGGGTGATCTCGCTGTTTGATTATACAGAGTCTACAGGAGTCCCTATGGCGCTTATACTTCTGGACGCAGAGAAAGCGTTTGGAGATTTTTATGGACGGCAATGTCCTATAGTGGAATTAACGCCAAATTCATTACGGCTACTCGAGGACTATATAATAAACCGAGTGCTAGAGTATTAGTCAATGGGCTCCTGTCAGAGAACTTTGCGATCACGAGAGGAACCAGGCAGGGATGCCCCTGCTCACCCCTTTTATTTGCAATATATATCGATCCATTTATTCGATGGTTGGACAATTGTGTATGTATATCACCAATTAAAATACGTAGTCATAACACCAAAACTTTGGCATACGCCGATGATATCGCGATTGTCACTAGAGACCCCCAATAGAGCTATGCCGGTGATAGAAGAGGAAGCACACCTATTTAGATTGGAATCTGGATATAAATTGAATTCTAACAAAACCCAGATTGTGTTAAACAACAAGATTGTGATGGGGGACTCAAGAGTTACTGAGGAGGCCGTTTACCTAGGGGTTACAATAAGTGCTAAAATTCAAAACATTGTTGATATTAACCTAAAACCATTGATTTCTAGAACCAAGAAGGAGATGGTACGATTGGATAATTTACATCTAACTATAGGGGGTCGTTGTAATTTGATTAAGATGATTTTTTTTCCCCCGATTTTTATATTTTTTAGGACTATTTGCCTTGAAATCTCCCCCAAAATCTTTAGGACTATTGACTCTATGCTCTCAAGCTTCATTTGGGGATATAAGAAACCCCGACGGGCTCTTAAACGATTGGTACTACCGAAGGAAAAGGGAGGTTTATCCCTACCGAATTTCAAATTGTACTACTGGTCCACTGTTCTAAAATATTGTGCCAAATTGCTTTCGAATGAAAGTATTAATCAAGAGATCCCGTCCCCTCAAGAACTCTTATTAGGAGAAGATTGTGCCGGTTGCTTTTGGCGACATACAAACGATAATTATTTTAAGAAAGTCAAGTTTAAGACTATTATAGGGGCTTATAAAACATGGAGTAGCATCCGCAAGATGTTGGGGCTAGGGCAATTTTAATTTTACACACCAATGAACAGCAATAATGATTTGCCTCTAATATTTCATGATAGCTGTATAAACAGATGGGTCTCGGCAGGGATGGTGCAACTGGGCTGCTTCTATAAACAAGGCTGTCTTAAGATGTTTGAGGATCTGCATGAGGAACATAATATTAGCCATAGGGATTTTTTAAAGTTTTTGCAGGTAAGAGATTTCCTAACAAAGAAAACTGGTGGGCGGGAGAATTTTCTGAACAATCAATTGATGGATAATATATGTAAAAAAATGACCCCCAGGATTGGGGAAATTTATGAAACTTCGAATTTAATGACCCCAGATGATATGGATAAACAATGCGCAATTTGGCAGGACCAACTGGGACTATATTCGAATATCCCCCGCATAGCATATGACTTCGCTCTAAATTCATTAATGTCGATAAAGCTACAGGCACAATTTTATAAAACCTTCTTCCTATATTACACCCCTAAGAAAATCGCTAAATGGGGAACAGGGAAGGGAACAACATGTCCACGTTGTGCACTATATGGGGCCGACATTATACATATATTTGCTGCATGTAACACACTTACTAAGCTGATTAATGACATCTCGGAATTTCTATCAGAAGTTTGTCAAACAAGAATAGAAATCTCAACGGAGGAAATCATGCTGGGGGTAGCAAATCGGGAAGTGCAGACAAACACCCAGGGGTTAATATTTGTGGCCATGGCAATATTTCGACTTACTATTGCCTCAGCCTGGTTAGATCCGGATCCACCTGCATTTCAACAATGGAGGGCTAGGCTATTAGCCACTTGTAGCCTGGAAGTTGCAATTTATAAAAACAAAGGCGCTAAAAAAAGATTAATGGGCATGCGGATTTGGTCACCTATGTTACTGTGGATCCAGAGACATACATGAGTGTATTTTGTGTGTATAGCATTGTTCTGATAGATACATCTGCCGTGTGGATTCCTCACCTTGTGAATATCCCCCTTGCGTCAGCAACGTTCGGAAATTTTCTTCGTAGCACGCCGACGACGTCACAGGAGTACGACCTCGCGCGTGACTCCGCCTGATGTCACCGACTCCATATTAGGCCCACGCCGGCGTGATGACGTCAGTTACCTTTTTTCCGCGTTTTCGACGCTAACGGTTTTCGGGATCTTCTGCGATACTTAGTATCTTACTTCTATTACAGTGTTACTGTTTTTCCTTTAATTCTTCCTTCTTCGTCGAAGATGTCGTTGAGGAAGACAGGATTCAAGCAATGTGGGTCTTGCGCTCGTATGATGTCAATCACCGATCCACATGGCGATTGTTTGTGGTGTCTTGGATCAGACCACGATGTTAAGAACTGTCGGTCTTGTTTCAAGATGAACCCTAAGGCACTTCGTGAACGTGAAGCAAAGCTTCTTCTTGCGAAGGTAAAAGGAAGAGAGACTGGGAGGTCTTCGAGGTCGACGTCGAGACGCTCGAAGTCGAGGCAGAAATCTCACTCGAAGTCGAGGTCGGCTTCGAGGTCGAGGTCCAGAGCGAGGTCGAGGAAGAGATCGAGATCTGGATCCAAATCGGCTTCGGGTCACGCTTCGAGTTCTTCGAAGAGGAGGCACAAGAGGAAGAAGCACAGCTCTAGACATCATTCGGGAAAGGAGTCTTCGGATTCGAAGAAGAAGTCTCGTAAGCATCATAAAGACTTTGTTTCTCCTTCTCCTGCCCAGTCCCTCGGAGGTTCCCCGACTCCGGAGCAAGAACCGGATCCGGTATCTCCACATTCTTCAAAGCACGAGGAAGAAGAGGAGGTAGTTCCTCAATCTCCAACTCCGGTGGAAACTCCTGTAGACCAAGAGGGTCAGAATGAGCCTATGTCAGAACGACCTCCTTCAGAACATCCGGTAGGTTCGTACCCTCCTTTTCCTGGTCCAGGACAGGACCCCTCGCATTTTCTTAATGCGATGTTTGGAGTTTACTCGAGAGCGATGTACCCCACTGGAGCACCTGTTGGTCCCATGGGTCCGTTGTCTTACAACTTGGGCATTCCTCAGAGTTACGCCCCAGCTCCATTTATGCCATTTATGCCGGCGCCTCTTACACCTTGGCTCGGTACGGCTCCGCCGAGGTCTTCGACTTCGTATGCGGCTTTGCCGACTCCGGATCGACCTCGTAGTTTGGATCGAGGTGCCACGCCAGTCCGTGAGTCTCGTCTTCCATCTGCCCCGGCTCCTCGCTCGACGTCGGAACCGGCTCTGTCGGAGTCGTTACCGGATCCGTCGACTTCGGTTCGTATGGAGTGGTCGAGGCGCAGGGCTCAGCGTCTCTTGGAAGAAAAGAGGGGTGAAGATTCTGATTTGGAAGAGGGTGAGCTTCTTGATCATGATGAATATTTTGAAGACCTACATAATGCTAGTGGTCTGGAGCTTTCTCCTGAGTGGGGTTTACCTTCAGTGTCTGATACTACATCTAAAGACGTGGCACCCTACCATGTTGTTATTAGGAAGGCTGCGGATCTTCTCAACTTAACCTTACCTACTGTTGAGTACAAGCCCAACATCCTTACAGAAGTCTTGCACTCTCCCTCTTCTATTATTGAACCTACACTGCCGTTCACTGATGCCTTAACTGATCCTATAAAAGAGGTCTGGAAGAAACCATTGACTGCTCCTGCTGTTTCAAGATCTGTTGCAAGACGCTACAGGGTGGCTCCTGGTGACCCGGAGTTTCTCTCTTCACATCCTTCTCCGGAGAGTCTAGTGGTGCAGGCTGCATGTTCTAACAGGTCTGCAGGTTCTTTTCCTCAGGTACCGGCTGACAAGGACTCTAAAAAGTTGGATCAGTCTGCAAAGAAGATTTTCTCTTCGGGCAGCATGGCTCTCAAATCCACTAATGCTACTTGCCTTTTGGGAAGATATGTCCATGCGTTGATGGATTCTGTGAAGCAGTTATCATCTAAGCTTCCAGAGGAGGATAGAAAGAACTTTAATGAAGTGATTTCCGATACTCAGGCTACAGCACGCATGGTCATTCAGAGTGGCATGGACACAGTTGATTCTGTTGCCAGGATTATGGGCTCTACTGTGGCAACCAGGAGAGCCGCATGGCTGAAATCCTCTGATTTCTCTGCAGATGTGCAATCCACGTTGCTGGACTTACCTTTTGATGGGACTGGCCTTTTTGGTAAAAAGGCGGATGTCGCCTTGGAGAGGTTTAAAGATAGCCGGGCTACTGCAAGATCTTTGGGTCTCCAGATGAGAGGGTCGACAACTAGGAAGTTTAGAGGCTTTGGTAGATCCTCTTTTCGTCCCTTCAGGCAGGGCCAACAGCAACAGCAACAACAGCAGAACCCTCTGTACAAATCCTATAGAGGTAGACAGAAGGGTCGTGGACGTGGGCGTCAAGTCTCCTCTTCCTCCACTTCCTCCAATAATGCCCAACCCCCACCCGCTTCAGCAAAGCAGCCCTAGATCCACCATTCTGGATCATGTGGGGCCAGTAGGGGGTCGGCTTACTCATTTTCTACGAGATTGGGAATCGGTTACATCAGATCTTTGGGTTCTCAATCTCGTAGAAAATGGGTATGCACTTCCTTTTCAGGAGTTCCCTCCCAATTACCCTCCTTGCCAAGGTTATTGTTCAGAGGACCACCTCCTTCTTCTGCAGGAGGAAGTCCTGGCTCTGTTCCGAAAGGGTGCGATAGAGGTGGTTCCAGAGCAGGAGAGGGGTCAGGGATGCTACTCCCGGTATTTCCTGACCCCCAAGAAGGATGGCAGACTGCGGCCAATACCGGATCTCAGGATTTTGAACCTCTATCTCAAACAGGAGAATTTCAAAATGCTCACCCTTGCTCATGTTCTTCAAGCGCTGATGGAAGAAGACTGGATAGTGTCGATCGACTTGCAGGATGCGTATTTTCACATCCCTATTCTGAAGTTGCATAGGAAGTATCTCCGTTTTACGGTGGGATCGCAGCATTACCAGTTTGCGGTTCTTCCTTTTGGACTTACTACTGCACCTCGAGTTTTCACCAAGGTGATGGCGGTGGTGGCTGCGCATCTCAGAAGGTCAGGGATTCCAGTTTTCCCCTACCTGGACGACTGGTTTATCAAAGCAGAGTCGTCGGAGGTTGTGCTCCATCATCTGCGAGAGACAACTCAGTTGTTGCACAAGTTGGGTTTTTCAATTAATGTGCCCAAGTCTCACCTGGTGCCCTCCCAGCGCAACCTGTTCATAGGTGCGGTACTGGGCACTACTGTATGTCGTGCATTCCCTCCACCTCAAAGGATTCACGACATACAGGAGATGATTCCTTTATTTTACAATGGAGCGGTTGTTCCAGTCCTGAAGGTCCTTCGTTTGCTCGGTCTGATGGCTTCTTGCATTCTGTTGGTCAGTCATGCACGCTGGCACATGAGGGCACTCCAGTGGTGCCTTCGCAGGCAGTGGTATCAGCACAACGGAGATCTCAGGGAGTCAGTGAGGATTTCCAGAGAAGCTGCGGCGGATCTGTCTTGGTGGGGCGTGGAAGGCAATCTGTCTCAAGGAAAGCCTTTTCAACTTCCTCCATCAGTGGCCACGGTGATATCGGATGCTTCCACTCTCGGGTGGGGTGCTCATCTGGGGGATCTGGAGGTCAAAGGTCTTTGGTCTCCAGAGGAAAGGTTGCTTCACATCAACCTTCTAGAATTGCCGGCGATACGTTTGGCGCTCAAGGCCTTCCTCCCTTCCCTTCGCGGTCTGTCGGTACAAGTCCTGACGGACAACACGACCGCGATGTGGTACATCAACAAACAGGGAAGAGTGGGGTCGCAGAGTCTCTGCAGAGAGGCTCTGCGTCTCTGGTCCTGGGTTCAGGACCATCAGATTTGTCTGATGGCAAATCATCTGGCCGGGGTTCTGAACGTTCGTGCAGACAGTCTCAGTCGGCAGTTTTCTGCCGACCACGAGTGGAGGCTTCACCCGGAGGTGGTTCACGACATCCTTCAGATGTGGGGGACTCCTCGGGTGGACCTGTTCGCCACTCACGAGAATGCTCACTGCCCGTCTTTCTGCAGTCTCCAGTATCCGATGCAAGGAGCCTTGGGGGACGTGTTTCAGTTGAGTTGGGGCTCGCAACTCCTCTGCGCGTTTCGTCCCATACCCTTGATTCCTCGGGTTCTGAGGAAGATTCGCCAAGACCGGGCCCAAGTCATATTGATCGCCCCGGATTGGCCAAGAAGGGTGTGGTACACAGACCTTCTCCACCTCTCCTCTCACCCGCCGCTCCGTCTCCCTCACAGGGCAGATCTCCTCTCTCAGATGGAGGGGCAGGTTCTACACCCCCACCTCCAGACATTACACCATCATGCCTGGAGATTGAACGGGGCAACTTGAGTTCTTTTTCTCTCCCTCACGATGTGGTGGATGTCATTCTTTCTGCCAGGCGTGACTCCACTAAGTCCATTTATTCGTATAGGTGGTCTAAATTTGTCTCTTGGTGCATGGAGAGGGATGTTGACCCTTTGAAGGCTCATTTGTCTGACATTTTACAGTTTGCTCTTTCTCTGGCGCGGCAAGGATTTGCTGTTGCCACGGTCAAGGGGTATCTTTCAGCCTTATCGGCATTCCTCTGTTTGCCGGATCAGCCCTCTCTTTTTAAGTCTCCGGTGGTTTTAAGATTTTTGAAGGGACTCACTAATAGATTCCCTCCTACTCCCTTTGTTGTTCCTCATTGGGATTTGAATCTTGTGTTGACCTTTTTGATGGGTTCTCCCATCGAACCCTTACACAAGTGTCCCTTGAGGCTTTTGTCTTTCAAGACGGTCTTCTTAGTAGCAATCACCTCGGCAAGGAGGGTGAGTGAGCTTCAGGCTCTTAGTTCCAAACCCCCATTCCTGACCATTCATGCTGAAAGACTAGTTCTTAGGACCAGGGCTGCTTTTCTGCCTAAGGTGGTAACTCCCTTCCATCTAGGACAATCCATTACCCTTCCTACCTTCTATCCTCCCCCTCACCCTTCTAAGGAGGAAGAGAGACTGCACCGTCTGGACCCTAAGAGGGCGGTGTCTTTCTATCTGGACAGGACTAAAGACTTCCGGATGGACGACCAGCTGTTTGTTGGTTTTGCTGGATGTCGTAAGGGCAGAGCGGTGCACAAGCGCACACTTTCCAGGTGGATAATCCTGTGCATCAAGATTTGCTACTCTTTGGCGGGTAAGGACCCTCCTGAGGGTATTAGAGCACATTCAACTAGAGCAAAGTCTGCAACATCTGCTTTGTCTAGGGGTGTACCTGTTGAGGACATTTGCAGAGCCGCGACTTGGGCCTCCCTCCACACTTTCGCGAAGCATTACTGCTTGGATACCGAGGTGAGGAGGGACGGCCACTTCGCGCGCTCTGTCCTCCAAGATTTCCTGGTATAGCAGAGTGGACACCCTCCTCCGGGAGTGGGGACTGCTGTGGGACTCTATTCACAAGGTGAGGAATCCACACGGCAGATGTATTTATCAGAAGAACAAGTTACTTACCTTCGGTAACGCTT
Source organism: Lissotriton helveticus (assembly GCF_964261635.1). Lineage (NCBI taxonomy): Eukaryota > Metazoa > Chordata > Amphibia > Caudata > Salamandridae > Lissotriton > Lissotriton helveticus. The sequence continues at coordinate 377,039,188 of NC_136069.1, forward strand.
TTTCTGGTAGATACAATATCTGCCTGTGGATTTCTCACATGCCCACCCGCCTCCCCGTTGTCCACTCTGTTATACCTGGTCTTTATGTATATATGGTTTCTGCTATTGTGCTATTTCTGCTGCACACTTTGTGTGCGATTTTTTGCTTTGTTTGTACTGTGTACATTGTATATTTGCATATTTGCTGTCGTTGGTCCGCCCGTGTGCCTCGAAGGCACGGAAAAAAGGGCGGAACTGACGTCATCACGCCGGCGTGGGCCTAATAAGGAGTCGGTGACGTCAGGCGGAGTCACGCGCGAGGTCGTACTCCTGTGACGTCGTCGGCGTGCTACGAAGAAATCTTCCGAACGTTGCCGACGCAAGGAGGATATTCACAAGGTGAGGAATTTACAGGCAGATATTGTATCTACCAGAAAAAGCGTTACCGAAGGTAAGTAACTTGTTCTTTACATTTATATTTTTTTGTATCCTTATGGCAAAGTACATTATACTGGATTAATTTCTGCTGTATGTATATAATAAGCTGCTTCTTATCTATTGTTTTGACATGTTCTTGGTCAGGGAAAGGGGGGGACGGGGAGGGTGGGAATGCATTTATTTTGTACAAAATACCAATAAAAATATATTTTTTTAAAATAAGGAGGCCTTGGTTAGAGAAGGCTATGTTGAAATGCTTTCATACCTTTATTTTTGTAGTATTCATTGCACACTTAGATTATTTGGCTCTTGATTTTTGTTCTCTTTTTCAGCTGCTGTCTTCCTAACTGAATTTCTTCACCTGAAAACCATTATGCTGAGCTCTTTTTAAAAACATATATATTTTTGTTAGAAATGGGGTAGCATGGTGCAGAGCGGGTGGGCCAAACTCCAGAGGACATGCGCAAAGCATCCACGCAGCACACACAGGCGACACACAAGGCACACTACAAAAAGAGTCCACACCAGTTTAGGTGAAGAGAACAACTTTTGTATTGTGTCAAACATACAATAGTAATCACAGCAGTCACTATACTGCGCCAACTGGCGCCAGGGCAATATGTACAAGGGGATTATTTACATGACCGGGCCAATAGGGCCGCTGCCAGAATCCTTGCGAAGGGACAAAGGAGACATGACAAAGATAAGTCCTTCAGTCTCAATCCTGCAATAAAACATCAGGGCGTGACATTAGGCCAGAACACCTGCAACGGATGTATGACGTTACCACACACACATTTACAACACCTACCTTTACCACGCAATTTTTACAACGCGGGAACCATTACAACGAACTACCATTACAACGCATTTTTTACAACGCAATACCTTTACAACGCGTACCATTACAACGTAAGTATTGGTAAGTATATCATATTTTTTTAAATGTAATTAATTAAAATTAATTTAATTTATTTTAATTTAATATTATTTTTAATTTATTTTTCCCCTGTACCCCAAAACCCAAACCTGGCCCTGAACCCTAAAAATACCCCTTTACCCAAAAACCCAAACCTGGCCCTGAACCCTAAAAATACCCCTTTACCCAAAAACCCAAACCTAGCCCTGAACCCTAAAAATACCCCTTTACCCAAAAACCCAAACATAGCCCTGTACCCTAAAAATACCCCTTTACCCAAAAACCCAAACCTGGCCCTGAACCCTAAAAATACCCCTTTACCCAAAAACCCAAACCTGGCCCTGAACCCCAAAAATACCCCTTTACCCAAAAACCCCAAAATAATTTGTTTTTACTATAATTATATACTTACCAATACTTACGTTGTAATGGTAAGCGTTGTAAAGGTATTGCGTTGTGAAAAAATGCGTTGTAATGGTAGTTCGTTGTAATGGATCCTGCGTTGTAAAAGTTGCGTGGTAAAAGTAGTCCGTTGTAAAAGTTGCGTTGTAACGGTTGTTTACCCCTGCAACGGGAACATCATTGCGTGACAGTAGTATTTGATATAGGAGCCTGTGGCATAGATCACATTAGCATAACACCTTAGGCAGGAACATCTGCAGTAGGCCTAAGTCCCATTAGATTACACCTAAACATAAAGGCAGCTTTAGGTATAAACATGGTGAATCATAACATGAAACCATTACTAGCATGAAGGCATTTCGTTAGCAGGAAACCATGGGGCCTACATCGGAGGCATGACTGCAAGACATGAAGGTACATTACGCGTCATCACAGCAGCGTCCGCCTTAAGGGGGAAAACCTTAGGCATACAAATAAAGTCTCATTACCTTAAGCATGCACATTAGCCTGAATGATGTAGGCCGGAGGTAAAAAACAGCCCTTTTACAACATTAGTCCCACATCCTGCGCCTGGGCATAAAACACGTGAACGTAGGGCATAGTATCACGTTTAGCATGGGCCAGAAACAACACTGCCTGTGTAACATTTGCCTACAACCTTTTCAGTATATTTGCATTAGGCATCACATGAGCAGAAGGCTCATTGGGCATAACCACAAAGTCAGCAGGGCAAACCTGGGGCACCTAGAACATCATAACCTGACATGAGGCATTCACATGTGCGTAGGCCTCCTCCTGCACTAGGTATAATCCTGTGGGCCTGCTGCATAAAACATAACCAGGGGTGCACACCTTGTCTCACCTGAAGTATTGGCCCGAACTCGCAGAGTAACCTCTGGTGCTAATGTGCCTGGGAAAAATCGTGCCCCTCTTCTGGGACTCTAAGATCAAAGGTGCCCCCCTTGTTGCAATAGTGGAAGGGACACTGGAGCCTCACCCCGGGGCTCCCTTCACATAGGCCCAAAGCTGCAGCGGCCACTGTCCAACGGGCCGCTGTGGGAACAACCTAGTCCGGGCCCCGCGGTGGAGCAGCCCTCCGAGGAACACTGACCTCTTTCCTAATTGGGAGGGAACAAAGAGTCAAGTTGGGGGAGTTTCTATCTCCATCCCGACCAGTGCTGTGTGGGGTCCCCCAAGGGTCGGCGCTTAGTCCGACCCTTTTCAACATCTATGTGACCCCACTAGCCAGGCTAATAAGATCTTTCGGGATGGAGGTAGTGTCTTATGCAGACGACACCCAAATACTCGTCTCTCTCCCCCATTCAGATGTGCTTATCGCCTCCAAGTTTAGATCTTGTATGGAGGCGGTTGGTCACTGGATGATTCAGAACTCTCTTAAACTGAATGGGGAGAAGACTGAGGTGTTGGTGTTCGGGGGGAAAGAAAACATCTGGTCAGCAAACTGGTGGCCTGACTCACTAGGAATATGTCCTTCCCTCACAACATCTGCTAAGAATCTTGGGGTGATGATAGATCCAGCCCTTGATATGGGCAGTCAGGTGAGTAGAACGGTCTCCACCTGCTGGGGCTTGATTCACACCCTGCGAAGAATCAGGAAATATCTTTCCTTGCAGGCTAGAAAGCAAATAGCCGTTGCACTCATTGGCTCTCGTTTGGACTACTGTAATGCGCTGTATGCTGGGCTAAACTGGAGCCACCTACAGCGCTTACAGGTGGTCCAAAACGCCATAGCCAGATTTGTCCTGGACATTCCCAGACGCTCCTCAGCCACTGCGGCCAGGAAAATGCTGCACTGGCTACCGGTAGAACTTCGAATCTGGTTCAAAGTCCTTTGCATGACCTATAGAGCCATCGCTAAAAATAGCGACACGGGTATTGGGTCTATCATCTCCCATTACATTCCCGGTAGGAACTTGCGTTCCGCCGGGAAATCGCTCTTGACTGCCCCCCGTGTACGAAGAGCTAAATGGGGAGGCAGGGCTTTCTCCACGCTAGCCCCCAAATGGTGGAATGAACTTCCTCTTGATTTGAGATCTCTTCCATCCTTACAGAAATTCCGCATTGCCCTAAAAACTCTTCTCTTCCGACAAGCCTATATGTAAGGACGTCTGTTTTAATTGTGATTGTATTGTTAGGCGCCTTGATACCTGCGGGTTATTGTTTTGCGCATTATAAATTGTTTTCATTTCAACACTGACGCCGGGGGCGGGCACCGGCTGTGCCCCGACACACCCCTCCAACCTCCACGACAGGGTCCCACTCACCCGGCTCCTCTTGTGGTCCCCGCTCCTTGGGTTCTCAAGTGCTTCAATGCGGAGGGGGGGCAGGCACCGTCAATGTGCCTCGAGGCCCCCTCCGTACTCTCCAGGCAAGCCAATGGCACTGCGGGGCTCTCCTCTTCAACGTGGGAGCCCGCCAGCAGCACCTTCCGGACGGCTTCTCCAGACGTCTACACCCCGTCCTCTGGCAGCTTGGCCCCTCACACGAGCTTGCGGCGTTTGCTCGGGAGGGGGCGCACTGCTCTGGCTTGAGGGCTACGGGGCTCTCCTATGCACATGGGAGGCCCGCCTGCAGCAGCGCCTCAACAGACTTCCCCCCGGGCCCCCTCCTGGGACCTGGGACTACGATGCGGCCTCCGCTAGGCTGCCGATGTCGCTGTGTGTTGCTGGGCCAGTGCGGGGTGGGCTCCCGCCTGGCTTCTCTTCTAATACTGGGCTCCCTCGTCACCAGGGATCCCCGCAACGCCATCACTCGCTTCTGGATTCTTCCTGCTTCCGCCTCTGCAGGGCGGGACTTCCTGGAGTTGCTCCCGCCTTGCGCCAATCCCAGAGTGGATCCTGTGACATCACGGATCCAGTGGAGTAGTGTGGCTCACTGGTTAGAGGCGGCAGGCCTGAGAGCAGAAGTCAGCCTGGGACCAGGGTTCAATTCCCGACGCGGCAGGGTCGTGGACCTTGGTCAGCGGACTCGATAATTCTCGCTTCGGTGCTTACTCTAATCAGGGGTTCCACTCGGCAACTCTGGGCATTAGCTTGCCTAATCTCCACAACGGCCCCACCAATTCCGGGGATGCCTGGCTCCACCTTGGGGACTCCCAGCAAGGGACCATCCCACAGGGAAAGCCAGGACGGGTTCCCCAGAGTTATACAGCGCCGGGACGCCCCGTTGCTGGGGCAGCTGTGCGCTTTACAAGTATACTACATTTACATTTACATTTACATTTACGGGAAAGCCCGCGCGGCACTCCCGGGCCACTGGGGTGATCCTCACCAGCTTTGCAGTGCGGGGTAGGCACCCGCCTTCAGACACCAACCACTGCGGGGTAGGCACCCGCTTTCATACAAATCAGCTCGAGTGCGCATTCAACCGGGGTGGGCACCCGCCTCCATTTAAAGCACCAGGGCGCGATCATGCGGTCTTCCTCCTGGTCAGTTGCCGGGCTGCTGCGGTGATTTTCGGCCACAGTGCTCCTCAGCTTCAAGGCGCTTGCACGTGGAGACCTGGCCAGCGGCGGTGATTAATTCCTGGCAGCAATAGGCAGCGAAATTTGCATAAGGCGGGGTAGGCACCCGCTTTTCCCCTAAACACGGGGGGGGGGGTCCAACACGCTGGGATTCCTTCCCAGCCCAGTGCTGCACACACCAGCTCCTCTCTTCCCCTGGGCAGTACCCCCAAAGCGATTTCCTGGTGCAGGGGGGCAGGCAGGGGGTAGAGGTACTGCAGCTAGGGAAATATAGTGCTTCTCTTCCCCTGGCACTCCCCAGGTAGCACTCACGAGGCGCAAGGTCCTACCAGCAGCCTCAGGGACCAAAGGTAGCGCTCCTCACCTCCTGTGAGTACAATCCAGCCCCCATATAGCGCTCTTCTTCTTTCAGGGGCCAGGTAGCAGAGCAGCAGTCACTACTGGGCAAGGTCAGCAGTCAGTAGGCACTCATCAGGACACGGCGGTAGGTCCTAGAAACCATCCTCCTCTGTAGCGTGGCACTCCTCCTGATACAGCCGCCTTTACTCCGGCAGTGGGGCTCTCACTAGCCCTGTGGACAGCAGAGGGGTTTCAGTTGGCACAGGGTCCTCACACAGGCCCAGATGGCAGTACCTCCTGGCAGTAGGTCCCCTCACCTTCACGTCAACGCTCTGACTGAGCACATGGTGGAAGTCAAAAAAGAAATTCCCTTTGGGTGAATTTGCAAAAGTACATAGGTATCCACAAAACATACATACAACTATTAACACCTCACATGGCACAAAGAAGCAATGTAGACACGTGACAAATTACAGTATATGTGAAAACACTCTAGCAAAAGATAAGGTATAAAACAATTTATTAAGTAAACATTACATCAGTTAAAAACTAACGATTGGGAAACATATACAGGACGGTACAGTAAACAATAAAAACAACGTTCAAATAAAAAGGAGTACGCAGGGAGAAAGGATTAAACTCAAGTACAAAACAGTAATATTGAAGTTCTCCTTAATTTATAGTCCCTGATTAACTCCTAGGGCGTCGACGCGTTTCGGCGGTACAATCAATCAGATCCGCCTTCATCAGGACAGTTTATGGATAATGTTTCCCACACAGATTCTGGAAATTAAATAAGATCAATTTAATATATAAAAAATGGGTAAAGTAGATCTCATTGAAATTGCAGAATTTTGTGGCCTATAGAAATCCTTAAAAAACGTAATGTTACAAGCTTATTAGAAGAACACATATACACATTGCTTCCATTACACGGAGAGACACATAACATAGTCACATAAACCTACATTTTTACAAAAACATAATGTAATCACAGAAAAAGTAATCGGTACCAAGATATGTTGCTCCATTGCATAAATTCATTGTATGCTCAAAGTTAGTTCATTATAAATTTACATATATCATACACAACATTTCTGAAGACCCATCTGTCAAATAACATGATTGGGGATAGCAACCTTATATGATCAAAGAACGGTGTTTGACATCAAAGTATAGTGTCTAGTCGTATATATCAATTACGTTACAAGAATTAATTCATTGTAAATATACATCAGTTTTGTACATTATTCAGAGCACCCCACTGTCAATGACGAGGTTAGGAACCAGACTCAGATAATTTTCTATTGTTTAGAGACACCAGATTTAGCTAAGAAAAGAGGTGGCAACAGAAACAGCGAACAGTAGTGCACCACCTACCTCAAAATGACGAAAGATAAAACAATGTATCGTAAGGGGTTTCCGCCTCCTTATCACTAAGTTGAGGTTTTCGTCCTGCGAATAATCCTCAATTTATGTTCGAAGTACCTGGTTATAGGAGGGATGAACATCCTATTTAGCTGATTCAAAGACAGTTATTCACATTTGTTGACCATTGCTAACTGTCTTCTCAATTTGTCAGCTCTGTCAGAATACAGCAGCTATTATTCAAGAAACACCCCTATATAGGTGTATGTAAACAACATAGGCTATCTCTTATCCGCCTAATTATGTATATAGTTTTCTCAAAAGGGCGCCTATCTACACTGTTTGGCGAACTAGTGCATAAGAGCAACTATTACAGGCTCCTATATGTAGATACAGAGAGCGTCGCTTTATGTTTACTAATTTGATTCACCAAACGCTGACATACGTAAAACAGCCCATGTAGTCATGCCTTACAAACAAGAGCTTTTTGTTAAATTTCCACTTACTTTAAAAGTTCAAGGAAACCATTAATATATTTCCCATGGGGTATCGACAATGTTTCCAGCTTGATATCTGGAGGCTGAAAGTAACGATATGTCATTACAAGTCCGTTACCACTATGACGGCGGTTATAAAAATACACATGTTTATTCAAGATACTCACACATAGTTAGCAAAGCTGCCTTGTGAGCACGCGGTAGGTACAGTGTCAAATTCCGACCTTTACTTTGTGTAAAATCGTATACGCGAGATCTAAGCCATACACAGAGGGATAAGAGTTTAATCCCAGGTACTCGTCCAATAAACGTTACCCGTGAGGGTTCCCTCTCTGGCGGCCCTGCATAAGATGACAAACCAAAATGATTTCGTCAAAAAGCGTGAGAACATGGTGGCACAGCCCCCTTATTTATACGCCCCTCACCCCCTCCTACCAGACAGTGCCAGAAGATTCTAGAAGCGTCTGGGGAAACTGGTTCTAACTGGCTCAGGGGGAGGAGTAGAGCACCCTGGGTGCCAGGCTTTCCCTCCAAAAGCTGGGATGGCTGGGAACCGAACATCTAGACTGCTAACCCACCACAGTCAGGTGGCACCACACACACCCATGGCATCCATTTTAAAAGCGACATTTCACCAGAGTGCATTCTTATGATGGGGGAATTATAGGTGCGTACACCATCGCATAACATTTAACATTGCATCTCACACTACACATGACCTATACATTTCTCTACCATGGGGGAGACATCCTCAAATAGGGGGGTCGAAAAGCGGAAAATTTTGGGAAAAGGGGCCAAGTCCAACAATTTTATTGATGTTAAAGAAACCAAACTTAAAGCAGATACCATACAAGAAACTTGAATACAGGCATGATTATAATGGCTTCTATGCCCCCTTCAAATATCCCTTTGCTGAGCTCTTTGTCTAACCTGCCTCAAGGTAGATTTTGTGCCTTTCTTAATAACTTCTGTATCATTGATCACCTTTAATCACAAACTACCAGTATTGGTGCAGGTGGTTGTTTCTGCTTTTTTAGGCATTTTTCTCCTTAATCGGACGCTTGTAATTAGACACTTGATACCTTTCATGTGCATAGTAAGTGCAGAATTGTACCATGGCTGGAAGAGCCAACCTCTCCTTGGGCAATCAATAACTTTACTAACATATACCTGCCTTTCAAGGCAATCTAACAATATACTGTATTCCATTTTTACCACCTGAGGCACATCCATATCCGCAAACAGTTGGAGTACATTTTGCAGACTTCACAATAAAAGAATACGCTCTGTCCAAGACCATTGAATTAAAGCCCATCAAGTGCATGAATACATTTTTTCTACATATGTGTCTTTTGGACATTATTTTTGATACCTCAAAATAATGATGGAAATTGAAGCAGCTTATTCCCTATAGCAATGTTGATAATACAGGCTAAGCTTAACATGCCCTGGAAAGTCAGTGGTGTCCAGAAGAAGAGAAATTGTGCCCTCTTTAAGAAATGTATATTTTAAAATGCAGAATTATGTTTCTGTCTTGTAAATGACATGCAGTGAAATGAAGTGGGACATGTTTACTGTCAAATTTTTATGCAATGATTTGGTATAACTGTTTTGCACTTTAGTTTATCATACTGAGTTTTCAAAGATTTACAATCAAGAGCTGTCACTTTTTCTTCAACTGTTGGTTGGGATCATGAGGTGCATATTCCTTGCATCAATTAAAGAAGGCTGATGGTGCATGAGAAGCTGAACATGAGAGCGACACCCTAGCGGGGAAGGGCCATGGAAGGATTTGGAGGAAGTTCAGAATGGGGGGAGGGGGTGTGCATGGTGGTAGTTGTTGTGAGGAAATTAAATACAAAATGTTATAGCAAACATAGTAAAATATATGAAGAAAGTTCCATCCCACCAGTGTCACATATCAGATGAATGAGTTGGCACAATATATAGTGATTAAAAATTTAAATCCAGAATCATCCATCAAAAATCCCCCCCCTTTATGCAGCTAGATTTTGCTGAAGCAATGAATAGATCCCAAATTGTAAAGCTGCAAGACACAATGGTTTTACGTAGGAATGTTATAAAATCTGTTTGTATTAGATGCCACAGCATTTTATGGAATCAAAGTCCATAACGGAAGAAGGACGAACTGAACAGAACTTAATTAAGCGCCTGGTTTATCAAGTCATGCAGCTTAGTTTAACATATACAAATCTAAAGAGTCTTCCATAAAACAAAACATAAGCACACTTTTGGGTTGCAAGTTTAGCTGAATTTAAAAATGTGTAGCTGTATTTCTGGAGTAGCATTAAACAATTAGACTTCGTTTTTTTTATGGTTCCTCTGCAGTTGACAAAATGTTGGTAAGCTCAGATGTAGAAAAAGACAACAATTTAGAGCTTTATAATAGGGAGTAACTTCAATAGTTGGCTTCTTCAAGTGAGACTTATACTTGAAATGCTTGTAGAGGTCCAAAGAGTAAAGAAAATAAGGTACATAAGCAAGTAACTAATTGATCAGGGTCCTGTTCCTTTTTATCTGTAGCAATACACGTGAAGGAAAGGTGATACAGAGAACTGATCAACCCATCGACCTGGGCTGGAAAATTCATAGAATGCAATGTCAAGAAAAGAAGTCCCAGCCAGCTCATGGTATTTAAGGCATAAGGAGTATAGATAGAAAGGCTGTTCAAGAAAATGTGCACTAGACACAAAATAGAACACCTGGTATGAAACCATTTTTATCTAAATGAATTGAGGAAGTTGTAGTGGAGTCATTTAATGCATCTTATGGTCTGAATTTCATAATTTAATGGGTCTATAGGATCTGGGTTGTTTAAAGGCTTATTGAGTTTAAGAAAACTAACAATGACTCAGTTTTGAAATGGAGCAGAACATGTCTGCTCCCAGGTTGTCTTTTAGTGCAATTACTTCATGTCCAATATGGGAAGAGGAAACAAGCCAAGCAAAGGTACCAGGTCCTCTGCCTAGAGAGTTGTATGTACCTGGTGATTGGAATTATGGTACAGGCAGGTGGTCCTAGTCCTAGAGTTTTAGACGATCCTATTATAGCTGTATCATGTGCAATGGATTGTTATCATTAAGTCCTGTTCTATATGTGGACAAGCGGTATATCAAACACTGTTCTTTCATGAATAGCAGTCTCTCAGGGTGATTGATGTTGCGCTCTAGTTGTTCAATAATAACTCATTTCACGTAATTTGTCTTGTGTTCCTCTCTGAGAAAATGGTCTGGCATTTTAGTGGTGTTCCGTTTGCATCGGATATTGCTACGATGTTTGCATATTCGTGTCTTTATCTTTCTGGTTGTCATCCCCACATAGGGGAGTCTGTAGGGGCAAGTTATCAAGTATACTACATTAGTGGCGTTACATTTTGTGTGTTTCTTGATGGCTCACATTCTCCCTGGTTTTGGATCTAGTGCCTTAGTGGTGGAAGTCAAATAAAAACCACTACATTTACCACATAAGTATTGTCCCACAGCATCACTTCTTGTTTCCATACTCTCTTTTGGGGTGAGTGGGCACTAGACTATCTTTCAGGCTTCTTGCTCTTTTGAAGGAAAACAGATGCTTCTCTCATTTAAATTTTCCTGTCTGTACGATACACCAATGTTTATTGATCACCTACTTAACTTGGTTTAGAGATCGTGTTGAAGGTTGTGACATATGTGAGTGGGATTGTGGTGTTTGTACGGGCATGGTTCTCCAACACTGCCTCTATGTTTTGATTTTTAGCTCACTTGCGATTTGTTTTTATGAGCCTCTCTGAATGATCACAGGCCCTTAAAATTTCTGTGATGGTCTTGGTCTGGAGGTTAAAGTCAGATATTTTGCTACAGTTACTCCTTAGTCTAAGAAATTGCCCATGAGGTAGGTTTTCTCTCAGGGTTCTGGGATGGAAACTATGGAACTTTAGCAATGTATTCCCATCTGTGGGTTTATGGTACATTTTAGTATGTAGCTTACCCTGTTCTGCGAAAATGTTCACATCCAAGAATGTGACAGACTCCCTAGTTTATAGTATGATTGAGCTTCAGGTTGTTGTGACACTTATTAATCCAAGTAAGGAAGGGAGTGGTAGAGGTGCTACGCCCCTCCCAGATGATCAGGATATTGTTTATGTACTGCTTCTGCAGCTTTATGTTGTTTTTATATGGGTTACTATTATGTAGGATATGTTCGGTTTAAAAACTAAACATGTATAATCCTGCCACACTTGGGGGTGGGAGTGAATTGCTCATAGATGTGCCAAATGTTTGTTGGTAGAGTGTTCTTTCAAACTCAAAGATATTCTTCAATAGAGTTAGGCAGCAACAGTCAAGGATAAATTCATTTGGCGCGTTGAATTCCCACTCACCTCGTTCTAAAGTGTCTTCGATAAGTTTTTTTTTCCTCATGTGGGAGGCTTGTATACACGCTCTCAATATCCTAGACTTAACAGTAAGTTCTTATCTGGGTCATACTCAATTCCTTTAGCAGGCTCAGTAAGTCATTGATATCTTTAAAGGACCTTGTATTAGAGGTTTGAAAAAAAAGTTGTAAAAGACAAAGGTTCCAATAATGAGCATACCCTGGATACTATTGGGCGTCTTTTGGAGGGGGGGTTCCTGTTGTTGTGGATTTTGGGGAGCCAATAAAAATAGGGAGATTTTGGGTTGTGGCAAAGAGGAAGTCTTCCTCTGTCTTTGTGATAGAATTACTTGCTTCTGCAGTCTCTCAGAGATTCTTGACCTCAGGTCTCAGCTGTGGTGTTGGATCTGAGGGGAGACTCTCTAGTTTTTCCTGTCTTCTAGGAGATGGGTACATTTCAATGTTGTAATCCTGACTATCCTGTATTACAATTCCACCCCCTTCACTGCCTGTTTTATGATAATCAAACAGGCAAGATGATAATCTTTTTTTCAGCTCTTAGGTCTTTTAAGCCTTAGTTTTTTTGTTACTCATATTGCTCAAGATGTTCATGTCGCCCTCCTGTAGGGTTTCTACCTCATTGAAGACTACTTGTTCAAACATGAGTACCTCTATGGGAATGGTTATTGTATTGAGGCAGAAGGTGAATGTCATCTTTAGTCCTGTATCACCCTTATACTCTGTGTCAACAAGGGGTTTTGTTTTTTCAAAGAAATATTAAAGCTTAAATTTTCTTTAAAACTCCCCTAGTGTGCAATGTAAACAGAATGTATCTAAGTGAGCCGTCGGTACAAACCCTAGGCGCTTGTTCAGCCACTGTGTGTCAGTCGGTGTCACTGAGGACAGGTTATTAATGATATTGTGTTCCTGCTGGTCCCTGGTTGAATGTCTCACGACATACTTCTGGTGTGTACGCCTGTTCGGTTGTTCTCCCAGTGTACCTGGTTGTCTTTCCTTTTCATTCCCTTGCCTCTTCTCCCCTTCCTAATAAAGGGAAACGTTGATTAGGAGGGAATCAAGGTAGGGGGCCCTCTAGAAATAGTGTGCCCCAACGAAAAAACTGGTGGGGTGGTGGAGGTGGGTAGAAATGTTGGGGTATCCACATGAGATTCTGAAAGAATTAAAGCCCCACCATGCTTATGCCCACACTCTGTTTTTATTTCTCCCCTGTTTGCCATTTTCCTCCCTGCTTGATCAACTATCTGTATCAGACGATCTACCATCAGATGAGCTGTAGCTGTGCGTATTATACAATTAAATTAACATAACATATCTGTGGAATTGTGTTGTTTTTCAGTATTGGTATAGTTGGGAGATGAGTATGGATATGTTTTTACATACAAAACTCTTTTCAGGTTTTCTTGTAATTTTTGGATCTTAGATTGGGTTAGGTAGTCTTTATATGCTGTAATTTCCTTGTTTATTCCTTCAAGTTTTTTCTTGCACTATGTCATTGTAGTTTTGAAATTGTTCTCAGAGATTTGGATCTCCACCAACATTGCCTCAGAAAGGCGTTAGGCTGTTATTATGAAGAACATTAACTCATCTCTGGTGGGATGCCATGCTATTTGGGCCCAGTCCCTCCTGAAAGAAGCATCTTTCGAAACAACACTTTAGTCACTATCAGGCCTCTTGAGGTGGAGTTGGATCTTAAATACTGTGTCATTATTCCCTGTGTAGCATGGTTCTAATCCTATTGCGTTTTTGTTCTGTAAGTGAGTACCAATCCTTTGTTTGTGCTATTGTTTGTTCCACATCGAGATCTGATATTAAAGGTGGACCTGAGAGGATTTGGTTCACATCCTCTTCGGTAAAGGTTAAGCTCTGGTTTTCTGACATTTTGTTATTTTGCGGTGGACACGTTTTGTCCAACTATTTTAATCTTGAATAGGTAGAAGAGATTCTATTTTTTATGTGCAGGTTAAACGCAATTTTTTAATCTCACAGCTGTGTGCTGCTTAGTACAAAAGTCTAACAGAGAGAGAGACTGAGAAGAAACAAAGCTCACTTTACTTCCCTTATCAAATGCAGCAATGAATGAAAGCGTCTCGCTACCACCATTCAGAACCTCATGAGATGTCAGTGCTGGCTTTAGGGCAGTCCGACCGGTGCAGCCGTACTGGGTGCTGACCTATGGAGGGAGTGCCAACCTCAGGTGGGCGCTGTGTTTAGCAATATCTTATGATTTGAGAGAGGAGGGGCACTTTTGCCTGGTGGTAGTGAGAGAATCTAAGGAGGCGGTCATGGGTGTGGGGGGTGTCAAAAGTGATTGTCGCACCAGGCGCCTCCAGCGCTATAGCCGGCCCTGTGACCTGTCCATCACTCAAATGAGTTGGGAAATTCTTTTGGTTGTTTAGAAGAACCTTCACCAACTAACACCAGTTAGCGGCATGCTTCATCATAAGGTTCCCACCCAAGATGCCTAGTGCATCTGGATGTGCTGCTAAACCTGAATTAAAGCAGAGCAGGGTTTGTTTGGTGATTCACAAGGAATAGTGATTTAAAATGACCTCAAGGTTGCCCCCCATTCAAGGCAATTTTTATAATAGTAACCTTGGGTAACATTTAAAATTAAAGGTGGATATGATGTGAGATAATGATGATCTCCCACATCCTTGATCTACATGTTTTAGCCATTATTTTCAGGACCCTAAAGGGTCAATATGGCTTTCTTCAGGACCAATGGCAGATGTGTGCTAAGACATGCTGTGCTAATATGTCAATTTGTAACTCGCAATATTATTTACCACTCTTCATGATTTTCTGTACTGAATAAAAAATTAGGGAGACATCATATTGATTACTTGGTAGCAGATCGCAAAGCTGAATTATGCCCTTGGATCCTGACATTCTATTTATCTAGAATATCAGAAGTGAGTGCAGTGCAACTAAACTCACAAGGCCATACACTCAATGATAGAGAGCCCCTATAGCAACTTCAAAGGACGATTCAGATGTCTGCATAAGATGATGAGGCTCTGCAGTACTGGCCTAACATTTGCTGCAACATCATTGCTACATGTACGATGCTACATAACATAGCTGTAAGGAGAGGTCTCCCTAATGTGGAAGTAGAATCTGATTCCAATATAGAGGATGAAAACCCACAGCCAATTCAAGTGTCCCATAACAGCTGATAATCTTAACATGAAAGAATAGCTATAGTATAGGTAGTGTATTGAAAGTGAAATGCCGACTGCCCTTTGGGGAAATTGTAAAGAATTAATGTCTATTTCAAGTTTCTTATACTGTCAGATGAATATCTGCCGTCTAACTGCCATCTAACTTCAACTCTCTTGAAGAATGCTCTAGGAAAATATAAAAAAGAAATAATTAAGATCCCAGTCGCTTTTTGATTCTGCCACTTATTTTATTTGGAGCAGATTTTTTGCACACTACCGTGTTTCATCAGTGGGTGTTGTAATTATTTTTTTCAATATACAAGTTACATCACTTGTGTGGATTATTATGGTAGTCTGGGGACTTGCCTTGTCATACACAAGCGGGTATTTGCTATATACAAAATTTACATTAAACACCAAAAACAAACAATTGTGTTACAAATATACAAAAACATTTATACTGTACAATGTTCACAATATACATTTACATGGAGGGAATTATAAACTGTACCCTACTAACTAGTTTCAGCACCAGACCTTCATCATGTGACCTTTGTATGTTTGAGGTCTGGTAACGCAAGGGCAACATTTACAAAAGTTATTTTTTGACCATAACTTGCAGCTTAGTGTTCAAAGCCCTTTGCGCAATTAAAAATCATTTATTTAAGTGAACCAAAGAAAGCCGACGGCTAGGAAAATATAAAGGCATATATCTAAACAGCTAGAGGTGCTTGGCAAAGATGAGGAAAATATAGCAATATTATAGGAATACACTAGAATTCTTTCTTCCAACTTGTGCACCAAAAGTAAAGAAAAGGAAGCAGAAAATCATAATACTTGCCAATATAGCTCTAAATAAAGAGAAAATAACTGAAGCGATAATGAGCAGCCTTGCCTGGTCCCACGATTGATAGAAATAATATCTAGCAAGTCTCCCATACAGACTATATGAGCTGGCAAAGACATATATAAAGCTCTAGTACGATTTAGAAAAAGAATTGGGCTTATACACATATAAGTCATATTTGACCACAAAAAGTGTCAGGAGACCCTATTGAAGGCCCTTTTAGCATCCAAGAGCATTATTCTAGCTCGCCTACCTAACTTACTCGCAACCTCAATCGCAGAAATGGACAAGATACTATGAAAGAAAGTATCCCTTTGCAGGATGAAACCATGTGTCAAATCTGGCATTAACTTATGCTTGTTCTCCTGAGGGAGCAACACGCATAAGAGGAAAATACGAAGGCCAACACTAGGAAAGTAGTGGGAAAGGGGATCTAAATAACAAGAAGAAAGAAGGTAAATGAAGAGCGTCAATCACCGATGCCTCTACTTGTAGAATGGGGTTCTCACATGACTTGCTCAGTGTGCTGCAGTTTCCACCTTGTTGTTGCTATGTTGCTGCAAATGCAAGGTTAACACATCAGCAGCTATAGCCCCTGTATGTTTTTTTCACCACAGTAATCTATCCTATCCAACTACCCACCTTGGTATCCCCCTTTCCCTGTGATGCTTCTGTAGGGTTGTGTTTTGTCTTTGGGTCACCTCTAAGGAATAAAACATGGCAGTAAGGTTTAAGGACAGGTCATTGCCTGACTAAACCCCATTTTCCCATACCCCCATTTCCTTTTCGGATTAACTTCAGTTTACTGTGTTCATGTCTTTGGGACTGGATGTACACTGGAAACAGGTGTTTGGGGATGTAGACTTAAACTGGTGTTGAACCACACTTGATACCTGGGTGTAGTTGAGATTCCCAAAACCATGTTGCATGGGATCAGCCATAGAAGTAATAATGGTGGCAAGTGGATTAAACAAAATCTGCATCTAGATTGTGGAATCAGAATTAATGAGCCAAATAAGCCAGTATGAACCACAATCTATAGCATCCTTATTCTTTTTTTTTTAAAGATCACTATGTGTGTTTCACTCCATGAAGTAGGAAGCACCTCCTGAAAATCTACTGAATTAAAAAGGTCAAGCAGTGCCTGAATCAAGATTCTCAAAAAAGCCTTGTAAAATTCCATAGGGATTTAAATGGAACCAGAGGCGAGCTGTGAAATACCCTTCTCTATTTCACCCTGTGTGATCCGCAAATCCAAGATTTTGTGTTGTCGATCAGTCAGCCTTTGTAGTTGGACAGTGTCCAAATAGTTAACAATTTCCTCTTGGGAAGGTATGTGATCTTCTCTATAGCAGATACAGAAGTACTGGTGGAAAGCTGCCAATATGTCCAGCTTATACCTCGCCAACAGCATTCCTAATGTTCAAATCAAATTCCTATTCTTTCTGTCCTTGACTTGAAATGCCAGCAGATCACCTGTTTCTTCACTGTTTTTAACAGAAAAGAGATTCTAAAGAATTTCGATTTTTAACTAATAGAAATGTTAATGTTTATCCACTTCAGAATATGTTTTTCTAGATGTGTCTTGATCCATCTATATTAAATATTTTTATTAAGGTAATGGTTGGGGCCATCTTGTAAGGAGGAAACTCCTCCTACACCTGACCCTGAATTTATAGACTTAATAAAGAAATAATTGACAGTTGCTATTATTCTTACTATAATTCCTTCAAGATCAAGTGTGCTGATAATATTATGGCTTTGGTTATTCATTTTATTGCTTTATGGGTTACTTTTTATTGTCCTTTCTTCAAATGAATTACTTAAATTGGTATAATTTCCGCTTCTTGGAAAGGATGGAGTGTTAATCAAGCATATGTATTAGAAAGGCAATAGAAATTAAACCTACAATTATCGTCTTGTCTTGTTGCTTGACTCGAGTAAAAATGATTTCAAGATCAGTACTTAATCACCAGACTGTATGGTCAAAGGAGAATGAGCTTGTTTCATATGAACTGGGTGGTTTCTATGAAAATCAATCTGTTGTTGACATTGTTTTGACCTATAGATGACAGCTCGAACATGCATTGACGTAGTATGATCCAGCTTCTATTGCTTTATGGACTTTCAGCATTTGATTTGGTGGTCTAGAAAGCTTTCTGTGCAACATTGTGGAGTTGTATTTAGAGCTGTAATAGCCCAGCTGGATTATTGACTGCTCTTATGAGGCTATACTCGGGCAATTAAACTCGGGTGGAATGTGATGCTGACAGTTATCTTAACCCTCGCATAACCCTAATGAATGGCCTAGGAAGATTGTTTCCTGGCCCCTTCACTTTTCAGATTACTCTTACTCAATCTCTGCAAAACATTCGCAGAAACACCCTCTTTTTCCACAGAGATGAAGAACTGATAAATATCTTACCTACTTTATGCTGATTAACTTTTCATTATGGAATACAGGCCTCAAAGGAAACTTACAACCATCAAATGGTACTACAGAACTGTTAAGCTCATAATCAATATGGACAAGGCCATAGGTTGGTCCTTGCAATAAGATCACACAATTTTGTTGGTGGTTATTGAATGTAAAATTGTAGCAAGTTTAAATCCTATAAATAAGTGGGGTTGGTATTGCCATCAAACTAAAATTGGGATGTGCATCTTGCTACTGTCTGAACTAGAGTGTTTGAGTGACTAAATGGTTTGCCATAATTCCGCTTGCCAAAAGCCTTGTCTGTAAAGTGATACCTCCAGCTCCTAACAGTACCAAACTTTTAGCCATAAATCAAAATGTTAATTGGCTACAGTTAATGGGGCATTTTTAGAAACATCAATTTTTATTAACCCACCAGTCCTATGGTAGGACTGGAGCCTAATGTCATGGTCTGGGATGTGATTGCTCAATCTACGTTTTAAAGATTGAAATATTATTTTCCTCAAGCTAAATTATCTAATGAACGCTGGAATACATTAGTGACTGGACCTATTTCTTAAGCAAGATAAAGAAATATCATCATGGATAGGTCACTTGTTTGTAAAAGAAAATCATTCTTTAACTGTGTTTAAATCACAGTTAAAATGGCAGACTTACAAATAGGATAATAAGAATGTGATATAGCCTAGGTGTCTAGTAAGTACTCTTCTTTCTCCATTTCTACCACAGCTGGCCTACTGTGAGACGTTTCCCTATTTAAAGAGCTTACCGGACAGGGAAATGTAAGTTCATATTCTTTTTTTAAGGGTAGGGTAGGGGTTGATCTAAGTTGGTAAATAAATGGTTTGAGGTCCGCACAACAAGTGGGTGCATGGATATTTTCGTGAAATTTCAATTTTAAATTTGATGTTTCAAATCTTTTGCTTGACTGTACCTTGCTTATACTACAACTTAAATGTACATTGCGTCCTATGTTTAAGAAACATAATATCCTGTGTCTAGCGATAAATGTTTAGTGTCCAAGATACCTTCCATAGATGTAGTAGTTATTATAGCTTTATTTTTCAAATCTATTCAAAATATGTCTTTAATTCAGTGTGCAAATTGTATTAAATATTTGCTTTATACTATTTATGAACTGCATGCATACGTCTATTTCATGACAAACAAATATATAAAAATAAACTGACAAACTTCTTGAGGAATATGCATGTTATAGGTCCTTACCCCTACTCATTGTGGAAACCACACTACTTGTAAAATTCCTAGCCAATTGTCTCTACACTGTTAGAGACGTCCAAATTCATCTTGTTCAATAAGATTTATGTTCCGTAACTCAAACTAGGTGTAACCATAGATGCCTTTATGGCTGCCTACATTTACTAGGACGGTGTCAGAATTAGCAGCAGTCCTATCGTTGGACTGCTAAAAAACATTTGACTCAGTTGAATGGTCGTTCATGTTGGGGATACTGAGACGGATGGATTATGGTCTGAGATTTCCTTAATGGATATAGTTATTTTGTACATTCCCCATTGTAAAGGTTAAGTTAAAGGGAATGTTATTGACACCCTTCTCCATGAACACTGGTTCAAAGCAGGGAAGTCTCTCTTTGGACTCTTTGCTGAACATCTGGTGTGCTCTGTTAGAAAGAATGCTCTGATAAGAGGCTAAAGATAGGACAAAAACTCAGTATGTTATCTCCCTGTTGGCCGACTACCTAATCCCATATTTGACTAACCTTATTTCTTCTATAGGTAAAATTGTTGAAATAACAGAAAGCTACAGCAATAGTCTCTCTTCTGCATTAATTTGGCAAAATCAATAAATTCTCTTCTCCTTCACGGATTGGCACGTTTTAAGGTGTCATAATACTTCACCCATTGGTACTTATACTGGCAGCAATACCGATCTTGTACTGGGAGATACTGAGTTTCCACTTCTAGAATGGGAAATAACACGGGTACAGTGGTATTACCGCATTGTTTTCAGCAGGTCTTTCCTGAATTCTGTCTATTACCGGACATATTTTCACCTCCTTTTTTGCAGGTGGACATGTGCCTGAAAATACCGCGACTCTTATAATCCAGTTTCAGCAGAAAATGGGATAAGAAGACCTATTGGACCAAAATTAGGCGTTGAAAGCCATGGTGGCGCATTAGACCTTTACACTAGGTTTCGAACACAGCAAACTATCTAAATTCGCACTGTACTACAGTAAACTCTGTACTTTTATCAATTAATTTACCTTTAGTGGTTCTTTCAGATGCAGCTATTTCCAGACAGGCTGGGTTGGTTTGCTCTGTGTCAGACATTCTTTACATGCCTGCTTGAGTTTGTTGAAGGGTGAAGTTGAATTCATAATCTTTTAATCAGGATGCTAACATTCAGATGTCCTGTCCTGAAGCTTCCCAGGCTGACAGTGCGCCGAATGACAGAGCTAATGTCAGTTGACAGTTTGCCAGAAGCCTTTAAATTAAAAACGCGCCTCATTGTTCCAGGGCTTGTTAATTTTGTCATGGCCTTAAAGGTAAAGCGAAGATTCACAACAGAGAAACTATCATTTAGAAAGAAGAGCAATTTACTGTAGACCACTTTCAATAGTCGATTTTTAGTTCTTAAAAACACACATACAATGGGGATCTTCTAATGTACCTGGTGCTGGATTACTTAGCACTTGCTATCAAGTGCATCAGAGTTCAAATGCCTCTACTTTACTGACCTCTGAAGATTGACAGGCTGAGTCTGCCAGAGGGAGTTTGAACCACAGCCTCTCGTGTTACATAAATCCCAGCAGCGTGTACATTCTACAAGAGGCAGTTTTTAAAATATTGCTTTTATGTGAAAGTTTGAAAGCTGTCATGTTTGAGACCAAAAATAACACAAGTCGAATTAATACAATTTAATACAATACAGGACATTGCATTAGGAAAAACAGATTGATTAGGAAAAACCTTAGTCGATAAGTTAAGATATATAAATTCACTATAAAAAACCGGAACTATTCTCCAGTTAAAGTTGGCACTAAATGCCAAGGAAGATGGAAATGTTTTGGTGGTGGGCCTTCAGCTGCCTCGAATGCTTTTATTGGTGTGTTAATTGCTGTGGTTATATTGCCACGGCAAATACAGAAAACCTCCAGACGATTGACCGTATCACATTACATGAGTACATTACATTACTCATTTAGCATGGCTAGGGCCCTCTCTCACTTCCAACAGGGGCGTAACACAAGCCCCCGCAACCCCCGCGTTGCGGGGGGGCCCCGCGCTCCAGGGGGCCCCACCGGGGCCCCTCACTAAATGCATTGATCATTGACTGAGTAATTTTAAACGGTCCCGGCCGGAGCCCCGTGAGGGCGAGGCTGGCAGCGGTGCGGGGCCCCGGCCAGGGCCCATGAGGCAGGCTGGCTGACTGGCAGTGGCAGCAGAATGGCCCGTGCCGGGGCCGGGGCCCCGTGACGTGACTGAGGCTGGCAGCACAGGATGGTGCGGGGCCCCGGCCGGGGCCCGTGTGTGGCCGGCAGCAGCTGCTGCTGAGGCAGAGCAGAGTTGAGCACGTCGGGGCGGGCCCCGTCGGGGGGCCGCCGCCCCGTGAGGCTGGCACTGCAGCAGGATGGTGCGGGGCCCCGGCCGGGGCCTGTGTGTGGCTGGTAGCGGCTGCTGAGGCTGCTGAGCTGAGGCTGAGCAGAGTTGAGCACGTCGGGCCGGGCCCCGGCGGGGGCCCCCGCCCCCGTGAGGCTGGCAGAGCAGCAGGATGGTGCGGGGCCCCGGCCGGGGCCTGTGTGTGGCTGGTAGCGGCTGCTGAGGCTGCTGAGCTGAGGCTGAGCAGAGTTGAGCACGTCGGGCCGGGCCCCGGCGGGGGCCCCCGCCCCCGTGAGGCTGGCAGAGCAGCAGGATGGTGCGGGTCCCCGGCTGGGGCCCGTGTGTGGCTGGTAGCGGCTGCTGAGGCTGCTGAGCTGAGGCTGAGCAGAGTTGAGGCAGCACGAACAAATGCCATGGGTGCGGACTGCGGGGCCCCGGCCGGGCGGCCCGGAGTGTGAGACTAGAATGGATGCATTGCCATGATTGCAGGAATGGTGCGGGCCTACGCGGGGCCATGTTACACGGTAGTACTACTAGTACTGTCTCTAGTCTTAATGGTGGTGGGTGGGTGTGGATCAATGGCGGCAGGGCAGCCAGGGTTGTTTACTCCTCTCATGACTCTCGTGACTTTCACTTTCCTTTCCGCGTTTTCCGAGACGCGTATGCGCGCCGCGGGGGCACTGGGCAGGGGGGCTGGCTGGTGACTGACGCTGACCAATGGCCTCATAACATTTGTCAGGGGGGCAGGGACAACACATGCGCCTTGCGCAATGATGAGGTCATGACGACACTAAAGCGCATTACCGTTATAATGTAAGGTGTGGCATCATCAGGGCAGTGGCGTAACGAAATTTGAGGGGGCCCCCCTGCAAAGCACATGGAGGGGGCCCCCCGCGGCGCGGCCCACCATGCCTCCCCCCGGCGGCGCGGCCCACCATGTACTACTTTTCCCTACCTCCCATTCATTTAGCAGCACACATTTACTGACCAATGATGCTGGAAGCACAAGAGCCAGCATCAGCCTCAGGCTTCTAAGTGCGTCCTCTAAACTGCAGCATTACAATGTCCAGTGCCTGTCCGTCATGGAAACTTGCTCCTGCCCCATACACTTGGTCACTTTGCCATCCATCCATCCATCTATCCCCCACCCATCCACCCATCCATCCATCCATCCACTCATCCACTCATCCATTCACCCACCCCTCCAGCCACCCACCCCTCCATCCATCCACTCATCCGTGCAGCCACCCCTCCATCCATCCACTCATCCATGCAGCCACCCCTCCATCCATCCACTCATCCATTCACCCACCCCTCCATCCACCCACCCCTCCATCCATCCACTCCTCCATCCATCCACTCATCCATCCATGCACCCACCCCTCCATCCATCCACTCATCCATCCACCCACCCCTCCATCCACCCACCCCCACCCCTCCAGCCACCCACCCTTCCATCCATCCATCCACTCATCCGTCCATCCATCCATCCATCGCCCAATCTTCTCGCTGGTTCACATCACGTCAGAGCTGGCGATGCCATGTCTCGTTCTCAAAGTGTGATGCACAATGAATGTGACACTCTGCAGCTCGCTCGCTATACTGTTCAGCCCCTTGAGCGTGAACCGCTTGCACTTCCCATGGAAGTGAATCCTCTTCCCATCACTAGTGATCCACGTTTGGAACGCATGCCACATGCTATCTCTAGAAGGGCCTTCCTGCTGGCTACAAGCTGGGCAGAGCAGCGCCGAGCGCCGCAGGGCGGGCTATTTACTTTGTAATGCTGTAGGCTGCCAGCTTGAACTGATAACTTTTCATTATCTGTCCTTCCAAAACAATTTTACTGGAAAAACACATCTAAAAACTCGCCAAGTGCGGCTACTCACTTTTGATTGCTGTAAGTGCTTTTTTTGTTGTGCTTACACTGACATTTACAAATAGCCCTGTGAGGTATTCATTCAGCACAATTCAATAAAGACAATCGTGTCAGCACTGTACCTGGGCACATTCTAGGAGTTAAATTAGGCACACACACACACGTGTTAATCCTCACTTTAGATTATCACTTCCCCTATCCACTCAAACCTCTTCATTAGGGCTTAAAATGAATTGTACTCGATCCCTCTTAACGCTATTTCTACATATCTAAATGACTTTCCTATTAAGAGCTTTTAACATCACAACCATTAAATAACCTCGTTTTTAATGTGTAATTAATAGACATTTTAGTGCAATCCAATCAGCAAGTTGTTTCCTACATAACAGGCAATTTCGACGACGATTTTAAGTCCGTATTAGTACAAAAATGTTGTTTAGGCCAATAGCAGAAAGTTCCCAGCGGCAGTTCATGTCATATTAATAATTCAATATTTACTTGTTTGAAATTCGGCAGCCACTCCGATGTCTGTTCTCTGGGAGAAGAACTTGGACAGAAATCCAAAATTTCGTCCACGCGACCTGTATTTTATATTTGGCAGAGTAGGGCACATGACATTTTGTAACAATCGGCCGCACAACTTCCCTCTCTCTCTGTGCCACCCACCCCCTTCTCTATCTGTGCTCCCTCCCGCTCCACCTGCCTCTCTCCTTCTTGCCTCCTGCCCCGCAAATCAGAAAAGAAGAGCTATGACTCGGTCACACTGTTTGCAATGCACAGTAGCGCTTTTGCCTTTTTTTTCTTTTTGTCTATTTTGACAGCTTTAGGCCCCAGGACACATGGCATCCCTCGAAAGCTCATCTCGATTTGGGCTCGAGGTTCCAAGAGGACCTCGAGCTGAGCCAGAGCCAAGCATCTGGCTGGAACCTGGCTCAAGTCAAGCCTTTAGTGGCTCACCCACCCCTACCCATCATATCCTCCTGGCGGGATTCAGGGATCGTGCCAGCTTACCTTGTTCATGCCGTTGCCCACGGTCAGAGCCCCAGAGGAGGGAGGAGGACTGGAGGAGGAAGATGATGAAGAGGAGGGGGTGCCTGTTTCGTATCCTGCGCCGCTCAGCTCACGTCTGTGTTACCTCCCCCCACCATTGCTAGTCCCTCACTCAGAGGGGTAAGTGACAGCTCCCCAGCACCTGGTCCGCGTCCCAAGGGGGGCAGGTGCGTCCTGGTCTCCAGGGGTAGGTACCTAGTGCCTCGTCCAAGGTCAAGCGGTGCATCGTCTGTGGCAGCACGTGGAGGGGCGGGTGCTGGTGTCTGATGAACCCGGCCCTAGCAACCATTTGGAAGGGGGCCTTGGTATCCAGCGGAGGCTGGCAGTGCACGGTTCTGGTGCCCTGTTATCTAGACGAGGGTCGCCAGTGCCTGGCACCCCTGTGGAGTGGACCCTGACTGACCCTGACAGTACATCCAGTGCTGGGTGGCCTGGTGGAGGGGTCTCGTCTCTCCTGGGATACAGTGCAGGGTCATCAGTGCCCGGTTCTGGTGTCCAGAGGAGGGGGCGGGGGTCTTGGAACGTAGTGGGGGTGTTCTGTTCCGAGGCAGGCCCCGAGCCAGGTTCCGACTTTCAGGGCCAGAACAAAGTGCGCATTCCTCCCCCTCACTCTCCAAGCGAACAATGTCAAGGCCTGGGCCCCCGCGGCCCTGTCAGAACCACCCGGGCCGGTCTGGGGGGCCTTGGGTGTGTGTCCTTACTCCTTCCGCGACCCTGGCCCAGCTGTTCATGGACCGATCTGTGTTGCCCCCCCCAACCATCTTGCCTTATGTCCCACCTTTCCTGCCCCACTAGTAATTAATAAACAACTACACTATGACGCATCCAGCGCTAGCTACGGCATAGTGATGCGTTAGCATGCTGCATAATATTTGTATCTGGTTTACAAGTTTAATGATAGCATTTGTAAATCTACCAACATGAACATTGAACAATGCTGCCATGTTCTCCAACGTCTGGTGCCTACGTGCAAGGGAGGACGCGCCCTGCTTCATCCTGCACGTTTTACCCAGACTCACTGCCTTATATTATAGCAGTCGTAAATTAAAATAAATCCCACCCAAACTTTGGTCGATGAATTAGTTTATTACAGCGCTGTTGTTCGGATAAACTCTGAGTATATGAGTATACCTGTCACCTGATGAGTCCTGAGTCCTGAGCGTCCGTCAACGGTCAGCGCGGGGCTTCAGTTCAGGCTACCGCTTCCTTTCTTTGTCTTCTGCTCCGCGCCCCTGATGATGCCACACCTTACATTATAACGGTAATGCGCTTTAGTGTCGTCATGACCTCATCATTGCGCAAGGCGCATGTGTTGTCCCTGCCCCCCTGACAAATGTTATGAGGCCATTGGTCAGCGTCAGTCACCAGCCAGCCCCCCTGCCCAGTGCCCCCGCGGCGCGCATACGCGTCTCGGAAAACGCGGAAAGGAAAGTGAAAGTCACGAGAGTCATGAGAGGAGTAAACAACCCTGGCTGCCCTGCCGCCATTGATCCACACCCACCCACCACCATTAAGACTAGAGACAGTACTAGTAGTACTACCGTGTAACATGGCCCCGCGTAGGCCCGCACCATTCCTGCAATCATGGCAATGCATCCATTCTAGTCTCACACTCCGGGCCGCCCGGCCGGGGCCCCGCAGTCCGCACCCATGGCATTTGTTCGTGCTGCCTCAACTCTGCTCAGCCTCAGCTCAGCAGCCTCAGCAGCCGCTACCAGCCACACACGGGCCCCAGCCGGGGACCCGCACCATCCTGCTGCTCTGCCAGCCTCACGGGGGCGGGGGCCCCCGCCGGGGCCCGGCCCGACGTGCTCAACTCTGCTCAGCCTCAGCTCAGCAGCCTCAGCAGCCGCTACCAGCCACACACAGGCCCCGGCCGGGGCCCCGCACCATCCTGCTGCTCTGCCAGCCTCACGGGGGCGGGGGCCCCCGCCGGGGCCCGGCCCGACGTGCTCAACTCTGCTCAGCCTCAGCTCAGCAGCCTCAGCAGCCGCTACCAGCCACACACAGGCCCCGGCCGGGGCCCCGCACCATCCTGCTGCAGTGCCAGCCTCACGGGGCGGCGGCCCCCCGACGGGGCCCGCCCCGACGTGCTCAACTCTGCTCTGCCTCAGCAGCAGCTGCTGCCGGCCACACACGGGCCCCGGCCGGGGCCCCGCACCATCCTGTGCTGCCAGCCTCAGTCACGTCACGGGGCCCCGGCCCCGGCACGGGCCATTCTGCTGCCACTGCCAGTCAGCCAGCCTGCCTCATGGGCCCTGGCCGGGGCCCCGCACCGCTGCCAGCCTCGCCCTCACGGGGCTCCGGCCGGGACCGTTTAAAATTACTCAGTCAATGATCAATGCATTTAGTGAGGGGCCCCGGTGGGGCCCCCTGGAGCGCGGGGCCCCCCCGCAACGCGGGGGTTGCGGGGGCTTGTGTTACGCCCCTGCATCAGGGGCGCGGAGCAGAAGACAAAGAAAGGAAGCGGTAGCCTGAACTGAAGCCCCGCGCTGACCGTTGACGGACGCTCAGGACTCAGGACTCATCAGGTGACAGGTATACTCATATACTCAGAGTTTATCCGAACAACAGCGCTGTAATAAACTAATTCATCGACCAAAGTTTGGGTGGGATTTATTTTAATTTACGACTGCTATAATATAAGGCAGTGAGTCTGGGTAAAACGTGCAGGATGAAGCAGGGCGCGTCCTCCCTTGCACGTAGGCACCAGACGTTGGAGAACATGGCAGCATTGTTCAATGTTCATGTTGGTAGATTTACAAATGCTATCATTAAACTTGTAAACCAGATACAAATATTATGCAGCATGCTAACGCATCACTATGCCGTAGCTAGCGCTGGATGCGTCATAGTGTAGTTGTTTATTAATTACTAGTGGGGCAGGAAAGGTGGGACATAAGGCAAGATGGTTGGGGGGGGCAACACAGATCGGTCCATGAACAGCTGGGCCAGGGTCGCGGAAGGAGTAAGGACACACACCCAAGGCCCCCCAGACCGGCCCGGGTGGTTCTGACAGGGCCGCGGGGGCCCAGGCCTTGACATTGTTCGCTTGGAGAGTGAGGGGGAGGAATGCGCACTTTGTTCTGGCCCTGAAAGTCGGAACCTGGCTCGGGGCCTGCCTCGGAACAGAACACCCCCACTACGTTCCAAGACCCCCGCCCCCTCCTCTGGACACCAGAACCGGGCACTGATGACCCTGCACTGTATCCCAGGAGAGACGAGACCCCTCCACCAGGCCACCCAGCACTGGATGTACTGTCAGGGTCAGTCAGGGTCCACTCCACAGGGGTGCCAGGCACTGGCGACCCTCGTCTAGATAACAGGGCACCAGAACCGTGCACTGCCAGCCTCCGCTGGATACCAAGGCCCCCTTCCAAATGGTTGCTAGGGCCGGGTTCATCAGACACCAGCACCCGCCCCTCCACGTGCTGCCACAGACGATGCACCGCTTGACCTTGGACGAGGCACTAGGTACCTACCCCTGGAGACCAGGACGCACCTGCCCCCCTTGGGACGCGGACCAGGTGCTGGGGAGCTGTCACTTACCCCTCTGAGTGAGGGACTAGCAATGGTGGGGGGAGGTAACACAGACGTGAGCTGAGCGGCGCAGGATACGAAACAGGCACCCCCTCCTCTTCATCATCTTCCTCCTCCAGTCCTCCTCCCTCCTCTGGGGCTCTGACCGTGGGCAACGGCATGAACAAGGTAAGCTGGCACGATCCCTGAATCCCGCCAGGAGGATATGATGGGTAGGGGTGGGTGAGCCACTAAAGGCTTGACTTGAGCCAGGTTCCAGCCAGATGCTTGGCTCTGGCTCAGCTTGAGGTCCTCTTGGAACCTCGAGCCCAAATCGAGATGAGCTTTCGAGGGATGCCATGTGTCCTGGGGCCTAAAGCTGTCAAAATAGACAAAAAGAAAAAAAAGGCAAAAGCGCTACTGTGCATTGCAAACAGTGTGACCGAGTCATAGCTCTTCTTTTCTGATTTGCGGGGCAGGAGGCAAGAAGGAGAGAGGCAGGTGGAGCGGGAGGGAGCACAGATAGAGAAGGGGGTGGGTGGCACAGAGAGAGAGGGAAGTTGTGCGGCCGATTGTTACAAAATGTCATGTGCCCTACTCTGCCAAATATAAAATACAGGTCGCGTGGACGAAATTTTGGATTTCTGTCCAAGTTCTTCTCCCAGAGAACAGACATCGGAGTGGCTGCCGAATTTCAAACAAGTAAATATTGAATTATTAATATGACATGAACTGCCGCTGGGAACTTTCTGCTATTGGCCTAAACAACATTTTTGTACTAATACGGACTTAAAATCGTCGTCGAAATTGCCTGTTATGTAGGAAACAACTTGCTGATTGGATTGCACTAAAATGTCTATTAATTACACATTAAAAACGAGGTTATTTAATGGTTGTGATGTTAAAAGCTCTTAATAGGAAAGTCATTTAGATATGTAGAAATAGCGTTAAGAGGGATCGAGTACAATTCATTTTAAGCCCTAATGAAGAGGTTTGAGTGGATAGGGGAAGTGATAATCTAAAGTGAGGATTAACACGTGTGTGTGTGTGTGCCTAATTTAACTCCTAGAATGTGCCCAGGTACAGTGCTGACACGATTGTCTTTATTGAATTGTGCTGAATGAATACCTCACAGGGCTATTTGTAAATGTCAGTGTAAGCACAACAAAAAAAGCACTTACAGCAATCAAAAGTGAGTAGCCGCACTTGGCGAGTTTTTAGATGTGTTTTTCCAGTAAAATTGTTTTGGAAGGACAGATAATGAAAAGTTATCAGTTCAAGCTGGCAGCCTACAGCATTACAAAGTAAATAGCCCGCCCTGCGGCGCTCGGCGCTGCTCTGCCCAGCTTGTAGCCAGCAGGAAGGCCCTTCTAGAGATAGCATGTGGCATGCGTTCCAAACGTGGATCACTAGTGATGGGAAGAGGATTCACTTCCATGGGAAGTGCAAGCGGTTCACGCTCAAGGGGCTGAACAGTATAGCGAGCGAGCTGCAGAGTGTCACATTCATTGTGCATCACACTCTGAGAACGAGACATGGCATCGCCAGCTCTGACGTGATGTGAACCAGCGAGAAGATTGGGCGATGGATGGATGGATGGACGGATGAGTGGATGGATGGATGGAAGGGTGGGTGGCTGGAGGGGTGGGGGTGGGTGGATGGAGGGGTGGGTGGATGGATGAGTGGATGGATGGAGGGGTGGGTGCATGGATGGATGAGTGGATGGATGGAGGAGTGGATGGATGGAGGGGTGGGTGGATGGAGGGGTGGGTGAATGGATGAGTGGATGGATGGAGGGGTGGCTGCATGGATGAGTGGATGGATGGAGGGGTGGCTGCACGGATGAGTGGATGGATGGAGGGGTGGGTGGCTGGAGGGGTGGGTGAATGGATGAGTGGATGAGTGGATGGATGGATGGATGGGTGGATGGGTGGGGGATAGATGGATGGATGGATGGCAAAGTGACCAAGTGTATGGGGCAGGAGCAAGTTTCCATGACGGACAGGCACTGGACATTGTAATGCTGCAGTTTAGAGGACGCACTTAGAAGCCTGAGGCTGATGCTGGCTCTTGTGCTTCCAGCATCATTGGTCAGTAAATGTGTGCTGCTAAATGAATGGGAGGTAGGGAAAAGTAGTACATGGTGGGCCGCGCCGCCGGGGGGAGGCATGGTGGGCCGCGCCGCGGGGGGCCCCCTCCATGTGCTTTGCAGGGGGGCCCCCTCAAGTTTCGTTACGCCACTGACTTCCAACCAACCAGCGCTTTACAAATACCAATTTGCATTACATTACGTACGACTTTCATCAGACAAATCCTCTGTCAGATATGAAATATATAGGCCTAAATGTAAATCCTAACATATCCATACAAAGTAAGAAAGAAGCAAGTGGGACTTTATAGATATTTCCAATATACTAATTACCCAATGCAAGTTGGCACTAATTTCACGGGGTCATTTTTTTGTCAGCAATTAGCGGTACTTCTGGGTGTGGTAATTAGCAGGTGTGCAATTAAACCTCCATTCCAAATTTGCGTTTGAGAATGGGAACTAACACTTTACTTGCGTGTATTTTGCCCAGTTCTGCGGTTTGAAACACAAAAAAATTGTGATACCTCAAAGCATAATATGCACCAGGTTATGCCTGGTCAAAAGTGTATCAGCAACAACCCTCCAGATGTGCAGTTTGCATGCGAGTTGTAATCCCAGTTGAGGGGCAAATGGAAGCAGGTTGTGTTGTTTTTGCTGCCTCTCTCGCCATACCGGTCAGGTTGCCCCAGTTCCCAACTCAAGCTGTGGTAGTTGGTAAGATACCTCCTGGCAGAATATGCTCTGACTTTCTAGCAATAATTTGCAAATAACCTGGGAAGGCGTGGCTGGACATGGGCATCTATGCTCATGCTGTGTGCTCTAATGATGGTTAGAATAGTTTTGTGGTGGCTGCTTTTTGGTTCTCAGTCCGGCTCTGCCGCCTCCCTCCTGACATAGCAAAATGCACAGATGGTATAATAAAGTGCATATTACCCTAAGCAATTTTTATCTATATAGAGAGGGATATAAACTCTGATGTGCCTTCAGTGAAAAGAAGGGATACATTCATGAAGACGTTAAGATCACTTTGTTGTTTTGATCTATTTCTTATCAGCATCAACAAAACTGCACTCAGAGATCTGATTGGTCAAGAATTTTCATCACCTTGCTCTGTGAACATTGTGAAAAAATACAATTTCCGTAACCTATTGCTGTGAATTGTATCTTCTCATCCTTATTATGATCAGTTGTTCTCATCATAGCCATGTAGTTGTCTTTATTGACTATGATTGATTATTCCCGAGGTCTCTCTTTCTTGGGGAAAGGGGGAGGCATGGGGAGCACTTCTGTTCTAGAAATGCACTAGGCTCATACAGCTGTTGTGTAGCCCTAATTTCAGGGGTGTGCTTCCCTCACGTGGGAGCACGTGAATACCTTGATTCTCACGCTATCACTAGCTAGAGGGCTGACAGTTCCATTTTCCAAAAGCGTCAGGAAAATACTCTGAGTTACCTCATCCCTGCTTCTTAAGCCTTCTTTTTATAAATGGGGTCTCTTGTTGGCAGAAGTATGCCCTTTGTTCAAATAGGGACCACAATCCTAGTCAGGGTATGCTAGATACACAATAAAAGATAGCCTGTGCTCTGGTAGCTTGGCACAGAGTAGTCCGGCTTATCTAAAGAGGCAATGTGGAAAGTATTTGTGCAACACACACACACACACACACTCTAACATAATACAAATACAATAGAAAAGACTCCACACATGTTTAGAAACATAGATAATATGTATCTGAGTAAAAGAAGACCAAAATGGCAAAAATCCAATAAGTAGAACTAAGGTTATGAACTGTTGAAGGAAAACCAAAAATAGTGCTTATAAGTCAATTGAGCTAAGGGGTTACTTGTGGACACGCTAGACCAGGGTAAATCCAAAGATCAGGCTGACCGCAATCAAGGGCAGGCTGGTTACAGGACTAAGACAAGTTCAGATGACAAAGTAACTTGGATAGAGCAAGCGTTGATGTTGAAGATTTGATGCAAGAAGTTGAGTAGGTGCCGTGTTGTCATTGATCCCGTAGATGAAGGCGAAGCATAGGCGCCAATCCACACAGTCAATAAAAGCTTCATCATCGAACCCCTTTACGATGCAAGCACTGTATTGATATTGAGCTGCGCTGTCCATCGGCGTTGATCCGTGCAGTCCATCAAGGCGATGTGATGGATTGGCTCCTGCATTGGCGTTAAAGGGCAATGTGCCAGTTCCCATCGTAGCAAAGTCATAATTGTGATGCAAAAACAACTGCAGAACTAACTGCTGAGGCCCAGGGCTGGAGGGGGCACCTCAGGCAGGGGTAGTACTCGCAGATTGCAGAGTACAGCAGCACTAGCAGAATTGCAAGAAGTCTTTTATGACCTTAAGACTTCAGAAAACAGGAGTGAAGCAAGCAAGCCCTTGGAGTCACTTATGTGTAACAAAAGGGGAGTTTAAGGCTTGGCAAGTGGTTTTAAATGCCAGATCGAAGTGGCAGTAAACTGCACACACAGGCCTTGCAATGGCAAGCCTGAGGCAGTTTTGAAAGTCTACTTGTATTGGTGGCACAATCAGTGCTGCAGGCCATTTAGTAGTATTTATATTATAGACCCTGGGTATATGGGATACCACTTTACAAGGGATTTATGAGTAAACTCAATATGCCAATCAGGCATATACCAATGTCACTATGTTTAGGGGAGAAGCACATGCAGTAAGCAATGGTAAAGTGTGCAGAGTCCTAAGTCCAACAAAAAGATAAAGCAAAAAAGTGGAGGTAAGCAGGCAAAAAGTTGGGGGAAGACCACCCTATGGATGACAGGTCAAAAACTTCTTAATATAGCATCACAGGTGAGGCAATGTCAGAAAATGGAATTTAAACTGCAGTCACAGTGATCCAATGCTAATCCACAAAGAGGTGGCCACGTAACTAAAGCTAACAGACTCATTATGAGGGGCGCAGTATCCTTCCAAGCTTTCCATGACCATCATGTGCATGCTCTGGAGGTAACTTACATACATGACACATATTTAAATTTATTGTTGGGCTCTTACATCAAAAGGAGCACACTGTGTGCACTCACCTCAAACTGAGCATGGCTACCATCAGTCCGGTAGCAGTGTACGACTGACAGTGGTGGCATTGAAAAGGTTTGAATGGCAGGGCAGGCCTTTTTAACTAACAGAGACACATACCAGCCTTTCAAACATTTCTGTAATTCCCCTGTGACTGGGTCCTTCACCCATTCATTGGGAACATAGATGTTTGTGCGTGTGTACCTTGCTGTGGATGTAGAAGTCATGTGTGCTAAGTCTGTGTGACTGTATTTACTATATATAGACAATGTACCATGGGTCTCATTTAGCATGTGGGAAACACCATAAACTGTTAGGGGAGTCTACCACTCAATGTATTCATTCACTAATCCTGCATTAAACTCTTAACTGAATTATATGTAAAGAAAACAAAAGACTGTGAGAATTCCTGTTCATTTGAATTATCATAAATCTATGCAATAGTCAGTATAGCTTTGTATTAAAAGTTCAGATGACGCGGTGCTCTAGTGCATAAATACATACAACATATACATAAGACGCTGTACAAAAACTCTGGTTCAGTACATAATTTTTGATTTGTATGTGTGTGAATTATTACACATTCCTATTGTTCACACTTAATCTAGGAACAATGGGGGGGGGAGGATAATGTTGACGTTTCAACCCTGAGTGAATGAAAGGGTTGAGGAGTTGGCCTATCTGCTAGGACGGTCGACCTTGAATCTGGGGAACTGAGTTCAAATCTTGGCAATGACGCTGAACATCCTGTGATTCTGGGCAAATCACTTAATCTCCCTGTGCCTAACAAAAATGAATGTGTCCTCATGTAATGCAGCTGGTGCTATGTAAAGCGCTCTAATACCCGATACCTTTGGGTGAACTTTGCGCTATATAAAAAAACTGTGTTAGTCATCTGGCTCAGAACCTGCATACAAGTGAAGACAGAAACTTGGAACCATTCATCAGTCATAATGCACCGAGTCACAAGTGTTATCTCAAAAATGCAAGACCTTCGAAACACTCAGCATTTGGGAGTATTTAATAGATGTGCCGTCCACTTCAAGGATATGCCATCAAAAATCATAGAAGTACTGTATGAATCCAGACAACATCTAAACAAATTAATCAAACCATCTATTCTATCAACAATGGTACCCAGATCACCAACAATCAACCAGAATGTGTGCCCATTCACCATTATACATCACCAGTGAAGCAAACCAATGCTCCTGTAAAGAATTACTAGTACCCATCAATTGGATTCACACCAGTGCATGGATGGCCTTGGAAGTAGTGTTCTCGGAACTATGCATTCCGGACTAGCTCCCTATTATATGAATCCACATGCGATGAGTCAAGATAATAATCTACATGGGACTAGATAACAACCATGTTCTAGTCACCATGGTGGAGCACAAAAAAATGGTGCTACCTGGACATGCATGGAAAATATGTTAATTACTTACACGCCTATTCATGAAGAATTGTGTAGCTCAGGATGTATCAATTGTGAATGCCTTCACGGTCATAACAGCGAAACACGTATCATATCCAGTATCATGTTGTAACAGACAACAACAAGATAATGTCCTTGTATTGTAGTATTATAGTAGAGTGCCCATGCAGTGCATACTAGTGATGGACCATTAGTTTATCATTGCAAACACAGTGCGCTCAAGGCAATAATGAACACTACAACTTGGTTTAAATGTGCCACATGCGACTCGCTGGGCCCAAAATCTCGTCAAACCCACTCAAATTGGGGCTTGTAAAGACTAGGTCAAGTGTGGGCTCCCTTCCGCATACATCAGAATTGTGACATCAGTCAATGCATCTCGTAAAGTTCATGCTTTCCAGTGCTCCCCACGCTGGGGTTGAAAGGTAGGGCTCGATGTGTGGATCCCAAACTTTGTCATGCAAGTGTTGTCCAACCTGTGCCCTATACAGTGCAGTGCTGCCCTACTTAATTCAGTCAAAAACAACACTACTTAATACAGTCACACTCAATACTACTTAATACATTAAAAACAACAGGAGTATAACCCATAGACCAGGTTGAGATCTGGGTAAGTAAGCAAAGACTAACAACGTCTCAACCGGTATTATTGAGAAAGGCAATTATACATGCATGTACAAGACATTACAAGGAGAAGAAGTAGGGAGACTCGTGGTTCGTTGTAAAATGTGGTCATGGCATCATATAATTGAAGTAAGACAAAATTGTAAAGGACATACTAAACAGTTGTATCAGCACTGTAGGCAAAGAATGCACAGGCAGCCCAAAAACTTTGTGTACAATTGTGCTTGTGACACACGAAGGTGACGGCGCAAGTGACAAGTGAGAGAAAACAGCAGAAGGAGCAATGTGAAAAAGTGACTGATATGTACAAGAATATATGGTTCACAATGGATTATTTACAGTAGTTGGTTATAGTTTCATAAACATTTTGGGTGAAACCATCGTTGAATTTGCGCAGCGAATTGCGCTGAAGTGTCAACAGCGTTTCGCTCCTAGTTATTCAGGATCATCTTCAGGACCGGGTAGCCAAGTAAGGGTTGCTGAAGGAATCAGGAGGCGAGCGGCAGGGGGCAGCGTAGCTTGCCCGGGCAAGGAAACAATGGATTCCATGGGGGGGGGTCTGAGGTAGGTAAGCAGTGGGGATGAGCGTCACCGTAATTCTCAGGAGACCCGTCAGCGTATGGAGGTCTTGGAGGTGCTTTTAGAGGCCGGCGCTGGTGGGGGCGATCCGGACTGAAGCGAGTCCCAGCTGTGAGGACATATATGCTGCGGGAAGTCTCAAAGACAGGGTCGAAGCCCCAATCCACTGTCACACAAAGGGGAGAAGATAACGGTCTGGAGAGTCCGTCCGTAAAAGACGTGGTGTTCGAAGGAGAAATAAACCCAGTGGCAGTGCGAGCACTCAGATCAGTCATATCAGACATCTGTGGTGGCTCTGCGCTGATATGCATTCTAACCAATTGTGAGGTAGGCATACACCGTGCATTAAAAAACTACATCAAGCCTGCATAGACTTACTTGTGATTAGTGCGCCAGTCGCACCTTCTATAAATGTATATGTGTTGTCTTTCTCCAAATCAATCCGGAATTCGTTTTCCTATCCAAAACATAAATGACTATCAGTGCAATTAGCTTCCATCACTTTCTAGTAGTGCTGCACACCAAAAGGACCCAAATATCCACTTATTATTGCGCTGTGATAATACTCCGCTCTCTGTGACAAGTACAATCTGTATTATTACAATCAGTCATGTAAAAACACAAAATTGTTTATTGTTGTGACTCCCCATCACTAATATCTTGAAATAGTGCTCACTGGCCAACAACCAGCCCCATAAGACCATTTACGTTCCTGTGGTGTACGGCATCCGCTCACCGAAGGCAGCATCAACTCCTCGTGCAGAAACAAGAAGCCGCTGCAGACGCTGCTGACTTATCTAACCCGACTGTCCTCAATACACTAGAATGCTACCTGTGGACACCATCTCAAATGAGGGTGCCCGATTATCGATTATCAACATATTAGTAAGCTCAAACGACAGTAGCCGCCCCACTGTGTACTGTATGTAGGGAATCTACACTGAATGTAGCGAACCCAGGGTGCGCACAACCGGTTTGGGGGGATGGTTGTTGAGGAAGGGGTTTTATGGGGGAGAAAAAACACATTTAAAACAGGGCCCTGAGTCACCAAGAGTTGCAGTGTTGGCCCCACTTGTGGGGGTCCCAACCATTCAGTTATTCGACCAAACATGTTGGTGCATCAGACCTTGACACCAACCTTGAAGTTGAAACAATTCAACTGCAGCAATGCAAACACATTAATTACAGATATAGAGAATAGCGAGCAAGTACAAAGGTCAAACGTTCATCATTGTGGGAAAACTGAGAGGCATCTCAACTCATTGATGTCGTTCATGTCACTTAGTATACTTTTAAGCATGTCTATCCATTTACACTCCCGTCTGTCAAGAATGTCTTTGATACTGCCTCCACGGCTGTCAATTGATACAACTTCTACCACTTGCCAGAAAATGTCGTCCTTCTTGTGTTGCAGATCTTAAAATTGTCGTACCAGCGGTGCTTATTTCACCTTGCTTCTGATTCTGCTCCTGTGTTGGGCAATACGTTGTTTCACCATCTGTGTAGTTTGACCCACATAACATTTCCTACATGATGATGTAAATTTCATTCTTAGTATTACAGTTTGAGAATGCTCTAAGTGTTAAAGTCCTGTCAAGTCCTTCAAGGATCTTTGTGTTAGTGGTAAATGCATAAATAGCACAGACCCCACCAAGCTCTCATGTCATTGTTCCTGGGGAGATCTCTCTGTGCGCAAACTGTGCAGTCCCTGTTCTTGTTGCGCTTAGATGTAAAAAAAGAGTACCTCCTTACATGTGTCATTTACTAATTGGCAGTTACTGCAAATGATTTTCTATACCTCATCACTTGTGAATGAAAAGGGGCCACCCATCACTACTCTTTCCGTGTTGTCCCTTGGTCTAGGTGTGAGTGTGGATTCCCTCTGTCAGAACCAGGCAAAATATCTGGTCACCATCTTCTTGTGATAGCCTTTATCCAGGAGCTTGTTCTTTACTTCCTCTGCATCTTTGAAAAAGTCTTCTTTAAGTTTACAATTCCTCCACAGTTGCAAAAATCGACCATACAGGATTCCATCTTGATGTCTTACCAAGAGATCCAGGTAACTGACTTCGACCTGACTGTAGTTGGTGGTGAATTTGAGATTCTGAGTCTGAGTGCTTAACCATTGTAGGAAAATGTTGAGTTCATCTTAACTACTGTGCCATACTAAAAATATGTCATCAATGAACTGCATCCATTCCCTGATCTTATTAGGAAATGGGTTGCTCTAATGATAAATGGACCTTTCTTCAATTCTGCCTACGAACAGATTTACTACATTTGAGTTAAAGCAAGCTCCCATGGCCACTCTTTTCTTTTGAATGTACAATTAATTTCTGAACATGAAGTAGTTTTTCTTCAGTGCTCCATTCATCAATGTAGTGATGAATTCACATGCCTTACAGTGTCTCATGTATATGTTTACTTATTCATGCACTCACCTGAGCAGCGTGTCATCTTCCCTTTTTATACGTCATACTGACTATTACATATACGTAGGGTAATACATACAAGCAAAGGGAATCAGACTATTGCATAGATTTAAATGAACAGGAATCCTCTCAGCCTTTTGTTTTCTTTACATATAATTCAAGTCAGAGTTTATTACTGGATTTGTGTATTAATATGTTGAGTGGTGGACTCCCCTAACAGCTTATAGAGTTTCCCACATGCTGAATAAGACCGACAGTACATTGTATACATATAAAATACTGACCCTGGTCCCCTTGGGCGTGTAAGGTTGTCCTTGTGATATACCACATACGAGCCTGTGTGACACACACAGTCATAGACACATTGGAATCTATGTTGTATTGGCTACATCCAAGTGGTAACTTAATTTGGAGCACTGGAGGGATCCCAGAAAGCAGATTTGGATTCCAGGATTCCACCAGGACAATACCGGTATGCTCAATAGTGGGTCAGACTTTTGTATATGGAGTACAGGAGGCCAAGGGTTCCTTTAAAGCTTAGGGAGTTCTCTCTGCCCATTCTTGGACCAGTTTTCACTGAAAGGGCAACCCACTACAGGTTGACATATAATTAAGAGGGGTAGCCTCACTTCTTTTGAAATCCTTGTTTTGGGATTCTCCCGACAGTTGATTTCCAGCTCCTCTCCCACTTTCCGCTAGCACCTTGTAACACAGGCCATGGCTGGGTCAGTCTGAGTGGAATAAGCAAAAGGGGCAGGTTCCACTGGAATGCAGCTACTGGAATACGTGTTCGCTTTCAGCAACTTTAGTATGAGGATGGGGCAGAACCTTCCACCCAGGGTATCAAGATTGCTCTACCAGCGACCGGGGTCTTCACATGAGTGGCAACCGAAAAAGTCCCTGTGCTACAGGGTTGTGGTTTTTAGTGCCGACTCCCCTTGCAAGGTGTGGCACCAGAAACCTGAGAACATAGACAAAGACTGCCAGC
Organism: Lissotriton helveticus; assembly: GCF_964261635.1. NCBI lineage: Eukaryota > Metazoa > Chordata > Amphibia > Caudata > Salamandridae > Lissotriton > Lissotriton helveticus. The sequence continues at coordinate 377,078,678 of NC_136069.1, forward strand.
ATAGGCCGCCTGCACCCTGTTTCAAGGGAGAGAATTGACAGACTGCTGAGGAGGAGCGAGATGCTACCTAGAAGGAGAAAGGCCAGGAAGCAGCCAGAGCAGAATGAAAAAAGCTGCTGCAGCATCATGGAAGGACCTGCACCAAGAGTATCGATGTATCCCCCCTCCTTTTGACAGAGGGTACCAAGGCACTCTAGCCTGATCAGGTTCTGTTTTTACACTAAACTGCATGAAGCTGCAAGTGCTAAGAGAATACAGCACCAAAGTCTACACACTTCCCAAGAAGGAAGTGAGAAAGCTGGATGATAGTTGCAAAGTCGAATGAGTGTGCACCGGGACTCTAGTACTTACCACTGTAAGAGAGGTGGGCACCCAGAATGTTTGGATGCTCAGTTTTGTTTGTAAGCCTGAAGAAGAACAAAAGTTACAAGAGCTACCAAGTTGTGAACACCAAGACTCCACAGAAGCCTCCTCAGCTGATGGTGACACTGCCTCCATTTACATGTTGCAGGGCTCTTGTAGTTTAGCCATGGCTTGAGAACCAGCCTACAGGGCAAAGGCAAAGTCACTGCCTTCTGTGCTTTATGTGTAATGCGATGCACAGCCCATAGAGTGGCACAGCCCTATGAAGCACATGAAGACCACAGCCTCCATCTGCACTGCCACAATCAAATAGACAACAAAAGACACTGTGCAACCCGAAGGAAATCAAGGGGGGTTTGGAGTGGTAACTGAAATCTCCATATACAGGAAGGGAAATAATCACAAGGACTGGAAACAACCTGATTGACTGACCCAAGAGCCTTGGAGACTTTTCTCAGACCAACCTGACTGCGGAGGAGAACTTCTAAGACTTATTGTGAACTGTTACACAAAGTACTGAAGAGTTTGCCTCCAAGGGCCCAGTTGAGACTGTCTCTCCATTATCACCAGCAGTTATCATTACCCTCTATGTTTAGTGTAATGTTGTCTGTAATGATCTGTACTATGTGTGGTTTAGGTAAAGTACTTCTTTTCTACGATGAAACACTGCTGGACAGTAAGTAATTCTTTTTTATTGGTTTGTTTATTGGATTCAGGGGGGTATTCAGAAAGATAAATTTACATGTAGGTAAATCTACAGGAGTACATTTACTCTTATACTTTGTGTTCCCTTACTTCTTTTGGCTATTCACCATTTCTGCGTGTACAAGAACTACAGAAGAATTCATAGAGTGGAGCCTACTTTATAAGTGTATCATTGCTTTTATTTACTTGTCACCTGTAGGGAAAGGTCTCCGCCACGAGGTCGGATATCTCCTTGTGGTAAACTATCAAGTAAAGAAAACCAAAGTTGACTACACTTTAAACAAACACTATTACCTTGTACCCAAGTGTTTCTATGACTTTACCTCAGGGCCTAGGTGAAACACAAAGGGCCCATGAGAGGGGGTATGTGAGAGCAACACACTTCTAGATCTGATCTCTCCTATAGAACTGCAGACATCTCTGATAAGGAGAAAAGATTGGCACCTAGGGATCTGATTGGCTGGCTGCAACATCAAAAGAGATGTTGCAGCCATCATTACAGTACACTGAGACTTGGTCCCTGTGCCCTAAATGTGGACTAAATTAAGATATTAAGATATAAGGGGCCAGGGTAGTGTTACTCTGACCCTTTGTTGTTAGGGGGAGAGCCCAAAAGACCTACCTCAAGGGCCCAAAAAATGTCAAGCCGCAGTTCCAGTAATACTCCTCCGGGAGCTTGCCCAGACCTCCATGTGGTCCAGCTGGATCATCAAAAGTAAGTTAAAAAAAACTGAAGCATCTGTGGACACAAGAGATGATGGTTCTACTTTCCTTAGACACCTACAACCCAGCTACACAGTCTTTGCCCTTTACCTAACCCTTTGCAGGTAGCCGACCTCTAGTGGGCAATCAAACGTGAGTGGCCAAACCCCTACTATAGGCAGCCTTTCACCTGTGGGCAAGTCTTCATAGAGAGCTCACTCTCTACAGACACCCAGGGCCCCTTAGGCAGCCTTGCCTCATCAATGCATAGCCTTTTCCCTCTGCAGAACTCTTCACGGAGATCTGACTCCTTCAATAAACCTAAGCCCATTTAGATTGTGAAGCTCCTACTACACATATGCTTAGCTCTGTGCACATCTTTTCATGAAGTGTCCACTCCCTCCAGACACCCAAGACCCCTTAGGTGGCCAACCCCTACTATGCAGAGCATTCACCCTGTGCACCATCCTGCACAGAGAGCCCACTCTCTACAGGAATCCAAGAACCCTTACTACACACAGGCTGTGCTCTATGCACATATCTTTATGTAGGGCCCACTCCCTCCAGAAATCCAATCCCCTTTAAGTGGCCAAGTCACTACTATGCCCAGCATTTGCCCTATGCTCAAGGCTTCATGGAGTACCTGCTCCCTCCAGACACCTATGTCATCCTAGCTTCCCAAGTCCCTGCTACACATGGTCTGCGCCCAGTGCAGAACTTTTAAAAGATAGCCTGCTCCCTTTAAATGCTTAGCCCCCTTAGGTTGTCAAGGGTTGTGTAAGCCCTACTACACACACCCTTCACCCAGTCCACAACTGTTCGTGGAGGGTCCACTCCCTCCAGACACAGAAGGCCCTTTAGGTGGTCAAGTCCCTACTACTTTGATTGTTTGTTGTGCTCCTGAGGCGGAAGCCGGGAGCGAGGCAGCGCTTTTAAAAAAAACTTTGTGTCACAGTATAAACTTGTGTTTTTAATTCACTCACGCTCTTGGGGAATCCAGCGGTATAAAGCAGCCGATCCATTGCTGTAGAGACACCGCCCCAGAACACTGTTTGGCGCCAGCGCGCTAAAACCGGAGGCCACGCCCCCTTTCGAGGCCACGCCCCCCCCCACCAACCTTTACTTAAGACGCCGATTTAGGGCGCCAGGTAATTGATTGTTTGTTGTGCTCCTGAGGCGGAAGCCGGGAGAGAGGCAGCGCTTTTAAAAAAAACTTTGTGTCATAGTATAAACTTGTGTTTTTAAATCACTCACGCTCTTGGGGAATCCTGCGGTACAAAGCAGCCGATCCATTGCTGTAGAGACACCGCCCCAGAACACTGTTTGGCGCCAGCGCGCTAAAACCGGAGGCCACGCCCCCTTTCGAGGCCACGCCCCCCCCACCAACCTTTACTTAAGACGCCGATTTAGGGCGCCAGGTAATTGATTGTTTGTTGTGCTCCTGAGGCGGAAGCCGGGAGCGAGGCAGCGCTTTTTAAAAAAACTTTGTGTCACAGTATAAACTTGTGTTTTTAATTCACTCACGCTCTTGGGGAATCCAGCGGTATAAAGCAGCCGATCCATTGCTGTAGAGACACCGCCCCAGAACACTGTTTGGCGCCAGCGCGCTAAAACCGGAGGCCACGCCCCCTTTCGAGGCCACGCCCCCCCACCAACCTTTACTTAAGACGCCGATTTAGGGCGCCAGGTAATTGATTGTTTGTTGTGCTCCTGAGGCGGAAGCCGGGAGCGAGGCAGCGCTTTTAAAAAAAACTTTGTGTCACAGTATAAACTTGTGTTTTTAATTCACTCACGCTCTTGGGGAATCCAGCGGTACAAAGCAGCCGATCCATTGCTGTAGAGACACCGCCCCAGAACACTGTTTGGCGCCAGCGCGCTAAAACCGGAGGCCACGCCCCCTTTCGAGGCCACGCCCCCCCACCAACCTTTACTTAAGACGCCGATTTAGGGCGCCAGGTAATTGATTGTTTGTTGTGCTCCTGAGGCGGAAGCCGGGAGCGAGGCAGCACTTTTAAAAAAAACTTTGTGTCACAGTATAAACTTGTGTTTTTAATTCACTCACGCTCTTGGGGAATCCAGCGGTATAAAGCAGCCGATCCATTGCTGTAGCGACACCGCCCCAGAACACTGTTTGGCGCCAGCGCGCTAAAACCGGAGGCCACGCCCCCTTTTGAGGCCACGCCCCCCCCCCCCCCACCAACCTTTACTTAAGACGCAGATTTAGGGTGCCAGGTAATTGATTGTTTGTTGTGCTCCTGAGGCGGAAGCCGGGAGCGAGGCAGCGCTTTTAAAAAAAACTTTGTGTCACAGTATAAACTTGTGTTTTTAATTCACTCACGCTCTTGGGGAATCCAGCGGTATAAAGCAGCCGATCCATTGCTGTAGAGACACCGCCCCAGAACACTGTTTAGCGCCAGCGCGCTAAAACCGGAGGCCACGCCCCCTTTCGGGGCCACGCCCTCACGGACCTCACCGGAAGCAGCATAAATCATGTGCATGTTCCGGACGCGCAGCGGACGAGCGCAGCGGGCGTGACGTCTGCGCGCCGAAGGCGCGCCTAAGGCATGCCCGTCTGCGCCCGTCCGCGACCGCACGAGACCAGAGGCCATTCCCCCTGCCACTCTATCAAGCCAAACCATTGCCTATAGCTCTCACTCCTTTCGGCAATCATACCAACCTTCTGACCCATCTTGCCTACACACATGGGATCCGTCAATAAAACATTCCGCTTGTAGCAACTGCGGCTTTTGTTTCTCCCCTCGCCCCCCTACGAAACCTAAAAAATTCACTATGCTTTTGCTCAACTGCCGCTCACTTCCCAACCACTCTATGGAAATTCACCTATTGTTAGAGGAAATTAACCCAGGCATTTTCTTTGCCACAGAGACGTGGCTACAGGAACACTCGGACCCTGATCTGGTACAGGCTCTCCCGCCTGAATATCAAATATGTCGCCTTGATCGTAAAAAGGGAACCGGAGGTGGCCTAGCAGTAATTTATAAAGCAATTTACGAAGTTAGCAGCACACCGGTGCTCCTCCCAGACAGTGAATGTCTCTCCTTCTCTATAAAATTCAGTCCTATTCACACTTTTTCTGGTATGCTCACATACCGCCCGCCAGGACCCCATGGCCCTTTCCTTGCAAATCTTGCACCGACTGTTGCAAATTTGGCTCTCAGTTCTGCCAATTATACAATCCTGGGTGATATTAACACCCATTTGGATAATCTGACCGACCCTTCTACCAGAGAACTTACTTTGAGCCTACAAGCCCTGGATTTACATCAACTTGTCCTTGGGCCCACACATCAAAAAGGGCATCTTTTAGACCCCATTTTCAGTAACTGCTCCAATCTTCTTACTGAAAGTCCCTCCCCTCTACCATGGTCTGACCATTTTCTTATCCCCTTCACCTGGACCCCCCTCATCTCCCCCCACCAAAGCCCCCGACAACTCTGCTATCACGGAACTGGCAAAAAATCCCCCTATCCGAATGGCAAACTACTTTACAAAGTACAAAACCTCCCAACGCACTGAATCCTACCCAGGGGAACGATAACTACAACACATGGATTACCAACTCTTTAAACCTGGTGCTCCCTATAAAAAGTCTCTGTCCCAAGCGGGGCAATCCTACAGCCCCATGGTACACAGAAGACCTACGGAAGGCCAAACGCGCCTGCAAGCAAAAGGAAAGAAAATGGCGCCTTGACTACTGCCTAGCAGACAAAGTCAGTTACAGAGCAGCTATTAAAAATTATAAAGCAGATATCCGACGAGCTCAGGCCACTTTTTATGAACAAAAAATTGACAATGCTGCGTCCAAACCCAAGGAGATTTACCGTATAGCCAAATCCCTCCTACAACTCCCTGAGACTTCTAAAGTCCACAATAATACCCAGACCCACTGCGAGGAAATTGCGGAAATCTTTCATCACAAAATTGAATTGATCAATTCCTCCTTCCCTCACACAGCCACCATGCCTAGAGACCCCACTAACACCGACCCTTTAGTAGCCCCACCCAGCGTTCTCAACAACTTCCCCGCTCTGGACAAAGCTAATCTGGAAAAATACATGAGACTGGTCAAATCTGGATCCCCGACCGACCCAGCTCCTCCTATTTTATTTATTTTTATTTTATTTTATGTGCTTCTATAGCGCCTGAATAAACCCCCGAAGGGGTATCTCTGCGCTTTTGCCATACAAAGAAACAAATATTATACCAGGTCAGTACCAGAAGTTTATGGGTCATGGGGAGTGGTTAACTACTGGAGAAAAGGTGGGTTTTAAGGGTTTTTCGAAAAGAGAGGTGATCAGTAATGTGTTTTAATGGGAGGGGGAGGGAATTCCAGAGGACAGGTCCTGCGTGCGCCAAAGCCCTGCCTCCTTGGCGGGTTTTTTTAATTTTTGGAACCTGTAAGAGCTGGAGATTACTGGAGCGTAGTGAGCGACCTGGGACATAGGGTAGAAAGGCCGTGGTGAGAAATTTTGGGGCCTTCCCTATCAGGCATTTGTGAATAGTACACAAGATTTTAAATTTAGTGCGTTGCGGCACTGGTAGCCAGTGAAGTTCAGCTAGTAGAGGACGGGAGGGAGTCCTAGATGGAACATTCAGGACTAACCTCGCCGCCGTGTTTTGGACTACTTGTAGTTTGTTAAATTGGCCTTCATTGGTTGATAGAAGAAGGCCATTACAGTAGTCCAATCTACTGATGACCAGAGCCTGGACCAGGGTCTTTCTGTGATGATCCGGGAGATAGGGAAACACCCTTCTCAGCAGTCCAATGACCCTAAAGCATGTACCAGCAACTTGGTTGACATGATCTTTGAATGTCAGGGATTGAACAAATAATACTCCCAAATTTTTTATGGTCTGCTTTGGGATAGGGACAGGTCCCAGTTCAAGAGGCCACCACTCATTAGACCATAGTGTCACCGCATCCCCGAACAATAAAACCTCTGTTTTGGCAGCATTGCATTGAAGGCAGTTCTCAGCCATCCATTTTGATACTGCCCTCATACCTTCTGCAAAAGATTTTTGTAAAGCAGGAGAGAAGGTTTTAAAAGGGAACAGAAGTTGGGTGTCATCGGCGTAAGACACCGGAATAAACCCAAAGGATCTCACTAAGTCAGCCAGGGGGGCCACATACACATTAAATAATGTGGGGCTTAGGCATGAGCCCTGTGGCACACCCCTGGTGAGCTCCCTGGAGATGGATTTATGGGAGCCCAACCTGACTTCTTGAGAGCGGCCCGAGAGGAAACTCTCCATCCAAGACAGAGCCACGCCTCCCAATCCTACCCCTCTCAGACGGCCGAGAAGCACTTCGTGAGACACCGTATCGAAGGCAGCGGATAAATCCAATAGCACCAGAATCATCGACCCTCCGCTGTCCAGTGTCATCCTGATGTTATTGGTGACAGCCAGTAGGGCTGATTCGGTGCTATGATTGGGCCTGAATCCAGATTGTGAAGGATCTAGGCCATCCGCTGTCTCGATATGGTTTGAAAGGTGGGTGTTCACGTGCTTCTCTGTCATCTTGCCAATGTATGGCAGGAGAGAGATAGGTCGGAGGTTAGATAGATCTGTCCAGGGTGCGGTCGCTTTCTTCCTAATTGGGTTTACTACCGCAATCTTCCATTCCTTGCCAGGGAGGTGTTCATGACTGCCTGGATCGAGGGCCCCAAGAGGGAGATCAGAGGGGCTATCATTTTAGCAGGGAGGTGGTCATTGGGAGAGCCGGTTTTCATGTGGCTGATAAGGGTTACAAGATCTTGATCAGTGACTAGAGGGATGGCTAGTAAGGGGTTTATATTATGAGTGGATGGCTTAACTGGAAGTGGAGACGCGGTTACTACATCCCTAGAGGACAGAATCTTGTTGTAAATTAGGTTAATTTTGTCCTCAAAGAACTCCGAGATCTCGTCACAAAGTATTTGTGAAGCATCATCGGAGCTCTCACTGGCTGTGGGTTTTATAAAATTCTGCAAGATCTTAAATAATTCTCGAGGACAGTTTCCTGCCTCCGCCAGTTGTACGGAGAGATAGTTTTTCCTGGCTAGTTTTATTTTTTTATAATATGAAGATTGGACCTCTTGGAAGGCTTTCCTTGCATCTTCATTTTTTGATGTCCTCCATACTTTTTCTAATCGTCTGCATTTCTGTTTTTCCTCTCTGAGATCGGGTGTATACCATTTCTCTTGTTTGGTAGGGGAGTATTGTTTATGTAGTTTAAGAGGGGCAAGGGTGTCAATGGCGGATTTCAGTGACTTATTAAATTTCTCTTGCGCAGACTCAGCAGTGTCTGCAGCCGTGACTACCGGTTGATCCCAGTATTCGTGCAGATTTCCCACAGAGATTTTGTGCCATTGTCGAAGGAAGATTGGCGGGGGCGGGGTTTTTTGTAGTCGCTTAATCGGTCCAGCCAGATGGAACTCAATCAGAAAATGGTCTGACCAGTGGACTTTTTTTAGCAGGAAGGCATCTTATTTTCGTGCAGTTGGAAAAATATTAGGTCAAGGAAGTGACCACCTATATGTGTGGCACCGTTATTCATTACTTTTAACCCCAAATTAGACAAATCAGCTGTTAAATGGGTTGTTTCCGGGAGTCCTGGGTTATCCATATGTATATTAAAATCCCCAAGGAAGATAAAATCCTCCTTGGCTTTCATATGAGGGGCTAATATTTCCAGAAGGAACAGAGCAAAATCTGGGTTGGGGGCTGGTGGACGATACACCAGTGCTCCTTTCCAGGAAATGTTTCCTACTGTAATTTTGAAAATCATAATTTCCATCATAGGACTACACCTTTGCTCTAAAATTGTTGCCTTAAACATATCCTTAAATATAATCGCTAATCCACCTCCTGTTTTATTGGGCCTGTCAGCATGTATAATTTTATAGCCTGAGGGGACCCCCAACATAATAGCTGTTGTTGTGTGGGGTTTCATCCAGGTTTCAGTAAAAAAACATATATCAGGCTGTTCAGAAAAAATAAGGTCCCAAATCTGTAGTTGATGCTTAGGCAGGGAACGTACATTTAAAAGGAGACATTTAAGTTCCAAGGGAGCTATTTTTTTTGGAGCTTTATCGTAGGTGCTATTTCTAGCCATGTCTGATTGAAAGCGGCATTGAAGGCAAGAAAAGCTCCCCTCAAGCTGTTTACATAGTAGCCGTGTATCACAATTTGCCCTGGGTTGTAGCTCCTGGAGGGTTTCGGGGGCATATGTAATGTAATTAATACCTTCTGTACCGGGAATCATCGTGGTAGGGCCCTTAGCCTCTGTGCCTCAGTCAGCCTCGTCCTGTCGCGGACGGGCGCAGACGGGCAGCTCTTTGGCTGGCCTTTTGAGCACGCAGCGATCGCGAGCAGCGTCGCCGAAGCGACGCTGCTCGCGATCGCTGCGCGCTCAAAAGGGGCGATGGCTAAATAGGCCCTCAAGATTCGTGCACTAGAGCGCTAACCGCTCGTGGAGTGTCCCGACAGGAAGTGACTGGCTCTCCCTGGCCCGCCCTCCGCGCAACGGTACTGGTTACCGCGTCGGAACGGGGCGGGACAGGAGAAAAGACGAGCACAGGCTTGTTTAGTAAGTATGTTAGTATTCCCTCCTCCTTGTAATCAAGATAAGGGCTATGATGTTATAAATCACACCAATAGTATGTAAATACGTGTGGTTTCCAGTGAAATGCGTGTCTTATTAAAATAAAGTGCTCAGGCTTAAAACATCGTTTGTGAATCAACAATGAATATTTTTAAAAAGTATGCAGGCAAATCACATCTTACATCCCACCACAAGTAGGTACAGCGCGAGGCACAATCGAGTTATCTTGACAGGCTAAGCGGAGTGGAGACTCTGCCACCGTCTCCCATCCGCAGCTGACACAAGTCATGGCTCCGCCTAAATAGGCCCTCAAGATTCGTGCACTAGAGCGCTAACCGCTCGTGGAGTGTCCCGACAGGAAGTGACTGGCTCTCCCTGGCCCGCCCTCCGCGCAACGGTACTGGTTACCGCGTCGGAACGGGGCGGGACAGGAGAAAAGACGAGCACAGGCTTGTTTAGTAAGTATGTTAGTATTCCCTCCTCCTTGTAATCAAGATAAGGGCTATGATGTTATAAATCACACCAATAGTAAGTAAATACGTGTGGTTTCCAGTGAAATGCATGTCTTATTAAAATAAAGTGCTCAGGCTTAAAACATCGTTTGTGAATCAACAATGAATATTTTTAAAAAGTATGCAGGCAAATCACATGTTACATCCCACCACAAGTAGGTACAGCGCGAGGCACAATCGAGTTACCTTGACAGGCTAAGCGGAGTGGAGACTCTGCCACTGTCTCCCATCCTAGGGCGCTCATCCAAATAACTAGCCAGATATCACCTACCATCCAAGACTTGCTCAACTCCTCCCTTGACACAGGCACTGTCCCACCCTCATGGAAGAAAGCTATGGTCAAAGCGCTTCTAAAGAAACCTACCCTGGACCATTCTAACCCCTCCAACTACTGACCTATATCCCTTCTGCCCTGGCTTAGTAAAATTCTAGAAAAACACGTCAATTCAGTACTGACAGACTTTCTAGAATCCAATAACAAACTGGACCCCACCCAGACTGGGTTCAGACCCCGTCATGGAACTGAAACTGCCCTGATTGCGGTGACGGAGGAGGCAAGAAGGATATTGGACGGTGGCGGTGCTACGGCCATAGTCCTACTTGACCTGAGTGCCGCCTTCGACACCGTAAATCATAGCATCCTACTTCATCGCCTCAGTATGACTGGTGTGTCAGGCATAGCACTTACCTGGTTAGAATCATTTCTCTCAGACAAGTCCTTCCAGGTATTCGAAAAGGAATTTACCTCCTCTAGTAAACCCCTGAACTGTGGAGTACCTCAGGGCTCCTCCCTGAGTCCTACCCTTTTTAATGTTTACCTTGGCCCCCTAGCTGATGTCGTCCGCCCTTTCGGGGTAAAGATTGTCACCTACGCGGACGACACTCAGCTGGTGGTAGCCCTGGACCACCCTTCTCTCAACCCCAACCACAGCCTGCACAATTGCCTGAAAGCTGTGGCGTCCTGGATGTCGGCCTCCCACCTAAAACTTAATGGAGACAAAACAGAGGTGATGCTCCTTGGAAATAACATCCCGAAATCCATTGACACCATCTGGCCCCTCTGTCTAGGCAGCCCCCCACAACCTAAGGATCAAATTAAGAGCCTTGGGATCTGGCTCGACCACAATCTCACCTTCAACTACCAAGCCACCAAACTAGCTGGTATCTGCTTTGGTCTGATGAGATTGCTCCGCAAGATTCTCCCCCTTCTCCCGTTTCACTCCAGACGGATCATGGTCCAAGGACTAATCCTGTCACGCCTCGACTGCGGTAACGCCCTTTATCTGGGTGCCCCCCAGTCTACACTGTCCAAACTACAAGTCATTCAAAATTGTGCGGCAAGAATCCTCTTGAACCTTCCTCGCCGTTCCCCAGTTACAGCCAGATTGAAGGACCTTCACTGGCTTCCTGTGAAAGCCAGAATAGAATTCAAGAGCATGTGCGTTGCACACCGATCCTTCTGGGGAACAGGCCCCACCATAAATCACCACTTGGTGGAAGCCTACTGTCCTTCCCGATCCCTCAGATCCGCGACCTCCTACCTAACTTCCGTACCCCGCTTCAGAAGAGCCAGATGCGGAGGCCGCTCACTTGCCTACAATCTGGCCAGAATCTGGAACTCTCTTCCCCTCGCAATTAGGTCAGAACCCAATCACCTCACCTTTCGAAAACTCTTAAAAACGTGGCTCTTCAATAAATCCCACACTTAACCCGTTCCTCTGCCTCCCACACTCCCATCCCTATAGCACAACCTTCAGTCTGTCTACAGCGCTGGGGCGCCTCCGGGTAGCCATTGCGCTTTACAAATCCTCATTCCATTCCATTCCATTCCACTACGCAGTTTTGCTCTGGACAGAACTTGTAACGGAGAGCCCACTCCCGCCAGTCACACAACCCTCATTAGGTGACCAAGTCCCTACTATGCACAGCACTTTTCCTGTATCGGACCCTTTGCAGGTAGCTGACCTCTTCTGCTCCATCAGTGAGACATGGGTGGTCAAGACAGACTGCGCCTTGTACAGAGCACTTCACTGAGAATCCACTCCCTCCAGACACTCAAGCCCTATTAGGTGGCCAAGCCCCTGTTCTGAACCTTTTGTGGGTAGCTTACCTCTTGTGCACAATCAATAAGATGTGAGCAATCAAGTCCCTACTACAAACAGCCTTTGCCTTGTAAGTGTTCACAGAGAGCCCACTCCCACTAGACACGCACACCTGATTAGATGGCCAAGTTTCTACTATGCACAACCTCCGGCTTTTACTGATGTCTTCACAGAGAATCCACTTCCTTTGTAGCTAGAAGACCTCTTGTGGGAAATCAAACTGGCATGGGCAGAAAGCCTTTGCTGCGGTTGGTGTTTGCTCTCTCTATATATATTTTCTTTTACAGACAGGCCAATCAGTTTAGAAGCTCACTAAGGCTCACTGAAACTCCCTTAGGTGTGAAACCTTCAATATGCATTGGTCTGATCCTTTCTGACATGTTCTTTTGAGTAGTCGGTGGTGGAAGAATGTTTTTGTTAAAAATGTTATATTGGTACCTGTTAAATACCTGTGAAAACTGTCCCAATATTGTACCACTGGAGTACTAATAAAAAATAAAAAATCGATTTTATTTGAAATAATTTGCATAATTGGGAAGAAGCGTGGCTCTGAGAAGAGTTGTTGTGTTAATAGTTAGTACGTTGTGCACACTTATTGGTAGAACTGGATACAGTCTTTAATGTTTGTTAAGGAAGCTCCTGTTCTCTTTTGCACTTTGTAATTATTAAAGTGCAAAGGGCAGATTGACACAAAAAAGGGCAGCAAGGAACATTGATGTGTTTTGTTGTATGAACTGTAGAAAGTCGACCTGTGCCATATGTACAAAAACGTGGCATAGTTCGGCTCTCTGGGTGCACTGGCACACTTTCTGCAGCCATGCACCAGTGCCGGCACCCTTGTGCCATACTTCTAAGCTGTCTGTGTTGTGGTCAGGATAGTTTTTTTGCAGAAAGGAATTCTTTCTTGCACAAAAATTAAGCTTCAAGGCAATTTCCTCGTGGTATGTGTGCTTTAGAATCCAGCACATAATCAAAGAGGAAAAAACGTGGAGGAATACAAGTATTTCTCCTTGTTACACCAGTGTCAGGGAGGAATAGAAGGTAGGTGCAAATCCTTGTCCTCAAGTTTTGTAGCTATGGATTTGTGTCAAAATCCATGAATGCTTGCATGGGAATGCCCATACACCACCCTTTGAGCATCCCCTTGATGCAAAGTTACACAAGGCAGTGCATTGCACTGCATTGCATTACTCTTGGTTAACACAAATCGCGATGTGTGTTTGTTCATGAATACCAACCTGAAAATTGTGTCGAGTTTGCATTAAAAAAAGTGATCTAAAGCACATTCTTTGGAAAAATGCCACAAATCTATTGTTATAATTGTGTGCTTTTCACTTACACTAATAACAATGGACTTGCATTTTATAATTATAGAAAGACAGCTATTGTATACTATTATGATACAGTAACATAAACAGACACACATGAAAAATAACATTGTATTTTCCAGTTCTTAACACAAGACAAGTGGTTGTAAAAAGAAACGTTTTTTATTTTAAAACCTTTTTTTAAAAGTTTGAAATGGCAATTTATTAGGGTTTTCAACTTAATCAAAAAGGGAACCTCAACTTGGAGAGTAAACACAAACAATCGATTTCTTCTTGGGCCATTGGTGTTATGAGACCAACTTGTCTCTTGCCACCACAATCTGCTCTCTGATAGTTGCTATAAAGGATCATATGCTGGTAAGCACGGTTAATTTTGGTTTGTCCTTGCAGGGCTTGAGATGGGACAGTACCCCCTGATTCAATGGAGGGTCCAGGTCTTGAAGATGATGCCTGCTGTGCAACTTGTTGGTGCTCTGCTCCAACAAGGTTAATTGGGTGACTTGCCCGCATGTGCTTCCACATTTCCAAAGTGCCATCAGAGTTTTTCAATGAAGTACCCCTTGATCGTCTGTTGTCACAGATGGAATATGTGATGGTCTTGCTTAAAACCTTCTTCTACCCTGGAGGGATCATATAGAACTACCAAACCAGAGACTCCAGGGTGGCCCTAGGAGTCTCCTTCTGTTCCTTCTGCATCTCTCCCATCTCCAGATGCCATATTTGGAGAAGGTGAAGGTGAAATCCACCCGCCACCCCAAAAGAAAATGCAGAAAAATTAGAAGGACCTAGCACAAGATGTGACCATACTAATGTGCTAGTCCCCACTGAGGATAAAATGGTGGCCACTTCCTGGAAATAGAGCAAGACTTTGATTTCAACCAATCAGAATTATTTCCTGCAATGGCCTTCATTACACATCAACACCTCCGACAACTCCACTGACTCCTAATAAACAGGAGAATCACCTTCAAGCTCCTCACACATGCCTACAAAGCCCTCTATGACGCAGAATACCTAAACCACTGCCTCACATTCCACACACCCGCAAAACAACTCCGCTCCGCCCTCAAGACCTGGCTCTTCGACTGAACCTCCACACCCAGAAGGATCAGCAGCCTCTTCCTCCCCCAGTGCCTTGAGACCTTCATGGGTGAGTAGCTGCGCTATATAAACCCCATATTGATTGATTGATTGATTGATTGAAGCCTACGGATGGCCAATTTGCACTCTGCATTGTCTTGAGTTGTGCGCAGAGGGGGTTGGCTAAAAGCCCCGCCATCGCATATGGACAATATCTGCCGTGTATGGAGCTTTGATGCGGTGGGGAAGGAGCGGTTCTGGACCCTGGTTTGTGAACCTAAAAAAAATCCTGGTTGGAAAATCCAGTTACGGGGTTTACTTTGATGGACACAAAGTGGACAACTGGAAAAAACATTCTCTCTCTTTTAAAAAAAAAATTGGATCATCAATCTGTCCTCAAACACAGTTAAGAGGATGTTTCAAGGACTCTGTTTTTTTTTTATTTGGATACTGGAACTGTTCTTGAACCTTGGTTAGATGGCAGTGTGAAGATTTCAGGTTTGAGAATCCAGTCATTGGGTTCATGAATTTTGATGATAAACATAATAAAAAAATAAATAAATAAAGATCGGAGGGGGTAACTCTTGGGGAAAGGAGATGCTCTGCCTGCCCGCATGTTGTTCCTTTCATTTTCTTCTTTTTTTTGTATTTTTTTACAGGGCAGGGGGACAGAGCCCTACGTCCTCTAACAGCAGCTGCAAAAGATCATTTTCTCTAGTGGCCAAACAATGAGAGATTTTAGGTCTGCAGACCCAGATTTGGGTTCGGAAATGGATAATGGGGTCAAAAGCTCCTTTAGCCTATGACATTTTCGCATTTTTTTTAATTAGAACTTCTAACTGTCCATCAATCTGGCTCTGAAGACCAAGATATCTCTAAACTTCTACCTTTTCTCTGCCCACGTGGCATATTTTTTAATCGCTAATATCCATTTTGATGCAATATTTTTTCAACAGTGTGCTGGCAAAAAGTAAGATGAAATCCTTATATGTGAATGCCAGAGGAAACTCAAACCAAATAATGAATGATCCAATTATTTGATACGATTTGTCAAACGTACCAAAGTTATCATCAGTCCCCCCAAAAATACATTTATACATATAAAATGGACAATTCCATGAAGTAGCCGAGGGGAAAGATGCACACCAACACTGCGTTTAGTTTGGTCAATTTATTGGGCTCATAAACATAGCAGCTTCACTATGAGTGTTAGTGTAATATTTACGAGTCCGGTTTAACTTGTATGTCAGTACCCAGATTTTTTTGTCCAATATGTTTCCTGAATTCACATTACAAGGTTAGTTAATGGTCTGAGTTTGGTATAAATCTATCCAACAGTTTTTGCAATAGAGCTCAGGAAAAATCCCTTCTGGAATTTGAATGGGAAACAGAACTTTTGCTCTCACCACAATAGCTGTTACCACTTCACCAAGCAGAATATGCTCGTAACTTTCCATGATCATATATAAATGCATGTTTTTTTTAATTTTTATGTTGATTCGTCACAAAGGGACAACGCTATTTATAATGAAAATATTGGAAGCCTGCAACATGTTTAAAGAGTCACTTTCACTAACTGTTGCATTTACGTACACAAAACGTAGTTGCTTATACTCAGAAATTATATGCAGTTTTTTTTAAGTGAAACAGGCTGTAGAGGTTCTATTAGGCGTGGCATACTGTACACCTTCCGCCCGCAAGCACTGCCTTTGGAAATAATGCAGCAAAAACAGCTACCGCTATTTCCTTTTGATATCAGCGTAAATCTGCTCTCGCCTGCAGACTGACCACATGCCGTCATATTAAACTGATTATTTCTGTCTGAGAATCTGCACTCTCACTTAGACAGGGCGAAGGTCAACGACTAACTGCACCCCGATTGCATGAAGGTTAACTTGTTGCTGAAGAAATGAACAGTCAATCTTTCACGTGATTTTTTTTGTACAAATTGTGGGGGGGAAAAAGTAGTTCCAAGACAAGAATGTCGAACAGCAGTGTAATTGAAGGGCGTGATGCATGTGGTTTTACTTGCTGAAAAACTCTAGGAAGTACATATGAAAGATCTTTACCTAGGCACTGCATCTCACGCATGTATATATACACATTCATAAGGCACTTTCTTATATACATCCTCAATGTTTTTTTTGCTTCGGAATCGGTGCTGGATTTAGAAAAAAATACTCCTGGAACCCAATTAATTGGTATTCAAGGGGTGGCACGAGAAAGGGGTTCGTGTTACAAGGGGCGGAACTTGGAAAGAAGTGTACAGCTGTTAACGTATGCATTTAAAAAAAAATCTGCTGCAAAGAAATGGGCAATAAGGGGTAAATAACATTTACCACAAATCTTTCTCCCCGCAGGGAATCACACCGCAGTCGTTACTACGATCGCGTTGTGATTCCGCATACCATTACTCCGCAAGTCGGAACAACGAATTGCGGAGGGGGGTAGGTGTTGGATATAAAATCCAACACCTTCCCTATTGTCCGCACAGACTGGAGTTGGAATAGTAAATTATACTATTCCAACATCCAGCACCCCTTTTGCAAGTCGTTGTTCCTACTTGGGAGTAATGGTATGCGGGGAGAAATACAGCAGGATAATGTCATAAATTCGCAATAAGGACATATGTGGCAGTAAATCAATTTTAGCATACTTAATTGGTCACAAAGAGGCTACATTTTAAAATATCCTACAGGGTTAAGACACCTGCTGCAGAGAACTTTGGGGCATATTATCAAGAAACGGAGTTAAAATTATCGCCGCTTTAGTGGCAGGAAACTGCCGCTAAAGCGGCGATAATGGGCTTGATAATATGCCATTGTGAATTCCCATAGAAGCCCATGATGGGAATTCTATACAGCATATTATCAAGCCCATTATTGCCGCTTTATTGGCAGTTTCCTTGTGCTAAAGCGGCGATAATCTTAACTCTATTCTTGATAATATGCCCCTTTGTGTGCCCAGCAATTTTGAGGTTATTTTAATATTGGTAAGATAACTCTAGTGGTTAGCGCAGTTCTTGGAGAGTTCAGAGTTTTGTCCAGTCACAGTTATGGCTCATAAAGTCGAAAAATTGCTTAATGTGCCTGCTGCAAAGCACATCGGTTAACATTCAAGTCACTGATTTGCATTTTATGTATGTAGGTAGGTGGCCTACTGCGTTTGACTCCAAGATCATTTTGTCACCTCCAGTACCATGAGATGCAATTTTTCTACTATAGCACAGTGATCTATTTACCGGCATAAAGGAGCTACATGCAAACTGTAAGTCAGGGATTTAAATACATATTTTTTTCTTTCTCAATCTGTTGTCATTCTATGATTGTAAAGAAGGGTTCCTTTAGGAAGTAATGAAGTCTTTTTAGTATAGACAATTACACTTACCGTGTTACATTTTATACCCTGGATTTGTGTTTCTCCTGACCATTCACTCTTAACATATAACATGAAAAAAGTCAAAAAATCTGCTTCCAAGTCATAGTTTCTCGAAAGTACTTGTGAAGTGATAAGATTTGTGTCTTTGTTTCCTTGGCATCTAGGTATTAGGCTCAAAATGGCTCCCAGCAAAGATGACAGTTCAACAACACAAGGGTTAATGACGTTTGAAATCAGGCCTTTGTTTTGGGGCGGGTTTAAAGTAAAAATAAGAAAGCCCACTCATTTCCTTGAAGTTGCTTGTCGGAACAGAATGCATGCAATGTGCAGGCGGTGCTGAATTATGTCCCTGTGACCGAAAATTACTCCAGGACAAATTAAGTATGTTTCTATGGGTCGACTGGATCTTAAAAATAGCTGCCGGAACCATGAACTGGCAGGATCTCTCTACTATCCAGCACCACTTGGAAATATATATTATGCTTTGAAACACTGAATGTGGCTGCGAGACTTTAAGAGACCTGTTTCCGGGAGATGGTTGCATCCCATTCACAGAGACATTTGATGTGGAATGAGGCCAGTTTATGCAATTTGCCAAGTTGATGAGGACAGTCAAAGAAATATGGACGGGTTTCCCGGTCTCACCAGAATAGACACAGACATTAGGGGTCCTGATGGACAAGGGGTCAGCAAAAACAATAGTCTCTCAACTTTATTAGGCCTTAAGAAAGACAGGACAAAAGTAACCCAAAGGAAAAGAATCAAGTGGGAGGAGGTCCCGCAGGAAGTCCTTACTGACAGTGAATGGGACTGGGCATGTGCAAAAGTAAAAGGAATATCTAGGAACTCCCCGCTGCTACACTCTAATGTCCTACACCGCACATGTCTCATGCCCGCAGAACTACACAATATTTATGCAGCCAGATCCCGTTTTCTCAACATGTGGGAGGGGAAAGGCCAGGTTCCTACCCATGACTTGGAGCTGCACAGCAATAGCTCAGCAACTGAGAGAGGTGACCGGAACCTACACTGACATGTCAAGCACACATTATCTCCTATGTTTAACTTCTCATCCTAAAACCAAGAGAGTAAACAGCAGATATATGGCTCTGGGACTGCGATTGTATGTGTAACTCATTCCAAAGCACCAAAGCGACAGGCCTATGACCATACCACCCTGAATGCACCCCATCACGTCTGATCTCGGAAGCTAAGCAGGGTCAGGCCTGGATAGTACTTGGTTTGGAGACCAAGACAATAGAAGGAGAGGTCTATAGTGCCTCTATATGGTTCTAAAGCATGTAAACTAAACTGTAAATAGTCATGACTCTAAGAAGAACTATACACTCTGGGTCCAACCGCTGAGTCTGCCTTGTATTTGTTATCTGAAAAATGAAAATAAAGAATTAAAACAATGCTTTAAAACGCAACTTTTGAATCTGACATTTTACAGGTTAGCACCCTTCCAATTGAAAAGGGGGGGCCCTCGGCCCCCCCGCACGCATGGCGGCGCGGCGACCGCCTCACCTCCTCTCCCCCTCGGGTCCTTCGACGGTGGGGGCGTGCCCTGGGGCGCGGCCCACCGCCGATTGGCCGGCGCCCCTCCTGACCCGGATTCAATGGACTGGTTCCGGGTCGGGGGGGGCGGGCGATAGGAGGGGCCACCCGGCCCCTCGGGAATAAGAGGTGGGGAGCGCCCAGGAGACCCCCTTGTCCCTGGACGCTCCCTCGCTGAACGCTGTGCCCCGCGTTCGGGGCTTCTTTGTTTCTTTAATTTTTTCCCGCTTTATATTTCAGATTGCGAAGCGGTTTCCTGGGGCTGGCTGTCGGAGGATCTTCCGCGTGGAGCGATCGCTAGCACCGGCCAGGGGCGTGAGCCGTCATATTACAGTGTGCTCTTATGTTCCAGGTCTTATTTGCGGGAGTGCAGCGTGGAGCGGGCCGCCAGTTTCAGTGAGAGAAGCCGAGGGACTGCCGTTCGTTAGGAGACGCGAAGCGACTGCAGGAGGCGGAAACAAGGGCGGCGGTAACTGAGGACGAAGCGTGGTGCGGCCCGTTGAGAAGGCTGAGGAGGTACCGTGTGGGGGCAGGGGTTAGCGAGAAAGTACTCGCATTAAAAGTGTTTGGCGCGCATTTAGGCTGAGGAGGTATCGTGTGTGGACAGGGGTTAGCGAGAGAGTACTCGCATTCTAAGTGTTTGGCGCGCATTCAGGCTGAGGAGGTACCGGGTGGGGACAGGGGTTTGGCGAGAAGGTGCTCGCATTCAAAGTGTTTGGCGCGCATTCACGCACATTCGGTGGCCGTGTGACGAGAGTCTGGGGGGTATTGTGATTTGTTGATGGTTTGCGCGGGCATTTTCATTCGCGCCCAATAAAAAAAAAAAAAAGGGAAGCAGGGAACACCAGGGCAGCGCCTGGAGGGGAGACCATATATAACCATTTGCACGATCATTGAAAAGAGGACAATTACCACGGCTGTGTTATTTATGAGTAAAGGAAGTGAATGATTGGAAACGAAGTACAATTGTACAAGAAGAGGGGGAGGGTAGTTATTGAGTGATCTGTTGTTTTATTGTTTTTATCATTAAAACGAAGTGTACGGGGCAGTTACAGGTGCAGTATTGGTGGGGTCTTGTTGGGAGGGATATTGTGGATTCTGCTGATATTAATTGCTTGTGTGGAGCATAGCAACAGGGTGGTTGACACGGGTGTTCATTTTTTGTATTCAAACTTGGTTGCCCAAAATCTGCCCCTGTTTCATTTCACGGCGAATTTCTAGCAGACGGGACCTAAGGGCATTCAGCACGCAAAGTGGTGGGGATCTGAGCCACAGTCGGTTTTTCTCAAAGACGTTTTTCCTGCTTTATTACATGGTATTAATACCTGTTTTCAATTCCAGGCAACTTTAACTACATTTTGGCACGTTTCAGTCGCAGACAAGGCACACGACGTGTTGAGGGCTGTGACCACGGATCATCACCGCCGGCGAGTGCACGGGACTGGTCGGTAAGAGGGGTACGGGGGGCTAGCATTCATTGCTCCAGGTGGCCGCCGGGGGAGTCTACGTTAGGTTTTCACCCCCTTACATAAGCGGACAAGCCGCTAGTGTTGCGGTCGCCGTTGCATGGTGCTGAAAGCCCCCTGGTGACCCTCCATCTGAAAGGTACACACAGTTGACGGTTGGGAACTAAGTAGGCAGCGGGTGTTTTTTTTTTTTTTTTTTTTTTTTTTTTGGGGTAAGCGTCATGCCAGGTCCAAGGGGTGGAAAAAAGGGGTCCAACATGGAGGCTATGATGCGGGCTATGATGCGGGAGATGAGCGACATTAAGCAACAGCTAGGACAAATTAAGGAGCGGGAAGCTCGGTTGGAGGACAGAGAGGGCGAGGCACCGGGCCCGTCCGGGAGACCGATCCGCAAGAGGGTGGCACCATTGCCAAGAGGGGAATTTGTCACCCCGCAAGGGAAACCTAGGTCCAAGAGACCCAGGGAGGCGGTCCCCACCCCAGGCCCAGTGGATCCGTTACCCGCCGCACCGCCCGCGGTGGTCCCACCCCCGCATGTGCCTACACCCATTGCCCCTGTGGTGCCGGTGCCGGCAGGTCAACCAGTAGACGCTGGGTCTGCTCCCGCACCGGTGCCCACAATCCCGGGTACAGGCGGGCCACACCCGGCGCCCGCCCTGCCAGCTGTGCCAGGACCACTGGGCATAACCCCAGTGGTACCTGTTGTCCCGGGGGGTAATATAGATTCAATGCCACCCGAATTGTTGTCTCAGTTAACTGCCATGATGCCATGGCTCCAAAAAGGGGGAGCCTTCCCGAATGCTGCAGACCATGCGGCAGAGGCGGCAAGGTTTGTGGAAAAAATCAGATCGGCACCGGTCGCCGACAGTGTTGCATTGCCAATTTCTTCTCCCCTTGCAGGTCCAAGTGTTCCCCAGCTGGACGGAGTAAAAGGGCAGCCGCCCCCGGTGCCCGCACTTGGTAAGGAAGTGGCATTGCCGCTCTTGGGGGACGGTGTGATACCTTCCAGGAGCGAAAATCTAGCTCAGCATGTGTCTTTAGCTGTGAAAGAAATGATTTGGGCTGATAAATACGTGTACATTTATTCTTTATTGTTGGATAATAGGGAAATGGAGCAGGCAAAAGCACTGAAAGAGTGGATGCTCCCAAGTGAATGGAGGGCGCAGTGTACTAGATTCAGGGTTGAGGAAAATCTCAATAATTGGATGCAAGCATGGGCTGTTTTCACTGCAGTTAAGGCTGAGCGTCCTCCAGATCTGCAGGCTGCATTGGCTTGCTACTCGAGCAGGATTGTGGGGTGGAGTCAACAGTATTCTGGGGAAGCATGGAAGGGTTATGATGTCAATTTTAGGAAGGCATTGGAATTCAATAGAGCATTGCCATGGGACTCGGTAGATTCCATGGCTTGGCACAAACAGTTCTCTGACACTGCACCGCCCCCTCAGTTCGGTGCGGTCAAGGCGTTCACTAGACCGCAGCAGCCCTTTCGGCCCCCCCAAACGAGTGAAATACCTGGGAAATTTAGGGCAGGCGGGCCAGAGAAGAAAGGGGTGTGCTGGGATTTTAATAGGCGTACCTGCGCAAGGGCCGCGTGTAAGTTTAGGCATGCATGTTCCTCCTGTGGGCACCCCTCTCATCCAGAAACTACCTGTAGGTCCAAGCAAGGTAACACAGGACAGAGGGGTAGGGGAAAGCCACTATAAGTCAGACAGGTTACGCCCCCCCACTCCAGTGGATGTGGTGGCAATGATTCCATTGTTGAACAGATACCCTGACCACAAAGCGGCCACCCTACTCCAGGAAGGTTTTTCTAAAGGTTTTAGGATCCCGGCCGGGGGATACACAGGCAGTGCGCACTGTAGAAATCAATTATCAGTCAAACACAATCCGGCTGTTGTGGCCGCCAAAATTGACAAAGAGCTTTCCTTAGGCAGGATAACTGGCCCTTTTCCCGCAGTGCCAGTACCCAATTTTGTGTGTTCCCCACTGGGAGTTGTCCCCAAGAAAGAGAAGGGGCAATTCAGATTGATTCATAACCTGTCAGCACCAAGGGGGGCGTCACTGAATGATGCCATTGACGAAGGTATCTGTAGTGTTAAGTACGCCTCTTTTGATCAGGCTGTTACCTTATTGCAGGCCACTGGACCCGGGGCGCTGATGGCGAAATCAGACATAGAATCCGCCTTCCGCCTCCTCCCAGTCCACCCGGCGGACCAGCATCTTTTAGGTTTCACCTTTAGGGATGGGTTCTACATGGACAAATGCATGCCTATGGGTTGTTCTATTTCTTGCGCCTACTTTGAGATGTTTAGTTCATTTCTTGAATGGGCCATGAGACAAGTGTCGGGCCATCAAAGGGTCATGCATTACTTAGATGATTTCCTCTTCCTCGGTACAGCGGGTTCTCAGGAGTGCGCACTGGCATTGCAGGAATTTTGCGTGCTCATGCGGGCTTTTGGGGTCCCGCTAGCGCCTGGGAAGACGGTGGGCCCGACCACCTGCTTGGAATTTCTGGGCATCGAGATTGACTCAATGGAGGGATGTTTTAGACTACCAAGGGACAAGGTGTGCAAATTCAAGGCATCGCTACAGTTATGCCTCCGGAAGGAGAAGGTCACTTTGCAGCAATTACAGGAGGTGGTAGGGCAATTGAATTTCGCACTAAGAATCATCCCAATGGCTCGCCCCTTCTCTCGCTCCATCGCGCATGCGATGAGGGGGCTGAAGGAAAAACACCACCGCACGCGCCTATCGTCTGAAATTCGCCAGGATATGCTCATTTGGATGGCATTCCTGGAGGATTTTAACGGTAGGGTGGTCTGGCCCGGCCCGCTCACGACATCGGCGGAGTTGGGATTATGGACTGATGCGGCCGGTAGTGTGGGCTTTGGTGCCATCCTAGGGAATAGGTGGGTCGCTCAACAATGGCCAGAAGAATGGAACA
Source organism: Lissotriton helveticus (assembly GCF_964261635.1). Taxonomy (NCBI): domain Eukaryota; kingdom Metazoa; phylum Chordata; class Amphibia; order Caudata; family Salamandridae; genus Lissotriton; species Lissotriton helveticus. Next base: position 377,102,421 of record NC_136069.1, read on the forward strand.
CATGGGGCTTGCTCAGCAACATTGGCTTCCTGGAACTTTTTCCAATATGGGTGGCACTGATGGTTTGGCCCGAACACCTATGTAACCAATCAGTGGTGTTTTGGTCAGATAACATGACAGTGGTGGAATGTATCAATCAGCAGGGGGCGCGGTGTCCTTTCATACTTCGTCTGATCAAAGAAATTGTTCTGCGGTGCCTTAAGCTGAATGCTAATTTTAGAGCCAAACATGTCCCTGGTGTTTTAAACAATGCTGCTGACTCCCTTTCTCGCTTCAAAATGCAGGTTTTCAGGGAACATCTCCCCACAGCAGACCCCTCGCCAGCACACTTCCCAGCAGTACTTTGGCAGATTGGTGCCCCAGATTACAGGACCTCGTGGTCGCTAGCCTAGCCCCCAGGACCAAGACGGCTTACGAAGGGGCGTTTCTGTCTTATTGTTCTTTCTTGGGGCCACAGTGGGAAGTCCTTTGGGCGAAGGAGGATGGGTTTGCAGCCTATTTAGAATGGATGCACAAAGAGGGGCGCTCAGTGGCAGCGGCGACCAGACATAGGGCAGCAGTGTCATTCTTCGCTCAAGCTAGGGGCTTCAGGGATCCCACTAATACCTTTATGATACGCAAGGCTTTAAGGGGATGGCGCCGTATACAGGGACACCAGAAGGATAAGAGGAAGCCCATGGGGTTGGTCCGGCTAACAGCCTTACTGGGCACGCTGGAGATTGTTTGTAACTCGGAGTGGGAAGTGCTTCTTTTTAAGGCGGCATTCTCCCTGGCATTTTATGGGGCGCTGCGAATTAGTGAACTTGTGGCAGGATCCAAGTCTGACATATTAGGTGGCTTGCAGAAGGCTGGGGTGACGATAAGGGGTGACACCATGTGGGTGATTATCCAGAAATCAAAGACCGATCAAGAAGCTAGGGGTCACACCATAATTCTGCAACGGGCACCCGCCAACCCGTGCTGCCCGGTGAGGCACGTAGAAGCACTCATGGGACGGTTGGTCGGTTCAGCAGGCAGGGCGTTGCTCTGTCACGCCGACGGGAGCCCCTTGACCAGGTATCAATTCAGGAGAGTGTTCGAAATAGGGGTTACAAAAGCAGGTCTTGATCCTAGAGATTTTGGATCTCATTCCTTCAGGATTGGGGCAGTAACTGAGGCGTTGGCTGGGGGCCTCCCGGTGGAAAGAGTGAAGACAATTGGAAGGTGGTCATCAGACTGCTATAAACGTTATGTTCGGATTGACATGCTATGATTACTTGTCACTCACGCTTGGTCTCTTTCCGCTCTCTTACAGTTTCTCAGACCTGTTACGCAGGGGAGGAATTTGTCGTCGGGCACCGCCAAGATTCATCGGCACGGAGCGGCGAACAGGAAACAACAAAGAACAATGTCTGGATTGTTGGTCATTCATATGTGAAACGAGCGGAATGTGTATTCCTGTCAGGTGATAAGAAAGAAAGGGCGGCACAACTAGGGTTGAATATCACGTTCTTTGGCAGAGGTGGGTTGTGTCTTCACGAGTTTAGGGGTTTCTTCCAAGGGCTGTTAGCACGCCAGCGGTCTCCACCGTCAGTGGTGATACTTCACCTTGGGGAGAACGACTTGGCAACACTGGGCAGGCGCATCTTGATTGAAGAGATTATCTCGACAGCGGGTTGGATAGCTAGGACCTGCCCCGGGTGCACGCTAGTATGGTCACAACTCATACCTCGACTTCAGTGGCGGGGGGGTCATTCGGTCAGGGCGTTGAATCACTCGGTAAAGAGGATCAACACACGGTTGGATAGGTTGTTTCGAACCCCCGTGTTACAATCAATACCTCATGGGTGCATCTGGGGTCACAAGTATTACTTGAAGGACGGGGTTCATTTGACAGAAGAGGGTAATGTCCTATGGTCTGACAATATCTGGGCTTGGCTAGAGGGGTGGGATAGGAGGAGTGTGTCCTTAGGCAGGGGATAGAGGGGGAGGCCAGATCGTCGGTTAACAATACTGGCCTGTGGCGGTAAGGTCATTATCGGTGAGCACATATTTGAGGTCTGAGGGGGCGGGCATCATCCTACGGAGGTTCCCGCCCGGGGGGAGGGGCCTGCGGGCCACTCCCAGTACTCCAGGGGCAAGGTAATATGCAAAGGAGCGCGGGTAGGAGTAGTTCACGCTTTCCTTAGGCTGGTAGCCACCCCGCGCGCGTGGACTCATGACGCCACCGGCGCAGAGTAAGGGCCCTCCTTTAGTGGGTAAATGGAGTTTGGGGCGTAGACCGGGCAATTCCCGGGGTAACACTGCGCATGCGCACTTCTAGGGGGAAGGCGCAGCTTGTAGGACCTGACACCGGTAGTGACCCTGCCATATGGCCAGAAATGTACAAAAATCAAGGTAGGATGTTTAGTTAAGCTAGGAACAACTTGTATTAGAGTTTTGTTAAGGTCAGGCTCTCAAACTTGTTGATAACAATTGTATAACTGAATGTCCTGCTGATTTTTGTATTCATTGTTGATTATGCAATTAAAACCTTTTTTAATTTCATACTTTAATAAATACGGCCGGGCGACTAGCGCCCGCCTTCCAAAAAGTAAAACACGTCTCGTGTCCACGTTCCTGGGTGTTGGGTGCCGGATTGGGGGGGAGGCGGCAGCTAGTCGCTGACCATGTGAAAAGGGGGGGCCCTCGGCCCCCCCGCACGCATGGCGGCGCGGCGACCGCCTCACCTCCTCTCCCCCTCGGGTCCTTCGACGGTGGGGGCGTGCCCTGGGGCGCGGCCCACCGCCGATTGGCCGGCGCCCCTCCTGACCCGGATTCAATGGACTGGTTCCGGGTCGGGGGGGGCGGGCGATAGGAGGGGCCACCCGGCCCCTCGGGAATAAGAGGTGGGGAGCGCCCAGGAGACCCCCTTGTCCCTGGACGCTCCCTCGCTGAACGCTGTGCCCCGCGTTCGGGGCTTCTTTGTTTCCCACCCACCATCCCTTGGTACAAAGTTTAAGCAGCATTATGTCCGGTTAATGGTAAGTTTCAAAGGTATGGACCACGGGAGAGAGTAGGCTGTTGTTATATTTTGTGATCTGTTGTTAGGACTTTTTCCCCTTTGTAGAAAAGTGATGTGTGAAGTGAACTATATTTGAAGATGTGTGTCTTTAGGCCTTTTTTCCCTTAGTAGCTATACGTTGGTATTGTAATTTTGAGTAACATGAGTGAACCAAACTGTAATGTTATGCCAGGTGTCGTTAGGCCTTTTTCCCCTTTTAGCTATGCGTGGATATTGTTATTTATTAGCTCAGTGTAGTTGTCCTTTAGAATTTTTCCATAGGTCGTCGTATTTATTAGGTATGGGACATGCGGTAAGGTCATTATCGGTGAGCACATATTTGAGGTCTGAGGGGGCGGGCATCATCCTACGGAGGTTCCCGCCCGGGGGGAGGGGCCTGCGGGCCACTCCCAGTACTCCAGGGGCAAGGTAATATGCAAAGGAGCGCGGGTAGGAGTAGTTCACGCTTTCCTTAGGCTGGTAGCCACCCCGCGCGCGTGGACTCATGACGCCACCGGCGCAGAGTAAGGGCCCTCCTTTAGTGGGTAAATGGAGTTTGGGGCGTAGACCGGGCAATTCCCGGGGTAACACTGCGCATGCGCACTTCTAGGGGGAAGGCGCAGCTTGTAGGACCTGACACCGGTAGTGACCCTGCCATATGGCCAGAAATGTACAAAAATCAAGGTAGGATGTTTAGTTAAGCTAGGAACAACTTGTATTAGAGTTTTGTTAAGGTCAGGCTCTCAAACTTGTTGATAACAATTGTATAACTGAATGTCCTGCTGATTTTTGTATTCATTGTTGATTATGCAATTAAAACCTTTTTTAATTTCATACTTTATAAATACGGCCGGGCGACTAGCGCCCGCCTTCCAAAAAGTAAAACACGTCTCGTGTCCACGTTCCTGGGTGTTGGGTGCCGGATTGGGGGGGAGGCGGCAGCTAGTCGCTGACCATGTTACAGGTTTGGAGGCAGAAGATGCTGGCAAGATGGCAATGCAAATTAAGCACTCGCTGCTGACACCTATTGTGACCTGCAGATTATGAGTTCAAGCACCAACATGGCGATGTTAAGGACATCGCATCCTCTTCTATTTCTCTGAGGCCCATGCTCTGTGTACAATTAAATTGGTATAATAACAACATCTGTTATTGGTAGTGCTCAGTAATTGAAAAATGGTGGCTTTATGCTCTATAGGAAATATAAATTAATGTTCTTGTGACCTATAAACGGGCCTAAATCCTTTGAGGCCAGCTGCAAGAGTTAGAGGTTCTTCAGATCACATGTCTTTTAAGTCCGCGTGCACAAAAAATTACCCAACTCTGATGTGTTTGGCCAAAACCTACAAAGTACACAGATTTGCACGTTTTTTGTCTTTCATAAATATTTGTGTTGTGAAAATATAATCATCAATATTATCCTATCGAATACAGAAGCCTAAGACCCAGATGCATGTGTAGACCGGCACAGTCAAACGACTTGTGTTGAAACTGCTGTCCTGCATTTCTGAGGGAATGGGTCATTGCAGCATGCATTCTTACAACCTGCATCTTCCTGTGTCCTATATCAGAGAAGCAACATCCACTTCCCATGGAATAGGAGTCAAGTGTACGAGATTGCAAGCTTTTAAAATGTTAAAAGTTTTGAAGAAGAGTTTCCAAATATAGCACACACTATAAGTTTCATTATTTGCTGCCTTTTCACATACCTCGAACCTGGCCCTAGAGCACTTTACATGAGCACATTTTTAAAATGCAGGGCATTAGGTGATTTGCCCAGCTTGGGTGATGAGCTGATGCCAGCATGCAAACCTAGTTCCCTAGTTCTAAGGATCCAGCTTCAGCTGCCAAGCCACATCTCACCAGTGGCAGCCGCTATTATTGCATAGTGGTGAGGCGGGTGGAACAATTGCAACCAAAAACGAGAAACACACAACTATAAAATAATTTAAATCCCACTTACCTGCCGCTCCGACGGCGGCAGCTGCCTTCCTTCTCTCCTCTGATCCTGGACTCCAACTGCGCAGCCTCCTAGTGGCAAAATCCCAGCCCTTCTCTCATGCTTGAAGATAGCACAGTACAAATTAGCCTGAGCGAACGTAGTTCTTTTTATTGATGTTTTTCACTTAATTTCATCCATTTTCACTCATTTATCGGTTATTCATTGTGGAAATTTCTTTAGGGAAAATAAAAACAGAACAGCCGACACGTGTTTTGTCCTGTGTGACAAGTAGGGCCAGGGCTTTCTCAAGGCTGTTATTTAAAAAGGGAAAATATGAATATTGGGACAGGTGACTATGAAAAAAATGAAAGAAAAGGAACCGTAACACCAAACGAGTGTTAATTTGAGGAGTGGTATTAAGATGATGTTTTGTGATGTGCCTTAATCGAGGTAGTGCAAAAGAGTGACATTAAAAATTCAGAAGACAGATATTGTAAAGCAGAAGATAGAGGTGCCAGAGAAGGAAATGCATTGAATTCAGTATCATGGCAATCAGATCAAGAGAGAGGTTCATGCAATTTTCTAAAAGGATGGTGCTGGCAAACAACGTATTGCTAGTTACTATTATGCGTATAGTGAGACATGTTATTACGGTGACAGAAAAAGCTAAGTGCAATATAAACTTAGCCATGAGCCGTTGACAATTATTATTTGAAGGTGTCATGCAGAATCCGATCATGCAATATGGCTAGACAGAGCAGTTGCCAAGCATACAATACCTATTTTTGTTTTTTCCAAAGCAGCAATGTATCACGGTTAATTTCATTCATTTTCACATAATGTGGCAAACATCATCAGTGGGCAAGCAAATCTACAGGTATAAACACACTGTATAAGCCAGTTTCAATATTCATGTAAATTCACAGTTGTACAGTATTTGGGCAATTTTATATGTAAAGACATTCCACAGGGAGCAATGAGTAAAGTTAATTTTTTAAATTGCAAGCGCAGTCAATTAACCGATTTCAATCTGCTTCACAAATATTGATGCATTTGTATTCGTAATCAAAGATGTGTTGCCTTATTTCTGATCATTTTTGCCCAATTCAATTACACACCGTAAGACAAGCGATAGCGTTTTTTTCAACCAAGAGGAATTTACATTTATAAGCAACCTCGAGGCGCGAGACCAACTCTGAAGTGAGGCCCAAGTTTTAGATCATAAACCCAGCACCAGGGTATTTACGCATTACGATTGCAAAGTGCACAGCAGAGGGATGCTTATTACAAAATCCTATACAGAAACGGACATTTTGAAAGAAAAATTACATCTTTTTAGATCAATTTACAAAGGCGAGTTAAGATCAGTGAGCCGGGAGAGAAGCCATTGCTTTACTACCGCATTTGTTTAGCGTGCGTTATTTTAGGAAAGAGAGTTCTCACGATGTCGCGAAACAAAATATGAGATCTGAAATCGGGAGTATCAAGAGTGGCCACTTACTTGAGAGGCGGTCGCCATAGACTATCATATCACCAGGTCAATCCGCTGCATTTAGCGTCTCTGTCCGTCTGGCCATCTTAAATGTCCTGCTTGGTCTCATTGACCCGGAAGTAGAAACTCCCACGTGATCGGGATGTTTTTACTAACCATCATGAAAAAGTTGACAATATGCGTTTTATTGATTATAAATGTCCTTATTATAAGAACTAACGCATCCTAATTTTATCGGTTGAAAAACCCCGCGGTCAAAGCCCGTCGTACCTTAAGTGAGAAATATGCAAACAATGGGAAAAGGTCGCCATATTGGAGTGGGCAGAAAGAGCTAGGACCATGTCGGTTCGAGTCTCTGCTTGGAATTTTTTTTTATATATATAGACAAGTTTTTTATTTATACGGCGCAATGAAACATTTATCTGGAAACTATTTCTAAGAGAAAAATATTTAAGAGAAAAATGTTTAAGAAGAAATATTTTAAGGAAGAGTGGATCTCAAAGTTGTTTACAGTGAGGTTACTCTGTTGTCAAAATATGAGTACAATAGCATGACAGAGTGTTCATGATGTAGAAAGCAAAATGGTTTAGGGAAGCCGAGGATACACTAGGGGGTCGATTCCGATTCGGGGAAAAAGACGTCGGTACGATTTGTATCCGGAGCCCTCTCCGTACAAATCGTACCTGTCCGTCCGAGTCGCGTAGTACGATCCATATTCCGTGAATCCGTCCGAATCATCGCGATCCGTACGTATTGCAAGGCTGAAACCGTGAACCGTACGACTCGTACACATGCCGTATGACTCGTACACATGCCGTACGACCCAACGAGTACGATCCGGATCGGGGTATGAGGCCCTCGATTTGTACGGTCCACGTCAGGGGCGAGTCGTACACATGCCGTATGACTCGTACACATGCCGTACGACCCAACGAGTACGATCCGGATCGGGGTATGAGGACGCGATTTGTACGGTCCACGTCAGGTAAGGGCGAGTCGTACGGAAAAGCACACAAACACATACACACCGTACGGTCCGTACCCCCATGATCGCAGGGGTACGGTGCATACCCCTGCGATCATGGGGTGTATGCACCGTACCCCATGTACGATGGGTGTGCGCACCGTACCCCATGTACGAACCATCGTACATGGGGTACGGTGCGTACACCCATCGTACATGGGGTACGGTGCGTACACCCATCGTACATGGGGTATGGTGCGTAAACCCATCGTACATGGGGTACAGTGCGTACACCCATCGTACATGGGGTACGGTGCATACACCCCATGATCGCAGGGGTACGCACCATTCCCCTGCGATCATGGGAGGTACGCACCATACCCGTGGGGGCCGTTCCGTACCTGTTTCAGCGTGAACTCTGCTTTTACGGCTGTTTTCAGCTCCCATAGAAAAAGGGTCGTACGGTGCATCCCCGACACGTATCGTACTTGCTGGGTCGTAAAAACCAGCCACGAACCGTACAGATGTCGCGTACAACGGGTTCCGAGGGAGAATCGTACGGAAATTAGAGTCGTACGGTCTCTGTACGACTCGTATGGAGTACGGCTCCTGGTACGAATCTTACTTTGTCGTACGTACGGGGGACGTTGCAGGGTACGATTCATATGGGAAAAACGCTCCGAACGGCTATTCGGAGCGGTTTTTTCCCGAATCGGAATCGGCCCCTAACAGTTGTATTCTGTCAGGGGATATTTTCTATAAAGGCAAAGGCAATTCTCATAATATGTATCCAATTCCTCCTTCATTAGACGATAAGAATTACTGTTGCTAGACAAGGTCGGCAATGTGTCACAGTTTGATTATCTCTCAGATTATACTAATATCATTTCATCAAGATAATGAAAGTGCACAGAAAAGGCAATCCCTAATGGTTTGCTATCTTAACAACATATTTTGCAAAGCATCATGGTGCAGCAATACATACGATTTCTTGGCATTTTACAAATAGCTAAAACCATTTCAGTCGAAGTTCATAAGCCAAAATTGCTACAATCTCAGTATACAGAAAAAAAGGTTCCTCCAGGTTTCTTTAGAGCCAATGGTGCCATTCATGTTCAATATTAAGGCCCTTTTCCACTGTCCCAAATCTATAATACATGTGCTCTCCTTCTTACGAAGGCGCAATTTCAAGTTTCCACCTCGTTTGTGTTGCTTCAGTTTCTTTAGATCTACAAAGGTGAAATTTCGTTGATGCTCATGGTGTCTTAGAAAATGTTCCACCAATGGTTGACGAGTATCAGATTTGTGGATGTTACGGTAGTGTTCTTGGGTACAAATTCATAAGGGTCTAGTGGTACTCCCAATGTAGTGTTGATTACAGGTGCAAAAAATGAGGTATATTGTTTCGAACTTTCGCAATTGATGAAGTAATTTATTTTATACTTCTTGTTCTTGATGTCAATTTCCTTTGTCTTGGATTTTCCCAACTTACATACTGAGCAGTTTGAGCAAGTGTAGAATCCCTTTGGCTAATTTAAGAGCTTAATGGGTTCATGTTTTCTATCCAGAAAGGATGGACAAAGGATATCCCTCAAATTTCTGCTTCTGGAGAAACTAAGTTGAGGTTTGTCTTGAAGCACTACCGATATGGTTGGATTTTCTTTCAGTAGATGCCAGTTTTTGTTGAGTGTTTGACAGGTATGCTGGTGGCCATTGTTATATTGTGTGTAAAACCAAATCACTGGTTTCCTTTATCCAGGGCGACTATTATGCAGCAGCTGTTGTCGTTCGGTATCTGCATACCTCTTCTGGACTGTATTGAGGGCTTGTGTTTTGTATCCTCGGCTTTTCTGGTCGTCTAGTTATATAATTTGAGGTGATCATATAGTCTTTGGTGGAGCTGCAATTCAGTTGTGCACGACAGTATTCACCTGCTGGGATGTTAGTGATGATATGATTGGGATGGCTGCTGGATGCATGAAGAATTTAGTTGGCACTCGTCGGTTTTCTATGTATTTTGGTTTGCAGTTTGTTGTTCTCAATGTAGATAGTAAGATCAAGAAATTCGATTTCAGTTGTTGAAATTGTGTATGTGATTTCAATTCTCCATCTGTTGGGGGTAAGTGAATCAATGAACTGTTTCAAAAGGCTTATAGGTCCTTGCCAGACAAGCAAAATATCATCAATATATCTGCCCCACATCATGATGTTACTAGTGTAGTCAGTCGATTTTACACCCCATAGCCAATTTCTCTCTACCTCTCCCATAAGGAGGCAGTCATACGGCGGTGCAACTTTTGCCCCCATATCCATACCCTGGAGTTGGATATAAAAATTTCCATTACAGAGAAAGTAGTTGTTGTGGAGACAGAATTCAAGTAAATCTAATATCATGTTGTTTCTGGCTGTTAGATGGATTGATCTGGTTTAAAAGTGATAACTACTCCTCCCCCTGCCATTCCTCTTTGACAAGATTGCCTGGGCCCACCCCACCCTGCTGAAGTCTTCGTCGTCAGCAGTTAGGCAAAAATAAAATTATATTAAAATCTTTTTATTATGATTGTATTTTTCCTCTTTCAGCAGGGGGGCGGCGCTCCTCCGCCATTACGCAGGAGCCACCCCTGCATCTCACTCATGTGAAATGTGTTGCCAATCTTTTAATCACACTTGTACGCTGTCTGCTACAGACTTGCACTGGTGGTAGAACATAAGCCACTCAGAATGGGCTTCTTGATAGGATGAGGTGTACATTATAAATGTGGTATTATAAATGTGGTGTGTGCACCAATACTGTATTAATGTAGAAACATAATCGCCCATATTATATACTCAATCATTGAATATGGCCATGGGACGTGTGGTTTTGAATGCTATGGGGCTTATTTACAAGCCGGTGCACCACCGGTGCATCACTTTTATTGACACACCGGCAGCAATGGGCTTCCCCATATTTACAAAGTCATGTAAAGTCACTCAGTGTGACTTTTCATGGCCTTGTAAATATGTTTCCCTTTTACCCATAACTCTGTGTGAAAGGGGCTTTCCATGGGTGTTGCTGTGGTTGTTCCCACGCAACATCCACGGAACTTGATGCATTCCCAGATATACAACATTTTGAAAACCTGGGAATGGGTCAGAATCCTACTCCTCCCCAGGGGGGAGAACACATAGAAAGAGGAAAATGCCTTTAATGATTGTTTTTTTGCTGGAAGCACTGAACCCCTCAGTGCAGGCACCTTTGCAAAATGATGTAAGGGTGTCTGCACTGGCGAACAGCTGCTGTTTGTGCGCCAGCGCCGGGGAGAAGGACCGGAATGCGCCTTATCTTGTAGATTTGAATGCATGGCAGCGCAGCAGGAAGGCTTTCTTAGCTGCAGTGTTTCAAAATATTGTAGGCCCTATATATGTAAATCTGTTTGTGAGGACACATAGGTGATGCAACTCACCAATTTTGTCATCTTTTTTTTACAAGATGCATGGTATGCATTGCCATAATAGATGAGGACGCCAAGGAGCATATTTACCAATCTCTGAAGCAATGCAGTGCAGCTACCAAAGATACACTGCATTGCGTCAAAGAGGGAGAATAGACAGCATCAAATCTACTAAGGCATGGCACTATATCTCTCTTCCATTGCGCTGCTACACTTTAGGCTGCCTTGTGCCAGGCACAAACCCTTGCACCATAGGAAAGACACGTGTGGGTGATGCTTAGCATTGGTTTTGTACTGGAAGGGGACCATTCCAGTTCTGAAAACGAAACTATTCTTAGACATAGTTTAAAACGTTTCCAGGTTGGTATGTGTGCTGTACTTTACAACACACATGCAAAGTTGGAAAGGTGTGATGCAAAGTTGGAAAGGTGTGATGCAAAGTTGGAAAGGTGTGATGCAAAGTTGGAAAGGTTTGAAGCAAAGTTGAAAAGGTTTGCAGAAAAGAAACCTTTACTCCAATGCTCCACCTGCCTCTTGAAAGTGTACATTTTTGACACAATACTCTGTCTGTCCTTTAAGTAGATAGGGAATTTTCAGCAGTGGTTGCATGGGAAAACACATGTCCTACCCATGTCTAGTTGAGGTTAAGTAAAGTCAAGTAGGACATAAATCTACTTTGAGTTATGACTACATTCCAGCCAAAAGAAGATCTGCACAGGAAATTAAACCAGATACTAGATTTTGCACCACTTTGAGTGACTTACGTGATGCGAACTCTGTGAAAATCTAGGCCTAAATGGGGACCCATCTAAACCTCGAAGGAAGGGATACAACACATCAGTTGGTATGCCACCGGGTTCATTCCTAGGGCCCGTTGCATTTCTGTTTCTGTACTTTATCCCTACGTTTCATCATTTCCCATTTTGCTTCTTACATCAACTCAATGCAAATGATACCCAAATCTTCCCTTTCCCAAATTGTACTCTGGCCCTTCAAGCTCCACCCTCTGACTGTCTAACACCAATCTAGAACTTGATGGCACTCCACTATCCTATGCTGGTCTCCTTGAAGAAGGAAGTTCTTTATTGCCATTATAAATCTGAACATATAACTCTCCCTTGTACTTTCCTTTAGGCACAATCAACTAGAAAACGTGGCAGAATTTCAATTTTACTAATCGGCTGGAGTTCTTCATAACAACTACAGCTGCTTGGGTAGATGTCAACTGCTGAACATCTGTATAACCTGCCTTAACATTTTGCACTGCCAAAACGTTCATAATTGCACTGGTCTTCAGCAAGCTGAACTACTGCAATAATGTATTAGTAGGCTTCCCCCTTATTCATTTTCTATGCTGGATAAGGAATTACATTTTGCCATTGTGACTCTAAAACCTCACACTATCAACACCAAACTCATTGGCTGTTTTCTAAAAATAGGGCCCTGTTTATATTATATTCGGGGCCATATCACATCATTTTAGCACTGCAACTGCTGATTTAAGATTTTGGTCCATTTCACATAAAACAAGCATTGAGAGTTTTGGGGTGACTGGTATCTTAAATAGTTAAAGAGCGTGTGCAACGCTATCTAAATACCTTACACAGTGGTAAATGATTGCTTGTCACAGTAACTTTCAAGGCATGTGCTGCTTGTGGCTGTAAATATATCAGTACGTGTTGACATCAGTCAAAGTAAGCAACAAAACATAACACTATAGCTTACAAAAAAAGAACATGACAACACAATTAAAACATAATAGGGCACCTCACATCAACACAGGACACACCGTAAAAGCTTCAGTACAACATAAAAATCACATCACAGTAACACAGCAACATAAAACAACAGCACACACACCCGACAATAAAATCACATAACACATATACTCAAATGTTCGTTTTGCACATTATCACCTCCGAAATCGTATTTTCATAATATGGTGGTAAAAGGTGTTTGGAGCAAGCACTGCCTTAACTTACTGCAGAAGACATGAAATAACACTAATCAAAAATGTTTGGTGATCTGGCCCATTGTCTCTGCTACAGTTGTATATTGACTTGAGTCTTAAATAGTTGTAGAGCTGGAGCTGCACTCTTTTACCATTTTAGGCAGTGGTAAATCGGTTACTTGTCACAGAAACATTCAATGCATATGCTGCTTTTGTCTGAAAATGTAGCAGCATTTTCTGACAAATATGAAGTAAACAACAGAACATGACATGGTAACATTCACAAAACAGATAACCACACAATTAAAGAATATATGGATGGACAGAACCAAACAATCAAAACAGAATACAGCATAACAACCACTGTAAAAGAAAACATCACATTGTAATAGTGCAGCTCAAAAACACAGAATCTTGAAAAAAACAGAACACATTAGCACCACAACAAAATGCAACATATAAATGTACAAACATTCCTGCCACAGGTTACCTCCTACAGAAATCTATTTTTATAATACAGTGATAAAAGAGGCTTGCACCAAGGTCTGCCTTAAAATACCACCGTGCGAAAAGAACAATTGATGGACAGAATTCAGAACAATGTCCTACATTCCCCCAGTACAGAGATCTGGGCCTAAATCCATAGTTTTTGTGCTCACCATGCCATCCCAGTTTGGACCGAGCCATATGCAAATCAGTCTTGACCCTACGCCCAATGGGAACAGTCCAGCCCGAACTGCCAGGTCCTCCCTGGACTGGAAACAAGCATCCTAGGACCAGTTTCGGTCTTTCAGCCTCATTAGCCAGGATAGCTTGACTCCAGTGGCATGGAGAATACGGGACCCACGTCTGGGCATCCCAGTCCCACTCGGGGTGACAAATGCAAAAAGAACAATTGATGGACAGAATGCAGAACAATGTCATACATTCACCCCAGTACAAAGATCTGGACCTAAATCTATTGTTTTCTGCTCTCCATGCCATCCCAGTTTGGACCCAGCCATATGCAAATCTGTCTTGACCCTGCGCCCAATGTGAACAGGCCAGCCCAAACTACCAGGCCAAGTCCTCCCTGGACTGTAAATAAGCATCCTAGGACCGGTTTCAGGCCATGGGCATGAAATAATGTTAGTCAAAAGTGTTTTGTGACCTGGACCCTGGTCTAAAAATTATGAGTAGAATGTCCTTGCCAGGAACAAACACTCCCAAGCAACCTTCACTCAACAAACTATAATGTTATAGCCACACCCAAACCTCCCAGCATGACTTAAAAATCTTAACTTGATTGGACATCATCTCTGAAACTCTCTCCCCATTGACCTGCACTACACATTCTCTCTTTCCACCATTAAAACTGCTTTAAAACATTGTCTGAAACAAGAAGTAAACTCTATCTAAACCTTCCTAATAATCCTATTTTTCATAAACATGTCCCCCAAATATTCCCCCATGTAAATATATATATTGTATGTAAAATATATGCCATGTAATAGGTGCAATGAATTGTATTACCACTCGCCTACCACCATTAGTAAGACTATTCTGTTTGTTGTCCACATAACAGGTTTATTTTTTCACTGAGTACCAACAAGCTTGTTCTTATGTACATAATTTCATGCTGAAATGCTCTTGTTATTTTAAATAAATAAATACATGAGATGATAGATAAGAGAGACCTCTTACAAGAGGTTATAAGGATTATTGCTCTTATTAATTGTCCTCATGTACTAAGGCTTTCAACAGCACAGTTTTTCCCACAGTTATTTATGGTGCCGCAATATGGTTGCCATTGATGTGACATTCAATTAATTCTTAAGATTGCTAGCTCTGGAGATAAATATGAAATCCAGATACCCCCCTCAACATGAGGTTTTGTGGATTGAGTTTACATTCACATTGAGCTGCGTAATTTGTTGCTATGATATTTTGGATGATAAGGCTCAGATTTCCTAAATTGATCACGAGATCAGAGGCAGATTTATGCTTTCTTAATATGTTGCTTTTTATTACAGCAGCCACTAATCACATAAAATGGCACTGAGCTGTATTTTTTCCCTTGAACAGTGCCGCACAGCAGATAGGAATGCTGTGCTGCACTGTGTAAGAAATTGACATTTTCCTAAACTAGTAAGGAAAGTCCTGATTTTATTAAAGCATTAAGGCGAATATTACGCTTTCTTAACTGGCTAATTTTATTATAGCAATTGGGAATCACAAAGAATTACACTTCCTAGCAGTCCCTGAGTCACACACTACAGTTTGCGTGGTAGAAAACCACCAATAGTGTAGGCTATCTGTGACAATCACAAGGAAGCAACAGCTTCTTTTCTTGATGTGAATATACATTAAACTCCATGAATGACACACAAGATCACAAGAAACTCAACAGAAACAATAGAACAATTAGTTTTTTGATCCCCAGATGACTCATCAGGAATATCTAGAAGCCTGGATGATTCAGCTTCATATGAGTTCTGCTGAGATGAAGCCTTAGGAAAAAGCAGGCGTTGTAACAATTGATGCAGAAGGAAAGAATCAAAACATTGGTAGAGAATGTAATAGAAGGAAAACAAAACATCTAAGAAGATATTGACAGTGGATGAGATATTATTTATTTAGATAATATAGATATATTTATATGTTTGAGGTTATATTTTTGTAGTAACCTATATTTCGCCCTAATATTTCATTTTTGTGAATTAATAGCATATTTATTAAATTCAATTCTAGTTTCTTTAATTTTTGATTTAAGGTATATTTCATTCAGAATATTTACAAATAAGTACATGTTTTATTATTTCATTATCCTTCACTGTTATGGAATAGGAGCATTTCATGCATTTTTCTGGCATGTTTAGATACTTTGGGTTTAAGTTGCGTTTTAATGCAATATTAATAGTTTCATAGAGAAATATTTGTAATTTTAAAAGAATTTGTTGTCACTAAAGCATATTAACGTTGTATATTGAATAATGTATTAATACAGGCAATTAAAAATACTTAAATGTATTAACAGTACTTATCATTATATACATATATTAAATTGTCCAATGAATGACAATGTGTGTTACATTTCAAAAGAATTAGATAACATGTTATGATATTTTCAATATATACAAAATTTGTTAAAATTATATATAGTGATCTTTTGATAAATACACTTAATTACTTTGAAAGGTAAATCATTCTAAAAAACAAAATAAACAAAAACTAAATGTTTTTGAAAGCAAACATTGCATATTTTATGATAATGCTTTTGTTTTAATAAAGATAAACTAGAACTTATTTTTTAAAAATACTTTTTTATAACAGCTATAATTACAATGGGTGTATACTACTATTGTCATTGCAACCTTAAAACATGGGACAGAATGTTAGCCTTCAAAAAGGTCACATATACAATACCCACTCAAACCTTAGCAAAATTTGAGAAAGTGCTGCGATCTTGAGTAGACCGATTTACTTATACAACTTCAACCTTAGCCACACTATTGAAAGTGTTTGGCTCTGAAAGGGTCAAACTTACTATTCTCGCTTCAGCTTTTTCCACATTGGGGAAAGTGTTAAATTCTTGAAGGATTAGGTTCACTATTGCCACTTCAACCAGAGCCATATTGAAGAAAGTGTTGGATTTTCACAATGACAGAGTTACTATTTCCATTCTAGCCTTTGCCACATTGGGGAAACTATTGGACTCTGATAGGGTCAGATCTGTAATTCCCACTGCAAACTTTGCCACATTAGGGAAAATATTGGACTCTGGAGGGGCCAGGTTTATTATTACCACTCCAACCTAAGACACGCTGAGAAAAGTGTGGGACTCTGTAGAAGTCAGATGATCTATTCCCACTCCAGTCTTAGCCACATAGGAGAAGGTGTTGGACTGGGAGAAGCCAAATTTAAAATTCTCATTCCAACATTTACCACACTGGGGAAAGCTTTGGCCTCTGAATGGTTTCAATTTTCTTTTCCCATTCCAGACTTTTCCACATTGGAGAAAGAAAGGAATTTTTAAGGGTGTAGATTTACTATTTCCACTACAGCCTTAGCCATCTTGGGAAAGTGTTAGACTCTGGAGAAGCCAGATTTACTATTCCCACCACAACCTTTCTTGCATTTGAGAAAGTGTTGATCTCTGAACATATGTAGTTATTTAAAAAATAAAATATAATATTATACTAACAAACATTATTCATAAAAATATAAATGTTAAAAATATATTTTAAAAAATCATACTTAATGCATACAACTATATCAATCGCAATATAGACAAACAAAAATAAAAAGTAAACAATTAACAATTATACTACAATATCTAGCAAAATATACATATATATTTCAAAACACACCCGGTTCTAATCCCCTACAAAACCAAGAGCCCATCCAACACATGGCATAACAAATATATATTTATAAATAAATAGAAATATTATATTAAATGTATAATATGAACAAAACTATACAAAATTCTCCTCAAAAATAGTAATTTTAATACAATTTAAAAATCAATAAAATATAACGAACAATTCATAAAAATTATCAATGAAACCAAGTAACATTTACAAAACAACAACAAATTGCAAAACATATTTATTTAAAGAAAACTCCCCTACCAATCTAGCTACGTGGTAACAAATAACATAAAAAAGTAAAATGAATTATATCATTATAATAAATAACAATTAAAAACAGAAATGAAAACATCCTTTAAAAAAATATATATTTAAAATTAAATTAAACAACTAACAGAATAAAACATAATTGTTTGGTTAACTTATTTACAAAATTAATAAATTAACAAATTAACAATTTGATCAGAAATTCTATTACTCCCCACATTATACCTCTACAAACCTAACAACCCACTAAAGAATAAAGCTATTGTATAAAATATTCTATAATAAAATATAATACACAACATTTATTGAAAAAAACTCCTGCAAACATTTCTAAATACAAATAAAGAAATACACTTTGACAAAAGGTTACTAGAAATATCCAATGATATGAAAGAAATCAATGTTATTAACAGACATATTTTCTACAAATCAAGATAAACGATCTTCTTACCTTCAATATAGTCAGCCCAAAAAATTATTGAAATTACAGTATTTGTCCCACCGTGATATTGACCCAACAATATTGTTGAGTTGATATTAAGGTGGAACACCACAAAAAAAGCAAGACTGAAGAGACAGGGAAGACTCCCCGATGTTTATTACACTATTCAATAAAAGTAATTACATTTTACAAAAACATTGGCATCTCCATCCCCTGATGCATAATACCTCCAAGTGTCAGCTAGACAACAAAGACCCAAATGGGCTTCAGAAGGACATAAAATATGAAAACTGCCTGCACAAAGAATTTGGAGCAAAGAGAATTTGAAACAAGAAACGTCTTTCAAAAACCACCAGGATTGCACAAATCCATAATGGCACCATCGAAAGGGCCCCAATCAGAGTGAAACCAGTCTTGGGTTGCTTGTATTCCAGTTAAGAACGACCTGGCCTGACAGTTTGAGCTTGACTGTTCCTACTGGAGCAGGGTCAAGACTGATTTGCATATGGCTTGGTCCAAACTGAGGTGCGAAAAAGAACAAGGGGTTGTAATGCTACCCTGAGTGATTGCCATGGGCTAGACTTATCCCAAGCATTCCTCCCATCACATTTTGTACGTTTGATGTACTGCTCTAAGTGACAAGGGTTTGCAGAGAAGTGGGTCCCATGCTCACTGTGCCATTAGAACCAAGTGACGTATGACTAACAATCTCCAATCAGGGTGAAACTGGTCTTGGGTTGCTTGTGTTCCAGTTCAGGGGGGACTGGGCTTGGAATTTCAGGCTGAGCTGTTCCTAACGGAGCAGGGTCAACTCTGCTTTGCATAAGGCTGTGTCCAAACTGAGGTGGCATGGTCACAAAAGAATGGTGGGTTGGAATGCTACCATGAGCATTGGTTAGACTTATTGCAAGTATTCCTCTCACCTTCCTTCGTGTGTTTGAGCCATCTGTAAATTACCCATGAACAAAGGGTCCAAGAGGTAAAAGTGTACACAAAATAAACAAATGGCTGGACTGCCCTAGCTCTCATGTTACATAATATTCTGCCCATGCAACCTCTACTACAAAGGAAGCACTCTCTGCTCACTCAAGATCCATAAACCAAGCCTAGGAAAACACCTACCAGAGCGCTTCGGCAACTAACATGAAGATGACCACAGATTCCATTTTTTTACTATCAGTCATGTAAAACCACCTTCACCAGGTTGTAACAGGGACCTGCTACCATGGTAGAAAGAATGCAGCACACACAGAAAGAGCAAAGAATGAGGAGAAATAAAGGTAAATCTCCTTGTTGCGCCACTTTTGACACATTCCCAGGTTTACAAAACCTTGTAAATCTGTGAATTTGTTGGAATCCATGGGTGTTGCATGGGAACACCCACAGCAACTTCCATGGAACGTCCTTTCACACAGAGTAATGCGTGAAAGGGGGCCATATTTACAAGGCCATGAAAAGTCGCGCAGGATGGCTTTGCGTTGCCTTGTAAATATGGCTCAGCAGTGTGTGCCACCCAGGCGTAAAAGAAAAGTGACGCTCCGGTGGCGCAGGGGCCTTGTTAATATGCCACTCTGTTTGCAGACATGAAGAATAGATGGGAAATGAGCACTCTAAAGATAAACACACGAATATCCCATTTGAACTTTGTTACAAAAGTATTGCAAGCTGTTTAATTTAAGAGGTTTTCAAAGCAAGCTGATTTGTGTTTTGGGTAGCATGTGGTTCCATCCCTGCTGTTGTGTAATAAATTCTAGCAGTGCAAAATATAACATACTCCTATTAACGCGTTTCAACAGACGATTGTGGATATTCATTGTAAATTGGTTCAGAAGAAACAGAAAACAAGAAAATCTAGTCATTTCTTCTATTGTATAGGTGGTGGTTGTAATTCTGCTTTCATGGCCTGCCTTAAGAGACGACTGTGATACATCACTGCTGTAGGGTAATTATGTCATAATTAGGTGTGGCTTAAATGCCGCTCCAGCTGTCTCATCAGTCTCATGTACTAAAATATCATGAATAAAAAAAAACTAGATTTACAATACAAAAAGGTTTTCCATTGGTCTGTTCAGCTGTCATTCACATTTGTTTCTACTCACCACAGAATATATCATGAGGCATTGGGTTAGCCCCCTTATACTGTGTGGCAGCATTTTACCTGTCTATAAAGAAGTTCTCTTCAGTGACAAGGTTGCTTTGCCAAATATGTTTTCTTTCCATTTTATATCCTTTTCTTATTTGTTTCAGTTATTCTTATGTCTTTAAATTATTTCCTACTACATTGTTTCAAAGCAGATAGTGCCTTTTCTTTACTCCAACAAGATTCATATTTTCCTGTGATGCACATTAAACATAGGTTTTACGTCTCTTCTAAGGACACCTGCCTGCCAGGAAGAACTTTATGCATATGTTTTCATCTTTTTATTGCAAGCCCGTATTTGCACTTTTAGGTGACATATTTTCTTTTTTTATTTTTATTGCATATAATTGCATGAAAAAATAAACTATCGCAGCAGCTTACCACGACCAGACCTATTGGCTTTGCTAGTGCTTTTCTTACATGTCAGATGCGCAGTCACAACTAGAGTGTGTAAGAAAATATCCTTGTACTGTACATTTTTTCCTGGATGTGACAAACAACAGGCTCTAGCGGTCATAGGAACCCTCAACACCTGGGCGCGACAGATTTGAACACAATTGTATGGTGCAAAACCATGGTAGGGGCAGAAAGTGCACAATATAAGTACATACTGCATAAAGAAATTAGACATGCATTTAAGGGGTCCTTTTTTGCCTTATGAGGCTGCGACTCAAAAGACGTGTGCCTTTCGTAGCTCTAGATTTAAGAACATGTTAAAATGTAGTGTAGGTTTAAAGGGCTTAATATTTCAGTTCTTTTACCTTGCCCAGATCAAACTCCATGGCTTGCAGCCCAACCCTTTTAAGGTAAGCTCATGCTATAATACATGCTCACCTCTTTTGATAGCTAAACACGAGATTTGGGTAATTAGATGCAGTCTTCTCAATTAGCTGCAGAAATCCCTCGTGTGGGCGGGTAACTCTTTTGAATTTAGGGTCTGTAACAGGCACTTTAATCTAGGATGGCTTTACTTGAAGGCCAGCTTGAACTGAGCAACAGAAGTGTGAATGGCGTGGGCTATAGAGGCCCTATCATCTTTCCTCCATTCTGCTCATGCCTTCTTTATCCCTTAAAACCTATTCTCTGCCTGTACTTTATGTAACCATAATTATATATCGTTGCCAATTTCCGGTTTCTGCCTAATCTCTGTTCCCTGAAATGCATCCTGATTCTGTAAGGCAGGTATCCCTTGCCTCTTGTTGTGCTCTCACGTTTCTGATCCTCGCCACATTTCTATAGCGATTACAGGGCTTACGTTTCTCTATCCTTTCTTGTTGAAATGATCCCTTTTGGATGCACTTGCTATCTTTTTTCTCACTATTACACCTGGTGTGACTAGACTCTCAGCACCTGCCAGCTTGGTTTGTCACAGTTTGGATCCCATAATATTGCCATTCAATGCATGTAAAGCTGCTCTTAATAAATCACTCCTTTACCTTCAGTGCCCGTGTCCTTTCCAGTGGCGTAACGAAACTTGAGGGGGCCCCTCTGCAAAGCACATGGAGGGGGCCCCCCCGTGGCGCGGCCCACCATGTCCCTCCCCCCGCGGTGCGGCCCACCATGCCTCCCCCAGCGGCGCGGCCCACCATGTACTACTTTGCCCTACCTCCCAGAAATCTAGCATATTTTGCTTTGAAACCTCCAACATTTAAATGAAATGCCTCTATATTGTCTTTCTGTAAGTTCTAGTGAGAAAGTGGGAAACACTCAACATACATTCCGTTCATAAAAGCGGGCTTTTATGATCTCAAGTTTACAATATTTGGTGTGGTAGCCCTGGCACCGGGTTATGGCTGTGTTGCACGTGACACATGCAAAAAGAACAGATGATGGACGGAATGCAGAACAAATCAAACATTCACCCCCAGTTACAGATCTGGGTTAAATCCATCATTCTTTTGCTCAGAGCTGGCAATGCAGATACTGGCTAGTTCCTCATCCTTGTTCAAAGGATCTCGTTTTACACCTATTATTCATCTTTTGTGTTTCGGAGCAGCCAAATGAAATATAATATTATTAGTTATTCAATATGCCTTTAATGATGACAGCATTTTATGTTAGCCTGTCACAGAAAGGGTTATTTCACAGCTATTCACTGGCCTCAAGTTAGGGGGGCTGCTTTCAGCCAGTCCTGAGTGGTAAGGAAGTTGGTACTTGCAGAATAAAAATAACAGTGCGAAGAGTGCATTTGCAAGGAATATCGGGTGAAAAACAAAACTGGCAACACATCAGTCTAATGAGAAGTAGAGGGTTAAAAGGGTGCACCATGATTGTGGAAAACTCCACTTGAGAAAGTCTAATGCATGCAGAGGGGGGTGTTTAAGCTTGGTTTTCCTTGGGAGTTTATGACCACCCACAAATCTGTGACTTAGTTGACATTCACAAACTCGTCTAAGAACCCGTCTGTCTCTGGAAATGGCTGGGGATTTACTCCAGAAAAGGGTAACCCTTCCAGGGGGGGATGGGCATTGGGCAAGTTAATTACACTCATCCTGAGCACATGGAGGCCCCGATTCCAAATGTGTCAGGAGAGTAGGAGCTATTTCCGAAATCGGACACCATGGGGCGTGTAGTTTATTGAGTGCTATAAATGGCAACTATTGCAAGTATTTGAGACAGAGTGCTTTAAAATCCCCATGTAATGGTCAAAAGTATTCTGTTTCCCTCTGTTAAATTCCAGGAAGTTTGACATGCCAAAATTTCAGGAAGGGTGAGCACTCAATAATTACTGGGTGCAATAACTAACACCAAACTGAGGATTCCACCCAAGCACAAACTGGGGTTTGCTCAGGTGCTGAAAACACAATGACCGACTCCTAATCAGGGCCAGAGACTGCATCTACTTGCTACTATTGTACATAATTTTACTGTTTTAGTTGTAACTACTGCACAGTTCTGTGATGCCTGAATTAGCCTGACACAATAACTGAAATGAAATGATCAAAATAACAGCAACAACCACAACATTAATAATAAAAAAATGAATGTTGTCATTGTCAAGATCCTTAATGCCAAAATAAACTCATGCAAATGTTATCACTGTTTATTCATGCATGCACACACACTCCTCCACATTATCATCTATCACAAAAGCTTTCCAGGGTCCACAGAGTCACAAACAATGGGTGACGATCCTTTATAACAAGACTACTAACTAAACTCCTATCCAACACTCAATGAAACGCAGTGGTCTTCATGGTCAACAACCACCTTCCATAACAAGACTGACTCACAATCTCCTCCGCAACCCCAAAAGAAACACACTGGTCTTTACAGTACCCCAGGGGAACACCATTTTGAATAGGCTTACATTTTTGAACTTGTTAAGGAACTCCCCCCCCCCCCCCCCCCACCTGTCACTGCTACAAATGACCCCACCGACCCCACTCTCTTAGTGTTCACAGTGAGTCCACCGATTGGAAGCCACCGGTACAGCACTTACATTTGTTTTGTGAAGCTAACTCGAGTTTGCATAATGCCAGTTCCAAAACACACATACTGCTCGGCCTTTATCACGTGAACAGTGCCCTGATTGGCAACTGTGGGACACTTTTTTAGCTATCCGATTCACTAATGGGGTTCACTTTAAATTTGATGTCCATGCCTGTTTTCTGTCTCCGTCCCACCCAAGCATGTGGTACATACATGTATGTTGGTGTGTAGGACTGCTAGGCATGAGTGGGATGTTTTATAAAAAATAAGGGAGGCAAAAAAGAGAAGGTAAGATTTTGATTTAACAAGCTTTGGCCATCTAGCATTTGAATCACAAGAACTGTTACACAATAATCAGCAGATAAAACTGAAAACAGTGAAAAATGTACACCTGCATAGAAAAAGATCTGGGCAGTTGTGTGATGGGATCAGAGGTGTATAAAAAGTATGGGCCCCGTCCTGTGATCTTGAGTGCAACCCGGAATGGGGTTTTGGAGTGGTTAGTGGCTGTGGCTGTGCAGAGCGTGATAAAATAGCAAAATATCCTGGAACTAATTTGTTAGCCTTTCGCGTACAGGTAAGAGCATATACAATATGTTGCTCAACTCCACCAAACTAATAGTTAAACATATTTTATTTGATGTCTAAAGCCTATTAAAATTGAAGCACATCGGCAAAACATGAGAAGCTTCCAATTTGCAATCACCTGTCACAGAATGTCCCATAGTCGGAAGGAGCATTTGCTTGGAGGGAAATATCCTGGGTTGTTGTGGGATCACAATGTCCGGATTACGTTGTAGCCGCCGATCTCTGTAACAAAGACATGATTTACCCGCCGAGTTTTCTGATTTATTTAGATAAGCTTAGAATCTGAGAGCGGCAGGCTGCACGAGGGTCCCTGCAGCTGATCCAGCGGGCTATAGAAAATATATCATAAACTACTCTACCCAACTTCATAACCTATAAACAAAATTCTATACTAAATATGGACCCATCTATGAACCTGATATATTTTGGGCCTACTGAATCAGGTGGTCAGAATAAATCTATATACACATTATATACACACTATATACATTTTATACCATTGCAGAAAGAATATTGTCATTAGAATAAAACCCAACCATTTAAACGACCACCATAGGTGACGTGATCTAGCTAATGGTAACCTATACTTCTAAATAATCAAGACCAGCTTGTTTGTCAAAAGTAAGATTTTATTTTCTAAATTATGGTATATAAGTTGTAAGTTTTACAAATGAAATTTATTTGCAATAAAGCAAGCATGATGGTAAGAAATATGGAAAATTACAATTTAAGTGATTGAATCAAATTTAAAGAAATTATATAAATTTTAGCATTTTAAAACCTATTTCCCTAACTGAGCTAAATAGACAGAAATTAAAGTAAAGATTTTTGAGGATTCTTACGTGCTCCACGCAAAGTCCAGCAGCACATCACCCTCATCGGAAAGTCAGAAAGCAGCAGCCAGCCCAACCCTAAGGG
This sequence comes from Lissotriton helveticus, assembly GCF_964261635.1. Classification (NCBI taxonomy): domain Eukaryota; kingdom Metazoa; phylum Chordata; class Amphibia; order Caudata; family Salamandridae; genus Lissotriton; species Lissotriton helveticus. Next base: position 377,127,365 of record NC_136069.1, read on the forward strand.
CATGACTTTTTATACCTTTCTACGCTAACTAAACTAGCAAAGGAAAGTTTTCAGAAATACTCGACGTCCCATTGGCTGAGAGTGACAAGTGACATGTCACCCGATTCTTAAAAAGTTCCACAAAATCATGTCTTACAAAGACCATTGTCTCTTCCACGTGAAGCCAGAGGCTTCCTTCGATTGCAACTTTGTATTAAGTCATCCTCGCAGCTTCCATAGTCTTTTAGCGCGACTTCCGCGGATGCCAAGTTAAAGACTGACAAAAAGTTCACTTTCGACCTTGGCCATGTCCGACAGAATGATGTCAGCTCATCAGTTTTTGCTTTTTGAATGTAGCTTCAATAAACGTTTTAATTCAGAATGGGCGTCTCGTGACTTTCTGCAGAATTATGGATCAGCTTTTATTTTGCGGCTCAAATAGCTAGGCCTCAAAAGCAGGCAACTTATGATTTCTAGTATAAAACAAACACAAGAAAAGTATTAATAAAAGAAATAAAGTATTTTCTGTATCCACCCCATGGTTTACTAATTAATTAACCCACCCTATTAATCAAAATGTTACCTAGCCATTGCAAACAAATAAAGCAGCGTTTATATTTACCAGTCTCCGTTTTTCAATGAGACCCATATGCACCTAGAATAGTAGAAATGACATTACACAGACAAGGAAAAGCAAAACAAGCACATGCTTATTTAAGTTTGCAGCAGTTAGAAATGACAAAAACGAAAACAATATTTTATTTTATTATTTTGCACGAACAAAAAGATGCAACACATATGCACGTTTATGAGCACACATGTTAGTCCCCCCACGTGTAAAGTTTAATCTAAGTTGTATTAGCATGACATATCACAAATCATTAATAATTTTATTCATGTTATGGAAATATGACTTTGCGAGTTTAAACAAAATTTTGTTTTCTATCTCGCTCCATCAACTCCCTCATCTGGTGATTAACAAATCACCACACCAGCACTCAAAATTTTGGTAAATTAAATTTTTAAGAAATCGATTCAAATTCAATTGTATTAGTAAACCTAAAAGTCTGTTTCAGCATAATCTTTGCAATTAACATGACGCTCTCTATGTAACTCCTGTAACTCGATCTCCCTTTCCTCTTCTTTTCTGAGTTTATAGATTCTTTTCTTTTCTCTCAAATGTTTCTTTCTTTTATGCAATAAACAACCTACTTTAGTCAAAATAAAAATGAATATTATTATAATCAAAGGTGTCAGAATCTTGCCAAGAATTGAACTTCCGATATTATGAAACCAGTTTTTAATTGCTTGAAACCTTTTTGAAAGTTTCCCAGTAAAATCATCTTCTTCTAAAGGAATTATTTCTGAATGCATTTGTGTAATATTCTTAATATACATTTCAATATTCTTACTTTCATCCGGTATATATGTACAGCAATGTTGGACATGTAAAATGCCACAGACTCCTCCCTCTTTTGCTAGGAGTATGTCTAAAGCAAGACGATCTTGAATTACCATGGATCTAATTGCAATAACTTCAACATTCACTAATTGAAATCCATCAGCAGTGTCAGTTGATAATCTATCAACTATAGTGGACAATTTTCTGATTCTCCCTGCATTTAGGGTTATACCAACAAAAGGTATTACAGCTTGGAAAATATCTCCCAAAACTTCAGTAAAAGTTTCTCTTTTAGCTCTATTTACATAATTATGAATTTTAAACAATCCTTCTGAATCTCTGTCAACATGAAACACTTTAGGAAAAACAATTCCCACATAACAAGTTCCATACCAATGGTCTGGAAGGTTATAGTAAGCTTTGTCACCACAAACAAAATAAATTCCAGGAAAGATAGGATCTTTTCCACCTTTAAATCCCCAACCTCCCATAATCTGATAAGTATCTTCACAGTTACTTGCACCTACAAAATAATTATCAAAAAGTGTATTATCTCTTCTAATGCAAAGCTTTCCACTAACAGGTTTGTCTATGTGAATTGCAATATTTTCAAGCATTTTGCCATTTAATTTCTCATCCTCTTTTTGCCAGAAGGATGACTTAGTCTGTTTGACTAATTCATTTCTCTTATAAATTGCTCTTCTCTCCTCAACCATATTCAAAAATTTCTTTCCTTCAGCACTTAATTTACATGTTAGATTATTCTTATAAGCATACTCATAAGTGAGTTCGTTAGTAACAAGGAAATATTCTCTCAATTGTTTAGCTTTCTTATGCTTATTTAAAACATTATCAATCTTGACATTAGCAAAAATCTCATCATAATTTGAATAATAATATTCTAAACGACCAGTTTGATAAAATAAACTAGTTAATACACTACATGTAACAGCATATGTGAGAGGAAGCATATTATATGTTACTCCCTCAGAAACAGAAGCGGGTAATTTAACGCATACATAACAGTCCTTTGCATCCATCACTTTTACATATTCACTCAAAAGCTTTGTGAATGTATTGCTTGAAAAATCACCTATTGATTTATCTTGATGAATGTTAGGCTGATGATCAATTACTTTTGCAGATGTACTATGTTTAGTTTGGCTAACCAGAGCTTTGCTTGTTATGTTAACTTTGTGTAATTCTTTATTCATTTCTAAAGGTATAATCACAGCTAGTACCAACCAGAGCAGAACTAAAATGAGCAGACATACCAGAGTCATCTTACAGCATCTTTTAAAAACAGAACATCTTGAAGTGCTCTCCTTAACGTAAGGCATTTTTAGGTTAGTTTTAGCCTTAAAAAAATAAAATAAAAATAAATTTTTAAAATTTATATATACCCCCCTTTTAAAATATATTTTTCTTTTATAACCCTAAACAAGATTTCTTCGACCTTATGTCATACATAAGTTTTCTTCTACTAAATAGTTTTTCTTCGACCTTGTGTCAACTAACAGGATTTCTTCAGCCTTTTGCTAATTTAATAATTTTGTACTTCAATCATTGTCACTAATTTCTTGGATTTCGTTTTCTTCTTCACTACTATCATATATGTCTATAACAGGTGGAATTACCAAGTAAGTCCACTCAGGAGACTTGTATTTCTGGTTTGGTTTAATTATTCTCTTCCCTTTTCTCGATATCACTTCTATTTTTCTTCCAACTCCAACTTCTTTTCCAGGACTCTTTTGACTACTGATTTCTTCTACTTGTTCTATTGGCTTTTTAATCAATCTGACTCTCAATCTTCCACCAGGCCAGTAGTCTGCTTTTCTCACGTACTTCTTCTTTGGTTCAGAATTATTTGATTCTGACTTCCAAGTCCTTTTCTTTCCGTTTTCACTTCCACCTTCCTCCTCACTTTCTTCAGTTTCGTAGTCTGAAATTTCAATTGACTCAGGAACTTCTCTATTCGGCAATTTCACTCCTTCAGGAACTTCACTTTGTCTTCCATCACTGGTACTCGGTAATTCGTTCTCCTCCTCTTCCTCAATTACCTCTAACTTCCCAGATTTCGGATTTTTGTTCCTTACTTCAGAGTTTGTTCTCTGCCTTTCGATACTCTCCTGGTCTGAAACTTCTTTTGGTTCAGCTTCTTTGTCTTCAATAGAGACAACCGAATCCTCAGTTATCTTTCCTTTTAACAGATTCTCTTCACCTTCAGAATCTATTTCAATTATTTCTAAGTCTTTTCTTGTCAGATTTCCATTTACTGGCACAGTTTCCAGATGTCGACTTTCTTGTCGATCCTCAGAATCTGGAATTACTTCACCTTCCGTTCTGTCTTCTGCTTCAGAATCAGAATCATCTGTGGTATCACTTTCAACATCAGAATTCTCAGGAGTTGGTATTGGAATAGTATGACTTGGATGAATCCAGCGCTTCAATCCTCTGCACTTTACAGCATTAGTAGTGATCAAGATTACCTGCCTAGGTTTCTGCCATCTAGGAGATAGACAATTCCTCCTCCGATGTACTTTCGTTCTGACCCAGTCTCCAGGTCTCAGATCATGTGTCAAAACTTTGTCATTTGATTGAGCTTCAGTTCCCACCTGATTAGACACAGAAGTTACCATATCAGATAACCTTTTACAGTAATCCAAAATTGCACTGTCATTTATGCTCAACAGTTTACCTACAGGTACAAAAGCTTGTCTCATAACTCTTCCCATTAAAATTTCATGAGGACTCAGACCTGTCTTTTTATCTGGTGTACTTCTTAATGACATCAAAACAAGTGGAAGAGCATCAGTCCACTTAACTCCTGTCTCTAGACACATTTTTCCAATTCTGTTTTTGATAGTTCCATTTATTTGTTCAACTACACCTGATGCCTCTGGTCTGTATGCACAGTGTATTTTCTGCTCAATGCTCATAGCTTCACAAATTAACTTCAACAGTTTGTTATCAAAATGGCTTCCTCCATCACTCTCAATAGTAACTGGAAAACCGTACCTTGGGATGATTTCTCTGAGCAATAGTTTTGCTACTGTAATTGAATCACAATGTCGTGTAGGGAAAGCCTCTACCCACCTTGAGAATAAGCATACAATTACAAGTACATATTTCAAACAGTTGTGTAAGGGCATTTCAATGAAATCTATTTGTAACCTGGTAAAGGGACCACCCTCTCGACCAATTATTCCTGTCCCCACCACTGATTTTCTGTTTGGATTCATTTGTTGGCATGACAAACACCTTTGACAAAAAGATTCTGCAATGGTTCTAAATTTGGTATTGAACCATGTTTCTCTAAAAAGTCTGACCATTGAATCTCTTCCTAAATGTGCAGGACCATGATATAATCTGGCCATGTCAGAAATCAAACAATTTGGTAAAACTACTCTGCCATCTTTGTAAACCCACACTCCATCTTCATCACGTGGTCTACAATCTGATCTTAACCATAGGTCTTTTTCTTCATCTTCTGCTTCGTTTTGTAAATCTCTAATCTCATTCCATGTTTCTACAACAGTTGTTAGCATTAATGAATTTGAATCAGTTTCTTTACTCCTCTCCCGATTGTATGAATAATTTTTCCTTGCGCAGTACTTTGCTGTCTCGTCTGCGAAGGCATTTCCTTTGGAAATATAATCAGTTCCTCTGGTGTGCGCTGCACACTTGACTATGGCAATTTCTTTTGGCAACTGTATTGCCTCAATTAATCTCCTAATGAAAACTGCATTTTTAATTGGTGATCCTGTTGATGTCATGTATCCTCTCTGTGACCAGAGTTGTCCATAATCATGCACAACTCCGTATCCATACTGACTATCAGTAATGATGGTAGCTCTAATATCCTTTGATATTTCACATGCACGAATTAAAGCAATCAATTCAGCCACTTGTGCTGAACGAACTCCTTCAAGACATGATGCTTCTTCAACATCTTCGACTGTACAAACTGAGTATGAAGCTTTCAAGACACCACCTTCGGATCTTAAGCATGAGCCATCTACAAAGTAGACAAAATCCGATTCAGGCAAAGGTCTGTCTTTGATGTCTTTTCTTGGTTTTGTGCAGAATTCCATGACATCTAAACATTCATGTTCTGTCTCAATGTCATCAACAATTTCAGAATCAGGCAGTAATGTAGAAGGATTCAGATTCAAACATCTTGAAATCGAAACATTATCTGCTCCCAGTATGATTTTCTCATACTTTGTCAATCTGCTACTTGTTAAATGTTGAGTCTTACCTCTTGTCAGTAATATTTCAACCGAATGAGGCACAAAAACTTTCACAGGAAATCCCATAATGATTCCTTCACTTTGTTCGAGGCTAATACTTGTAGCTGCAACTGCTTTCAAACAACCTGGTAACGCTTTTGCAATTGGATCAAGAACTGCAGAGAAGTATGCAATAGGTTTCTTCAAATTTCCATGTTTCTGAATTAACACAGATAATGCACATCCTTCTCTCTCACTACAATACAGTTCAAAATCTTTCTCATAATTTGGCATACCCAAAGCAGGAGCTTGGCATAAGCTCTTTTTCAGGTTCTCAAAAGATTCCATCTCAGCATCATTGAGAATGATTGGATCTTTTACATCTGATTTGGTCAGTCTTTGTAGTGGTTTTGCAATTACTGAAAATCCACTTATCCATTGTCGACAGTAACCTACCATTCCCAAGAACATTCTGACCTGTCTTTGTGTTCTTGGCGGTAACATTGCTTGAATCATTTTTATTCTCTCTATTGTTACTTGTCTTTTTCCTTTTGCAATTCTGTGACCAAGATATTTTACTTCTTGTTTGCAAAACTGTAGTTTTGCTGGGGACACTTTATGTCCTTCTTCTGCAAGGCGATTTAACAGAATTATTGTGTCTGTTACACAATTTTCTCTTGTCTTTGCAGCTATTAACAAATCATCAATATACTGCACCAGTGTAGACCTACCTGGTAAGTCTAAATCTTCTAGTGATCTTTTTAACAGTTCATTAAAGATTGAAGGACTTTCTGTATAGCCCTGAGGGATTCTTGTCCATCCAAGGGTCTTACCTTGGAATCTGAAAGCAAAGATTTCATAACTGTCTGGGTGTAAGGGAACAGTAAAGAATGCATTGCAAAGGTCAATGACTGAATACCATTCAGCATCATATGGAATCTGAAATAGAATTACTGCTGGATTTGGAACCACAGGACAACATGGAATGACAATTTGATTAACCTTTCTCAAATCTTGTACGATCCTAAATGTTCCGTTAGCCTTTTTAACTCCCATAATTGGTGAATTACAAGAGCTACTCTTCATTTCTTTTAATACACCTTGCTTGATTAACTTTTCAATTATAGGTGTAATACCTTCAATTGTCTCTGTTTTCATTTTATACTGTGGAGTATTTGGAAATTCTATTCCCTGTTTCAATGCAATTTTTACAGGATCTACGTTTTTCATCAGACCCATCTCATTCCCAGTAAAATCCCATATTTCTGATTTCACTGTTTCCTTTAGCTCTTCAGGTAAATCCTTTTCTTCAAATGCAGGAAACAATTTTGTTTCTTCTGCTTCCATCATCATCATTGTCATTCTATACAAACCATCTTCTTCCATTGTTTGTAATTCAACTCCTTCAGGAGAACAATATATTCTGCAATTCATTTTACATAGGATGTCTCTACCTAATAGATTTACTGGACTACTATTACAAACCACAAATCTGTGTTTGTCTCTGTAATTTCCAATTTCAACTGGTACTGGATCAGTTAAGTCTGTTTTAATTTGCTGATTACTTACTCCAACAACTTGGATGGTATCCCCAGAGAGAGGTAGGTTTTCAATTTCCACTGATCTAACAGTAGAACGGGTAGCACCAGTGTCCACTAGAAAAGTGATGTCTACATCATTAACTTTCCCGTTTACATAAGGACCAGACTGGTCAACCTCAAGAGTGGCTCCAACAACACACTCTTCCTCCTCTCTCGGGCACCGTCAGCAATAATCATCAGAATCACTGTCTTGACTTTCTGTTAATAAAAATTGTTGTGAAGCATTTTGCATTTGAACCTTTTGCTGCTTTTGCTGTTTTTGTGGTTTTATTACCTGTTCACATCCCTGAAATCCCACGTTTGGATTATATTTTTGAACTCCCCCACAATTCGGAAAAGGTGGTTGTGGCAATTGGTCTTGACGATTATTCACCTGTTGTTGTTGCTGTTGTTGTAACTGTCGTAGAATATTAAATTCATTTAACCCCTGTTGCATCTGTAGCTGTTGCTGCACGTTAACACCATTCTGCATCTGTGGATTCAATAAGGGATTCTTTGAGTTTCTAGGAGGATGAGGACACTCGTCCCTCCAATGTCCAATTTCGCCACAATTAAAACAAGGTAATCTTTGTTTCAGTTCTTCTATCTTTGGGCTAAATTTCTTTTGGAAATTATTACCTTTAAACTTTCCTTGTATCTGGTTCGTATTTCCAGTTTGAACAAAATTAGTGTTCTTATTTCCCATGCTGGCAATCTGTTGCTCAGCCACCTTTACCTGAGCCCACATGGCTTTCTCCTTCAGCTTCTTTTGTTTTACTTCTAATTCATCGCTACAATATTTTGCTTTTCTTAAAATATCATCTATAGATAGTGCTTGCCATCCGACAATACTAGTTCTGATCATTTCTCCAATTTCAGGTTTTAATCCATAAACAAATCTATAGATAAAATGACTCATGTCTTTTTCATCTAATTTTTCATAACCACTGTATTGTTTAAAGATTAACAATAGTCTTTCATAAAAAGAATGAACTGATTCTTTTGTTTCCTGTTCTGTTCTTTCTATTTTAACCCAATCAACTTCTTTGGGTGGAATTTTGTTTTTCATCCAAACAATTACTTTCTCATAGAAATCCATTACAAGTGGATTTGGGGCACCTGTTTCTTTAATTCGCTCAGGTTCTGCTTTTGGCCAACTAATAGATATTTTACATTCTGTCCAAAGATCAGATGGAACTACAATGTCAAAAAATCCATCTAAATCAATCCACAGAACTTTTGACACTTTGATAAATCTATCGACTTGCCTGTACCACTCAACAGGTTTCTCTCTTAATTTTGGAAAGTCATTTGTGAATAACAGAATGTCCTGTCTTGACCATGGGACATGAACATATCCTCCACCTGCAACTTCTCTCATTGGAAATTGTTTTGATAATCTTTCCAATCTTTCATCTTCCTTCCTTTTGGTCCATTTCACTCTCCATTTGTTCAGTTCTCCTAGCTTTTTGATATAAACAATCAAATCTTTAATGTGAACTATTCTTCCCATTGAGTTCAAACTCTCAATGTCACTTTCTGAAAAATCTAATCTGTAATGTTTTGCAAAATTCTTTTGTTTACTTACATCGATTTCAAGTTCTGCAGCTAGATCCTCTAATTGATCATATTTATTTTTCGTTTTCCACTGAATACTTTTGCAAATAAATAGTAGTTCATCATCCCGATAGTAATTTAAACTATCTGGGCCAATTGTTCCAATTATTAATTCTTCTATATTCGCTTTTAATTTGGCCACATCTAATTTTGGTGTGGTTACTCTAACTTCAGGACTTCCTACATCTGACATAGCACCCATTGGTGTTTTTGGAGATAAATCCTCATTAAAGGTTAAATCAGGCATTCTTGATCTAGAAGTGTTTAATTCAGTCAAGTCTGAATAAAATTTTTCAGTAGGTTTTTGAATTTCTGTATTTAAAGGAATAGTTAATCCATTTTTGTTTGTATCTCTTTGATCAAATACAGGCTGAACAGGACCTATTGTTACTGGAACTGTGACAGCTTCCATGCCTTTTGTCATTCTTTTAATTAATTCTTCTTTAGACCTTAAATATTCATTATAATCGACATCATCAACATTTCTTGTTTCTCTTGCATAATCTTTTGGAGGTTCCCTTGCTCTTGGAGTCATTGAAAAATGTCTGCCCTCATTTCGAGCATTCTCGAATTCTGGTCCTCTAGGAGTTTCAGTGATTTCACAATTATTTGGATAAAGTTTAGGAGCTTCACTAATTGGAGGTGCACTCGGTGAAGTTTCAGTAGAAACCACCGGAGTAGACCATGATCTAGGAGGTCTCAAAGGCTGATTAGGCTGTTTATTTCTAGCAGTTGTATATATTTCTTCCATAATTGCATCCTCAGATTCACTTTCCATAGATTTCCCTGTAGGAGAACCCATTACCATTTCATGAATTAAATATAATCCTTCACTCATATTTCCCTGTCTCCACATTCGCAATCTATCTTCATGAGTTTCTCTTTTCCATGATGGATTTTTAGAAGGTCTTTTAATTCCACTAGCTTCTCTTTGTAATTGATACATCTCGTCTTCCCACTCAACTAAAGCTTCAAATTGAGTTGGTCTCGGTTTTGGAACAAGAGCATTCATTTTCTCTCGTAAATTTCTTAAAACTCTCACATTAAATGAACCATCATCAGGCCAAGCCAAAACACCATCGTTTTTAGTATAACGTTTCCAACTGTCGAACCATAAGACAGTATGATATCCGTATTCACCTTCCATGTACGCTGCAGGTGTTTTATACTTATGAAGTAGTTTACCACCTCGCGTTTCGATTTTCTTGTCGGGTGAAAATAAATTTTTAAATTTCTGAAATAATGTTGTCTTTTTCTCAGCATATTTAAAATGATAACTCATTTTTAAAAATTAAATTTAATTCACAAAATCGTTCGTAAATTATTTCCGGGATGTTCCGCAAAACAACCAATCCGTGCGCGAAACACACCAACAAGCCAATGGCAGTTGAGCTACGTCACTTTCCTGCTCAACCAATAAATTTAGAGTTTTTCCGAACGACCAATCAGCTCACAGGCCTTCAGAGACTCAGGAGCCAATCAGAATACAGCATGTGACGTAGGTCACCCAATCCCAGCGCGGCTCTGTGACGTACACAGCAGCTGCGGTTTCTCGCTTCTCACTCCTGGCGCTTACCCCTCCTTCACAAAATCTTTTCACAGCGCCATTTTAAGGACACTTTTCAGTGTAAATTAATTCTTAACAATGACTATAAAGACAACATCTGTTCGTTTCACTATTTAGGATAGTTTACATACATTCAAGTATCCACACTTCGGAATAGACGGCGCTATTCACACTAAGGATAATATTCAATTGTCAGTAGAGTAACCTTACCCCACCCTTCTAGCACGTATAATTATGAACTCGCTTTGCTCTGAACCCACCGCGAAGTGAAAGTTCTAAGAGTTCCACTTGAACATAAAATACAATTCAAACTCGCACTTTTACACGGAAAATTCCCTAAATTCAAACACACATGAAATCCGTACAGGACTCTCACCTGTTTATAGAATTCATGCACCGTTAGCAAAATAACGACGTTATCCGTACAGGGCTCTCACCTGTTTATAGATATGAAACATGTACCCGTACAGGACTCTAACCTGTTTATAGATAATCATGCACCGACGTTAATTTTACCCTTCACTCAAGCTCGGATATAACTAATACTCTCATTACAGTGAGTTTTATGGAAGGCGCTTTGTCCCTATTCTCATGCTGTTTTGATTTCTTAGAAAATCCTCACTATACAAGATTCAGACCTAGCCCTAAAACTGTGCTGCTCGGCGACAACACTATGGTACACGGCGATACCTCTTGTGATACTCGGCGATATCACTACAAACTGAACAGATGGCTTGCGTGACTAATTACTCGCCACACAATCTATACCGGTATAGCTTACAGATAGGCACGAAAAACGAACTTAACAAGTGTTAAAACATTGATCCTATTTGTATACCATGACGCAACCCTTAGCAACCAACATGTTACCTTGGTTACCCCTTAGCAACCATCAATTTCTGCTACCAGATAATTGATCCAGCGGGCTATAGAAAATATATCATAAACTACTCTACCCAACTTCATAACCTATAAACAAAATTCTATACTAAATATGGACCCATCTATGAACCTGATATATTTTGGGCCTACTGAATCAGGTGGTCAGAATAAATCTATATACACATTATATACACACTATATACATTTTATACAATTGCAGAAAGAATATTGTCATTAGAATAAAACCCAACCATTTAAACGACCACCATAGGTGACGTGATCTAGCTAATGGTAACCTATACTTCTAAATAATCAAGACCAGCTTGTTTGTCAAAAGTAAGATTTTATTTTCTAAATTATGGTATATAAGTTGTAAGTTTTACAAATGAAATTTATTTGCAATAAAGCAAGCATGATGGTAAGAAATATGGAAAATTACAATTTAAGTGATTGAATCAAATTTAAAGAAATTATATAAATTTTAGCATTTTAAAACCTATTTCCCTAACTGAGCTAAATAGACAGAAATTAAAGTAAAGATTTTTGAGGATTCTTACGTGCTCCACGCAAAGTCCAGCAGCACATCACCCTCATCGGAAAGTCAGAAAGCAGCAGCCAGCCCAACCCTAAGGGCATGACTTTTTATACCTTTCTACGCTAACTAAACTAGCAAAGGAAAGTTTTCAGAAATACTCGACGTCCCATTGGCTGAGAGTGACAAGTGACATGTCACCCGATTCTTAAAAAGTTCCACAAAATCATGTCTTACAAAGACCATTGTCTCTTCCACGTGAAGCCAGAGGCTTCCTTCGATTGCAACTTTGTATTAAGTCATCCTCGCAGCTTCCATAGTCTTTTAGCGCGACTTCCGCGGATGCCAAGTTAAAGACTGACAAAAAGTTCACTTTCGACCTTGGCCATGTCCGACAGAATGATGTCAGCTCATCAGTTTTTGCTTTTTGAATGTAGCTTCAATAAACGTTTTAATTCAGAATGGGCGTCTCGTGACTTTCTGCAGAATTATGGATCAGCTTTTATTTTGCGGCTCAAATAGCTAGGCCTCAAAAGCAGGCAACTTATGATTTCTAGTATAAAACAAACACAAGAAAAGTATTAATAAAAGAAATAAAGTATTTTCTGTATCCACCCCATGGTTTACTAATTAATTAACCCACCCTATTAATCAAAATGTTACCTAGCCATTGCAAACAAATAAAGCAGCGTTTATATTTACCAGTCTCCGTTTTTCAATGAGACCCATATGCACCTAGAATAGTAGAAATGACATTACACAGACAAGGAAAAGCAAAACAAGCACATGCTTATTTAAGTTTGCAGCAGTTAGAAATGACAAAAACGAAAACAATATTTTATTTTATTATTTTGCACGAACAAAAAGATGCAACACATATGCACGTTTATGAGCACACATGTTAGTCCCCCCACGTGTAAAGTTTAATCTAAGTTGTATTAGCATGACATATCACAAATCATTAATAATTTTATTCATGTTATGGAAATATGACTTTGCGAGTTTAAACAAAATTTTGTTTTCTATCTCGCTCCATCACAGCCACCTGTTAACCCACTGAACTAACAAAGATTGAAAAAACTGAACTGCAAATCACACACAGATCGAAAATATGCAGTTGTATCTAGCTGGGTATGCCAGCAGTCAGAGTCAGCAAAGCCTCATAGACGTTAACCGTAAGCCGGCTGTGATATTTTACACTACGATGATTGTTTCATTGTTACCTTATGTGTCACAAACAGCTCGGGTCTATCATCTGGCTAATGGATGGGGAATCCAGTTGCAGTCGGGTTTTGGGCCTGATCATCTTGATCAATTACTCCCGTCTCTACTAGTGATACTTGCCGTTCCTTCCTTCTTTGCGGTCACCCACAGCCACTCATCTACCCCTCGATGCCATGTCTCGTTCTCAGAGTGTGTGATCATGATGCACAATGAATGTGACATTCCAGGCTGCAGCTCGATATATACTGTCAGCCTTGCACTTCCCATGGCCATGGAAGTGAATCCTCTTCCCATGATCACTAGTGATCCACGTGCAAGGGAGGACGCGCCCTGCTTTATCCTGCAGACCTGCACGTTTTTACCTTATAGGATTGGTTATACTTATAATAATAGCAGTCGTAAAATCCCACCCAAACTTTGGTCGATGAACGATGATGAAATAGTTTATTATAGCGCTGTGTGTAATGTTGAATGTAATGGGCCCTGGGCCCGCATGTTAGGCACAGCAATAAGGGACACGGACACCAGGAATGAGTGGTAGGAAAGGTCCTGAGCACGTGCGCTCAGCCTCTTTTATTGGCAGCGTCATGTGACACCGTGACGTCTGTGGTGGGTGGGTGTATAGTGTGTGTTACATTACACAGGAACACTAGAACGTGTACACACCAGACACTACATCACTCCCCTTTTTAATCAATGAACAAACTCAACTTGATAATTCACATTTGGGGAATTAACTTATCTCAGGATGCAGTGAAGTGTTCAGTTCCATCAAGCTTTTCTATCCGCCGCAGCTTGGGAAAGGGCAGGTGGAATTCAGTCTGTTTCGGGGAACTTTCGTCCGCTCTGGCACAGGTTGGAGATGCTAGATGGAAACAGTCTGTAGACGACTGGGTAGCCCCTTTTTCCTCACAGTCCTTGTGTTGTTGGCTTCCGTGGTAACGGGTGCTGTTGAAGTTCTTGCAGCTCGCCATGTAATGGATGGTCACGTACCAGTTCGGCCTCGGACTAACAGTGGGGACCTATTTTGCACTGACATCTTCTTCACTCCTAACTGTGGCAACGGCCACGTGGATGTACTTCTTTTCTGCTCTTCAACTGTGGCCACGGCCACATGGAATAACCTCCTTCCATTCTTAACTGTGGCAACGGCCACGTGGATATTCTTCCTTGCTTGTCACGGTGGCAGAGGTGCCACTCAGATCTCTCCTCTTCTTCCTTTCTGTTTCACAGTGGCAGACATGCCACACCGCTCTCTCCTCTTCTTCCTTTCTTTTCGCAGTGGCAGACGTGCCACACAGCTCTCTCCTCTTCTTCCTTTCTTTTCGCAGTGGCAGACGTGCCACGCAGCTCTCTCCTCTTCTTCCTTTCTTTTCGCAGTGGCAGACGTGCCACACAGCTCTCTCCTCTTCTTCCTTTCTTTTCGCAGTGGCATACGTGCCACACAGCTCTCTCCTCTTCTTCCTTTCTTTTGACAGTGGCAGACGTGCCACACATCTTCTTCCTTTCTTTTCCCAGTGGCAAGCGTGCCACACAGATCTCTCCTCTTCTTCCTTCCTGTTTCGCGACATCACTCGGTCCGATCTTGCATCTTCTCTCCTGACCTGGCTCCTCCATGCAGGGCGCGCCCGCTGCATGTGTGGTCCTGGTGTGTCCCCGACTGGAACACTTCCTCCTTCTTCCTTAGCTTCCCGAGTTGGTGTCACGAACCCTCTACTCTGGATTCTTGTTGGTGACGTTCGTGGATTGGTGTTCAGGGATCTTGATTAGGTCGAACGTCCTGGACCGTTTGGCGGTCCCATCCTGCTGGTGTTTTGGCAGGTTTCTTCGTCCTGTCGGACTAGGCGCGTTAGCACCTTCTGGTATTGTTTGAGGGGACCCGTCGCGGGTCATACTTGGTACGCGATCTTTCTGTGGATCAGCTTCTGGGGGTGCCACGCTTAGTGGTCTTCTTCGGTAACTGTTCTGCACTGTGGCGTTACCTGTGCCCTTCTTCCAACTCGTGGGGGCTGTGCCTTTGCCACGTGGCGCGTTATCTGCGCCCGTACTTTTCAAGGCTCTCGGACACTTGATGCGTGTCGTATTTGCAGCTTTGGCTGGCGTCGTTTTCTTGCTGCTTTGGCTGACGTCCAGTACTTTGCTGCTTTGGACCGTCGGGTACGTGCTGCTTTGGATGGCGTCAGAAGTTTGCTGCTTCGGACCGTTGGCGGGAGTAGTTGATGCTGCGGTGATCTCCTGTGGCCACTAGGAGTCACTGCTCTCTCCGTCTTCTGATCTCGGCAGTCTTATTCCCTGATCGTTCCTCCATTGCTTGGCAGTCGTTTTCTCCAGACGTTTTGTCCTTGCTTGGATTCTTGGTGAGGCGTTGGTGCCTCTTCCCACGTCACTCTGGAAGTGGCAGCCGCCTACTCCTTGCTGGTGCGTGTGGGCGTCTTCTGCGCAGAGCGCGCTTTCTGGATTTGGGAGTTAAGATGCTTTTCTTTGGGGCGCTACTCCGCCTGTTGCCTCTAGATGGTGTTAACTTCTTTTGCGTTGAACAATGCTTGTTTCAGTGCTGGAGGATGTTGGTGCACTAATGCTTTTGGCCACTGGGTGGCAGTGTTGCTGGATCTTTTGAGCAGCCTGTCTTGTCTTTCCCGGGTGTGCACTCTACTGCTTCAGTGCACAGGGGGTTGGAGCTGCTGCTGAGAATGAGTGAGTAGATTTCCTTTGCTTTTAGTGTTCCAGAATTGTCCCGACTTGTAAATGTGCTGAAGTCAGGCATATCTTGCAAAAGCACAGTTTATGTCCCTCTGGTGTTGTGCAGCTTTGATGCTGGGGCCAATTTGGCAGTCTTTGTAGGTGCATCTGTGGTTCCTCTTGTTTAAGTGTCCCGGTGGGGCTTATGTAAAGTTTTGGCGGTGTGGACCGCTTTGGCGGCCTCTGCCCCTCACGGAGCACACAGGGAGGGGGCTCTTATGCTGATGGCGGCGCTGCGTGCAGACGGTCACTTCACCGCTGCTTCCTTGCACTCTGCTCCTCACACGGAGCACACGAGGAGGAGGTGGGGGGCCTTCTGGTCTTGGCGGCGCTGGCCTCCTGCAGACGCTTGCTTCACCCTCGCTCTCTCTCTCTTCCCGTCCGCAGCCGCCTCGGCAGTACTCACGCGGGCGGGGTAAACTCGGAGAGAGTGTACCTGATGACGAGTCCTCCTCAGTCCTGAGCGACGAGCGTCCGTCAACGGCCAGCGTGGTCAGGTGGGGGGCTTAAATTCAGGCTTCCTTTCCTTTGTCTTCTTCTGCTCCGCTGCCACACCTTACACACTTTAACGGTAAACGCGCTTATTTGCGTGTGTCGTCTTGACCTCATTGCGCAATGTGCATGTGTTGTCCCTGCCCCCCTGAAAAATGTTATGAGGCCATTGGTCAGTGAGTCAACCCCCCCCCCCCTGCCCAGTGCCCCCGCGGCGCGCATACACGTCCAGGAAGGCTGGCCGCGGAAAGGAAAGTGAAAGTCACCAGAGTCCGAGGAGTAAAGAGTAAACAATTCGGGCTGACGACCTGCCGTCATTGATCCACACCCACCCCACCACCACTATTAAAACTACTCTCTCACTCACACTGGCTGGGCCCCTCGCAGGCCCGCACCGTCCATTCCTGCAATTATTAATTCATTGGCTAATGTAATGGCATTGGCTGGCATCCAGTCACACTCCGGCCCGGCACCATTGTGCTCCGAGTCACCGAGTGCATCAGCTGCAAGCCAGTCACACGGGCCCCGGCCGGGGCCCCGCACCATCCTGCTGCCAGCCTCACGGGGCCCCGGGCCCCCGCCGGGGCCCGGCCTGACGTGCTCAACTCACTCTGCTGAGTTTGCTGCAGTGCTCAGTCAGCCTGCTGCCTGCCACACACGGGCCCCGGGCCGGCCGGGCCCCCGCCACCGCACCATCCTGCTGCAGTGCCAGGCCAGCCTCACCAGTGGGGCCCCCTCCGGGGCCCCGGCCTGCCGCCCGGGCCATTCTGCTGCCACTGACATGACACTGCCAGCCTGCCTCATGGGCCCCGGCCGGGGCCCCGCACCGCGGCGCTGCCAGCCTCGCCCTCGCCCCTCACGGGGCCCCGGCCGGGAAGGTCCATATTTTTTAAATCTGCTCTCAGTCAATCAATGCATTCAGTGAGTGGCCCCGGGCCCCGGCGGGGCCCCCTGGAGCGCGAGGCCCCCCCCGCAATGCGGGGGTTGCGGGGGCTTGTGTTACGCCCCTGGTCCTTTCCCACCCGGCTTTCGGGCAGAGTGTTTTCACCTCGGCCATTTTGCCATTGATATTGTTATGTTTGCTGTATTTAAAAGGGGTACTCCTTTCTTTAATTCAGTTTAGAATTTCAGGTTGTATCCTCCAAAGTATGTGTTATTGGAGTACAGCAACACCAACATTTGATCTAATGGGGATTCATAATCCTTGTATCTTTGTTAAATTGTTATTTGTACAGTAGGAACCCACCTAGAGAGTAAAGGATACTGTTCAAGATTGAGATACACAGCACTGGCTGCACCAACAAGGGTAAAAAACATAAAGCCTGACACTAAAGAAAGTGTTATCATGCACTGCATTTATTATGATGCATCAGGGCAAACTGAGCGGTGGAGTGTGAGGCAGTGTGTGCCCACCCCCCTACTATTCAAGATTGTGTGCAGCAATCACTCGATTACCTTTATTTTGTACTTACAAAGGAGGTAGTTGGGTCGCAATTGAGATGAGCCACGGTGAGTGGCAAGAGTACATACGTATGCAAGCGTGGGTGGGATGTATAATGTGCAAACCTAGAAAAAAAACAAAAGATCTTTTTTAGGGCAGGGCAGAAGGGTGAGGCCAGGGTAGAATGACTTGTTGGGGTTAAAGAGGGCAGAAAGGGCAGGGTTCTGACCTTGTTACTTATCAGTGATTTTCATTACTCTGTCCTAGTCTTCCTCATTATATCCTAGATTTCCTATCCCTCTCCTCCCTTTCTTTAGATGCAACAGGAAACCTTCTTATACTTGTTGAAGTCAGGAAGGGATTTGTGTCTATAGTACTTTTGCCTACAGATGGTGCAAAGCGAGGCATCAAAAGCAAGTTTTGGTTTTGTGCTTTTTGTTTAAAGTTTAATAGGGTAGGTAAGAAAACTCTCTATGGCCTGGGGAGGGACTTCAATATGCAAAGACTTGGACGAGCAAGATGGACGTGGAGATAATCACATACAAATTCTAGGTGAAGGTTAAGATGCTACTTTTTTAAACAATTGTTTATTAAGCTATTTCTTATTGGTAGAGGGGTACTCGTTCTGCTCAGACATGTTCTCCCAATACTGAGTCACCAGCTGCATGATGGTGTGGATTTTGTGGAACACTAGTCATTGATATTTGAATTGGATAATAGAATCTTTTGGGGGCTAGTCCTTGCGTTGAGTGCCACCAAACTATCTGATAGTCTCCTGTCTGTGAGGGTTAGTTCAATACAGTCAGAATTACGATTGTGTGCAGTGCATCTTTTGGCGCTACAGATGTCTATCCTACTGATTGATCGACAGGCCCTAACATGTCGAATCCAATTTGTGACCTTGTTCTCTAGAGAGTCCACGCCCTCAGTCCTTGAATGTGAAGAGAGATTGGGTACATGGATCATATAGATTGGTGGTGCTGGTGACGAACCCCTATGTTGGACGTATTGAACTGTCTGTGACTATTGCTGGGCTGGCCCCAGTTACTGCTCCTAAACAACCTAGCCCTCAGGTTGTCGTTACCAGGGCTTTATCGCTGACAATCGTTCAGATTCCTCGCAAAACTAGATTCCCCAAAGGATCTAAGCCTGATATTGTTCAGAGCGGAGCTCCTAGCTTGCCTTCCTCGGGTTTCCTCACAACCCCCAAAGTACTACGTGACATGAGATGCCTTGGGGAATTCTCTGGTACCCTTTTATCTTGATTACTTACATTGCTTAAGCTACTAATGTTAGTTTCAGCTGCAGCCGTTATCAATTGCTTCACCATGTTTGTTAATTAGAATATCATATAGTTGAGTCCCCCTACCTCTGCCCCCAGCTCATTGATTAGTACAGTGGGGCTATCAGGTTTGGGTAGAGGCAGTTCTAATGGGGCCTTTAAACCTGCAGACTCAGGGAGAGCCTCCAAAACGGCTGGGGTCCCTTGTTTCTTGGAGTGCAGGAAACGATTGCTACATGGAATGGTTGACTCTAATGGGTGTTCACAGGAGGGACGGGACTGTCTAAATCGCCAGTACAAGTAAGCGGAACGGGACCAGGCACAGGTGAACCCCTGCTTGTTGATTTCCTGAGAGCTTTCTTTTTCAATAGATTAGGAAGAGTATGAGAAGTGTGCTCTGGTTTCCCATCTGAGCCCCCCTGGGTCTTGTTATGTGGACTTTTGGTGCCTTTGATAGATTCAACTTCTTTAGTCAGCAAATCTATCTCATTGAGATACATTTGTTAGAATTCTTTGTTGCCTTGCGGTATATAGCGGTTCCTTGCACGGGCACAGTGGCTTTACGCTTTCCCATAGTGCCCAGAAAAGGAAGATAAGGATAAACAAAAAGGTCAACCACATGTGCAAACAACAATTAAGGAGAAAGTCAATTCGTCCACAATTTTAACATATATATGATATCGCTAGTAACAGTGATCAAGAGACAAATAATATGTTAATTTTATGTGCCAGTCAATTTAGTCTGATTACATGCATTGAGTTTAAAAGGGTCGTGAGGTGGCACTGGATTGCTGTGGAGATGGGAGCTCATCGCCTTTAAGTGGTCATTAAGAGAGGAAGCAGCTTATGTCCATTTTGCCCCCAAGACTTAGCAGGACCTTCTCTCAACCAATAAGGGTCCAAGTCACTTCCTCCCGACTTAGATGTAATTTATTTATTTATTTATTTATTTATCTATGGAATTGATACAGCGCACAAATACCCTTGGGTGTCTCGGCACTGTGGAGTAAAAGAAGAGCAGCTGAGTTGGGTGACTACTGGTTGAAGAGCCAGATTTTTACTAGTTTCCTAAATGTCAGGAGGGTGGGACTGGTTTTAATGTGGATGGGGAGGGTATTCCACAGTCTAGCTATGGCAACTGTGAATCGTCTATCTCCCTAGGATGTTTTCTTAGTGCGAGGAATAGTAAGTAGGTGAGCTGAGGAGGAGCGCATGGGTCTGTTAGGGATGTATGGGCATAGTACTTTTTTTAGGAACTCAGGTCCCGTGTTCTTAATCGCTTTATATGCGATGCACAGTGCTTTAAATTTGGTTCGACTTCTGATAGGCAGCCAGTGAAGTTGACGTATGACTGGAGATTTGAACTTGGGGGTGCAGTACAGAATTCTGATCGCTGAGTTCTGTCCTAGTTGCAATTTGTTCAGGACTTTCTCTTGGGCGTTTAGGAGGAGTCCGTTGCAGTAGTCAACCTTTGACATAACCAGTGTGTACATGAGGGTCTGCCGGCGCTGGGGGGGGGGGGGGGGGGGAACGGTAGAAGTTTCCTGATCATTTTAAGGGTGTAGCAGGATGAAGAGATGACCACGTTCGTGTGGTGGATGAACGAGAGCTTGCCGTCGAACATTAAACCCAAGTTCCTGACCTTTGTGACAGGTCCTGGAGGAGATCCCAGATCGGTTGGCCACCACGTGGGGGAACAGCCGGGTACTAGGCTGCCAAAGATCATTACTTCCATTTTATCGGAGATCAGCTTTAGGCAATTGTTTGCCATCCAGGAGCTGATGGCTAGCATTCCCTCCTGGAAGCTGGCAGCAACTGCTCCTCCATCATTATGTACTGACAGCACCATTTGGGTGTCGTTGGGGTACGAAGTTAGTCTCATCCCGTGTGCTTTGATGACCCTGGCCAAGTCCGACACATAGATGTTAAATAAGGTCGGACTTAGGGAGGATCCGTGGGGCACACTACAGGGAAGGGTAAATACAGGGGAGTAGAAGTCGCCGAGTTTAACTGACTGGGTGCGGTTGGAGAGGAAGGAGGTTAGAAGGGGTCTGGCCTTATGATGAATGCCGATGGAGGAGACACGGTTGATCAAGATGGCGTGATCGACCGTGTTAAAGGCAGTGGAACGGTCCAGTAGCATCAGGACTGCAGCGCCGCCTTGGTCTAGGATCATCCTGATCTCATCAGATGCCTTAATGAGGGCCGTCTCGGTCTCGTGGCCCTTCCTAAACCCAAATTGGGTGTCATCCAAAAGGTTATTGTGGTCGATGAACTGAGATAATTGAATGTTCATGATTTTTCCAACATTTTGTTATGGAAATGGGAGGCATGCGATAGGTCTGTAGTTTTTAGATTCTGAGGGGTCAAGATTGGATTTTTTTAGTATTGGTTTGATAATGACCTTTTTTCAGACTGAAGGGTAGGAGCCTGTATGGAACATTGAATTGCAGAGATTGGTAAGGATGGAGCCTATCGAGCCAGGAATGAGTTTTAGAATGGAAGGGGGACAAGGGTCAAGGGGGGATCCTGATTTAATGGAGGAGATTAGCTCTGTTATCTGCTCGGGTGAAGCCTGGCTGAATTCGGAGAACGCATTGGCTGAGGCGTTGTTGAAAATGTTGCAATTAGGATGGTCGGAATTTACCTGGGTTGAGAAGTTGGAGTACATTTGATTGACCTTATCTTCAAAGAAGTTAGCGAGGGAGTTACAGAGGGCTTGAGAGGCATCTAGTCTGCTTATCAATAAAATTTAGACTTAAGGACAAAAATTCAACAGTACCTTTTAACTTAGAGGCAAGCGTGGTTGCCCAGCCCAGCCAATTCCAGTCTCTGATGGGATCAGACGAGCCTGCTCCTGGTGTCGACCTTTCCTTGGCACTTCCTGCGTTGTGGGAAATGTTGTGCGCTTTTAAGCACTCACAGGTGGTGCTGCTCCCATGGCCCTCCTCCTTGGCCCAAGGCTCTCTGGGACAGTAAGTTCCCGCCAAGTCAGTGCGTGCAGGCAACACATCTGTTATGTATTGCTTGCGGTTCATGTGGAGATTTTGCCTTATCCCTGTCTATGTCCTTGGCCTCCTTTTCCTCTTGAGGTCATTCTTTGGCAACCCAGTGCAGTTTGTCTCTTTCCTCCATTGCGTCCTAAGGGTCCGGTGTCTAGTGTGATAACTGAGAGGTCATACTGAATCCAGGTCCCAAGTAGAATCTGTGATGTGGAATATGTCAATTGCCTTGCCCTCCAGATCGTCCAGGATTTTTTTGAGGTCCTCTGAGTCAAAAAATGTCCTGTTCTTTCCATCAGACATGATGAGCCTAGTCACCATTTTCAATAGGTTATACCTCTTGTCCCATTTCATCAGCTGTGGGCTTTGCACCAAAACTGTTGTCCTTTTTAAGTTAGTCTCTTGGGAGAAGTCTCCATAGATATAGATCTTATAGTTGTAAAGGAAGGGGCCATTCTACTTCTTTGCCGTCTTGAATTCCTGGCTGCTATGTTGATGTCACAGCAGGTATTCCAAGATGTGCCTCAAGGTCATATTCAATGGGGATGTTTCAATCGTATTCTGTGGGCTCTCTAGAACTCCAGTGCGAGTGAAAAAGTGGTACCTAATAGGCATACCAAAGATAGGCAAAGGAAGGGCAGTTTGCCATTTTCTGTGTTTCTGGAAATGTTTACATTGTCGCAGTAGTGTATGTCTTTTATTACAGCAGTTTCCCTTTTCAAGTGACAGAGTTCCTCTTGCCAGTATGGCATTTCATGATTTTATCTATATGATCTTTCAGAGATCGCAGCCTAAGTACCACAGCATTGAGCGACCGATTATGAGTTTGGCGGTGTGAGAGCAGACCGCTAAGCCGGCGGCCCGCTCCAGGGTATACAAACCCCTGGTCAGGCAGCCTGCCTAATTACAAGTTTCCTCATGTATGGTGGGCTGTTTTTGGCATTCCCACTGTGGTGCTTCTGAAATGGAATGCCAAAAACAGTTCCTGCACTGTTAAGTCCATGCTGTGCAGGAACTGATGTACATAGGGGGGCACATGTTGTGCCCACCTACATGTAAATGTAGTGTATTTTGTAAAGCGCACAGCTGCCCCAATTGGGCGTCCCGGTGCTGTATAACGCTGTGGAACCCTTCCTGGCTCTCCCTGTGAGAAGCCCCTCCTGGGCACCCCCAAGGTGAAGCCAGGCATCCCAGTGTTGTAGGGGCCGTTGTGGAGATTAAGCAAGCTATTGCCCAGAGTTGCAGCGTGGGACCCATGATTAGAGTAGGCGCCGAGGCGAGAATTATCGAGTCTGCGGACATTGAGCTCAAGACCCTGCCGCGTCGGGACTTGAACTCTGGTCCCGGGCCTGATCTCTGCTTCAGAGTCTGCCGCTCTAACCAGTGAGCCACACTTCTCCATGTATCTCCATGCAAATGGGCATCCCTTTGTTTCAGGACAGCCAGCCTTTTCATGGACGAAAAACCTCCATGGCACCGCTGTGGGGCCTAAAACTCATAATATGCTTGGCGATGCCGCAGCGGCACTACCAGAATAGTACTCAGACCCTGACTCTAGGGAATAGCAGTTCCCTGGTTGCTGCAGCGTTGCAATGGTGGTCCGACCGCTCGACTTATAATGGGGCAGTCAGACCGCCAGTGAGGCGGTGGATGGAGTGCTGCTGCCACGTCACCATGAGTCTGACGGCCTGTGGATGGCCAGTTTCCTAATCAGGCCCTTTGTCTGATGTGGAATGGTGAGACATCTGTCTTCATGAACTTGCTTTCCACGTTAGTAACCCCAGTGCTCACCTGCATAGCTCAATAGTTTTCATGGAGGAAATATTGCGTCTAGGGCTGTGTCAGCTAGGCTTTTAATTGCAGAGCCCTTCTGGAAAAAAACATTTTTTTGTGGTTTCTTCTGAGACATCATGTGGCAGGCAGGAGTGTTAATCCCGATCTGAACATTTAACCTCATGTAGTAATTGGTTTATCCATGTCCCTCACCACATCTGTGTAGCCACAGTACACCTATGCATTAAAGGCAGGCTGGGTGTTCCGCTTGCTTCAGGATATACCTGTCATGGTGATATGTTTTAAACAAATAAAACCACAGAAATTCACAAGTTATAGTTATATCAAGTAACTATAGCTTGTGCCTTCAGGTAACTATAACTCGTGCCCCCACCATGGGGTGAGCAGGCCTCAGCTGTTCAAATCAATTTTATTGTGAGATTAATTAACATCATTGCAAAACCAGTTCGGACAGTCGTGTAGCCTACACATGTGTTAAAACCGCTGCCTGGTGTCATACAACAAACAATAATCTGTAGTACCTTAACATAGTTGAAAAGAGATTCTCAGTTTATGCATTCAACTTGATTTTCTAACCTTCTAATTTACAGACTTGTTTAATCTAAAAGGAGATTAAAAAGGTGCTTAGATTGGATGTTTGCTAAAATTCGCCTGTGCAAACTATTAAAGGATTGGTAAAAATCCCATGAGGCTGTGTGAGATCTTCGTGTAATTTTGATTACAAAAAATGAAAGTATATATGCCTGTAAAGCATAATGCTGCTGTGTAAATGCTTAAATAGCCCTTGTAGGACAAGAAAGTGCGTGCAAAGTTACTAACCGCAATACCCAATATAAGCATTACAAAAGGTGCATCAGTTAATGCTGAGCACTTGCTGCATGACTTCACAGAGACTGGTTTGGCCTAAATGTTTCCTTCATGTGTCCTGCCTGAATGTCTGCTTTCCCAGCCTCTTCAAAAGGTGTGTTTGTGCAAAGTAGCATAGTGTGTCTTCCATTTAAAGTATTACTAAAGGAGTACGGTTTGACACTGAGCACTCGCTGCATGACATCTCAAAGTCTGATTCAGAGTCATCAGCATTAAGCATGATTATTGGGAAACCCATGCAACGGCCAATAGTGGCTGATTGACTGCTACCCATGATGTGTATGTTATAGAGTCAATGTTGCACATAGCGCATGCTTGCTACACCTAAAGGAGTTGCTTCTGTGATGGCATTAATGATGCTTCATATTATTCTGAGCTATGTTGTACTTACTTCCAGGTCTTTAATGCCATACTAGTTTACAGAGTAATACAAAAGAAGCTAGGATGATGCCACAAGTGATGTCATCAGTTCTGTCATTTGGGATGTCACCAGTGAGGTCATAGAACATGTCATAAGTGATGTAATATGTGAGGTCATAAGCAGTGTATGGCAGGAGTGCAAGTTATGATTAGCTTTACGAACTATAACTGGTAAATATCTATGGTTTTTTGAGTTCAAAACATCAATGTTGTCACTGACATTTTCACCTAACTAAAGTGTTACTTTAACCTTTGGTTTTTCAGTGAATTTCTAAGGCTTTTTTTTTTTAAACAAAACCAAATATTTTTATCACATCTAACTATAATGTTACTTTAACTTTGATATTTTTCAGTGAATTTCTCATTTTTTTAACACAAAATATTTTACCACTATACATAAAGCCAACCCCCAGTCGCACCTGGCCTCTGGCCATGCATGGTGGGAGGTTGGTAAAAGGACCTGGGCCAACCCACCTGGAGTCAACCAACTCCCCCGCAGGCAGCCAACCACACGCTGCGCACAGCCTTCATCAAGTGTGTGTGGCATTGGTCCCAGGGCCTGCATCCAACTCCACAGAGACAGCCAACCCCATGAAGCGCATGGCCTTTAGTCATGCGTGACATGGGGTTAGCTGCAGCCAGGCCCTGCTTCCAACTCCCCTCAGGCAGCCAACCCCATGTTGAACACTAATTTTGGCTTTGTGCAGCAGGGTATTGGCCACAGGGCTTGGCCTGCCACTAGCTCCTGTGGCCAAACTCCTAGCAAGCTGCTAACCCTACACCAGGCACAGACTTTGGCATGCACAACCTAGGGTTGGCCTCTGTGCCTCGGGGATACATATATATTACGTGGAGGGGGCCTTGCAGTTCTCTCTCCGACCCTTAATTGGGTCCAGGGACCCCAGCCCTGTCCTGCGGCCAGTTCCTATAAAATGGGGAGGGGGGCCATGTGACCTCCCTCCCTGAGCGTTAAAAGGCCCTGGGCAACCTATCACACGGGGTCAAATACAATTAAACAGGGGAGGAAGGCATACAGCATCCTCCTCGAGCCTTAATAGGCCACGGGAACCCCATCCTCTGGGACCAAATACAATACAAAAGGACAGGGGGCTGCACAGCCACTCTACCTGAGCCTTCTTGGGTCCTGGGGACCCCCCGGTGCCCAAATCTAAGGGGACGGAGGCGTGCAGTCCCCCTCCGCGAGGCTCAATAGGCCCCGGTGACCCCATCCTGAGGGGCCAAACACAGTAAAAAAAAAAGGGGAGAGGGGCTACGTGGCTCCCCTCCCGAGCTTTTTTACTCCCGGTTACCCCATCCCCCACTGCGTTCATTGTTTCAAAAGGGGAGGCTGCCTGCGCGGACCCCTGCCCCGTGCCTTTAATGGACCCAGGGACCCCATCCTGGGCCCACTTTATTTTTTAAAACGGGAAGGGCCCCCTCCCCAAGCCTCTATTCTGGTGATGTCTTTTTTGGGCGGAGGGCTGCATCCAAGCCATATTACGGCCACCGCCCCCCTTCCCTGAGCTGTATTTTATTATCTCTTCCCCTGAGCCTTATTAGGACCCGGGGAGCCCATCCCCCGCTGGCAAGTAATTAATAAAGGGAGGGGAGCACGCAGCCCCCCTCCCTGAGCCTCATTAGGCCCTTGGGACCCATCCCTGGAGTTGCATTACATTATAAAGGGGAATGGGCTGCGTGGCCCGAGAATTATTAGACCTCTGGAAGCTCATCCATCGGGCTGCATTTTATTAAAAAGGGCAGGGGCTGTGCTGTCCCACTCCCTGAGCCTTTATAGGCCCCAGGGACCCTATCCTCCAGGGCTGTACCTCATTATAAAGCGGAGGGTGGACTCACTGACCCCTCCCCGGGCCTTTTCGAGCCCTTAGGACCCCATTTCCCAGGGCTGTTTTTTTTTAAACGCAGGTCTCTATGTGAACCTCCTCTTTAAGCCTCATTAGGCCCTGGGGACCCCAGGGTAGGGGGAGGCCAAATGGCTCCCTCCCCATGCCTTATTATGCCGTGGGGACCCCATCTCCCAGGGTCGTATTCTCTTTAAAGGGGAGGGGGCCATTTAACCTCCCTCCCTGATCCTCATTAGGCCCTGGGGACCACATCCCCCCAGTCCCCTTTTTACTTTAAACGGAGGGGGGTGCCCGGCATCCTCCCAAGCCTATTATGGCCCTGTTAGTTGGGTTCCACCGGTACCCATCCGGGGCAGCCCCCAAACAATACGTTGGGGCCACGGGGGAGCCCCTTGGCCTCAAGGCCCTAGCCAGCTCTTCTTATGTTGTGGGAGCCGCCATTGCTACCACCCAGACAGAGCAACTATTTATGCTTCTCACTCTAAGCGGGAGCAATATCTTATTCTGTTTCTATGCCTGTATCATTGCGGGTGCAGAAACAGATCCAAAGTCTGCTCCTAGCTGAATGGAGCATTTTTTTTAAAACTCCTGCTGTTGGGAGCAGACTTGGGGGTCCATTAGGATGACGGGCGGACTTTGTCCGCTCGTCATCCCAGCGGGGATTGGGACCATGCTAATATGGCGGGGGGGGGGGGGGTTCAGGAATGGATGTCGGGCGGATTACCTCCGCCAGGCCGGCGGTGGCTACCGCCAGCCTGGCAGAGGCAATCCGCCCGACATCGTAATGGGCCCCTTGGTGTTTGCTACCGTTTGGTGGGAGATTGGGAAATGCTACCACCAGATGGGAGCAGACACAAGTTTCCCTGCACACGGTAGTGTTGGCAGAGAACCAGCATCCATGGCTACGTCTCTTCCGCAGTAGTTCACCAAAATAAGTCAGGCCAAGGTTTTAAAGCTTACTTCTTAGATCACGAGGTACTCTCTACCACTTTGAAGATGTGGAAAGCAAGAAGTTCTTTGGGTAAGAGTGCTAAATCCATCTATGGTGCCAAGTAATAGCTAGGTCGCATAATCAGCCTAAGACTATATTTGTTTTTGATTACTTTTGCACACCCAGGCTCAGATTTACTATCAGACGTCCTGGGCAAAGCAGCACAAACATTACCTGATTTCATTGTACCAATATGAAAGTGTTGTATTGCACCACATCTAGGATGGATCACGTGCCAATGGCAGCATTGTATGCGTGCAAAGAAGCAACTCAATGCAGCCTCTTTTGTAAATGTGAGGCAAATAGAATAACATCATGGGGCAGAAAATATACCAACAGGAACCAAGGAACCTTTTTGGAATGGAGCCTGCTCACTCCAACGAGAGACAAGAATTAGAAGGGAATGATGAAAATAAAAAGAAACTGCGTTCTGCTGATGAGGAGTTGTAAAATCTTATTGCTCTTGGGAAGAAAGATGCATTTTTTAAATACATCTTTGCAAAATCAGTCCAGTGACTTCCACCAAAATGTCCTTAAAAGAATTAAAGAAAGATGGGATGAAGTGAAGTGCCAAACAAAGGAAAAATTGGCTAAGAACATGAAGTCAGTGAAAGCAACAGGTGATGGACCAAATAAGCAGAAAGGACACCCTGCAAATAAGGAACATGTGGTTGCAGCCACAAATGAACTGAATGGTGATTGGAATTGGCAGAACAGACACAGCTGACATGGAGGACGTTCAGGTAAGTATATCTATTCACACACACTTTGGGCCAGATGTACTAGGCATTTTAACAAACCAAACACTCTGATTCAGTATTTGCTTTTTTGAAAGTAGTAAAGTCATTTTATGGGTCTGTAAATTTAGCAATTCCTAAAATGGCTTTGCAAAGAGATTCTGATTTGTAATTCGGGGCGGGGAGTAGTGTTTTGTAGGCGTCCCTTACAAATTGCGAATCAGTATGTGATGTATCAATGTTTTAATCCAATCACAAATCAATTAAAACTCACCAATTCCAAGTTGGGTGATAATGCATTCACAAAAAGGTACGTAGGACCCTTTTCACTTTGCGAATCCTAAAAAAGTTTGCTAGAAAGCAGCTAAAAAAAATTGCGTGGGACCACTGCCAGTTCTTAAACCAAGTTAAAAAACAATTTTTTTTTTTTTTTTATATGCAGTCACTTGTACTTTTAAGAAAAGGGCTACAATAAAAAAAATATTGAGAGGCAATCACTGAAATGAAGGTCTGTTCTACATTATATACCTCCATCCCACTGATGGCCTTCAATCAAAGTAAATAACAATTTTCGACCTATCATATTAATATTCATGAGGCAGGTCATGTTGTGGTCCACTCCAAATCGGAATTTAATGAACCAGCCTATTAGAACATAGGTCATTTAAAAATTCTTTAATGGTCATCGAACTACTGTGACCATATTTTTCCACCAGTTCGTTGTACATCTAGCTATTAGAACTTATAACCTTCATGATTACATGCGTAGGTAGCTTGTGAGTCCATATCCAAATTCTTCCTCTGTCATATGTAGAAGTCAATCCCTACAGACATAAAATGCAAGACAGCACTTGTGCACAGATGCAATCGCTGAATGGAGGGGTTGCCGAGAAGACATAATCTGGAATGGAGACCCCACGTACACATCTAATGTGTTATGTGGCACACTAGGATTGCAATGATATTCAATCAAATAACACAATAGGAACGTTTATGATGATTACGTGAAATATTTGCTCTGCTCACACTTTCATCAGCATGCCTTGTGTGAGCTCCTTCAATATCATATCTTAACAAATTGGCTCTACCAGCATCTCTAAGGCCATAGTGCAGTGCATCATCCAAGAAGTGCTAATGTAAGAGTATTCCCTTTCAAATAACTGAATGCAACAATTTTCCACCAGTCAATTCAATGTAGACCATGTACATTTACATTTCAAATATATAAACCAATATTAGAAAATGTAAATTGTAATTCATGACGTGCAAGAGGTATGGTGGACACCTTTAAGGACATCAAGGATGTCCTAGTCAACGGCATTGAGAAATCCCTTCAGTCCATATTTTCTGGGCTGGTTAATAATTCTATAGTACAAATGTGAGCTAACATGAAGACGGCAATAGGTAACATGTCAACTAACATCAAGAAATCACTTTGGACACTGAGTAAGAAAGTCTGCAACTGCTCATGAGCATCAATGGCGAACATCCTAATAACAGTGGGACATTCCCATAGCTTACCACTGCACCACTGAAGTGTTAACATTTGACACATGCAACCTAATACACCTATACATGCAGGGAATCAGCTATGGCATAGCAGCTAGTATCCACTTCCTGTTCTTTGAGAACTGTTTTGTACTACCTGGGGAGATGTGGTGTTATGGTCATCATTACCTCTGAAACACATGACAGAAATGCAGCTAATAAAGTGGGCCTGAAGACAGCAGGTGCAGTACAGCATGTTTTTTTCACAAGTTCTGGAATCACATGGGCCCTACCGGTTGTCTCAAGAGACTGTGCTCCATCTTCAAGGACCTGTATTATTACTGAGCTTCTTAATCTCTACCTTTGATTTATGGAACTCCCTTAAAACACAAATAGTGTTACCCTCAACCCGATTGGTTTTTCCTGTACGCACTCTTCTCCTGGGTTCATTTTGTTCCAATTCCACTGCTCTGTGTTGGTGTTTTACAACCTTCCCCGGGGTTCGCTGGTGGATAGTGAGCCTCTTGTAAGCCTCTTGTAAGCAATTGATGGCTGTCAATGTTTAGCACCTGTTTTCATTTGGCTTAAGGTTTTAGTCCTAGGTGTTCTTGTGCTAAGTACTGGTATAGTCCACAGGTTTAGTAAGTTACAGTTTACTGTGATGCTTCTAGGACATTGCATTGTATAGAATTGTTAAACTCACTGTGCATATAAATGATCAGAGATGTGGTGCAACACAATTGTTTTGTGCCCATGTTTGACTTGTATAATTGTCCTCATTGTAGAAAACAGACCATTGAATAAAAAAGCCCATTCTGCTGTTTTTTTACATTTTGTTCTTTCATGGAACAAGTTCGAGCACCCTTTCCTATATGTTCCTGTCCTTTTGAAGTTAATGAAAGCAACTTTATATTGTGGTGATTCTGATCCTGCTAGTTTTATTAAAGGTGTATCTCTGGTTGTGTTGACCCCAATCCGGATCATTGTGAGAACTTCAATTGAACCTGGAGTATTTTCGTCTTACCTCAAGACTTGATTAATGTCCCCTCTGTTAAGACTTGGACTGCTCTCTTTCTAATCGCTACAGAACTGCTCCCTGTTTAGCTTTCCAAACCAAGATAATTGAAAATGAGATCACTTGTCAACTTCAGGCACATGTTGATCAACATATTTTTAAGCCTTCACCAATCAGGATTTCACCAGTACCATAGCAGTCATAAGGATGTCCATCTGGTTATCAGTTATCTTCTTCAGGTTTCTGATGAGGGTCATGCTTGCCTACCTATGCTACTGGATCCCTCGGGTACATTTGATATAATTGACCATACCGCCCTAATAACTTTTGTTACCACTTGTTGGACTTGATCCTCTTTGCAGGGTCATCCCCAAACCTTTTGCCTTGATCCTCCTATTTTTCAGAATTTATTTTTGTTGGCCATAGGACTCTGTGCACTTTTCCACTGCTGAGCAGCGTTAAAGTGCTTGTGCTCACTCCCTAAAACATAGTAACATTTGGTTACACCTGATTAGCATATTTAATTTATGTATGTGACCCAAGTAAAGTGTTATACCATATTCCCAGGGCCTGTAAATTAAAAGCTACTAGTGGGCCTGTAGCACTTATTCTGCCATCCACGAAAGAAGCCACTTAAAACATGTCCCCGGTCTGCCATTGCAGCCTGAATGTAGTTTTAAACTGTGAATTCGATTAGGTTGGGCCCTTGGTAGCCCTTTGGGCAGGGAACATTTTAATTAAAAGGTTGGGCATGTACTTTTAAGTTTTACATATTCTGGTAGTGAACATCCTGCAAAAATTTTTTTCACTACTGTTAGGCCTACCTCTCCCATAGTATAACGCCGGGTTGCCTTATTGCATTTAATAGGTGCTAACTTTTGATTGGGAGCAGGTAAGGATTTACTGTTTGGCATCTGAGAAATTGTAATTGAAAACCTTCTTTAATGATAACTTCAGATTATAAACTACAATTTTGAAAATGCCATTTTTAAAAAGTTCACACAATAAGAACATGAATCATGTGTGACAAGAATTAAAAAATATTTAATAATATTTAACCATAATTGTGCTTAGCATTGCCACAAGGAAGTTTTAGTATAAGAGCAAACTCAAAAGAAAAGACAAATCAAAAACAAACTTATGTGCACCTTGGATATTATAAATATGTGTCATGGATCATGTGCAGTAAATCATGATAGCTCAAATACAAAAAAACTAACATAAGTTTTGAATAGTTATTTGTTATACATCTATCACATAGTTGTTTTAAAACTGGTCCAGAGGTTTAAGACACAAAGGGAGTAGCAACACAGATTATTCCCAGTGTGTGCTTCGACACTTAGGGGCCCATTATGATGTCGGGCGGATTGCCCCCGCCAGGCTGGCGGTAGCCACCGCCAGCCTGGCGGGGGCAATCCGCCCGACATCCACACTCGTTTCCCCCCGCCATATTAGTATGGCAGGGGGGACCTCGGCGGACGGAAAGACCATCCGCCGCTTTTCCGCCCCGGTCGCCTTGCGGCTGGGGCGGAAAAGGAATAATATGGTGGCGGTGTCTATCAGACACTGCCAGCCATATTATGATGGTTGTTTTCAGGTGCCTTTCCATGGCGGCGATGCGGCCATGGAAAGGCATGGGGTCTTCACTCTGTGGGCCCCCTGCGGCCCCCCAGAGTGAAGTATAGTTGGGGGTGCAAACAGGGGGGTACCTGTGGTACCCCCCTTCATTTGCATTGACAAAGCGGCAGGCACCACGCGGTGCCTGACGCTTTGTTAATGCAAATGCTAAAATGCATTTTTAGCATTGTGGCGGGCGGTGCTCTCTGCAAAAATGCAGGATGTGCCCGCCACTGTGGTGGGAACATCCTAATACCCCCCACGGGACCCCCGCCCTTATGGCGGCGGTCCCAAATTCCAACAGGATGGCGGGCGGACAAAGTCCGCCCGTCATCCTAATGACCCCCTTAATGAAGTCCCACAGGAGAAGAGGTGGGAGTTTATGTTCATGGGCCTATTTCAACTCCAAAGAATGTCTTCTTGTTTTTGCAATCTCCATTATTCATTGTTCTGAAACAGATAATTTTAATTGTTTCATTAGTAGAAATGGCTTTTCCAAAGTCATCC
Organism: Lissotriton helveticus; assembly: GCF_964261635.1. Classification (NCBI taxonomy): domain Eukaryota; kingdom Metazoa; phylum Chordata; class Amphibia; order Caudata; family Salamandridae; genus Lissotriton; species Lissotriton helveticus. The sequence continues at coordinate 377,160,634 of NC_136069.1, forward strand.
CAATAAATATTGCTGACACGTTTCTACCTCGGTGTAAATGGCGTAGAGACAATTTGTTAAATGGGGTCATCATCAGGACCTAACTCCATTATTTGTTTGGACACTAAGGTAAAGAAACAAAGATTTAAAGACAGACTTTTTTATATAAAAAGAGGAAACATAGCTTTCTGTTTACTCTCAATGGTGCAAGAACGTATCCACATACCTACACATTAGGTGAATGGTCTAGTTTAATGCTAACAATGTAATTTGAAGAGGGGGGAAGAACCCAAATTCATGGTACCTGTGTGACTACATACATTAATCCTATGTTCTCCCCCCCTCTTTTTTTTAATCTTCAGATTATATTGCAAGCATTGAACATGACCATTCACCTACAGTGTTGGTATGTAGATACATACTTGCACCATTGAGAGTAAACAACATGCTATTTTTCCTCTATTTATATCAAACAAATCTCACTATCATGTGGCTTTTAAGCTTTGTTTTTTTGTAATAAGAAATAATTCAGAATTTTTCTTGTCATGCTTGTTTCTGGCCCTGGAATCTTATTGTATCAGATGCAGGTTCATGTCTCATAGGGCAAGTTGGGCCCTGTATAAGTGACCACTGTCAGGCCATAAGCTACTGTATATCGCACTTTATGAATGAAGTTGCTTTAAGCCCTATCAAATTGTACAGAGCCTGTCATCTAAGCGACCACTCCTCACTAACATCTTTAGGCCAATAGGACAGTGTTTCCCCCCCAAACACTGGCCTCAGTCTGGCAGCTGCACTTCTATACGGAGTGGGGAATAGACGGGGCAGGTGACATGCACCACACAATTTGTGCTGTTGAGTGGGGTCACTATGCACAAAAGTAATTTATTCAAAGTTTATGTTTTTCGGATGAACTGGTTGAACGGCATAACGCTCAAATGAATCAACTGTGATATTTTTTTATTTTATCTTGCCTTTACTGCTTTTGAAGGGCGCTGATATGAAATGATGAATTGTGATTTTATTTCATTTTATCTTGTTTCTACTGCTTGGGATATTTTATGTTACATTGTAATGGTTTTAAATAACTTGAAACAATACAAAACCTACTTCTTACTTGTCACACATGATTCATGTTTTCTGTTGTGTAACATTTCACATAATACTTGATTTAAGGCTATTGGGTGGCCTTTATGTTTGGACTATTATGGATCCCTCCACCATTGTGATCTTATAGGATCAAACACTAGTATTATTATAGACATTTAGAAAGTTGGCATTTTCCTGCATTAACTATTTGGTGCCTACAATCTGTTCCTAGGTCACATGACTGGATGTAGTTGGTCTTTATATATTCCTCCCAGACAGCCACACAATAAAGGGATTAGGCATGCCAGGATTGGCCATCGCTGGCAGGATGGGGGTGAAGCTGGGCACATCCCTGCATGCAGAACAATAGCCTTTGCCCTGCTTCCACACAAAGGTCCTGACTCCAGTGCATCGTGTCTGCAGCCAGGCTGGAGCCAGGGCAGGGGAGGCATGCAATTCTCAGCATTTTAAAGGGAGTCTCTAGAAACATCTTGTTACTTCAAAGACGGCAAAGACAATGTAAAAATAAGACCCACAGGCCCACTCTTCAATTCACTTTCTAGACCTGCAGAAGAACTCTCAGAGGACTGTCTCCTGCTGTGGCCTGCTGTGTACTTCAAAAGACTGCTTTGCTTCATCTGGAAGGACTGCTCTGCTGCCTAAAGTCTGCCTTGACCCCTCAGCTTGAACACTGTTCCATTTCTTGAACTCAAGACTACAAGAGTGACTTCATGGGCTAATTGTTTGGCCTCCTGATCAGAGCATCAACAGCAGAAAATGTGCCAACCATCTTGAACCCGCACTTGGACCCAGCCTGAGTGTGTCCAGCCCCTCCAATTTGTGCCTACCCTTTCCTGGCCTCTTGGAAGTGGTGCTAAATTTGCCCAGATAGTCAAGTCAATAAAACTTTATTTGAGCAACAATTGGCAATAAAACAAAGAGAAACCAGACAAATAATAAAATGGGGTTAAAATGCAAATGATATTAAATCACAAATATGTTTTCTTTTAAACGGTACAAGCATGAACGGTAAAAGCATTAAACAAGAGTATGAGTAATGAAAAACATTAAAATAGCAGTGGTAAAAATGCAGATTGGGAGACAGGAAAGATATACAAATAACAATTTCACAGTTCTTTGTTTGGTAGGGCCTTTAATTCCTTCCTGATCCTTAAAGCATGACAAATAAAGCCAATGGCGGAATGAAAAATTTACTCATACGTCAGGCACTGTAACAGTTTAAGGCTCTGGCGGGCTGATCTACAGTTAATAAATCATAAAACTGGAAATACAAATTTAACTCTGGACACTCTGAAAAAAGATACAAAAAACATTACATTCAGCGTGGATTGTTTACTGGGGTTGTTGCAAGTGCATCAGGTCAAAGATGAAAACCAACTGGTCTGTTGAGGAAAGGCAATCAAGAAGTGTACAGTGCACAACCTACGATGTGTCAGGTAGAATCTGTGTTCCTAATTTGGGATCCATGCTAAATAAAGTTCAACCCCCTCTTGTACAATGATCTCCAAGATGTAGCGTGCAGTGTCCATATCCTGAATAAAATTAAACCTTTTAAATTTGTGATCCGACTGGAACAAGGAGCGGATCAGGGATCGAGGGACAGATTTACAAGCCCCATGCGCCGCTGGTGCATAACATTGCGTGACGCACCGGTGGTGCAGCCTGCTAAGGGATATTTACAAGCACAGGTAAAGTCACCCTGCATGACTTAACCTGTGCTTGTAAATATCGACCCTGTTCGCGCAGCACTTTGTGTGTTAGGGCAGGACATGGGTGTTGCTGTGGGTGTTCCCACGCAACACCCATGTCCACTGATGCATTTCCAGATTTACGAGAAATCGTAAACCTGGAAATGCGTTAGTTTACTGCGCCACCATAGGGGTAGCGTAGCCAAGCGAAACGAGGAGAAATTTTTCATTTCTCCTCGTTTTTTCCTCTTTCAATGCGTGCTGCATTCTACAGCATGCATTGAAAGAGGAAAATGCCTGCAGTGATTGCTTTTGTGCAGGAAGGGGCTCCTTCCTTCACAAAAGCAATCTCCCCATGGCGCAGGCATCCTTGCACCATGGTGCAAGGGTGCCTGCGCATGGCAGCTGTTTCTGCGCCAGCGCTGGGGAGAGCACAGGAATGCGCCATATCATTGTAGATATGTCGCATTCTCCAAATCTGAGAAGGATTTCCTGACATATGGTAGCCAAGCAATAATATCAATCAATCAATCAATCAATCATAACATTTGTATAGCGCACTACTCACCCGGGAGGGTCTCAAGGTGCTTGGGGGAAGGGGTTTGCTACTGCTCGAACAGCCAGAATCGCTGTGGTCTAGATTGATACAGTCAGCTAATAAATAGTGGGAAAACATAGTCAATGGTGAACTCCAAATTTGGGCCCATAATAGGAGTTTTGCTTATTTAATAATATTACCAATATACCCAAGGCCAACCTCAGTGTGGGTAATAATAGAGGAAGTGCACTTGGGAACAGTCAACAGTCTGGAAAGAAATTGTTTTTGAGTGATTGTAAACATTCACAGTTTGTATACACCCAAACTCTTCCTACTGAATGCATTTTGCTTTAAAAAGAGATAGGAGATCTTTCACTCTTTTTTGCTTAGGTTTCCTAGCAAAACTGAATATGGCCTCAGATGAGTTATGAGTTTTAAGCTCTCTCTGTTCAACAAGTGATAACTGCCCCACCCAGGCTAATACTATGGGAACGTTTGTTTCTAGGGACAAGGGTCATGTCAAATATTTTTTTGATTGACCCTGAGTTTCAGATCTATCATAAAATTGTTGAATTAATTCAGCAGAAGCTTGAACCCATTTGCTGTGCGCGATAGCAGCACTGCGTTGTTAGCATATATTAATATGGAGATGATCCAATCCCCTATCCTGGGTGAGTCCTTGCCCCTTGACTGTAGAGTTAAATCCAATGAGTCGATGTAGAAAATAAAAATAAAAGGGGCTAAGATGCCCCCTTGCCTGTCTTTGAAGGTAAGCATACAATCCCCCTCATTGCCAAAGCATACCTAGGCTATGGTGTCCCAATGCAAACGCTTGAGAAGTTTGACCAGGCTAATATCCACCCCAGCCTGGCTCATAAGTTCCCATAGACGGCCCCTGTCCATGAGATCCATCGCGCTGGACAGGCCAAAAAAGGCAAGATGCAATGAACCTCCTATCTTGACCTGAGTGCATTTCCCCAAAATGAGGAGCAGGTTACAGTCAAAAGCTGTATTGGACTTCGGAGAGGAAACTATCTTCCGTCCAGGCCTTCTAATTTTTCAAAGATTGCCCTGCCTAAAATTTTGGCAGAGGAGGCCAACTGCAAGATAGGACGATAACAAGTTGGATCTCCTCTTTCTCCCTTTTTGGTGATGTTTTATATCTTTTATGAACTAGGGATGTCAGTGTAAAATAGGGCACGGAATACGTTAGTTAACAGAGGGGCCCAAAAAGATATGTTCTTATGAAAAACATTATTTAGAATCCCATTGGGGCCGGGGACTTGCCCAGAGAGCTCTTTGAAATTGCAGTCATAAGGTTGCTCACAACTATGGTAAAAGGAGAACTGCTGGTAGATACGGAAGGTGCAGGATGATTGTGAAGCGAAGGAGAGGGAACGATGGAGCAGAATCAGGTGTCAACAAAGGAGAGCTCTCAAAGTTGTGGGAGAAGTGGGTAAACGAGTTTTCAGAGGAGACGTGACCGGAGATTTATGGAACATTATCGTCCATTGAAAAGGATGGTTAATCACGTGCCAAAAAGCCTTTACATCCTTCAGTGTGAATGTTTTCTGTAGGTCATCCAATGCCTGTAGGCGCTTCTAGTGAGCCTATCTCCTCTATATTTCCATGTGGACAATTAGTTATCATTTTCAGCTTTTTCAAGGCGGCTGTAGAGGCATGATTAAACCACCGGGGTCAGAAGGGCAGGGAAACAGCCTTGTTGGTGGTCAACAATCCATACAAAAATTAGCACAGAGTGCTAAAACTGTCCAGTACTGTGTGAGGCTCAGCTATATCAGAGAGACAACATAACACATCATCCCGCTTTCCTTGTACTAGGTAAACAAAAATTGTTGTGGGATTCACGCTTTTCCATTTCAAGCATATCTTCTTGTTTTTACTGTATGCAAGTCTCCCGGGATTGCAGGAACCAGTACAAGACTGACTATGTCAGGTAAAGAAATGCATAGTGATCATGGATTGTGGTCGTTCATGTTGGAAGACAAAATTAAAGAATCCTACACCAATGGGGCTAAAAAAGAGGAGCTGAATAAACGACAGAGGGACCCGGAGAAAGCTAGTCATGGGGAAAAATCCAACCATGGAAAGAATAAACTAAAGAACATCAAAAGATGTCCCCAACTATATGCAAAAAAGGGCAGTAGCTCCAAAATATTAAGAATTCACCCACAGATCAGCTCATATGCTTTTATTTATTTATCATCATTTATTATTTTATCATTTTTTTAAATAAAAAAAGTCAGACAGAAATATGGAAAAATCCATCCATGAAGGTACACAAAGTATTACATAAAAACATATTCATATACACTCTACACAGATATTCATAAACATAAACGATATTCATAAACATAAACGCAGTCCACACTTAACTATGTACAAGGATAAAGGTACACACTATTGGGTCGATTCCGATCCGGTAAAAAACCGTCCATACGAATCTTATCCAGAGCCCTCTCCGTACGACTCGTACACATGCCGTACGACCTGACGAGTACCCCCCATGAGCGAGGGGGGACGCCCCGTACACCCAGCGTGCATGGGGTACGGCGCATAACCCCCATGATCCCAGGGGTACGCCCCGTACACCCAGCGTACATGGGGTACGGTGCGTACCCCTGCGATCATGGGGGGTACGCACCAAACCCCATGTATGCTGGGTGTACGGGGTGCACCCCTGTGATCATGGGGGGTACGCACCGTACCAGGGGGGGGCTGTTCCGTACCTGTTTCAGCGCGAACTCTGCTTTTATGGCTGTTTTTAGCTCCCGTAAAAAAAGGGTTGTACGGTGCGTACCCAACACGTATCGTACTTGCTGGGCCATATAAACCAGCCGCGAGCCGTACAGATCTCACATACAGCGGGTTCCGACAGAGACTCGTACGGGGATTCGAGTCGTACGGTCTCTGTACGATTCGTACGGAGTCCGGCTCCTGGTACAAATCGTACTTCGACGTACGTACGCGGGACGCTGCAGGGTCCGATTCGTACGGGAAAAACGCTCCAAACGGCTATTTGGAGCGGTTTTTCCCGAATCGGAATCGACCCCCTATATGTCCAGCAACATAGAAGCAAACAGAACCAACACATACAATAAATAGAAATAACATACAATTACAAAAATGAAAAACATCAGACATTACACTAAACTGAATCTACAAATCACAATATAACATACAAAGCACACACATGGAAAAACCCTTTCCTTGTGTGTGCTTTGTATGTTAGATTGTGATTTGTAGATTCTGTTTAGTGTAATGTCTGATGTTTTTCATTTTTGTAATTGTACCTTCACGGATGAATTTTTCTATATTTCTGTCTGACTTTGCTTATAGTTGGGGGCATCTTTTGATGTTCTTTTGTTTGCTAAAAAAGAGGAGACCAAGATGAAGTCAATAATTGAACCACTGCCTCTACCTGTAAATGTTGGGATATTAGCTAGATGGCTCTTAACAAAAGCCACATTAAAGAGTAAATTATATTTGTGTAAGATGTTATTCAAAGCTCACCCGGAAGAACTGTGTGGGAAATGGGATAGATTGTCCCCATGCCAATTTGTAAAACCACAAACACTATCCCCTGGTGATGGGCATTTTACAAAGTCTTCTGCCCAAATGATAAATACCCTCTCAGGGCAGTACTCTATCAAGTTTGATAGAAGAAGATCATTAACAACAAAGATTTCAAACAATTAATCAACAGCAAGGTAAAAGAACCCAGAAGTCACAGGGCCAAGATCTGATACCATGAGGTAAACTTTATATCATCAATTTTAGGGATTTTTGATTTCAATGATATGAGCACTCCTAACCCCCCCCCCCCTTGGAGCGACCGGAGCTTGATGGGATAGTGGATGCACAAAAAGATTGGAAACCGTTAACATAGAAACTATTTGTGACCCAGCTTTCTTGACAACATACTACATTAAAGTGGTTAATGAATTCCAGCCAATCCCCATTGTCCACTTTGTTGGTAATGCCATCAGCGTTCCATGACAAAATTAATAATGCACCAAACCTAGTTCCCTATGGGGAAGAGGGGGTGTAGAGGCTTGTGAAGCAAGCACTATTATGGGGGCTTCGTCAGACACATCCGGCGAACAGACTGGCTTAGGACTCAGGGAGAAAGGACTGTCACAAGGTCTGTCACAAAGGCAATCATTGTCTGAGTGGCTGGAGAGCAGTTTGAAACGATTTGCATGTGCCAAGGAATGAGGGACACTCTTGAGTGGTGCAGCTGCATGTCCCAACAACCTACTTGGTGGACCGTAGGGGTATGTTGGATGGTAAAAGTAACCAAGGGGAAAATCACAAACTTTAGCATTGTCAGGGGGTGCAGAGCTTAAGTGTTACCAAAGGGACATAGCCAACCCATCCAACCCTGCGCACCATGATATCATCATACAAATCGGACCACCACCCAGATTTAGACATTAACAGGTGGGCAGCTCTTTGTATGAGAGAGAACAAGTCTTCTAGTTTATTGTTGCGGGGGGGGGAGGGTATGCCCGTTAAAACAATGACATAGGGAGTGCATTCAGGGGGCAATTGTAGGCAGTTCAAACAGCAAAAACGGCAGGAGTCTTCATGAGCTTGGCCCCTGGAATTTTCTTGCAGCGATGCTTCGTTCTGAATGAGGCCCCGTGAATGGCACAATTGGGTTGGGTTAGATGTTGACAAGTGTGGTTGAGTATCTGCCGATAAAGAACAGGTGCTAGGTGGCATGGGAATGGTGGGGGTCAGAGAAGCTTGTAAAAGGTTGAACCCAGATGATACTTGTTGATCGATTGGTGGCTGTAGATGTTTTCCATAAATATCGTGCAGAGCATGTACCTTGTCATTTAATGGCTTCAAGTGAGACAAAATGGAGGTTTGCAAATCATTAAACAGTGATTCCATCCTGACTAGATTATGGTGGCACATACTGTGAATGGCTGAGATGGGACCTTGGTCAGGGGCCATGGGGAAGGGTGGTGCAGTGGATGGCAAGGTTGATTTAAGGTTAGCTCCAGTGTTCACTTTTTTTTTACCTTTCTATCGTTACGCTTGCATTAGGGTGTTGATTTGGAAGCATTTAAGGCTGAGGGGGTAAATTGATATATTATCATTGGCATCAGCTTGCACAATATAAGGGTTTACATTAGTAGCCTGTTTCTGGGCTGCCATGGCAATAACTAATGTAGTGGTACTTTCCTCCATTTGGGGGTGGGAAACAGAACATGATGGAACATTAATCGGCTTTTGTATGGCATCAATGCGAGTTTCAACTAACTTGAGTTAAGACAAAATTGCTCCCATGACGCTTGATAAGTAGGGGGTCATTTTGGGAGATGAGGCAGCTTTCTTTTTTTTTATATTTCTTTTTATTAATGAAGAAGAATAGCATACAATAAAGCAGTAGACGCTGTACACCATGGCATGAGCAATTCACATACAAAAATTGTGGGCAAGGAACGGGGGATCAATACGACTTAAGCAAATCTCAAATTAAAATGGCGTGTGATCTGACGATACACAGTAATCATCAATTTGACTCATCGACATCATTGACCAGTTCACTACGAATTAAAACAGGATTTTAAGAATGCGAGTACAGAAAGTTATCGTCAGAGGCGATATATAAGAACAACGAACGGAACTTCGATCATTATCAATCAGCAGCAATTAAAAGCATAACATTATGAAGAGTGTAATGCGACATTAACACCCCAAGTCCCGTCTGCCCACCAATCAGGATATTCCCATTGAAAAGCGTCCACTATCAGGATTTGAACAGGAGTTAAAGACATAAAAACACTAACTAGGACAATACAACATACACCCCCCTCCCTGCACCTCTGCATAAGGCTTCCGCCCCACCCCAACTAGCAGCGTGCCTGTCGCCCCACCTAACTAAGTACCAAACAAGGAAAAGTGGAGGAGGAAATTATCATATACGCTCCCGATCTCCCCCCCCCCCCGCCGAAAGCAACGACCCATACAGACAAAAAATGTATAAGAAAGGAAATTACTAGCAAACTAATAGGGGAAGTCATAACAACCACCCAGACCCCCGCTTCGGCAAAGACAGTAGCATCCAGTGTCCATTAAAGCCTGAAAGTCGAGCCCAGATTGCCAAGCTCATCCCTGTCCCTTACGATCTTTCATGCGAGCTCCCACCAATAGAACCACTGCACAGACAGGAGAATCAAAGTGGCGAAGGAAGTTCTCAGAAGTACAGGAGAAACAAGTCGGAAATATGAAGTCTCGAAATGCAGCAATTACGCTGAAATGTTCCCCCACCGACAATAAGTCTCGATAATAGTTCCTCGGAAAACGTAGGAAAGCTAAACGGTAGGAAAAAGAGAAAGGGTCAATCCAGAAAGCAGTGGAGAAGTCTTCCAGACGTGAAACGCGAAGTGGTTCCATAGCTAGCATCGATGTCGTCGGGAGTGAGAAACTCGAAAAGTTCTCAAGCTCGCGTGTCGTTACGTCGATCAAGGGCTTCAGGTCTTTTGTCTGCACGGGGCCATCTTCCTCAGTGGAGCCTCGTGTAGCGGGAAGATCAGCTCGTTTCAGGGCTGGCAAAAGGTCAGAGTCCGGTATTAAACATATGGTCTCAACCACTGCGATCATTTTGTAGATGATGGAGTCCACTTGTTGGTGAAGTGCCCCGATGGCGGCCATTACAGTTCTTAGTGACAACGCACTCTCCGTCTGATCCATCTCCTCACGCTCGATCACAATCAAAGTTTCCGATCCCGGAGGTCCGGACAACTCCGGGGAAACAGACAAGAGCGGAGCGGACGGTCACGGAAGGCGACCTATCGATGACCAACGTTACTCAGCCACAGCGAGCGGGGCCTCCAGCCCGATAGACCCGGGGGCCACAAGGTCTCCGGGAAAAGGACCCCCGCCCACAGCCAAATGTGATCTTAGTCGCCATTCCTTCAGCACCAACCAGACCACGCGACCGCCATCAGAATCGGGCAAAAAATAACCTCCACTCCGGAAGACCTGACTCTGTCGGAGTCCCGCGGCCGATGTTATTCAACTGAGACCCGGCTGGGTCAGCACTCAAGGCCCCGGCTCACACACTGGGCTAGGCCGAAAAATGAAGCACGGTATAACTCCATCGTTCAAGCCCACAAAAGTTTCCAGAGCACACCGTTAGTATCAGCAACTCTTCAGTCACACGGGGGTCGGGTGCAAAATCAGGATAAATGACAGGATGATGTAGCTAGCGACGGAGGTCGGCGGAGCCGGGAGCTTAAGCGGCCATCTAGGTTGCTAGCGTAGCTCCTCCTCCGAGGCAGCTTTCTTGATTCCGGACGAAGTAGACGATTTTTTGGGCATAGTCAGTTTGGATGGGTTGATAAACCAGAAAGTGCAAGATATGAAGCCTACCTTGATGGCGAGGCAAAGAACCAAGAGAGGGTATCCAGCACGTCCTTGTCTGGCTGTAGACAGACGCAGACAGGTATGACCTTGGCCCGGACTTTGTCCAAGCCCAGCCCACGCCACTGCGGCGTACTTTATTAGCGCTGGGTTGTTGGCTAGATTGGTTCCAGGTGTGGCTCCCAATCAAGATTCTGGGACTGGTAGCATCCAGCAGCTGCACTGCAGCAGCTCTTCCCGATGGTGCTTTACTCTAGATGTTGGCAGTAGGAGGAAGAATGCTGCCCCCACACGGTAGTCCTGGAAAATAGCAGTTCAGGTGTAACACAGGCATAAACACAAGCACAAAAGCTTGGATAGCCAAAATCCTAAACTTTGTATTTGGACATTTTTGGGCAAAAAACTGCTCGAGAACTGAGAGGAGACTGGGACCAACCTGTTTGTCTATCTGCTCAAGGAGCATCGCTGGTCAGCCTGACTTTGCGACAGCTCCTGCTACGTTCTTCTTAGCAGCAGTAAATCCTGTTCAGCTGCCCTTCATAGAAGGGGTATCTTATATCATAAAGCTCTAGTCGGCTCAAGCCTCGTTCTGCTTTAGATTTCCAACTTACAAAAAAGAGACCAAGTCCGACCGTGGAAATCTTCAATTCGACTTCTTCCAGTGGCTTTCCGACAACGATGCCTCCTTCTCATACACCACCTTCAATCTTTCCCCGCTGAAATTCTACCTTCTTAAGACAATTTTACTGAAATTTCTTCTATGGCCAAAGGTAAGCGTTGACTAAGCATGGGCGTAAAATCCGTTACGCTTGCGGATTTTTCGTATTTTCGGAGAATCCGCAATCCGCGAACTCTCGCGGATGTGGCGAGAATACGCAAATCCGCGCGAAGCGGATTTTTTGCTTGTGTTCGCACTGCTCGCGGTCCGCGGCGCGGGCAGCAACAATCTCGCACTCGCGAAAGTACAAAAATTACAAGGGGAGGGGTAAAGGAAGTGGCCCAGTCTCCAACTTCCTGTTCCTGTCCAGCAAGCTCCTCCCATAGGAGTGGCTGAAGGAAGTGCCCCATTCTCCAACTTCCTGTTCCTGTCCAGCAAGCTCCTCCCATTGCTTATTCCATTTCCTGGCCACTTTGATTTCGATCTTGACTGGGAAGGATTACTTTTTGTGGTTGCTGCTGGATATTTGGATTTGAGGCCTTTTGGATTACTTTTGGATTCGAAATTTGATTTGACAAAGAAGTAAGTTGATGTTGTTTGTTTGTGGTGATTTTTGTGTGTGTTGCTTTTTTTTCGACTTTTTTGGGGGGAAAATCTGCAAGTTCGCGAGCTGAGGATGTTTTTGCTTGTGTTCGCACTGCTCGTGTCCCACGCAGCAACAATCTCGCACTCGCGAAATTGTAAAAATTACAATTCTGCACATGAATTGAAAACCACCAGGCTTAGTTATGGGTGCATGCATGATACAACTGTTTTGTTGAATTTTTTTTTTAACATGATTCTGGCCAGGGCATGGATGGCATTGGATTGTGGTGATTTTTGTGTGTTTTACGACTTTTTGAGGTGGTGTTGGGGGCTTGCTATGTGGGTGGGGGCCATTTTATTGCCTGGTCCCGTGTGGGTGGGGGTCTAGGGGCCATTTTTAAGCCAGTTTGTGTGCTTTGTGCCATAGGACTGCACCCAGTGTGCTCTGATGTCATCCATTATGCCCAGGGGCCCCAGAATCTGTCTGTTCGCGGATTTTGCTGGTTTTTCGCCACGTTCGCGCCGTGAAACAACAATCTCGCACTCGCGAAATTGTAAAAATTGCAATTTTGCACCGGAAAACCACCAGCAGGCAGCATAAGCCTTCTGAAACTTGATGGATGGCATTGGATTGTGGTGATTTGATTTGTGTTGTGTTTTTTTGACTTTTTGGAGTAGGGGTTGGGGGCTGGCTATGTTGGTGGTGGCCATTTTGAGGCATGGTCCTGGCCATGTGGATGGGGGTCAAGCGGCCATTTTGAAGGCAGGCAGTGAGCTTTGAGACATAGGCCTGCACCCATTGTGCCTTGCTTTCACCCATTGTGCCCAGGCGGAGTCAGGGGTACATGAAAGTACAACCCTCTCTGTGTGTGCTCTCTTGGATCAATGTTAAATTCCTGTTTCCCAAAAATTTAGCAAATCCTAATTTTGAAATTTCCATATTGTGTGGTGTGCACTGTGCACGTGTGTATTCATAAATGCCTACTTGCAAACTGTTTATTGAAGCGCTACATAAGCAACATATATTTACTGATGTTCCTCTGTCTTCGTTTGCTTTTAGGTGCACAAAACTCTGCAACATCGTTGAGCATCAGTGCCAGGAAGAAGTCCTGCTGCGGCCTGTTGTTCCGACATCTGAAGAAGATGGCTCCAAAAAGAGGTGCCCGTAGGTCCTCTTGCAAGAAAGATGTCTCTACTAAGGAGAAGAAGAAGCAAGTGGCACCACTTACCAAGGAGACTGGTGGCTCAACCAATAAATTTTTGGGGGAAAAACAAAAAAAAAAACAAATGCCCACCATGAGTGCTGCACAGGTAGCCTGTTTAGTTGTTGAATCACCAACGACCAGTGATGTCGGTTCATCGCAAGAAAGTAGCAGCACACCATCAACACAGGTTGTAACTCATCTCACAAGTACTATTCAACAACCAAAGCCGCAACAACAACTGCATGGGCTACTAGTACAAGCAGAAGTACATGCGCAAGGAGCTGTCCGAGAAGGAGCTGTCCGAGAAGGAGCTGTCCGAGAAGGAGCTGGCTGTGAAGGAGCTGGCTATGAAGGAGCTGGCCGAGAAGGAGCTGGCCGAGAAGGAGCTGGCCGAGAAGGAGAAGGCCGAGAAGGAGAAGGCCGAGAAGGAGAAGGCCGAGAAGGAGCTGGCCGAGAAGGAGAAGGCCGAGAAGGAGAAGGCCGAGAAGGAGAAGGCCGAGAAGGAGAAGGAGAAGGCCGAGAAGGAGAAGGCCGAGAAGGAGAAGGCCGAGAAGGAGAAGACCGAGAAGGAGAGGTCCATGGAGACTTGCAAGTAGAGGTCAGTGAAGATGCCCATGTAGCGGCGCATGGAGCGGTGCAAGTGCCCACAATGGTTGTTCTTCCAGAAGTAGGGGCACAGGAGGAAATTGACTTTGGAGCCGGGGTATCATGTCAGGAAGACGAAGCCACTCCTCCTGATGATTCATTTTCTCCCAGCTCCCCAGCAAGGAAAAGATCAAGGAGGGTGTGTAGAAGTTCCTCTTCAAGCCCCGCTCCATCAGATGATGATCTGGATCTAGATTGGCAACCATCTCCGACGTCTGAGAGGGAGGCACACCATGAGCTGCGAAAGGTATCAAATGTTAAAAGGAAGGGCCCCGGAAAGCTCATACTTATGGATCCGAACGTCGGACTTGATGAAGTGGTTCATTCTGATGTTGATGAACAGGATGACAGCAATGACCTAGTCATCACACACGTCATTCCAGCCACACCGGCCATGCAGCAGACAGACATTTATACCCTATCCCGACGTCATGCTGAGCGTGACCCTGGCGACGTGGCACTGGTAGCACCACCAACGCAGTCAAGTAGTACAACAAGTTCAACAAAACCTACAGCTCCCATATTTTATCCCCAGAGGGGGACTCCATCCAGCTCGACTCCCTCAAGTAAGGTTGCTGCAATAATTGCACAACCCAGTAGATGTCTGCAAGGCTCATCCACCACTGCTTCATCTGGCATTGGCAGCAGTATCACCTCGTGCGGCAAAACCAGAAGTTTCCAGTCCCCAGTTTGGAACTTTTTTAGTGTCCATGAAAAGTATGATAACATAGCCGTTTGTTGCATTTGTAAGACTAGCGTTAGCCGTGGTAAGACTGGTACCAACTATGGAACCGGAGGCCAGATAGGTCATCTTGAAAGAAAGCACGCTGTCGAATGGTTTCCGCACCTAGCAAACGTCAAGGGAAAGCGATCCCAAAGGGCAAGTGGCCAAAATATACCCATACTAGGTGTTTCATCTGAAGATGACGGGGAGGTAGAAGAAGCGTCAGACATGTGTCCGGTTGCACCCAGTACCCCTGGCAGCACCACACCCTCCGGAACACATAGGAGGCACACTGAGAGTCTGGGAGACACACTAATGCGGAAAATGTCAACACTGATCAGAAGTGGGTCGAAGGAGGCATCAGCATCATCCCGTAAATTTGTCCAGCGCACCATTTCAGGCATGTTCTCCTCAGATGTGCAATTTCAACGCAACCACCCAACTGTATGCCTGTATAACACTAAGCTGGCTAAAATGCTAGCGGTGGACCTTCTCCCTTTTTCGTTTGTCGAAGGTGTGGGTTTCCTTGAACTCGTGGCAACACTGGCCCCTAAATGGAAGGTTCCTAGCCGGTTCTATTTTGCCAGGGTTGCTGTTCCAGCACTACATAAAGAGGTGCTTGAGTTGGTGGGGGCAGCTTTGCAGAAGATTGCTGTTCACACTATACACCTGACAACAGACATGTGGACCAGTTGCCAAGCCCTTGATTACATGTGCATCACTGCACACTGGGTCTCTTTTTCAGGAGTCATAAAACAGATAAATGCAGGTGGTGACTTGGTCGAGATTTTTAAGGGTGCTCGTAAACATGCAACATTAGCCATGTTTGGCATGGAGAAAAGTCATACTGCAGTCAACATTTTGGCTGACTTTAACAAAAAGGTCTCGCAATGGCTGCCCCCAAGACATTGCAAGGTTGGTTATGTTTCTACAGATAATGGCAGCAATGTAGTTAGGGCCATGGAGGACGGTTTCTATTTCAGAGTGCCGTGTTTGGCGCACTGTATCAACCTTGTTGTGCAAATGTTTTTGAAAAAAGAACGTGCAGTCGACAAAACACTGACCACCTGCAGAAGAATATGCACACATTTCAACCATTCTTTTAAGGCCCGGAAGGAGCTGAGGCGCAAGCAAAATGAACGTAGAATGCCAGTGAAAGCACTTATCCAGGAGGTGGCAACACGTTGGAACTCAACCTTCTACATGCTTGAGCGTCTGCATGAGCTGTTTCCAGTAGTCAATGAGTATTTCTACAACCTGGGTGGTGATACCACAGAAATGATGCTAGCGGTGGAGCAATGGCAGCTAGTTAAAAGCCTGACAGACATGCTTCGTCCTTTTGAGGTCTTCACGCGTGACGTCAGCAGGGAGGACTGTTCTTTGAGCAAAGCTATCCCATTGTTGCTGAAGCTCGAGCACCAAGTCAAGGTGGTGTCTTCACAATTAAAGGACGTTGGAAAGAACGAAGCACATGAGTTGGCGCAGAGATTATTACAACGCCTAGTTAGCAATGAACGGCTTGTAAATATCAAGAAACAACAGCACTACATTTGTGCTACTATTCTGGATCCACGTTACAAAAAGCCATTGTTTGGCAAAGTAATAATTCCTTTTGAAACATCGGATGTTACAGAGTACAAAGGTTGGCTAGCTCAGTCAGCCATTCGTTTTGAAAGAGAGCGGAAGGAAACTGTAGGAGAAGACAGTACTACTAGTGAATCAGCAGGCCATCAGGCATCCCAAAAAAGCACTTCTGCATCTGTGCCTGTGGCAGAAGTGAGTGTCTTTTCCTCTGAGCCGTTAACCACACCAGCAACCGTATCATCTGCACCAGGCCCAGGCGATATGTCTGAAGCGGGTTGGCTAACTCAGCTAGGGTTTCCTTGTCCTAGAAAGGACACAGAAGTGCAAAGTACAGGAATCCGGGAGGACATTCTTTCAATGGTGCAGGCCTATCTGGATGACTCAACAGAGGTCAATATTACTGAGGATCCATTGGCGTATTGGCATGGGAAAAGAAAAATATGGCGAGAGCTCACCAACCTGGCTATCAATTACTTGTCTTGCCCCCTCGCAAGCGTGTCCTCAGAACGTGTTTTTAGTTCTGCTGGTGGCATTGTGACTTCCAAAAGGTCCCGCCTCTTGCCCGCAAATGTGGAGCGGCTCACCTTGATAAAGATGAACCAGCACTTCATACCACCAGATTACAGAGTACGAGAATCCACGCAGGAAGAAGAGGACACCGACCTACCTGAGGAAAGTTCTCCTCAGTTACTAGAAGTAACCCCGACTGATGATTTAGCAGAGTATGAGGACGAGTTCTGCTTCCCTGACAGCGAGTTCTGAAAATGAGTCAATCATTCATTCATTTTAAATTTAGTCCTCCTTATTCACTTTTATTCCTGTGTGTCTGTCTTTCTTTAGCAAGTGCTTCATCACATTCCCAACAAAACTGTAATCAACCAATAAAACAACAAGCCCATCAACAGAACTGTCTTGATTTTGATGCCGCAGCATTCCTCAGGTTAACAACAGTTAGTTGACAAGAACTCAGTCCTGGTCGTCTATCCTGAGTCCTCCTCCTCCAGACTCACCCTATCCATTACCCATAATGCTGATGCCTGGATTCTGCACAATGAAGAAACTTACGTTGACGAGTCCCCTAACGCCTTAGGACACTGTGAATTCCAGGTGGAGCCAGCCCTCAAACACAAATTACAGGTAAGATAAGCGTTTGGATGGGAGGTAGTATAATGGAGTGTTCGGAGAGGCGAGAGAGTGACAGTGGTACTCGCAGTAAAGTCCTAGGGCTCTTGAATTAACAAACTCTCTCTGTGACAGGCATTTACTTTGGAAAACATTTGGCCTATTACACGTGAACGTTTAGGCGTTATTATTGCTCGCTTGCCTGTCTCAGGGGTGCTGTCTATGGGGCTTCTAGGTTTTTGGGTTGTGTGAGCACCGCTGCCACATTTCTAATGTTGATTGCTTTTGTTTTGCAGAAAATCCACGCCTGGAAACTCCAGTTGGGGCCCTGCTGCAGAACGCCTTAGGACACTGTGAATTCCAGGTGGAGCCAGCCCTCAAACAAAATTACAGGTAAGATAAGCGTTTGGATGGGAGGTAGTATAATGGAGTGTTCGGAGAGGCGAGAGAATGTCAGTGGTACTCGCAGTAAAGTCCTAGGGCTCTTGAATTAACAAACTCTGTGACAGGCATTTACTTTGGAAAACATTTGGCCTATTACACGTGAACGTTTAGGCGTTATTATTGCTCGCTTGCCTGTCTCAGGGGTGCTGTCTGTGGGGCTTCTAGGTTTTTGGGTTGTGTGAGCACCGCTGCCACATTTCTAATGTTGATTGCTTTTGTTTTGCAGAAAATCCACGCCGGGAAACTCCAGTTGGGGCCCTGCTGCAGAACGCCTTAGGACACTGTGAATTCCAGGTGGAGCCAGCCCTCAAACACAAATTACAGGTAAGATAAGCGTTTGGATGGGAGGTAGTATAATGGAGTGTTCGGAGAGGCGAGAGAGTGTCAGTGGTACTCGCAGTAAAGTCCTAGGGCTCTTGAATTAACAAACTCTGTGACAGGCATTTACTTTGGAAAACATTTGGCCTATTACACGTGAACGTTTAGGCGTTATTATTGCTCGCTTGCCTGTCTCAGGGGTGCTGTCTATGGGGCTTCTAGGTTTTTGGGTTGTGTGAGCACCGCTGCCACATTTCTAATGTTGATTGCTTTTGTTTTGCAGAAAATCCACGCCGGGAAACTCCAGTTGGGGCCCTGCTGCAGAACGCCTTAGGACACTGTGAATTCCAGGTGGAGCCAGCCCTCAAACACAAATTACAGGTAAGAGAAGCGTTTGGATGGGAGGTAGTATAATTGAGTGTTCGGAGAGGCGAGAGAGTGTCAGTGGTACTCGCAGTAAAGTCCTAGGGCTCTTGAATTAACAAACTCTGTGACAGGCATTTACTTTGGAAAACATTTGGCCTATTACACGTGAACCAACACGATGACAGTGTTCAGTAAAACGAACTTACTGCAAAACCACCACCCACCAGGCTCAAAAGTAGTAAAAAACAGGTATGCTCAGATAAAGTTTGAAAAAGTATATTTATATCCCTAACAAAATAATCTCCCGCAAGACCCTCCCTAACCCCAACAAATAAATAGTCCATCAAAAGTCCCCAAAAAACCCAACTCCCAATTACCACCCCCCAAAAGTCTCTAAAAAAGGGGCAAGGGACACTCTACGGATGCAGGTTGTTCACTTTGGCCTCCAGGGCATCATGCCTTAGGGCCAGGGCATCGTACTCCTCCCGGAGCATGGCGTGATCTAAGCAGAGGCCCTCCATCACCTTTTTGTACTCCTCCCATTTCTTGACCTCCGCCTCCAGGTTGGACACTCTGCGGAGTGCACGGCGCAAGCGTGCCTTTACAGTACTGTAAGGAGGTGCAGCCTTTGCTGCTCGGCGGTGGCGTCTTCCAGCACGGCTCTGGTTGGCTGGAGCACTGCGCTTACCGGCAGAACGTGGGGTCACGGAGGAGGATGCAGTAGATGTAACATTTGATGCACTTGAGTGCGTGTCGTCCCCCTCCATTTCCACCAGCCGGCGATATTGCGCAACAGTGGCATCCAGCCTCCGTTGCCGGGCCAGTACAGCCAGCATACTCCTGCTCGGTTTTGCAGTTTTAGTATTACCAACTATAGAAGAAAGAAAGACATAATCTGTAACGAATGCTCTTTAAAAATATGATTAACACAAAATGATTCAGCAGGAAGTTGTGTCACAGTACAACTAGCAACTAGCCAGCGCAGTACAAATCTATTCAGGCCAGTATCATGGGCGTCTGCATGGAGGGGAAAGGTGGGGCGCTTATGGTTTGGTGCTCTTTCATATGAAAGAGATCTGGCAGAAGTGAGTGACTTTTCCTCTGAGCTGTTAACCACACCAGCAACCGTATCATCTGCACCAGGCCCAGGCGATATGTCTGTTTCCCTCCCTCTCTCTCTCTCTCTCTGTCTCCCTCTTTCTGTCTCCCTGTGTCTCCCTCTACCTCGCTGTCTCTCTCTCTCTGTCTCCCTCCCTCACCCTCCCTCTGGCTCCCTCCCTCTCTCTCATTCTCCTTCTGTCTTCTTCTCTCTCTGCCTCTATCTGTCTGTCGGTCCCAGCCTGCTGTAATTACCATATTGTAATTTGTCACTGGGCCAGCACTGGATACACATCATATGCTATCTAAGAGTCAGATAGTACCATGATCCAGCTTACCTGTACTCGCCACCACCACTGCCTGCTTCCTCACAGTCTGATTGTCCTCTGGCGCCGCATCCTCCACAGAGTAGTCCTCAGACTCGGAGTCGATCACGATCACGTCCGAGCTGGCCCCGCCACCAGATGTTCCACCTAAAAAATATATTTAAGACTGTTAGATTACACCACTCACTAGTATTTGGTTTAGGAAGGAAGAAATTTGAAAACAACAGAAAAATTAATTGACTGTCTACTCTAGTCTAAAGTAAAAATGTCCCTCCTTCCAGGGAAGGCTGTTGTCTTGCTGCTTTTCTTTGTCACAATTGATGAATGCTTGCTTAATTTTAACACTCTGAACAGGCAGACGCTGGACTTCTACGGACAAGAGCAACATCAACTAAACCAGGTGAAAGCTCGGCTCGACCACAAGAAATGTGTTCCAACTTCCATTACTCATCAACTCAGCAGCAAGCACTTTTCCTTTTCCAGCTAACTTTATTTTAATATATGTGTTTACTTTTACTTTTAATGAAGCTTTTAAACTTGAATAGACTCTGTGGTTTTTTGGTCCTCCAGACTAGAGTGACTGAGCGAAAGGTTTTGTAATTTTTGCAAGGAGGAGTCCGTGCCGCTGACACTACCAGGTTTATACAGTGTGCCAAACACACCACTCTGAAATATTATGACTCTGGTCTTTCGTGTCCATAGTTTGGTTTGTGGAGATTTGTCCCTGCAACAGTAGTATTATTGATTTTGCTCCTATCTAAACACTGTTTCGAAAAAATTAAATTAGGAACGCTTGGACAACAATAGGTCCTCTATATTTAAATGAAAACTTACTGGGGCCAGCAAAGGAGCACTCGCCGCCCTGGCCTGCATCCTCCTCCTTTGGAACCACTGCATCCACTGTTTCTGTCCGCTTGCCCCTGGGCGGACCTGACGTACAACATGAAAGAAAGAACAGAAAAAATTGATGATTGCTGCGTGTCGATGTCCTTGTCAACCAAATCAAACATTTAGAAAGAACAAGAACCAACTATTTCAGCCAAAAAGAGGGCTACAAAGGAAGGACTGCACCTGACCCTCTACTCTAGGGGCAGATTTACAAGCCCCTTGCAGCTCTTTTGCTCCGTTCTTGCGTCACTTTTGTGACGCAGCGCCACAACAAGAGAGGCGCCATGGTGTGGCGTATATTAACAACGTGACGCATATGGGAGATGCATCCCATTCTAAAGCCCTGCGCCATAAGGGAGCGTTCCAGCGCAAGGGAGGGCGTTCCTGCGCAGGAACGCATGCTAAAAGTGGCTATGGGGAATAGATAAAATTTCAATCAGTCATTTAGGACAATGATCCGTCACTGAAACCCTGCGCCTGCATGAAGCAGACTTACGGCTTGACGCAGCATTGCTGGAGCTGCGCCATCGTTGCAACGCAACTCCATCAATGAGCCGCCTTTACGGCACCGATGCGTAACGCTTCGGTGACGTTTTGGCACCATGGCGTGCCGCATTGAAAATACGGCGCACCATGGGTGGTGCTGGCGTGCCTCACACTTTGCAGGGATGCGCAGGTAATTGCTAATCTGACACTTAGGGGCATACTTACGAGTTCTGAGCTGGACACCTCCAGATGTGCACCAGAACAAATGCGTAACGCAAAACTAACCTTGCGTCACGGCAGATGCGCTGCAATTACAATGCGGCAAACCCTGGCGCAAGGGTAGGCAGATGCGTGACGCATCTCGTGACGAAAGAGGGGTGCATCTCTACAGTCGCATCGCAGGCGCGATGCAACTCTAGCAATGCTCAGGGCTGCCCAATACTCAACATACCGCATCAGTCCTTACGCCTGCTTCAAGCAAGCAGGCATAAAGAATTGACGTAGCAGCGTCGCGGAAGTGCCTGCGTTAAATCTTGTAGATTTCACGCAGGCACTTTTGCGAGGCACACATCTGCCTGACCGCCACCCGCCCCCCTCCCCCTGCGTGGGAACGCTCCCATTGTGGCGCAGGCCCAGGTCTTAACGTGGCGCATCTCCCTAGATGCATCACGTCGTACATGACTCGCAGGGATGCGCCACGTTTACGTCGCTGTGCGTCAGGTAAGGCAGCGTAAACGTGGCGCAAGGGGCTTGTAAATCTGCCCCTTTGTGTCTAGCATTACGCAGTTCTGTAAAGTACACTCATACATTACTCAGCCCAAATAAATGAACACATAATAGAAAACAAATAAGCAGTGGCACCGCCACAGAGAAGGAGAGCAGTGCACCTGAAATGCACAGAAGATTTTGAAATATTAATTTACCTCTCCTATCAATGTAATCAGCAGCATTATTGCTCTTTGTAAAAAAGTTAAAGCAAACATTTGCAATATTATATAACACACAGAGAAGGAGAAAAAACAGAGTAGTGACGAGTGATGAAAAAATTGCTACTACTACTCACCAAGCCCGGGGACCTCCACTCCCAGCAGGTCGAGCAGGTCGTGCTCCCGGTCCAGGATGTCGGTCCAGCGGTGGGTCACCTGATTATAGGTGCGCTGGACCCCCGTGATGTTAAAAAGGGCCCGGCACACCTGCCCCCACCGCTTCCGTCGCTCCTGGCTGTTGGTGTAACCGGCAGCGATCCTGCCGCCTGCCGCGATGGTCCTGGGGAGACGGCGCTGCACATAATAAACAAGTGAGCCCACCTCCTCAGGACTGAAGATCTCCCGGGGCACCACCATTTCCGCCCTCAAGCGGCCACACGGGAGCCGGTCACGGGCTGCGGCGGCCGTCTTGGGCAGCTTGACTGCTGTCTTCACCATGTTCTGGGCAGGTAAGGAGATAAAATGAAAAAGAATAAGAGTAGAAAAGAAGGAAATAAAAGTTTAAAAAAGTAGTTGAAAAGTAAACAAAAGTAGACTAAAACACAAAAATATAGACCTAGAAAACAAGAGGGATAGAAAAAAAGTTTAATAGATCAAAAAAAAAATAAAACAAGCAAAGGATGGCAGAGGTATACAGAGGATAGAAACACCATGCCCAGACACATAGGAGTGAATGAAAAACAAGATGGCCGCCCGAACACGTGCGTGTAAGTAAGTTCGCACGCGATTTCTCTCGCGAACTCGTGCGAACTTGTATTCGCAAGGCGCTCATCGCGCGAGATTACACATAGCGGGCGGAAACGGAAATACGTCACGCAAACAAAATGGCGGCGCCCATAGTCAACCTTGTGGTAACTCGCACGAGTTCGCGGCTTCCACGGTCAATTTCGCACGACGCCGCGCCTCGCGAATAGGGCGAAATTACTGAAAAATGAGTTTTGCAAAAGCAAAACCAACAAGCAGGTGCAAAAGTTCGAGCTCATCATTTGTAACCATTTCCCTGTAGTGCTTCCTGAAGGGGCCCTCCAGAATCCGGTTGCCTACTTGCAACTATTGTGTGACCCTGCTCTGACAGTCACAGAATAGTTACAAGTATGCCATTGCATCCTGTTAAAATTTTTTTACATTGCAACAAAAAGGAAAGGGAGCAGACAAGCAGGTGCCAGCCTTCATTAATGTCAGTTGGGGCAGGGCAGGTGTTGTTGTTTGCAAAACTTAAAGCACTTAGCAGGTGTGCTTTGCTTTGCCTCAATAATGTACACTCACTGGTCAATCAGAGGGTGCTGTGATGACACCGAGGGTGGCATGGGTGTGCCAGCCAGAGGGTGGCATGGGTGAACCAGAGTGCCAGTGTTGACAGGATGGCAGTGCTTTGCTTTGCCTCAATAATGTACACTGGTGAACGAGAGGGTGCTGTGATGACACAGAGGGTAACATGGGTGAGCCAGAGGGTGACATGGGTGACCAAAGAGAGTGCCAGTGGTAACAGAGGGTGGCAGTGATGAAGAAAGCCTTGCAAACAGGCTGGGCACGTAGAAACAACAAGTTCGCAAAACTGGCGACCCGACAAGTAAGTTCGCAATTTGCGAAATTGTACAAAACCCTCGCGAACTTGCAGAAACCCGTGCGAACACACCCCCCCCACAAAAATACGCAAATCCGCGAGAATTCGCGGATTTTGCGGATTTTCGCAATCCGCAAATACGCAAATTCGCGGATTGCGAATCCGCAAAATACGCCCATGCTTAGCGTTGACCAGCCCCAATCCACTTCTTGTACTTCACTCACACTCCATTACTGCTGGCCATATTTTAGACTTTGACCCAGTCTTGCGCGACTAGTTGTCCATGATTTGCACTTTTATTTTAACTTTTAAAATGTATTACTCCGGTTCTACTGATTCGATTTTTGTAGCTTGGGCGTCAAATAAGTTATGAAAATTACTCTATTTTCTAAATTGGTATTTTTGGTCAATTTTGTTTTCATTTTATTGCTGTTTGTGAGCTGCTTAAATACTTTACACATTGCCACTAAATTAAACCTGATTGCTTTTGTGCCAAGCTACCAGACGGTTAAGCACAGGTTCATTTAGTGACTTTAGTGGGTTGCCTTGACAGGGACCATGGCTGTTGCTTGAGCAGAGTTAACACCCCACACAACTAACAACCCAATTTCTCATACCACTCCTTTGTGTGTAAGGGGATTACAGGCCTGAAATTGTTTTAATTGTTTATGTTAGATGTACTCAAAGCTGCCAACTAGATTCTTCTATATCTTCCCCACTGCCCAAATCATGCAGTGTCCTTTAATATATAAAATAATATACTATATTACCTATAAAGTACACAGCTGTAAAAAGAGGTCCCGGTGCTTCTATGGAAAATATGGTGATTGAATAGGAATCAACAAGATTTGAAGAGCCAAGTTTTAAGCTTTTTCTTGAAGGAGGATTCATCTGGAGAAGCCCTAATAGATAATGGCAGGGCGTTCCACAATTTAGGGTCCAAGTGAGTAAAAGAGCGGTCTCCCAAATGTGCACCACTAATAGGGGAAACCCTGAGAAACAATTTGTTGGAAGATCTTAAGGATCTGGGAGGGGGATAGCATTAAATTCTCCTTCCGATATAAACCAGACCTTTGATGTAAAAAAGCACGGCACGTAAGCAGCAGGCATTTAAAAGAGATATGTTTATGAACTGGCAGCCAATGTAGCAGCCTCAAATGCGCTCCTGACTTTCGATTTTAAGAATTAGCTGAGCCACTGCATTTGAACTAGCACTAAATGCTTGAGAAGGTATTACAGAAGGTCAAGAGAAAAAATATTTGCATAATCGCGTCGGGAGGTAATCAAAGCTTTAGTTTCCCTGGCACATTCTGGAGTCAGGCTTAAAAACTTTTTAAAGCTTTTTAAAATTGAGAAGCAGATACCTGAGACAGCCTTCACCTTTGGGGCAAAAGAGAGTTCATTATGAAATCTGACCCACAAATTCCTGACCTGCATTACCAGGGATGGTGGAGAATCATGTTCCACAGGCCACCTGGCCCTGGACCAAAGGGGAGGAGAACAAAAAAAAAGTAGGAACTTCGTTTTAGTGCTGTTTAGTTTAAGGCATCTTTGCTTCATCCAATCTACCTCTCACAACAGACAAGATTGAAAAGAAGGTTGCATTGCAGTTGTCCACAGAGAAGGACAGCAGAAGCTGAGTATCGTCCCCATAAGATACTACCTTAAACCACAAAGATTGAATAATGTCTGCCAATGGAGCCAAGTAGACATTATAAAGGATCGGCTTAAGGCAGACCCCAGCGGACACCAAACAGAAGAGGCTTGGAAGAGGACAGAAAAAGAGGGTGAAGAACAGATTGGGCATGATCAGGTAGCTATGACTGAATCCATTGTAGTGCCAAACCTCCAATGCCACAGTTAGATATCTGCTGAAGCAATGTACAATGTGAGACCACACCAAAAGTGGCAGGCAAATCAAGTAAAATCACTATAGCTGCCTGCCCAATATCCAGGCTTAATTTGACAAAGTTTGATAATACCAATAATGCAAATTCAGTACTGTGACAAGGTCTAAAACAAGACTGAGACTCATTGAGAAGATTATTGTCTTCTAAAAACTGGATAAACCTACAATTTACAGCTTTTTCCAGTAATTTAGAAAGAACCAGCAGCAGCAAAATATGCTCATAGTTGGAGAAGACTTCAGGGTCTGTAGAAGGCTTTTTCAAGAGAGGTAGTAAGTAGGCATGTTTCAAGGACTTGGGAACCCTCGTCTGCCACAGGGAGTTGTTCCACAATACATTTAATTAAAGGATTGATAAGGTGTCTGACCTTTGATAAAATAACAGGGGAGCAAGGATCCAAGGAAAATCTAGAGCGGCAATTCACAATGGCTGAAGCAGAATCTGTTAATTTAATAGACTGAAAAGAGGTAAGTGAAGTGCCAGAAGCGAACAAGAGAAGACACATTTCCCTGATCAAAGTAGAGAAAACCGCCTCCTGAAACTCTGAGTGTATGTTTTCAATTTTTTTCAGGAAAATAAAAATGAGAGATTAACGCAGAGCTCCATCGAGGCAGGAATAGTCCAAGAACAGACTTAAGTGATCAAACAATTTTAAAAATATCTTTGGGCCTGTTAGAGAATTCTCTGATTTGATTAGAGAATTAATCAGATTGGGACTTGCAATCAGCCACATGGTACTCTCGAAGGGCCTGTTTATATGCCAATGTCTGATTGACCCCATAATCCTTCCTCCACTGCTGCTTCAATTTCTTACAGTCATTTAGGTATATTTTTCTACCATAAAGTTCAATATGTATGTGACACTTCTGGGAGACCTGTTTTTTGGCCATAGGGTCTCCACTCATTAATATGCCAATGACATGTTATTTCAGGATCAGTTGTCATCTGAATCTGAAATACATCACTTGAAGAGGTTGCTACCACTTGCAAATCTTGGATGGAGGCTGTCTAATTCAAATATAATCTTTTCAAAGTGGAGTGCCTGCTTATAGCTTATTAACTGTTAATTTATTGTCTGATAGTTATAGGCAAAGAACCAGTGGAATTTGCCAAGTCTCTAGGCTTCCTATTGGGTTCCATATTGTCTCTCCATCTCCACATGTAAAAAAAACAACTTCTGGTAATTTCACATGTAGATGAAGATAATGATTTATAATCACCAACATTTTGTGGTGTGAATTGCTGACAGAGAGCAAAGGACAGACAATTAATGAACAGAATAGGCCTGTATAAAAAGCCACATTTTAACTTCTTTAATGAAAGAAGGATAATTTGTCTGTGACCGAAGAGAGAATAGCAGCAACTTCCAGATAGATGGAGCCAAATAAGAAAAGCTGCTGACCCTCCATTCTAATTTTCTAGGAATTACCTGCAAATTGGCAGTAGAAGAGCAAAGATCTTGTGCTGGGCAGCACTATTTTTTCCCCTAGAATTTGCGGTCCCTCTCCTACTACAGCTTTGAAGGTAAGGCAACAAATCTTAAAATTGTACCACAGGCAACCAATGATGTTCAGTAAGGAGAGGTGAAATGTGTGATGGATCAGCCTTGCTGCTTGATTCTGGACCCTTTGTCATCTATAGGTTAATATTTTGAGAAGCCCAAGTAAAGGGAGTTTGCATAGTCTAGCTTTGCTAATACTAAAGCGATAATGACTGTTTTTAATGTTTCTTCTGTGAGAAACCTTGCTATTTTTCTAATCTTGCTTAATTGTTAGTATGCCCTGCTTACCTTCAGAAAGCTCTTAAAAACATAGCTCTTTAAAAATTAATGGTATATACAGCTCTTCCAGTTGTGTACAAGCTGCGCTAGGGCCAAGACACCTTAGGGTAGACGTGCACTATATACATTTTTTTTTACATAAAACAAAGAGATTACAACCCCAATTCTTGGATTTAAGGTCAGATCTCCATCAATAATGATTTCATGCCTTTTGGGTTGAAGCTTAGGAGTTGGAACTTGTCTCCCATTTCAGGCTCACCTTGTTGTAGGGGTTGGGAAGTACAAGAACATTTTGTCCCATTCTCAAATCACTTGATTCACTAATATATCCAATTTAAGAAGAGACATCTTACACACAATTCTGAAATTTGGAAGTTAGTTTGCTTCTAAAGAAATCATTATGTAACTTTAGCTCCGAGGAATTACTGATACCAAGGTTGACAGTACGTCAGGAAGGCCGATGTTACCAGGGGATTATACATAGATCCCTTGGATATGAAGAATTACCAGGAGAATCAGTAATTCTCAGTTTGATTCCTCTGTTCTCCCTGGAGTTTCACATGGAACTACTGTTACTGCTGCTACTGACTGACTTACTTCAAGAGGCCCCTCGTAATCAAGGCCTAGGAAGGTTCTCACCATGATCTGCTGACAACAGCTCTTAACAGAACAAGGAAAATCCCAAATTCTTTCCAGGGCTTTTTGAATTCAGTTTTTCTGAATCCTACGATGCACTTCCTTTTTCTGCCTGGGTAATTAAGAAATGTTTTTTTTCCCATTACATTCTGTGTGGCTTAGTGGACAAATATAGCGCCTATAGGGACCTGTTTTGACCCCCTTGGTCACAGGTTTAGGAACTGGTGGTTCCATTCAGCCTTTCAACATCCTGGGGTCAATAAAATGATTGCCATTGTGTTGGGTAGGAATAAATATCCATTATCCGTCTACAGCACCAGGAGATCTCTTTGGTGGTGAATGAGCAATCCACAAAATTGCCTGATATTTAAGTGTGATGCCATGATGTTTTGGTTGATGTGTTTGTAATTTGTTGCTAGTAGCTTTTGCAGGCACTTGCTGGGTGACAGTTTATTTTTGTATTATCGTCATATTGCAAGATTGTAATGTGATGGTGTCTCCATTATTTTAGATAGTTTTATTTTGTATAATAATATTGTACAGTGGCCACTGAACCAATTCCTGGCATTGTCTGTGCTTAAAGAAAAACCAAAACCAGAATAGAATAAAACTAAAATAGATACACTCAAGGGGGGTACTGATAGTCTGCTTAGATGTTAAAAAGATCCATATGATTGGTTGTCTGGCGTGAGATTTTGTGTGATGTTTTCATATTGTTTTGTGAGCAGTGCCTGTAGGGTGCTGTCAGTTTTCTTCATTTGTTTGTCTGTCGTTATCCCAAGACCTAATCTATCTATCTATCTATCGATCTATCTATCTATCTATCTATCTATCTATCTATCTATCTATCTATCTATCTATCTATCTATCTATCTATCTATCTATCTACCTCCCAGTGGCAGGTGCCACTGCATAGTTATAGTTAGATTTGCTTTTCCTTGTTTTTTTTAATTTTTTTTTATTTTTGTTTAATGGCAAATTCAGACGATGGAAACAATTTACAGAAGAATAAACAATGCAAATAAGTACAATATGCATAGAGTACAGCGTAGGAACATATCGTATGTTGGAGTAAGTAACCAATAAAATACCAAGAGAATATAGAACATCTATGAAATAAAAATATCTTAATGGAATGGAGATCAATGCAGCCTATAGCATATACTTTTTAAACTTTTTTAACTTTTTAAACATTTTAAACATGGCAAGCATCATTATACTGCAAAGTAAAACACACTGTAGGTCAAATAATTAAAGATGGGAAGCAAAGAGAAACATAGTATCAGAATACATCAAATAGCTAATTGAAGACGGGAAGCAAAGAGAAACTTAGTATCAAAATACATCAAATATCTAACACTTAATTTCCACTTTCGCTATTATACCACCTAGTAATAGGCTCCCATAACTGTTTCCCTATTGCCCTCATTTTCCTACCTCTTGTGGCATATATTGCAGTTTCTTGTTTATAGATAGCTAAAAAGCGACTAAGCCACATATGGAAGGTAGGGGACTCTGTATCTTTCCATCTAGCTGCCAGAATTATCCGAAGCACCGATTTGCTTTTCCATAGACAAAGCATTTTTTTGTTTGCTCATAACTTTGGTGATTTTTGACAAATCTTCACAAAATGAAAAAAAAAAATAAGCAGATTCACCTTAGCTACTTCTTTGAAAACTTCGGGGTGATCCATCAAGCGGGGGCCAAGAAAAATTTCCCCACGCATTTTCCAATGAAGCTAGATCTTGGCCCACAGATTGTGCTTTTTGTTATTTGGTGAAAATCTGTTGATTCGTTTTTGAGAAATTACGGTTAATAAATAATTGTGTTTATGGACGGTTGGGTCAGAGGGAATTCACCACGCTAACTAGAACTGGTGAATTTCTGTATTTTTTTTTAGCTCAAAACATTTTGGGCCTGATTATGTCAGGCGGAAAGCCTCCGACCAACGTTCTCAGGCTTTCCGCCCAACATTGTAGGTTTAAAGTCTGACCGCCATATTAGGATGACGGAGGTCACAGTTAAAACCTGTGGGGGGGTTACAATGCGGTTCCGACGGTCATTCAGAAACATTTCATAATCTCTTAAGGATGGCAGAATCCCGCTGTCGGGATTATGATGGCACTTTCCGACAGCAGTTTCCTGTTGCCCTTTATGACATGTAACTGCTGTCAGAAAGTGTCTTTGGGGGAGCCAAGCAGGGCCCCCATCCCTCCATCGCATCCGAATACTGCCCAAAGGGGCACTCAACATCCCTACCCCATCTGGCAGACACCTTGAGGTGTTTGGAACTCGGTGCAGGGATGTTTACAGACTTCCATTTTTCAATGGGTTGTTTGTGCTGAGGGTGCTTTCAACCTGCCACTCTAGCTCCCACTGAAACATTGAAGTTTCCAACTGCACTATGGGGCCAATTACGATGTCGGGAGGAAAGCGTCGTAGCCCTTCCGACTGACTCGGCTGCTTTACCTTCCAACCGCCCGATTACGATATTCGTGGTCGGAATGTAAACTGCGCGGTCATTCTGAATAATTTTCGAGCGACTCGCTGAGTACCCCTATGGACAGCGTTTCCGAGCTCAAGTTTACTATGCCATTTTCCAACAGCCTTTCAGACTGTCCACACGGAAAGACTGTCGGAAAGTGACTTTGGGGGCCCATGGCAGGGCCCCCTGGGCCCCGCAGCCTACGGTTGATGGCCGAGGGGGTACCCTAGGGATCCCCCTGTAAAACCCTGCACTGTGCAGCAGGCTCCTTGGGGTGTCTGCGACAGGGTGCACGGTTTTCGGCACACACCCCATTTTCCCATAGGAGCCTGTGTTACGGCCAGTTGTCCGCCCGACATCGTAATGAGCCCCTATGTGCTGTCGCATCCTAATTGGGTTGTAGGAATCGCCGACCTATTGTTGGGCGGTTCCATCACCGCAACGGTGTGTCCACCGGAAATCGTAATCAGGGCCTCTGTTGGCACTGACATCTTCACTTAAATATAATGTCACTTTAACCTTTGTTTTTTCTTCCAGTGCTTATCTTATTTTTTTTGTGCATTGTAAACTAAAAAAACCTTTCCTAATTTTCAGTGAAAAAATAAAATATATATATATATTTCCCACAATGCATCTGGGTGGGATAAGACTATGCTTCATGGAATACATTAGTCCCTTTTCCATGGCGAGCCGCCACAACCAATGGACATCAACTTACCTGTATAAATACATGAACAGGATGTAGGGCGTTGTCTTTTAGCAAGCTGATGAAGGCATCCACGCCGAAACGCGTTCTTGCAATAAAGAATCTTTGAAAGGGGTTCCTGTGAGTGTAGAGTGTTTCTTCATTGAGCCAGAGCGTGAATATTTTGTGTGGACCCACTTCCACATTTGCTGCACCCGTCTGCAAGAGTGCTCACTGCTGAAGTGGACCTGGGAGCGTGATGTTTATTGCAGTGGCACCACCAGCAGAGAAACGACGAACAACCGACGATTAAGTCGACAGCCATCATTGCTGGGGGAACAACGGCTATACAACCGACTCCCATGGAGAATGCTGAGTGGCTCTGAAGGTGGACGAGGGGGGTCCTGGAGAGGATTCCAACTACAACGCTCTCCCCACTGTGGTGTTGTGAAAGTCTTCTGTGTCGGTCTGCATAAATAAGGGACAGGCCAATTGTGCCCGAGTATCGAATGGACGATTCTTTGAGTTGCCTGTATGCGACAGGATGCATAACATTGTAATGTGGAACTCTCAGATAACCCGCAGACCACATTTCCCACAATGCATCTGGGTGGGATAAGACTATGCTTCTTGGAATACATTAGTCCCTTTTCCATGGCGAGCCGCCACAACCAATGGACATCAACTTACCTGTTTAAATACATGAACAGGATGGAGGGCGTTGTCTTTTAGTAAGCTGATGAAGGCATCCACGCCGAAACACATTCTTGCAATAAAGAATCTTTGAAAGGGGTTCCCGTGAGTGTAGAGTGTTTCTTCATTGGAGCCAGAGCGTGAATATATATATATATATATTACCTACTGGCAGTCGCCAGTAGGTATATATAGTTAGGATTTTTTTGAATAGGGATTTCTGAAAATTCTATGTTGAATAACTTTGGCGTTGATGGACGGAATTGGCTGAAATTTTCAGGAAAATGGCACATTATGTTTCTGAGCGTCCCCTGAAAGTTTGGGGGGGGTTTCGTCAAGCGGGGGCCGAGAAAAAAGGGGGGTCCCAAAACGTGTTTTTAACATTGAGTTTTCCATAGGGCGGTTGGACTCACTTTTAGCTCGAACGGCTGAATGGATTTCCACAAAACTTGGCAAAATTGTAGGGACTGGTAGCCCGATGTGCCTTTGCTAGGTCTCAAGATATGTGCTCCAGTGGATTTTGGAAAATTAACGTTCAAAAAAATATATATATCTGTGACAGCGTCCCGGTTAGCGCCCCGGTTCGCGTACCAGACGCGTAACGGAACTTCGCGAGGAGAAGCGGATTGGCTCTCCGGTGACTGTCAACATTCTAAACAGTCCGGAGCGGCCGCCATCTTGTCTCTCAGTAGGATCGAGAGACAAGAGGTGGAAATAAACGAAGGGGGAAATGAATGAAAGGGGGCAAGGTAGACCCCTCCTGACCCCCTAGGATTGATGTGGGGGCTATTAAAGGGCCCCGCGGGGCAAAAAAATAAAATACATTTTTTTTCGATTTTTCGTGGTGGAAGCGCTACCCGGTACGCGAACCGGGTAGCTCACCGGTAGCGTAACGGGAGTCCGCCATCTTGTGTTTTGGACGAATTTAGTCACAAGATGGAGGATAAACAATGTTGGGAATGGGTATAAGGGGGCACGGGAGACATATCCTGACCCCCTAGGTTTTCTGAGGGTGGCTGAGGAGGCCCATATATGTAAAAAAACAACCTTTTTTTTTCAAATTTTCGCACGGTTAGCGCCCGGTCCGCGCACCGGGTAGCGTTCCGGAAAGCGTAACAAGGGGAAAACCAAGGGAAATATTAAAATAATATTTTAGAGTGCTTTGAGGTAGCGTAGCTCCGAATAGAGCTGTTGTGTGGGTGATGTAAGTACCAACATGTAGGTACCAATGAAGAGTCTAAAATTCAATGTACACTGTCTCCTCTGTAGATATTTTGTATGTTCTAATATGGGTTATTTAAATGTAAATGTGTGGAAAAGCAGCTCATGCTTTAAAGCAATTGTATTTTTGAACTGATTGTTCTTTCCTCTTAGTCCTCCTCTTTGTTTTTTTTTCCCCACACTCTTCTTCAGCATGATAGTTGATAAATTCGTTCCCTCAAAAAATTTATATACATAAAAAAATTATATTAAATACATATAAAATATATTTTTCCTTTAAAAGAAGAATACATTTTACAGCTTTTGATATTTGCTAGTAAAAAACCATTGAAATTCACTGAAAAAACCATAGGTTATAGACCATATATAGTTAGGAATTAGCATTTACAAAACCTTCAAAATTCACTGAAAAAACCATAGGTTATAGACCATATATAGTTAGGAATTAGCATTTACAAAACCTTATTTTACTCACACAAAACCATTGAAATTCGCATATATAGTTAGTTGCACTAACTATATATCGCGCACCCGCAATCCACTGCTGATCATGTCACATATTACATCATTCATGACATGGTCAGTGACATCACTGATGACATCACTGATGACATCTCAAATGACATCACTGATGACATCACTGATGACAACATCCAGTGACTGTATGTTTCTGTAAAGTTAAAATATGTCTTACATATTGAAGAATGAGTGGATGTATAAGTGTCTGGATGAAGGATTTAGTAGGTGCATGACTGACTGTATGAGTGAGTGATTAAATGTGTCTCACTGAGTGCATGGGTTAGTGACTAAACTGTCTTAATTTGTGCATCATTATGTCTGTTGTTCTGTAAACTGCTGCATGTGTTGATCAGTAGCTATATGAGTAACTATATGGGTTATTGATTGGTTGCCCAAGTATTTGTATGGGAGACTGAGTGTGTGTGTGGGTGGCTGGGAGGTGTATGACTCTGTGCATAGATGTGTGAGCAGTTGATTCACTAGATGTATGGGTTCAAAAGTGCATGTGGAAACAGCTGTATGGGCGGTTGACTGTGTGCATGAGTGTATTGGTGAGTGAATGCATATCTCAGTGCTACATGTCAAAGTAAGTACATATGTAAAACACAGTACATGTGAGAGTTGACATATATAAATAACTGTGCATAAGAGCCAGTGAATGTGTGAGTGGCTGTATGGATCATTGTGAACTTGTATCAGGGATTGTATAAGAGAGTAAATATGTGTTAGTATATGTTTGAATAAGTAAGGTGTGTATAACTGTATAGTTGAGGAAATGGAGGTGTGATTGATTCTTTGCATGACTGACTAGGTGTGTGAGTAACTCCATGGATGAGTGACAGTCTGTGAGTGTCTGTTTACACTGAGTGTATCTAAGGTTATATTAGAGTCTGAAGAGGTTCATCGTATTATCACATGAATGATGTCATCAGTGATGTGATCAGTAATGTCAAATGAGATGTCATCAGTGATGTCATCAGTGATGTCATTTGAGATGTCATCAGTGATGTCATCAGTGATGCCATTTGAGATGTCA
Organism: Lissotriton helveticus; assembly: GCF_964261635.1. Taxonomy (NCBI): domain Eukaryota; kingdom Metazoa; phylum Chordata; class Amphibia; order Caudata; family Salamandridae; genus Lissotriton; species Lissotriton helveticus. The sequence goes on from NC_136069.1 coordinate 377,195,311, forward strand.
TCAGTGATGTCAACAGTGATGTCATCAGTGATGTCATCAGTGATGTCATCAGTGATGTCATTTGAGATGTCATCAGTGATGTCATCAGTGATGTCATTTGAGATGTCATCAGTGATGTCACTGACCATGTCATGAATGATGTAATATGTGACATGATCAGCAGTGGATTGCGGGTGCGCGATATATAGTTAGTGCAACTTACTATATATGCAAATTTCAATGGTTTTGTGTGAGTAAAATAAGGTTTTGTAAATGCTAATTCCTAACTATATATGGTCTATAACCTATGGTTTTTTCAGTGAATATATATATATATATATATATGAAGCACACCCAATCCACAAAACCTCGAACTCCCACATCCACCGGAGCACTTCAAGGCAAGGAAAGAGGAGCTGACCCAGGAAATGCAGTGAGCAGAATTACATTTTATTAGTGGAAGCAGCATTGTATATCACAAATACACATATATATATCCTATGTTTAAAGACTTTGCTGTAAAAATGGCAATAGATTTTGGGGCAGTTTCCTGTCTTCAATATCTAGATTCACTGAATTGGGCCATTTGCGACCGGAGAAATGCTTTTTCAAACGTACAAAATGCAAAATGCGATTCAGTGACTTGTTACTGAATTGCAATTTAAATTTGTGATTTGCAGCTAGATTCATGAAGCCAAATTGCGATCACAATAGCTGCGAATTCGCTATTGCGCTCGCAATTTGACGGGAAGGAATTCAAGAAACTCAAACAACCAAAATTGCGAAATCGCAAATAAAAAATTGCGAATTCGCAAATAAATTCGCAGAATCCTGGAGGATGGGCAATTGCGATTCTGAAATAGCGAGAAACCATGGATTCTGCTAATTCATTTGCGAAGTCGCAAAACAGTCGCAATTGCCATTCATGAAAAATCGCTAAAAGCAAAAAACGAGAAAATCGCTATTTGCAACGCACAAATTAAGAAGAACTCAAATCAGGTGGTAACCAGTACTGACATTTTTTTTTTTTTTAAAACAGTTAAGTCACTCCCAACAGGTGCAGGGCTGACCAAACACATTTAAGGACATGCAGCTGGAGCCTGGGGATTCCCACAATGCCTGGACTTTACATGCTGGTGAGGCGGCGTAGGCACGGAGGATACAGGAGCGGATATTCCGCCAGCGGGTCACCCTTCTGGGCCAAACCAGGGAGCAAATCTATGCTAAGTACCGCCTGAGTGGGGCTATGATAATCAAGCTCATCCGGGACCTAGACCCCCTGATGCAGCACCCTACAAGGAGGACCAATGCCGTGCCCACACATGTGCAGGTATTGTGCTGCCTGCACCTCCTGGCCTCCGGAAGCTTCCAGGGGATGGTCGCAGTTGCAGGGGGGATATCCCAGCCCACCATGTCCCGCTGCCTAAGGAGTTTCCTGGAGGCAATGCTGACCCGGCTACACCACTATATATCATTCCCCACCAGCCAACAGGACCTCAATGAGACGAAGCGGCAATTTTACAATGTAGCTAAATTCCCACACGTCATTGGATGTATTGACTGTACGCACGTCCATATTTGCCCACCTGCTGAGACGGAGTACATGTACCGCAACCGGAAAAGCTACCACTCCCTCAACATCCAGATGGTGTGCAATGCCAAAACAATAATCACGGACATTGTGGCACAGTACCCGGGGAACACACATGACTCCTTCATCTTCAGGCACAGCGGCATCCACACACGACTGGCCAAGGGAGACTTTGGGGAGGGACACCTACTAGGTAAGTACACATGCCCCAAATTTGTACATTGTGATCATGTAGCTGCGCAGAACAGGCACTCACCCTCTGCTCCTTTCATACAGGTGACAGTGGCTATGCTCTCCGTGAGTACCTCCTCACCCCATACCTCAACCCTGCAACACCACAGCAACGGCGATTTAATGCATCACACATTCGCACAAGGAACTGTATTGAGAGGACATTTGGCCTGTTGAAAAGCAGGTTCCGCATACTGCACAAGACAGGTGGGGCCATGAAATACGATCCTGAGGTCTGCTGCCGCATCGTGGCCGTGTGTGCTATCCTTCACAACATTGCTACCAAGCGCAGGATCTCTGTTGACATCTCTGGCAGTGAGTCGGAAGGGGACAACCAACCACATGCTCATATGCGTCACGCACGCGGGGAAAATCCAGCAGAAGGACACAGGCGCCGTAACGAAATCTGCATGAACCATTTCTAATGCACCCACTCCCCACACCCATTACTTGACTCATGCATGAGGACATTAAGAATGACATGAGTCAGATTAAGGTAGTCAAAACAATTGTATTTGTTAAAGCACAATAAACTTGGCATTCAGCTAACTTGTACATCACTGACATACTGCGTCATATGTCTGTCCTTCAGGAGGGCATGCTTGTAGCAGCAGCATGGCCCCTCAAGTCAATGTCAATGTTCAATGCCGCCTCCGGGCAGATGCTCCCAGCCTCCTTTCCCCATTGTCCTCCTGATTAGGACGTGAGGCAGCAGAGGGCCTGCTGCTGCGGCGGGGTGCTACCACCGGAGGGATGGACTGGCTGCTATGGCTGGATGTAGCCTTACTTGTGTCGTCCCCCCCCGGCCATGGTTGGCAGCCTGCATGGCCTGGACTGCAGTAGCCATATGCTCCAGAGCTGTCGCGACGTCCTGGCAGCACTGGACCATTTGGACCTGCATTGCCAAGGAGCGTCGCGAGAGCTGGGAGGTTTACGCCGACAGGCGGGTCAGCAGTTGGCAGTGTCTGCGGCGATTGAGTTCCCGCTGCCTGTTAATGGCCTGTGTGTTGGCCTCCATAGCAGCTGTCATCCGCTCAGACATCAATGCAACATTTCGGGCAGTCTTGTCCAGTTGCAGGTGGATGGCCCCAAGATGACGTGCCTGTGTCTGATGCACATGGAGCATCCTGCGCTCGATGGACAGCCCACCCGCTTGCACATTTATCCCCCCACCAGCACGGGAAATGTTGGAGCGCTGACCCCTCACCAGTCCGCTGGACTGGCTCCTCACAGCCGCAGGGCGGCGGGTTGGTTGGCGAACTGGAGATGGTGTAGCTTGTCCCACTGGGGACTGTGTGACGGGCAGTGCTACTGCAGCGCGTGCTGGCACAGGGGTGGCACTGGCCACAGGGGCAGGTGGTGTGATGAGCGCTGGTGCGGGAGCTTGCACAGATGGTCCAGGCTATGGGGAGAGATTTGTGTCTCCCTCTGGGTCCTCCGTGATGTCCATGACCAGGCCATTGCTGTCAGTGCTTGGGACTTCGGCGCCACCTGTGATGTAAAGTGGACGTTGATTAGTGACATGTTTCTTACCCATTTAGGATTGCTACATGCATGCAGACTACCATTCCCTGACTGGCTGCAGGATTGACTCTCACTAAACATGTGTGGCTTAATGGGGCAAGATGGCAAGTTTGGGCAGACTACATGTCCCACAATGCATTAGGGCTTTAGTGATGTGCTTTGGCTGCATGACTGGGCTTTGATATGGGAGGCTCTGGAGTCTTGGACATTGTTAGGGGACAGGGGGTCGCAGTCGCTGGGCACTTACCTGGTGTTAACTAAGAAATAAAGTGGGGAGGGTCACAAGGGGAATATTTAACGACCGCAGCACCTCTAGCCCCTACAAATACTAGAAAAAACATGAAAGAGGTGCCAGGTCCTCAAGAACTGATGGTGTGTCGTGTCAGGACTAGACCCGAGTGTCCATCAAACCACATATATGGAATAACACTGGGCTAAAAATTCCCATCAGCCCACCCATTGGCAGAATCTCGTCATGTGGGATATAGTTCATAAATCCAGATCTCGTCCAGCACACCTGGTAGTGATACTGAGATGGATTTTGAAGCCATATTAATAGACCGCAGTGTTTTTCAAATGGTACTGATGGAGTGCAGTGCACTCCATCAGTACCATTTGAAAAACACTTCAAAATCCATCTCAGTATCACTCCCAGGTGTGCTGGACGAGATCTGGATTTATGAACTATATCCCACATGACGAGATGGACACTCGGGTCTAGTCCTGACACGACACACCATCAGTTCTTAAGGACCTGGCACCTCTTTCATGTTTTTTCACTTACCTGGTGTGTCTTGTGTGGGTCGGGAGGAGTCAAGCTGTGTCATACCCATGCATGCCTGTGGATTAATTGTGTCCTCCACTCGGTCCTCCAGTGGTGTATTCGGTGGGACAGTGGGCTCCCCTCCACCTGTCGCCACACGCTCCCCCAGCCTCTCCGCTATCCTCTCCTATGACCTCCCTCTGAGGTCATACCAGCATTTTTTAAGTTCGTCCACGGAGCGCTGGGTCACCCCCACAGAGTTCACCTTTGCGCGGATGCGCAACCATAGCCGCCTTTTGTCTCGCCTCGGCCACCCTCCTCGAATCTTTGCCAAACAGGCGATTGTAGTCCTTGCAGACTCCTTCTATTAAGTATTCTAGCTCTTGCTCCGAAAATTTTCTTTTTCTTTTCCTGCCACTAGCAGATCCAGCTGCAGCTTCCTCAGGCATGCTTGCCACTGGGGTGTCTCCTGCACAACTCCTGTAGGCACACTGGAGGGGACCTCTGATGGTGATGCTTCCTGTTCAGGCTCTTACTGCTGAATGAGGGTGTAACCTGCCTACTTCCTAGTTGTGATGTCATCACTGGGCTCAAGATGCGACTTCCCGTTTTTGCGATTTCGCACTTAGCGAGATCGCAATTTGCGATCTCGCTATTTGCGAAATCGCAATTTCTAAACGACACCCGGCTGATCCTCTCCCTCACCAGAGACCCCAACACCGCCAGAACCAGCCTACACGAAGGGATGAAAGACGTCGCCGAGTGGATGAAGAACAGCCGCCTGAAACTGAACTCGGACAAGACGGAAGTCCTCATCCTGGGACCATCGCCCTCCGCCTGGGACGACTCCTGGTGGCCCCCCGCCCTAGGCAGCGCACCCAAGCCAACAGACCACGCACGCAACCTGGGCTTCATCCTGGACTCCTCCCTCTCGATGACCAGACAAGTCAACGCCGTCTCCTCATCATGCTTCCACACCCTTCGCATGCTCCGCAAGATCTTCCGATGGATCCCGACCGAAACCAGGAAGACGGTCACCCAGGCACTCGTCACCAGCCGACTGGACTACGGAAACACCCTCTACGCCGGAACCACAGCCAAGCTACAGAAAAGACTCCAACGCATCCAGAACACCTCCGCCCGACTCATCCTGGACATCCCTCGACGCAGCCACGTCTCCGGCCACCTGAGGGACCTGCACTGGCTCCCCGTCAACAAGAAGATCACGTTCAGGCTCCTCACCCACACACACAAGTCTCTCCACGACCTGGGCCCCAAGTACCTCAACGACCGCCTGACATTCTACACACCCACCCGCCAGCTACGATCTACTAGCCTCGCCCTCGCCGCCGTGCCACGCATCCGAAGAGCCACCGCCGGAGGCAGATCCTTCTACTACCTGGCGGCCAAGACATGGAACTCCCTCCCCATCCACCTTCGGCTGACCCAGGACCATCTCGCGTTCAGGAGACAACTCAAGGCCTGGCTGTTCGAGCAGTAACTGACCCCCTCCCCAAGCGCCTTGAGACACTTCCGGGTGAGTAGTGCGCTATACAAGTGTTATGATTGATTGATTGATAGATTGATTTTGGCCGATTATGCAAATATTTACCGATTTTCGGCAAATCGCAATCGGCGATTGCGGCCGATTGCAATTCGCTTTTTTTTCACACAATTTTTCATGAATTCCAATCTGCGAGTTCTTAATTGCGATTCGCTTTTTCTCGCAATTAAGGAATCGCAGGTTGGGACATTGATGAATCTAGCTGTTGGTGCTTAGAAAGGGCGTGTTTTGGGCATCACTTAAAAATACCAAATCGGTATGGTATGTTTACTGTTTTGCAACTGAATTCAGGTCACAAAACAGTAATTCTTTAGCACAATTTTGAAAATGGTGGTAACCCTTAGACATATCGGAAGGGGTACCCTTGGGACTCCTTCCTTTTGAGAATGTATGAAAAGTATTTTTTAAGAACAGGCAGTGGTTCCATGGACCACTGCCTTCTCTTAAAACATTTAAGCAATCACAGCGATGGTGATCTACTGACCTCAGCAGGCCACCATCCCTCTGATGGCTACCATTCCTAAAAGGTCGCAAATTGGTACCTACCTTAGTAATATTCATGAGGTAGGTCAATATGTGACCCATTAGGAATCACTATTGAAAACTTTAAGTTTTCCTACATTGCAAATTGTGATTTGGAAATCACAATTCCTAATTTTGTTTACATATGGCCCTTTGTCACTTTCTAACTTGGCATGGATAGCACTGCGCTAATCCTATGCCTAAAACTTTGCTTAAAAAAACAGACATTTCAGGTGCGCAAATTAACCAATTGCATACATTTACACTTCTTTAAGGTAACAGGAACTAGAAGAGAAGTCTTGTTTTTTCTTCAGCTGCCTCTCACTTCACAGTAAGGACATCCTTCTTACCCCCTTTCAACCAGCAGGAACTCAACCATTCAGGAACGGTTATTTTTTTTTAAAAAAAAGTATGGGAACTGTTTTTACTAAATTAATAAAGCTTGAGAATGTAGTTCCCCATTCCTCTGCCCACTTCTACCTCTGCCTGTAAGTGGCATTTAAGAGACATACTAATCAAAGCGGGTTTACAACACTGCAATACCAAAGAGAACTTTATCAAACTGCATATATCCCTGCCTTGTTTACTTGAATATTAATGGGGAAATTAAGAACCCTGTTTACAACATCCATAGAACAGAAACAGAAATTATCTTTAAGAATTTTGCATTATGAGACACATTCGGCGACATCTGTACAATCAGCGGCCCATGAATGAAAAACTACATTGGTCAGACTGAGGAAACGTGAAACATGAATAAATCGACAGAGTACAACAATACAAAGGGCCAGATTTACCAAGGTTTTGCGTTGCTGTTGTGCCACGCGAGGGGGCACAAGGGAAACGCAAAACTTAAATGAGAATTATCAAGCTACGCAAGGCCAGTTCATGGCTTGATAAATGTAAAGTAAGGCAAGCAAGCGCAAATCGCTGCCTTGCATTACACTGCGGCAGGTAGGCATTCTATGGGTGGAGCGTGGGTGTTCCCACGCATCCACCCATGAATTTTGGGGCATTCCCGGAATTACGTTTCGTGGTAGACCTGAGAATGCGCCTCTCCAGGTGAGGCGTAATGCAGAGAAATATTTTTATTTCTCCTAGTCTCTTCCTCTTTCTCCGGTGCAGCACATGTAGAGAGAGGAAAATGCCTCTGAGGATAGTTTTTGTGCAGAAAGATGCCCCTTCCTGCACAGAAACAATCCCGCCTACAACGTTGGCACCCTTGCACCATGATGCAAAAGTACTCCAGGAATAGGAAAGGACAGGAATGTGCTGTAGAATGGTAAATACGGCACATTCCTGCCTCTGCAGCGAGTAAGGTGTCTCTTATGTGTTGTGGCAGTTCGGGCTGGACTGTTCCCATGAGGCACAGGGTCAGACTGATTTGCATATGGCCATGTCTGAACTGGGGTGGCTGAGTGAGCTAAAGAATGGTGATGGATTAAAGCCAGATCAGTTGACTGGGGGTGAGTGTTTGATTTGCTCAACTGCTCCGTCCATCATCCCCTTTTGTATCACTTTGTTCGCCCTAAGTGTGGCAGGGTATGCTCAGACGTGAGTCCCTTGCTCACGTGGCCACTGGATTCAAGATAGCCTGGCTGATGAGGATTATGAAACCGAAACCGGTCCCAGGATGCTTGTTTCCGGTCCAGGGAAAACATGGCTTGGCAGTTCGGGCTGGACTGTTCCCATGAGGCACAGGGTCAGACTGATTTGCATATGCCATGTCTGAACTGGGGTGGCTGAGTGAGCTAAAGAATGGTGATATTGAAACTCTTCTGGTTGTCTTGCACTCAGTGACTGTTGCACGCTTTAACTTGTAAGTGGAGTGGTGTGGCTCACTGGTTAGAGGCGGCAGACCCGAGCAGAGAACGGCCTGGGACCAGGGTTCGATTCCCGACGCGGCAGGGTCTTGGACCAGGATCAGCGGACTCGATAATTCTCGCCTCGGTGCCTACTCTAACCAGGGATCACACTTGGCAACTCTGGGCATTAAGCTTGCCTCATCTCCACAACGGCCCCTCACAAACGCCGGGGATGCCTGGTTTCACCTTGGAGACTCCCAGGAGGGACTATCTCACAGGGAAAGCCAGGACGGGTTCCCCAGCGGTCTATAGCTGCGGTGCGGGTAGCAGTGCGCTTTACAAGACACACAATGAATTTATATTTATTTAAAGAAGCTCCCCACTTCCGGAAGGAAGACCCGAGACCGCCATATTTCTATGACATTCATAGCGTCCCCTTGCAGGGAAAAAAGTCACTCTCTGCAACATTTTTAGATTATGCGGTGGCCAAGTAGAAAATGTGCGAAACATTTGACTGTAATGCACTTCTGGTGTTACGCATCCTGGTGTACAAATGAACTCATCCCGCATTCCATTATTTTGAGGTGCCACTGAGATTTGCATTATTTCTCACTAAAACGCGGGCCAACTGCACATTTTTAACTTCAAATCCGCTGCTGGCTCCTCGCGCAGCTTTCATTCATTACACTTGAGATGCCAAGGCAATTAAGGGTGGCAGTGACGTGTGGGTGAGCTGTTGTCAGAAGCGGAGCTCGGCGAGATTTCAGATGTTTAGTCCCTGCTTTCTGAAACACGTTTTATGTGATTGAGCTCACGCGGCCTCGTAAAAATTAATGATCTACCCGGTTCTGCCGCTCAGAAAGCCGTGTTTCCCCACGTTCATGAAAATAATAGTCTTTGCTCGATGAAATGGCCACACTCATAGTTGAGGCATTTTGCACAAGTCAACGAGAACGCGGCTAAACAAAGCGCGCGCACAACATGGATTCTACATAAAAGTACGTGTAAGGTATTTGTGACATAGCATGACCAGCATAACAGCAAACGGCAAATACTGTTTCATCTGTCAAAGGAAACGCACACTCATTTATGTACCCGACATTCATAGCATAGCAAAGCAGTGCAGAAGTGTTTGATAAGGTTATAAGGCCTTACAAGCAAAGGTGAACACTGAGGGACATATTTACAAGCCCCTATCGACCCAGGAACGTCACTTTTTACGACGTTCATGTGGTGATAGGGGCTTCGCCTTATTTACAAGGCAGCGTAAAGCTACTTAATGTGGCTTAACGCTCGCTGCCTTGTGAAAAAGGCCCCCTTTCACGCTATGCTTAGCGGAAAAGGGGAGGGCAATGGATGCTGCTGTGGGTGTTCCACCACAACACCCATTAATTGTGACGCTGCCCCCTATTTACAAGGGTGGCAGAAGTAGGAGGCAAAGCCAAAATTAAGACCAGGTTTGGGGCAACGAGGAGAAATGTTTAATTTCTCCTAGTTTTAGCTGTTTTCATGTGTGCTGCGTTGTGCAGCACACATGGAAACAGCAAACGGCCAATGATTGTTTATGTACAGGAAGGATCCCAATAATTTTTTTTAAATGTCATTTTGCAACTTCTATGTGTGCTGCATTAACCAGCACACATAGAAGTTACAAAACAGCATTTAAAGATTGTTTATGTGCAGGAAGGGTGACCTTCCTGATAATAAACAACCTTCCCCTAAACGCAGACACCCTTGCACTATGGTGCAAGGCTGCCTGCGTTGGCGCTATGCTGCTTAGTTTAGCACTAGAGCAGGGGCAAACGCGGGGCTGCATCATATTCTTGTAAACATGGTGCAGCCCTGAGTTTCTGAAGTGGCGGAGTGAGGCGTTAAGCCAGGAAGGCTAACGCATCACTCCTCCACTTCTCTTGTAAATATGCTCCTGAGATTGTTAAATAACACAGTGGAAGGCATTTCAGCTAAGGGTGAACACCGAGAGGCAGTGAGTGAACTGGAAGGATGGGAGAGTGCCTGGAAAATGGGTAATACTTACTACTAAATGGGAGGGGATTAAGTAGGAGTAAGGAGTGGTTTAGGGAGGAGGAAGCGAGGTTTTGGGAGAGCCATGCAAATAATAAACTACCAGCCACAATAGAATAAGTGTGTTGATATTGGCAAACTGCGCTTCTAAAGTTACTCCAGCCAAAAAGGACCCAAAATAGAAGCAAATGTACTCTAGGCCAGACTTGGAATAAGTTCAGCACCACACATGGTCAAACACAGGTACTTCATCATCCTCTTATACAAAACAATATATATATAAATCACTTGCCTTCCTCCTTGAAAGCCCCCAAGGACAGACAAGGACGGACTCAGGTGGATCGCTTCTTAATTTTATTATTCATGGACCAAACATCAAACATGTTTCGGCTATGTCTAGCCTTTTTCAATGATGACAAGGCACCATTCTTTTATCATGTTTAAGGCATCTGCCGTTCCATGTGCCCATAAACAGAGTAGACATACTAAAAAACACATTCATCATACTTGAAAACAGCCCGCAGCAGCTCCATGGGTGGCCATATTGAGCTTTTTACATGGCATAAATCCATTACACAAATCAGCAGCAAAAATAAGTTCCTCATGCTTATTGCACTTTCTATCAGCATGGAGCTCAATATGTGGTATTATGACAGTGCAATAAGCAATACATATTTAATAAATATTTACTCAAAATTATAACCAACAAATATTGTTATAAAATGTTATTAAACCTGTATCTCTACATGAATAAAAGAATATTTAATTATAAAACATATTTTTGTATAATGTGTATTCTACAGTATTCTTAAAAAATGTATACATCTCTGTTCTGTAGGTTTAATTGCTCCTTCACAGTAAAATATTTTATTAATGCTTAATGTGTTCCTTCTTACAGCCCCAGTGGGCACTGCTGATCCTTTATTTTTTACCCTCTTGCAAACTGCCTCAAACTTTTTTTCAACAAACATAAAGTGCTATGTGTGATTACCCTCACCCAAAATCTATCACCTAATGTGCTAAATCTACTACTACAATTAAAGTCCTTCATTTAGCTTTACCCACTTTCATACTGATTCTTTGTCGGGAGCCTAGTCATTTGTCTCATACATCTGGGTGTGTCCTAGTCTGCATTTCTAGAGGTTCTAAAAGTCCTCAATACCAACCCTGAAGTTGTAGAACTTCTAAAGGTGTGTGTAGAGGCCCTCTTCAATGTTTGGGTCTCCCGGGGTTTTGGTGCTGAGTACTACAATGTACCTTGACTCCAGTTGTCTTAGCATTTGCACCCAGTTTTCTCCTCGTATACTTTTGGGAATTGCATCAATCACACAGTAAAAGAGCCCCATAGCATTCCCCCTGTGCGCTTCTTCGAAATGCCTTGCTACAGGGCAGGCGTGATCTTGATTTTTAATCGCTCTTATATGCTGAACAACTCTTTTATTAACTAGTAGTATTGTACTGCCAATATACATTAACTGGCAGGGGCATCTTAAAATATACACAGCGTGTTCTGTCTTACAATTATACTGTCCCTTAATATTTATATAATACTAGCAGCCCGCCCCAGCGTTGCCTGGGGCAAAAAGGGGCTGGGGGCAGTACACCCGCTCCCGCCCGACCCCCTCCCGTCCCGACTCCCTCCCGCCCCCACTCCCTCCCGCCCCCACTCCTCCCGCCTGTCCCTCTGTGCACGCCCGACTCCCTCCCGCCCCGATTCCCTCCCGCCCTGATTTCAATGAGCCTTTACTTTACCTGAGCTGCCGCTCCTTCCCGGATCTTCACTTCACCGCCGCTCCTCTTCGCCATGACGCACCTGAGCCGCCGCTTCTACCCACGCTCCTCAGTTCACCGCCGCTCCATGTCCGCCGCTCCTCCTCGTCGTCATCACGCACGTCCCGGAGAGCGCTACGTCCCGGCCAGAGCAGCGTCGCGGCTGGCGCTACTTTCAGGGCACTACTTTTTTTTTAAAGTTATATTTTTAAATGTACGTTTTTTTTTATAGCCTATGTCCATCTGCACACCCTGACAATTTCTACAATGTACCGGGTGCGTGGATTGGCGCTGTGGTTCCCGAGTTTACCTGGCTCAAAGGTGTGTGTTCTCTCTTTATAATAGTAGTATAGATAAATATTTTTTCACTGAAAAAAACCAAAGTAACATTGTCTTTAGGTGTGATAAAAATACCTGTTTTTGATTTAAAATTACTTCACAAGTTACATCCCTCATGACATGTTCAATGACATCATTTATGACATCACTGATGGCATCTTAAATGACATGGCAGCAGATAACATCTATAACTATAACATCCTGTAACCTTAGATTTTTTCAAGGAATTTCTTCAGTTGTTTTTGGTTATATTTCCTCACAATAACCTTTGCTTTTTGCAGGTCTCTGGTTCCCGGAAGGAGAACTTTTCTTGTTGAAGAAAAAAAAAAATATATATATATATATATATATATATATTTATTTATTTTTTCCCCCAAATGTTGCCCAGAGACGAGCGTGCAATCCATTGCAGGCGAACTAATCAAACATGCAGAATTTAATCCGGAAGCCCACCGAAGGGCTGTTATTGAAAATTTTCCTAAATTACGTGCAAGCAACCAAACCGACTGAAGGGAAGAATGACGGAATCATACCACATGTCCCAGAGTGCATCGCTAATGAATTTCTACTAAGAGGGCACACCTGAAGCCTACTATTTAAAGAAGCACAAGAGGGAAGATGTGGAGCATGTGATTGACTGGCTGCAGACACGGGCCTCTGAGGAAGAAGCGCAATTGCTTCGAAATGCATAAGGCCAGGGACTTATAAATCGGGATGTCAAGCTGCATGTTTTTCGAATAAAGGGTTGTAACTCACCTGCAGTGGAGTGCACGCTTGTCTCTGGGCAACATCTGGAAAACATATATATACAGCGCCCAGAAGGCCAATTGTGGCCACGCCCGAGGGAGGGCAGGTGCGTGACATTTATAACGTAAAAAGCAGCAACTTCATTTCAGAACACAGAAGCCACTGATGAAGAGAGCTTGTAGGCTCTCGAAACGCGTTTGGTGATTTATGCAGACTGAAAGTGTTTCCTGTTCGATTTTCACTAGCATGCTGCAATAAAAGAAGTGTTTGAGCAACCAGCTTCCGTGTGGCCTTTCCAATTTTGGGGTCCTGGACTGTGATGTATGTTTAGCGGCCTCCCAGGTCGCGGACTTGGCCCTTTGAACAATTATCGACCTTTGCTGATTTGAAAAGAAGATTACAGCATCTATGGCGGAAGGGGAACGGACGCTATCCAGGTATGCGTGCGAGCCCGCACTATGTTGCAGCACTAAAGTAGGGTGTAATGAGGACAGGATGTCTCACTTTCACCCACTTGGAACGTAAATAATATTTTAAAAGGATGAAGTGCGCATCCACATGGATTATTCATTTAATGAACTACAGCGCCCAGAAGGCCAATTGTGGCCACGCCCGAGGGAGGGCAGGTGCGTGACATTTATAACGTAAAAAGCAGCAACTTCATTTCAGAACACAGAAGCCACTGATGAAGAGAGCTTGTAGGCTCTCGAAACGCGTTTGGTGATTTATGCAGACTGAAAGTGTTTCCTGTTCGACTTTCACTAGCATGCTGCAATAAAAGAAGTGTTTGAGCAACCAGCTTCCGTGTGGCCTTTCCAATTTTGGGGTCCTGGACTGTGATGTATGTTTAGCGGCCTCCCAGGTCGCAGACTTGGCCCTTTGAACAATTATCGACCTTTGCTGATTTGAAAAGAAGATTACAGCATCTATGGCGGAAGGGGAACGGACGCTATCCAGGTATGCGTGCGAGCCCGCACTATGTTGCAGCACTAAAGCAGGGTGTAATGAGGACAGGATGTCTCACTTTCACCCACTTGGGACGTAAATAATATTTTAAAAGGATGAAGTGCGCATCCACATGGATTATTCATTTAATGAACTACAGCGCCTAGAAGGCCAATTGTGGCCACGCCCGAGGGAGGGCAGGTGCGTGACATTTATAACGTAAAAAGCAGCAACTTCATTTCAGAACACAGAAGCCACTGATGAAGAGAGCTTGTAGGCTCTCGAAACGCGTTTGGTGATTTATGCAGACTGAAAGTGTTTCCTGTTCGACTTTCATTAGCATGCTGCAATAAAAGAAGTGTTTGAGCAACCAGCTTCCGTGTGGCCTTTCCAATTTTGGGGTCCTGGACTGTGATGTATGTTTAGCGGCCTCCCAGGTCGCGGACTTGGCCCTTTGAACAATTATCGACCTTTGCTGATTTGAAAAGAAGATTACAGCATCTATGGCGGAAGGGGAACGGACGCTATCCAGGTATGCGTGCGAGCCCGCACTATGTTGCAGCACTAAAGCAGGGTGTAATGAGGACAGGATGTCTCACTTTCACCCACTTGGGACGTTAATAATATTTTAAAAGGATGAAGTGCGCATCCACATGGATTATTCATTTAATGAACTACAGCGCCCAGAAGGCCAATTGTGGCCACGCCCGAGGGAGGGCAGGTGCGTGACATTTATAACGTAAAAAGCAGCAACTTCATTTCAGAACACAGAAGCCACTGATGAAGAGAGCTTGTAGGCTCTCGAAACGCGTTTGGTGATTTATGCAGACTGAAAGTGTTTCCTGTTCGACTTTCACTAGCATGCTGCAATAAAAGAAGTGTTTGAGCAACCAGCTTCCGTGTGGCCTTTCCAATTTTGGGGTCCTGGACTGTGATGTATGTTTAGCGGCCTCCCAGGTCGCGGACTTGGCCCTTTGAACAATTATCGACCTTTGCTGATTTGAAAAGAAGATTACAGCATCTATGGCGGAAGGGGAACGGACGCTATCCAGGTATGCGTGCGAGCCCGCACTATGTTGCAGCACTAAAGCAGGGTGTAATGAGGACAGGATGTCTCACTTTCACCCACTTGGGACGTAAATAATATTTTAAAAGGATGAAGTGCGCATCCACATGGATTATTCATTTAATGAACTACAGCGCCCAGAAGGCCAATTGTGGCCACGCCCGAGGGAGGGCAGGTGCGTGACATTTATAACGTAAAAAGCAGCAACTTCATTTCAGAACACAGAAGCCACTGATGAAGAGAGCTTGTAGGCTCTCGAAACGCGTTTGGTGATTTATGCAGACTGAAAGTGTTTCCTGTTCGACTTTCACTAGCATGCTGCAATAAAAGAAGTGTTTGAGCAACCAGCTTCCGTGTGGCCTTTCCAATTTTGGGGTCCTGGACTGTGATGTATATATATATATATATATATATATATATATATATATATATTCACGCTCCAAGGTTGTCCACCATGTGAGTAGCACGCGAGCAGCAGCTTTATTTATGTGTAGGTGAGGACGGGGATCCGCTTGTAGACGCCGCTCCGTAATGGATCTGCCCGACGCGTTTCGAAGCTCCATCTGCTTCTCTTCAGGGGCTTTAACGGAAGCGGTGTGCGCACCCGCTACACTTCTCCAATTATATAACTCGCCCGTCGATGGGAGGCTCCAGTGAGACTTCTGGGAAGTGTAGTACGGAAAGCACACAATCAAGTCCTGTATGGACTCCACAAGTGGGCCCGTCCTCGATTCCATGTACGGCTGCTACTTCACTGCTGTGACCCCCACGTTAACGGGGTGGTGCATACTCTGCGGCTGGACTGCCGCATATAGATTCACGCTCCAAGGTTGTCCACCATGTGAGTAGCACGCGAGCAGCAGCTTTATTTATGTGTAGGTGAGGACGGGGATCCGCTTGTAGACGCCGCTCCGTAATGGATCTGCCCGACGCGTTTCGAAGCTCCATCTGCTTCTCTTCAGGGGCTTTAACGGAAGCGGTGTGCGCACCCGCTACACTTCTCCAATTATATAACTCGCCCGTCGATGGGAGGCTCCAGTGAGACTTCTGGGAAGTGTAGTACGGAAAGCACACAATCAAGTCCTGTATGGACTCCACAAGTGGGCCCGTCCTCGATTCCATGTACGGCTGCTACTTCACTGCTGTGACCCCCACGTTAACGGGGTGGTGCATACTCTGCTGCTGGACTGCCGCATATAGATTCACGCTCCAAGGTTGTCCACCATGTGAGTAGCACGCGAGCAGCAGCTTTATTTATGTGTAGGTGAGGACGGGGATCCGCTTGTAGACGCCGCTCCGTAATGGATCTGCCCGACGCGTTTCGAAGCTCCATCTGCTTCTCTTCAGGGGCTTTAACGGAAG